>NW_028241430.1:0-681214 GCF_964263255.1 Lissotriton vulgaris | reverse complement strand
CTGACCTCTGTCTTGTATAGCTGTGAAAGCAATCTGTGTTTTTTTTTTAGCTGTAACGCAATTGTTGTTTTTCTATTTTTATTAAACCCGAGGTGTCACATCATTCCTGTTTTTTGATTGTTATACGTACTTTGGGTTTCTTTGGATAGCTTGGGTGCAGCCTCATTATGTAAGGTCTGGAACATGGAAGACTAAAAACAAGATAATGATCTGGCGATTTACTAGCAGTCTTCATTACTCCAACATTTAGCCTTCCTCGTCACCATTCTAGTTTTCCTGTACTTTTCTTTTTTCTCAGGTTTAGGGGAAGACAGATCTATTTCTATGGTTGCTATAACAGAAATTGAGATTGGTGTGGTATAGGCCTGGCTCCAGGAATTCTGGTTGGGCCAAAGGTGCATTCAGGTGGGCCACATCGGGCCTTGTTATGCTTCTGGAGGTAGCCTACAAGCCCTAGGTAACATCATAACTACTTACAAACAGGCATGTAGAGGGTAGTCTAATGGCAAATTCAACTAAGGGTAATTTTATGGTTTAGGGATGGGTAGTGGTAAAGGAATGGGTAGTAGTAAATTGAGCTAAACGTAATTTTAGGGGTTGGGGTGGATAGTGGTAAAGGGATGTAAGCATTATGTCTGGCCTTTGTTTCAATTGAATTCATTAGACAAGCAGTGAATACCAATGATTTGTGTGTTTAAAGTGCCCAACTGGGAACAATGTCCATGTTAACATGGAGGGAAGCTGTAATCCTACACAGCGGCACATGCTTCTGCTACCCCAAAAAGCTTCCTAAATGGAATAGGGACTAGGCAGAACTGCTGGAATTGAGATTGAAATCACCAACTCTTCAGTCTGCAATCCTTCTGGCCTTTGCACAGGAGTTTGGGGACACCATATCATGTGGAAGTGTTAAAACCACATTTCTATCATCTCAGACAACTGAGTAAAAGGAGAAAGGAAGATAAGCAAAAGTAGGTTAACATAACAGAAAACTACAAGAACTGGTTGCAAAGCAAAGGCTCAAAAAGTGAAGATGTGCAGAAGAAAATCCTTGAGATCAAACATTGAGGGTCAAAAAGAAGAGAGTAAACCCAGAGTAACTATGGACTGTCTCCAAAGAGCTCCTATCCCATGATATTTAGGATGCCATTTAATCATAATTTCAAGATGAGGCCCCTCAACAAGATGCCATCTTTTATCTCAGAGAGACTGGAAGCTGGTTGTGGGCAGCATAGCAGGAAGCCATCAGATTCATGGTAGCTCACTCTGGGTAATCTCTCCTTTAGTCTATTAGTACAACTTGACAAAACACTTTGCAGTGATGCTGGCTGTGGATTAGAGCCAACAGCAACTCCTCACCACAAGCACCAGACCTGCAACTGGCTCCCATGTCAGCCTACATCAACTTTAAAGTACTTGCCTCTTTCACAAGAGTTGGTTGTCACTTTCTGAAGGAGATTAAACACTGTGCCCCTAAGCAGGAGCTGTGCTCCTTCTTTCAGGTTTGAGTTACCACCCAATATACAATTACATACAAATTCTGACCACTGAATACATTATGCATTACTCCTGTCTAATCCGAAGAGCAAGCGCACTGCCAGCTTGCTCTCCCGTTTCGTACCTCTTTGCCCTTGAGGATTGATACTCCCCTATTGCTTTCTGTGTAACCTCCTTCTGCAATGCCGCTTTTACTGCCAGCAGAACACCCTGACTAGCCTCAGTATTACTACCTGAAGCAATATCCTTTGTATGTTGTTCTTCCGCCTCAACCAATTTATCCATTAATTTCTCTACTTCGCTCCTATCGTCTCTTCTAAGCCTGGCGGCACAGTTGATTGTTTCTCCTCTCAAAGCGGCTTTAAAAGCCTCCCAGACCCCGTTCCGAGATGTGCAGTATCTATTTGCCACAAAAAATTCACCAGCCCATATATTCAAATGGTCCACAAATCTGCTATCTGCCAACAGCCTTCTTTCAAAAGTCCAGTTTGTCTTAGACCGTTCTGATTCAAACGTGCCTGTTCTACTTATGACGTTGTGTCAAAGTTTTCATTCACAAACTTCAATTTTCCTTTTGTAATGTAAATTTGAGAGCTAGAGCACTTTACTTATGCATATTTCCACACTGGATTATAGCTTAGAATAGAATGCTCAAGGGTGTAACCAGGCCTCTGCAGCCTTTCAGTGCAGGGGTGCCCCTACTCTTTAGGGGGCGCTCAACCCTTCAGAGAGCCCTATTCCTCCCAAGGCCTGTGGGAAATGGGCGGCTCAGGGGCCCCTCATCACATTCTCCACAGGGGCCCCATCATTTAATGTTGCTCCTCTGGGAATGATCTGACTTCATCAGGGTCCAGGCGATCTGACCACATTAGTCTGCGGACTCCAATGCGGTCTTGAGAAAGGTGCACCGTGTTCTTATGTCACGAGACCGCCAATACTTTACGGTGTTCAGCTATAATATTAAACTTGGAAAAAAAATTAAAAGCCTCACTTCCAAGAGCCTTTGTCTCTGAGCTGACAGTGACGTAGCCGGTGTGTCATGGGCCCTAGTGGCTAAAAGAACATGGGGCACCTATTTGAACTGTATAATAATGGACTAATCAGGGTTCAGGCCAGGGCCCCCTCCGACCTCTGGGCTTTGGTGCCACTGGACCTGCTGCACCATGGTATCTATTGCCTTCTGCTTACCAGGGTACCTGTCCTACCCTCACCCTAACATCTCTAGCCTTCACCCAAAGTATTCAATCTCACTAAAATAGACCACTGGCTTAGTCTATATCCTACAGCTCAGTATTCAAACATTTGGGGGAGGGGTGGGGGGGAGGCGGTGTTGCATCCCACACAAAGGGTTGCCACATAGCAAGTTTTATAAGTACCTGACTGAAATTTTTATGTCTTGGATAGTATAAAAATTTGTAAAATCACCTGAAGCAGGTATTGTTTTGCCTTTCATACTTAAAACAGTAAATATGAGATGAATGCAATTTCAAATGTGTTCACAGTTACACATATGACCAGACTGATAATTAAAGTAATCCAAATCTGAGAGGGAATATTTAAAATGAAAATAAACAATTTTACATTAAGTTCTATTTATAGATCATGTCCCTGTGTGAACAAATGGTCAGTATGTTTTGTTGGGAAAGGTGTCAGCACCCGTCCCCCCCCCCCGCAACAAGTTTCACCTGCTTTAAACTTTACACTCACACTTTGCCTCACAGCACCATCCGATAATATTGCAGAGCTCAGGAAAAGTGCAAGGCTGTAGCAAGAATAATTTCTGTCCACAAAAGCTGGCAATCAAAATCACTCTGCACGAAGAGAGGAAAGGATGTATTCCCCTTGCCTTGCCTCTAATGTACCTGCACTAGCAGGTGGAGACAAAGCCCACCTCTCTAAAAGGAGACGTGTGATTGGGTCTTCTTCAAGACAGAGGGCCCGATTCACAGAATGAACTTAAGACTCAATCCTAAACTTACTACTATTTTGGTATTCACAGAATGCACTTACTACTTTTGGCATTTACAGAATGCACTTACTCCTTTTGGTATTCACAGAATGAACTTACTACTTTTGGTATTCACAGAAGTTAGGATTTTGTCTTAAGTTTGTCTTAAGACAAACTTAAGACAGACTTAAGACAGACTTAAGTTAGGATTTTGTCTTAAGTCTGTCTTAAGTCTGTCTTAAGTTTGTCTTAAGTTTGTCTTAAGTCTGTCTTAAGTCTGTCTTAAGTTTGTCTTAAGACAAACTTAAGACAAAATCCGAACTTCTGTGAATACCAAAAGTAGGAAGTTCATTTTGTGAATGCTAAAAGTAGTAAGTTTAGGATTGAGTCTTAAGTTCATTCTGTGAATCGGGCCCCTTGACACTGGCCCAATCACACATCTCAGAAACCATTAAACAGGAACTGGGAAAACACCACAATGTTTGGCCAACAACACAGAGAAAGTTAGAGGAATGGTTTGCTTTGGCTTTGACTGGGAGGGCCAAGGGTCGTGTTTGGGTGGGTCTTGTCCACCCCCTAGAACTGGATCATTGTGTGGTACCAATTTATTAAGCTTCTGTAGGGAGGTTTTGGTTTATGGACAAGGGGCCTGATTAACAGAACTAACTTAAGACAAAATACTAAACTTACTACCATTTTGGTATTCACGGAAGGCACTTACTCATTTTGGTATTCACAGAAGGCACTTACTCATTTCGGTATTCACAGAAGTTAGGAGTCCTAACTTTAAGACTACTAAACTGAGATAAATCCTAACTTTAAGACTTTCGGTTTTCACAGAAGGCATTTCGGAGTCCTAAAGTTAGGACTCCTAACTTCTGGGAATACCGAAATGAGTAAGTGTCTTCTGTGAATACCAAAATAGTAGTAAGTTTACGATTTTGTCTTAAGTTAGTTCTGCGAATCGGGCCCTAGGAGAACAGAATTTTTAGTGCTTGGATAGGTAAAATCTATCTGGACGATGAGGCAGGCCTCGTTATATTACTAAGTCTAGAATCTGCCAACTCACACAGCATCACCGTGTTTCACACAATATGGTTGGCCAGAACATGGTGAAGAGCTGATACTATGTACACAATGAGTTGGCAACCGCTCTGCAGGGAGCGATTTCCAGCTCACTGTTTGCTGTCTCTTCAAAGCTGATGTTCAGCAGAAGTTTTACAGCTTTCCGATGTTGCTAGCAGCAGCCTCCGCAGCCTTTGTAAGTTGAATTGTGCCAGGGCCCAACACATTTCTCAGGAGACCAACTGCAGCTTGCCCCATCCACTGCCCCTTACAGCCATGAGAAAGGCCAGTATTAATGTTTCATGCAAAAAATCACACTTGTCCCTATTTCAGTTTCCTCAAAGCTGTAAGAATAGCGTGGATGTACTAGTGTTATTCTTTTAAACGTTTATTGAATTGTTAAATACGTTTATTATTTGCTTATTTAAAATTTAGGGGAATGTCATAAAAATGTTCTAGGGCCAGATGTAGGTGGGCCAATACCGGTCGGTAACGGCCGAAATTCAGTAATTTCGGCCATTACCGACCGGTATTGGGCATTCGGGATGTAGGAGACCAAAAAGTAGCCAAATCGGTAAATATACCGAATCGATAAAGTTACCGAATCGGAAACTTTACCGAATCGGTAAATTTACTGAATCGGTATATTTACTGATTCGGTAAAGTTTCCGATTCGGTAAAGTTACCGATTCAGTAAATAAGAAATGGTAAAAATGATTTTCGAGATGTAGGTCCCCTTCAAAATACTGAATTTGCATGAAATTCGGTATTTAAGATACGGTATTTACCATGGATTGAAATCAGGTGGTAACCAGGTGCAGGCTATAAAAAAGGCCCCAAAATGCAACACTTTCACCAGAATGGCGGCATTCTATGTCATTGCGAGGCGGCTATGGCTCCAGGCAGAAGGAGAGAGGGTCTGGAGGAGAGAGGAGCAGGAGTACAGGCAGAGGATCACATTATTCCAGCTAACTGAGCCTGAGATCCTACAGAGGTACAGGCTGGACCCACAAACAATCCTGGACCTCATCATGGACCTCCACCCACTTTTGGACCATCCAACCCCAAGGGCGCACGCCATCCCACCCCATGTGCAGGTGCTGTGCAACCTACACCTGCTTGCAGCTGGAAGTTACCAGAGTGTGGTTGCTGCGGTAGGTGGGGTGTCCCAGAGCTGTCTGTCCCGTTTCTTAAAAAAATTCCTTGATGCCATGTTGCAGAGAATGCATCACTACATCAGCTTCCCTGCAACGCATGCAGAACTGCTAAGGACAAAGACAGACTTTTATCTGATGGCGCAGTTCCCTAACATCATTGGCTGTATTGATGGTACCCACATAACAATATGCCCACCTGCTGCCACAGAGTACATTTATCGGAACCGTAAATCCACCTACACCATAAATGTACAGGTGATCTGTGATTCAAAGTACGTGATCACTGACATAGTAGCCAAATTCCCAGGGAGTACCCACGACTCCTACATCTTACAAAACAGTGGGATCTACGCACGCCTGACTGCGGGGGAATTCGGCGAAGGATACTTGCTAGGTGACACACTGTGTGAGACTCCCTTGATACGTATTTCAGGTGGATGCGTGTGTGTGCATGTGAGTAATGTTTTTTTCTTCTTACTATTAGGGGACAGGGCATATGCCCCCCGGTCCTTCATCCTCACACCCTACCTCAACCCTACAACACCAAGCCAGAGGAGATACAACAGGGCACATAAAACAACCAGAAACATTGTGGAGCACACCTTTGGCATGTGAAAGAGCAGGTTTCACTGCCTCCGTAAGAGTGGAGGGGCCCACCAGTACACACCAATCACCTGCTGCAAGATGATTGCAGCCTGTGCAATGTTGCACAACCTGGCGGTCAAGAAGGGCACAGAAGTGGATATCCCAGATTATGAGGACCATGATGACGAGGAAGCACTGCTTGAACCACACACATCTGGAGTTGCAACACCAACTGATGGCAGACACAGACGGGAAGAGGTCACACGCAACTTCTTTTAAGTAAGTACGGAGACAAAGACAGGTGGAGTATGCACCAAAAGTAGTTTAATTTTTTAATGACGTAGGTTTTTAAAGCACAAATGTGCAACAAAAAGTTTTTAATTGCAATGATGTCAGTTCTGGTTCACTTCACCATGAACTGTGAAAGTTATTTCCTTGCTCTCTTCCCAGTAACACTTGTAGGTTGCTCAACCTGCTCACTGTCTTGCTGGCCTGTGGCCTCAGCATGGCGCCTGCTCCTCCTAGTTTCAGGTACAAGGGTGCTTCCAATGCTGCTCCTGCTCATGCTCTCCTCACTTACAGGCACATCCAGAGCAGCTGTGTGAGCAGTTTGTGCATTCAACAGCGCCTCAAGAGCACTGGTCATCCTGCCCATGCCCCTAGTGACCTCATTGGTGTTTTGGGTCATGGCCTCCTGCATGTTACTGCTCCTCCTGCATAACAGGGATGCGGCAGTGGCCAGGCGGTTGATGGCTTTACTTTGGACATGTGCACGCTGCCTTTCCTTGTGCCTTGCAGCAAAATCATTGTCTAGTTTGGTGCATAGCAGCTGCACAGAGTTGTCAATTCTGCGCATCCCTGCTGCCATCTCTTTGTTGACTTGTAAGAGCTCACTGATGCCCTTTCCTATTTCTCCAATGTTATTGTTCAGGGACCTCATCTGTCGTTGGCATGCCTGGATGGCTCTTCCCTGCATCCTCTGTATCTTCACCATGCTCCCTCCAGACCAAGAAACACACTTGGACCCTCAACTGGTGCATCTGCTGGCCTTTCTTGGACTCTGCGGCGTCTTGTACCACTATGGCCCACCCCTGCACTGGAGTGTGTTGTACCAGAGCTAACATCTACAGGCAAGTTGTGTGGACCGTCACCCTCCATGTCAGCTGCTACTGACTCCAATTTGGGGAGTGGGGCCACGACCTGCCTCCTGCCTGGTTGTGATGCAGGTGTAATATCATGCTGTGATGCTGGCATTTCTGGGGATGACAGCAGGAGAGGGGATTGAGATCTGGAAGGGGACGCCAGCAACGCTTGTGCCATTTCTGAGTCTTGGGCAGGAGGATGGCTACTTGATGCACCTTTGTCCTGTGGTACGTTGGGGGTAGTTGGACCTGCCTCCTGACTCTCCTCCTTCTCAGGTGGTGTGCCTTCAGTCTCCTGTGAACGCCTGCGAGATGTTTCACCTGTGGACATATGAGCGTACATTAGCTAAGCGATACTGTCTCGCAGTCATTACAATTAAATATTTATCACATTGGCCATATTCTGTATGCTGTCATTTCCTTAACTAGTTGGTTGGTGTGCTGTATGACATGTCCTTACATTTCCTGACTACATTTCGCATCATGCATTGGGCCTGTATAGTTCTAGCAGTACTCGACTTGGGTTCACTTGCCCACTAAGGGTACAGGTAAGGATGATGGTATGGGGGGGAATGCTGTGCATTTGTCTTACCTTTTTTGCTTGCAGCTCTGGCTGAGCTGTCTATGTCTCCCAGTCCGCAGACGCTGTCTGGTTCAATGGTTGAGGCCACCATCTCCTCCAGGTCAGTCAGGGGGGGTGCTGGGTTCTTGCCTCCGCCAGTTTTTGATGCCTGCTTGTGATGGTCAGCCAATTTCTTTTTGGTTTGGCTCCTTGGGTCATAAAATCGTTTTTTCAGGTCCTCTGTGTCCCTGGTGGTCACCCCAACTGCATTTACTTTGTCCAAAATGTCCAGCCAGATTTTTCTTTTGGCTGATTCAGCCACAGTGAGGGACTGCCTTCCAAACAATTTGTGGTGCACCTTCACCACCTCCTCCACAAGGACCTGCAACTCCATGCTGCTGAATTTCTGTTTCCTCCTCCCCTCAGGCTGCTCTTTTTCTTGGGTGCTTGACATTTTTCACTTTTAAAAGTGCTCAAACCCCTTTCTGCTGCTCCTGCACTCAGCTCAGCTCCAACTGCCTTTCCAGAAGCGTCTAATTAGTTGCAGCTGCCTGTGTAGCCACTTCCTGGTAGGGAGGGGGAGGGTGGTAGCACCTGATTGGCTGCCTACTTGAGTTTCACTTTTGTTTGCTTTCCGATTCGGTATTTACCGAATCGATATTTAGCGATTCGGTATTTACCGATTCATTATTTCCTATTCATTCCTATGGGCGCATAGGAATGAATGGGGAATACCGATTCGGTAAATACCGATTCAGTAAATTCGGATTGTCCGATTCCGAATTTTACCAAATCGGTATTTTTTACCGATTTTTTACCTACATACCAATTTCCGATTCTAAAATACTGATTCGGTAAAATTTGGTATTTTAGAATCGGTAAAATCTGATTACCTACATCTGGCCCCTAGTCAGACCCCCCCAGGATATAGCGGCATGGATTAGCAAATTTAGCGGCACAAAAATGGAAATTTAGCGGCACAAATATGGAAATTTAGCGGCAATTATGCAGCATTTTATGTGCATCCATCCATTTGCAGGGGGACCCATTATTTTGCATTATGCCACTGGGTCACGATGATCCAGTGTAGAACTACAGTACTGGATAGAAATCACTCCAGGCTTCCTGCAGTGCGAGCACCCGGTGTTGCCCAGCACTGCAACGCAGTGATGTCTGCCATCACATCACCCATTCATAGCCACCACAACCAACACAAAGCAGCAGAGCTATCTACCAGAGACATCCAGTTATCCCGCTTCAGATACGATTAGTTGATCCTGTTCCCTGTTCTTTGTTGTCTCATTGCATCCTGTTGCTTTATCTGAATTTTGTTATTTGTGTTGGTTGCATTATTGGTCCTTGCAAAACTTGAAGTGCCGGAACACAAAGATAAAACTTAAGCCTAGATAAACAATTTCTATCTGCCATGGCACACTTTCGGCTCTGTCAAATGTTGGACACACACTCTTCGCAGTGGTGCTTTCGCGGCCAAGGGCTTCCAGCTGGAACCTGCCCGGCCGTTTGTGGATTGAAGCCAGACAGCAGATACACAGGCCGCAGCGGGGCGTCCCACTCTAGACATGCCCCGAGGTGGCACTGCTGAAGCCGAAGACCTTGGTAATGGGCCGCATTCTGCCCTTGCAGGAGGGCGGATCGCGCCTTGGCATGACAATGGCTTAGGTTTGCTGTTTTATTATTCAGTGTTTCTGTCATGCATTTACGCGCCCTCCTAAGGACCCCCAGCTCTTTGGGCTGCAAAAAGCGCCACCTTTGATCTGGGGTCGCCCATTCATTAGGAGGATGCTCGTTAACTCGTTAACACATTACACAGACCCCCCAGGATATAGCGGCTTTTGTTAAAATGCCCCGCGATTTCTTTTGTAAAAATCGCTGCATTTTTACAAAAGTGCTGATTTCGCGGCAAACCGCGAAATCGCGAAATCGCGATATCCTGGAGGGTCTGCCTAGTGTCTAAAAATAAGTGCCAGTACTACACCTCATTTCACATCGGCACAAATTAAGAACCAGTAAATTGGCTGGGGGGGATGGACTCAAAGCCCCTTCGCCTTGCATGGCTGCCCTCCGAACAGTAGGGTTAATTTCAAAGTTGGTTGATCTGGGCTCAACTGTAATAAGTTGGAGATGGCCAGCAATGAGTGCTGGTGGGTGGCACTGACTTATGCTGGCTCATGTTGACCACTGAGGAGCAGCCCAGAATTGTATTAGAAAGCATGCTGCCCACAGGGGATTCAAAGATTCCCGGTCCCTTTAGAGAGACGGAGAAGGAGACAGGGAAAGACAGTGACAGGGACAGACAGAGACAGGGACAGACAGTCAGATAGAGGCAGAGACAGGGACAGACATATAGAGGCAGAGACGGAGACAGACAGAGGGGGAGAGGGAGGGAGAGGGAGACAGAGGGAGAGAGAGAGAGGGAGGGTGACAGAGGGAGGGTGACAGAGGGAGGGAGAGAGAGGGAGACCGAGAGAGGGAGACAAAGAGAGAGGGAGACAGAGGGAGGGGGACAGAGGGAGGGAGTCAGGGTGAGACAGAGGGAGGGAGAGGGAGACAGACAGAGGCAGACAGACAGAGGGAGACAGACAGAGGGAGACAGAGAGAGAGGGAGAAAGAGAGGAAGATTGAGGGAAGGAGACAGACAGAGGGAGACAGAGGGAGATAGATAGTGGGAGACAGACAGAGGGAGACAGAGGGAGAGAGAGAGAGGGAGACAGAGGGAAGGAGACAGAGGGAGGGAGACAGAGAGAGGGAGACAGAGGGAGACAGACAGACAGAGGGAGGGAGACAGACAGAGGTAGGAGGGTGACAGAGGGAGGAGGGAGACAGACAAAGAGGGGGAGGGAGACAGACAGAGGGAGGAGGGTGACAGAGGGAGGAGGGAGATAGAGGGAGGGAGACAGACAGAGGGAGACAGACAGAGACAGAGGGAGTTAGACAGATAGAGGGAGACAGAGGGAGGTAGACAGACAGAGGGAGACAGACAGAGACAGAGGGAGGGAGACAGAGAGAGGGAGACAGAGGGAGACACAGAGAGAGAGAGAGAGAGAGAGAGAGAGAGAGAGAGAGAGAGAGAGAGAGAGAGAAAGAAAGAGAGAGAGGGAGGGAGGGAGAGAGAGATAGAGAGAGGGAGAGAGAGAGGGTGGGAGACAGAAAGAGGGAGAGAAACAGAGAGAGAGAGAAAGATCTGTGTATGCCGAGTCTGGTGGCTCCGTGGACGAAGGCGTCCGCTGCAGGGGCCTGTGCTCAACCTCATGGACACAGGTTTTTTTCGCCCCCCCTCCCCCACTGGTGCTGCCCTCGGCCACAAACCACACTGTAAATTTGGCCCAGAGAGAAAGTTTGTGAGGACCCATGCTTTAGACAAACACTAGTGCCAGGGGGAACCAGAGGAAAGAGATAGAATTTGGAGCCAATTCACCTGGGAAGGAAGGGTGTCGTTGGCAGTATTGGGGCCATCCTGTGCTATGCTGTTGGAGTGCCATATGGAATAAATATAGACATGTTATGTTATGGTTAATTTTTTTGAAAAATACATTGCCAGAGATAACAAAATTGAAATGCCAATTAAATGTTACAAAAACAAAGTACTTGTGAGGCCAATCCGGCACAAATTAACCACTGTCTTCAAGGGCTGGCAGGGCACCAACAAAAGCAAAAGATGCTGCCCTGATTTTTAGAGAGTATTGAACTGGCTTGAGACAGTGAAGTAGTGTGGCTCACTGGTTAGAGGCGGCAGACCCGAGAGCAGAGGACGGCCCGGGACCAGGGTTCGATTCCCGGCGCGGCAGGTTTCTGGACCAGGGTCAGCGGACTCGATAATTCTTTCGCCTCGGTGCCCACTCTGATCAGCGATCACACTCGGCAACTCTGGGCATTAGCTTGCCTCATCTTCACTAACGGCCCCACCAGACCGCTGGGGATGCCTGGTCTCACCCTGGAGATACCCATTAAGGGACCATCTCTCAGGGAAGCCAGGAAGGGTTTCGCAGCGGTCGAAGCGCCTTGGGACCCTACGGGTAAGTAGTGCGCTATATAAATGCCTATACATTTACATTTACATTTACATACACATCCTGAAGATAGTCTTAAGACAAAAAAGGCAGTCTTTTGACCGTAGATTTATAGAGAGTTTTATCTTGGTTCCAGACATCCCGAAGCAGTCTTAAGTCAGAAAAGGCAATCTTCTGACTGTAGATTTCTAGAGAGGTTTGTCTTGGCTTGAAACATCCTGAAGACAGTTTTTAGTCAGAAAAAGCAATCTTTTGACTGTAGATTTCTAGAGAGTTTTGTCCTGGCTTGAGACACCCGGAAGATAGTCTTAAGTCAGAAAAGGCAGTCTTTTAACCATAGATTTATAGAACGTTTTGTCCTGGCTTGAGACATCCGGAGACAGTCTTAAGGCAGAATAGGCAATCTTTTTTTACTGTAACTTTCTAGAGAGTTTTGTCCTGTCTTGAGACATCACGGATATAGTCTTATGTCAGAAAAGGCAGTCTTTTGACTGTATACAACCAGGATGGACTTCTTAAGATTGTCTTGTAACAACCATAAGACAGGAAAAACGAGGGCACAAGTCCTAAATAAAGAAGTGGGGGGACGCTTAAAGACTGGAAGTGACGTCACAATAGGAAGTGACGTCACGAAAGGTAAAACATAGAAGTGGGGGGACGCTCAAAGGTAAAAACACATAGACTTCTATGGGGGATCTGTGAATTAAATGGTTGTTGCTATTTTATGGTGTAATCTGCACGTCAACTTCCAATCCAGAGAAGACAACGTCAGCTTTCATCGTTCCAGGGTCGAAAAAGACCACCGCTCACTGGGTAGCGATTTTATAAACAACAAAAATGGAGAGCATAGGCTCGAAATAAAATACCTTACCTGTCTACTTTGCACAGAAATAGTATCCTGAACTGAAAAACGATCTATCTGCACATAGTAATCTAAATTCCTAATGAGCGCCGCGGCCTTCTCATCAGAAAGAACGTGGGCAAAATCATCACAATCGCAGCCGAAAAGTTTCACACTGATATCGAAATTGTGTGGCAAACGGATTTAACTAATTTTGTTTACACTTTATTCCTCATCAAGGGCATCTTTGCAGGGGGGACGGCGTCCACCCGGTAAAATAAGTGGGGGGATGCCGTCCACCCGCGTGGTACCCCGACTCGAGTCCTGGGAAAAACCTTCCATAAAACAGGGCCACCTTTCGTCGGTTATTATCTTAGTATATACCGTAGGACACTATACCCCAAACCCCTTCGATTGAGGGTTTTACAAAGCTGTGAGTTTCTTCTGAGTTTCCTTTACAGCCACGAGTAGTTTATGGGTGGAGATGCGAGAAAGCTTTGCTTGGATGTTTTGTTTTGGTTCATAGTGAGATGCAACTGAATGCAGTTATCAATGTATATCATTTTGAACCTCATTTGATTCTGTTAAAAGGTTTCATTTTAAAAGTAAATCGATTGATTGATTACCTATTCCTGCATAAATATAAATAGGGAAGTTTTAAATACATATTGGATGGCTGGATTCACATTTGTGCGCACCTTAACTCCTCCAGGACGAGGACATTGAGATTAACCACAAATGGCCTAGCCAGGTCTGAGTATATGAATAACTAAAAAAAAAAAGACTTACATAAAGGTCAAAAGCGTCATATGTCCACGTCAGAGGCGGCTACTCGTTATTTCATCACATCTCACATGTAACCAATCAACGTGCATTACAGGTTTGATTGGAAGCAGTTCGCTAACGCAATTGGATAAATGATGGCCGAGAGCAGGGAACGATTCGTCGTTTAAAACAATGATGGCTCAATAACCTATTAGCTCCAATCTTCACTGAGCGCGACTCTCGCTTCATACATTCTTCATGGGGGTGAGCAGACAATTTCCCTCGTAATTGGTTTCATTGAGGCCTTGAGTAAACCATCATCCGTGCTCCACGGCGCGAGCCACCAGACTGCCTGATGAGCGCGCAGGGCTTTACATTTATGGTATAGAAACTATAGATACAGCCCGCTGCTCCCTGAACACAACGAGGCTCCCTGGTCCACTTCTGACCTCAGACTTCCAAGACGTAGATTCAATTTTATGTCAAATATCACGAAAAAACATAGAATCATCATCCCTAAAATCTGTCTCAAATAGATGTTAATGGGAAAAACAATGCTTTCTGGAATGAATAAGTGATGTTAATAAGACTTTATCCTTTCGCTCCCGTGGTAGCAGTGCATATGGGTTTTTACTTGTGTGACGTGTTTTAGTCGTTTAGAGTCACACTGAAAGGGGCAGGATGAGGAGTAGGCATGCAGAAAAAAATAAAAACAATAGTTTAGGTACATATTCATTTAGCTGCCTTACAAAGCTCTATGGGTAAATTCAGCTGATGCCACTTAACCCAAAAGTGTGTTTAAGAAAAAAATTATCACTTTAAAAAAAAAATTAGAATTTCGACCTTCCGTAAATGTAAAACACATTTTATCACTAAGAACTAAAAAAAAAAATGTTCTGAAGAAATATGGCTGTTTACAACGCATGCGATTACATGGAATGTCGATTACATGGAATGTTGTTACAACGACCGCATTGTTAGTACACATACCATTACATCGCAAGTCATTACAACGGCTTGCTGTAGGGGGTGCGCTAGATTTAGGAATAGTATTATTTACTATTCCTACTCCCGTTTGCGCAACAGCAGGGAATGTGTTGGATTTTAAATCCAATACCAGTGCGCCCTCTACAGCAAGTCATTGTAATGACTTGCGATTTAATGGTATGTGTACTAACAACGTGGTCATTGTAATGACCGCGTTGTAATGGCATGCGTTGTGGAGACAACGTTGTAAACACTGTTTCCCGTTCTGAAGACTATGTGTAGGACGGTGAATGCCTCTCATAGGTCAACACAACTGCATCGTCTTAGGATAGATGCTCCACACACTGCTACAGCGTGACAGAATGTGATGATGTCACAGTGCTTTGCTCACCAAATGCGCCCGCCTACTGCAACACAAAGCACGTTTCTACGGTTTACATCATGAACGTTAATTTAGGATACCCAGGGATAAAAGCTTTTATTCCAAGCTTCCCCCTGGGTACCGTTGGCACTATCCTAGCCCCAGCATGGCAGGCTAGGTTCACTATGGATCATGCCCGAGGGAAGAAGGGAGCCAGCTATAAGTTGGGTGTGAGAATTCTTAACTCTGTAGTTGGTTTGGGTTCCTTCCCTCAGAGCTCCTCCTGGCTTCATGAAACATCTATGTGTCTAAAAACTGACTTCAAAGAGAAGGCTGGGAAATCTGAAGAGTGGGTGATGAGGGAACATCTCTAGTGATGCAGAAAGCCAACGAGTTATTAATAATCGCATGACAATGATCATAGAAGTCTGTGCAGACCTCTGGTTCCTAGGAACAAGTGGCAATAATATGCATCTTAGATACAGAGGACCAGATACACAAAGGTATTAAGGGCAACGCAAGCCTTAAGTTACATTTACTATGTCACCCAGAGCCACCTTGCGTGACTCTGCATGGCATAGTAAATTTGAAGTAAGCGCAAGCCGCTGTCTTGACTTACTATGCCCTGGGAAGGCATTCCACGGGTAGAGCGTAGGTGTGCCCACGCATCTACCTATGGACACTGTTGCATTCCTAGATTTACTAACAATAAAAAGATGTGCATTCTGCAGTACACATAGAAAGAGGAAAAAGCCTCTAAGGATCATAGTTGTGCAGGGAGATGTCCCCTCCTTCACAAAAGCAATCCTACCTGCAACACAGGCATCCTTTGCCAAGGTGCCCAAGTTGGCGCTACACTGCACTTTGTGCACCAGTGCAGGTCGCTAGCAGGTATGTGCCATATCTTAGTAGATATGGCGTACTCCTGCCTTTTCCATGACACACATGTTGTCTTTCTGTGTTGCGCTGAGTCACATCTTTGTAAATCTGTCTGAGAGTTCCTTCTAGGCCACCAATGAGACTCAGCTAAGGATGCCAAATTCAAGACCTTCTCCTTTCCTGTACTGATGCTGTATCTGTCAGTCACAGCTTTTATTGCTGCAGTGTTCCCACAGTAACAACAAATTGTGAAGAACTGCACCCAGGTTTGACAACTACGCAGATTAAAGTTCTTGAGTGGGTACCAGCATCTCCAAGTTTTGTTTCTTCTTCATATACATAATTACACAATCACAAGTGCTGGAACTTCACCTTACAGTGGGCCTGTTCAGGCCCCCCCACCAACCGGTGTGCCCCTCTACCACCTTGTCTTCTGAGTGGGCTGGAGCCACATTGCCACAGTGCGGTGTTGGGATGCACACACAGAGCTTTAAGTGGGATGAAACAACTGGGATGTGGGGTCTCTCAAAGGGGCATGGCCGATTTAATTAAGGGTGTGGCTTAAAAATATGTACGCTGAACATCTGTGCTTAGCATAGTGTGCCCCCAATCGGTATTTTTCTGTTTCTGTCACTGTATCCGGATATATGATACAACATGTAACATTACACCTACAAAAAGCCAGGACTAGTGGCTTTGTCAATGGTTGTTAGTTGCATACTAAATAAGCAAAAACTGTGGCTTTGTTGTATATAATATTGAAAATGCTTCAGTTCTCAAATGATGAGATTGTGAAAGAGCTATAACAAGTCTCTTTGAAGTTATAGCAAAGGCAGTGAAGGGTGGTACTGAGGCAGAGTTTCATAAAAACTCAGTGAGATTCTGTGGAGTTCTGCAAGCGGGCGGAAATTGATACGTTGCGCTGCTTGCTGTGATTTTTAGCGCCGGGAGATTGTTTCGCGCTGCAAAATCATTGGGAATTGCACCACACGGCTCACAAGAGGGTGCTGCTTTTTTGGTGCCGCTGGAGTAACTTTTCTATCTAGCAACAGCTTTCTTACCACAAACGGTCACGGCGGCCTGCTTTGAGAAAATCTCGTGGGGTGCCATTCTAGCTCTCGAAAATCATGCTAGGGTGCGCATTCTTGCTCACGGTCACCAACTTAACACTGGCAAGCCACACGTGAAAAAAAACTCTGTCGCATGGCGCTTGGTAGAGCTTTGCTGGATCTCTGGGTAACAAGCATAATACAGAGTTGGAAAAACTCTGCAAACTCCACTGGCAGATCAGAATTTATCACCCTGATAGAGCGCGCAGGTCACCCGACTATTTTATTACCAAATATGCACACTTGGGCCCATAATTTATTTACCACATATTTTATTTAATCAGGTATCCTACACTCTACTACCAGTAACCCTATTCCTTTCTATTTACTTCCCTTGTACCTGACTTACCAATCCTCGTCTCAGGTACCTAAGATCACAATGGATCAAGGAGCTAGCTGAAAAGATAAGCAGTCATCACAATACAATATCAATTTAAATAGTTTACACTCTTTATAATAACCACATACTCAGGAAGTTTAAAAAACCTTTATCTAATCATCATCATCATCATCATATGTCATGAGCATAAGGTTTACACAGATAAGACTATCTATAACTAGAAATAGAAATAGCGTATAGCTATGAATAAGGCAGAGAATACTAATCATTTAGAAATCGAAAAATAAAGGGAAGGTGAAAATAAGGAACATGCTAATTTAGATCAACAGGCTTTCACAACTTCACTAGAGGCGGGTAAAGAAAGGGAACATGCTAAATTAAAGTAGACTTTCGTAATTCACTAACTGTTTAAAAGGAAATGAAACTTATGCAATTTTATTTATCCAGATTTTGCTTATTCTCTATAGGGAGGGTATGAATGGAACATAACCTATATGGGAAAACGATTTAGCATTTGACTAAAGGTAGGTCAAAAGTGTAACATGCTAATAGACAAATAATGCATGGAAATCTCATTTATAAAGGGACAGGGGAGAAAAAGGAACATATGCAATTATGCTTTGCAATATTCGAGAGTTAGAAATGGAAATATAGATAAGCATTCACCCACACAGACTTTATATTTAACTAGCAGCCCGCCCCGGCGTTGCCCAGGGGTAGAAGGGGGCTGGGGGCAGCATTTTGTGCTTTTGTTTAGTCCCGGCCGGGCCCCCGCCCGCCCGCCCTGACATTGCCTATACCGGCACCCGCCCACCCGGACATTGCCTATACGGGCCCCCGCCCTCCCCCCCGTACGCCCGCCCCGACATTGCCTATACCGCTCCCCGCCCGCCTGCCCGCCCGCTTGCCTCCGCCCGCCTCTGCCTTATCTCAGCCGCGCTCCGGACTTCACCGCCACTCCCGGGCCCCCGCCCGCCCAGACATTGCCCGGACCGCCTCCCGCCTCCCGCTTCCCGCCTCGCCTTACCTGAGCCGCCGCGCCACTCCTCGCCGCTCGTTGCCGCTCGTCACCGCTACTCCCCGCCTGTCGTCATCACGCAGGTGTAGGTCGCAGTCAGCGCTACGTCAGGGTCGGCGCTTGTTTTAGGGGACTACTTTGTTTTTAAACTTTAATTTTTTAATTTACGTTTTTTTATTTTATTTTATGCAGCCTATGTCCATCTACACACCCTGAGGATTCCAACAATGTATTGGGTGTGTGGATTGGCGCTGTGGTTCCCGAGTTTACCTTGCCAAAAGGTTTCAGTTCTCTCTTTATAATAGTAGTATAGATATAGATTTTACAGTGGCTGTCGCCAAAGTGTAGTTAACAATTAGGTCCGTTTTTTTGCAACAATTTTGCAACATTTGATGAATTTGCATGAAACTGTCTAAAAACAAAGTTCGTCCACCCCAGCTCCTTCGTGGAAAGTTTCACGCTGATCCGTGAAGCAGGGCCCGAGTAAAAGGGCAGGTTAGAAAACATTGGTTTCCCATGTTAATTCCCATAGGACATTTTGTTCTCTGGTACAGAAAAGGTGGCTGAAGGAAATAACACCAACTATTGCAAAAAGTTTAACTTGTGCCCCCTGCCATTCACTGCTCATGACATCACACATCACCCCGCTCGGCGCTCACCACATGTTAAATGACATCACTGAGGCGTTCATGTGCGTCAAGAAAAGCTAATGGTGGTAAGGTGCACATTGGCCATGGCCTTGTCTTCCTCCCTCCACCCTTGGTGTACGTCATTCAAGGTTTCTTGAAGGGTACGGTCGGTGTCCCAGGAGCAGAGCGCGCGCAGTCGTGCCATGGGCGTCAGCCGCCTGGGCCACGTGCAGGTCTACACCGCAACAATAGATCAGGGACACGAATACACACACATCACTTCACACATCCCAGCAGCACACACACAGTGAGGAAAAGCCTGAGTCAGCAGCACCAGATTTATGAGCGCCCTAAAGCTAGGAGGAGCGCGCGCGGCGCTGCGAGGCAGCCATTGTGGAGCTGTTAACACAAGGCCTCTGTCATCGGAGCTGTGAACGTGTGCGCTGCATCTAATTATGAAAGCTCCATTGACAGAGCCATATCAATGTGTCAGCAGGGCCTGGCGCCTTGGCGTAGGCCACTGCGCCGGCCAATCACAGGGGCGCCTTGTGCCATCACTCTCCAAGGCCCAGTCAATGGGAGCTGGGAGAGGCCTCCATTTTATGGCCCCCAAATGTGCTTTCCTGGTTGAGCTCGAACAGTTGTGTGGGATTATTCTGATTATTCTGATTATTCTGTTTTGTTTCTTGTTTTCATCAAAATGTCTTTTTCTGTCCCGCTTGTCACACCGCGTGAAACGTGGATGTGATAATAGGGCGAAGACATCAGTTACATCACTGATTACACGATTGGCCTTTCGGCGCCAAGTGATGCCAGTCAGTTAGCCTGAAAATGGTCTGGAATTGCAACAACTTACACACAATCGTCACTTATGTAGGGGTCTGCATCTTTTGAATTTGGCCCGAAAAGTTTAGTGAAGTTCTCGAACTTGGCACTCCTCACCTCAAGCACTTAGAAATTCGAAAAAGAACTGTTCTTTTGCATGACAATTGTCACACTAAAAGTTTTTTTCCCAGAGATTGGTCCCTGCAAACTCTGCCTTCGTAGGACGTTATCTCGCATATAAAACGTCGCAGTCTTTATAAAGGTGACGCAGTTCCCGAAGTTGTAAAAAACTGAAATGACATAGTTTGCAGAAGTAACCCTTCTTAACCTTGCACGCCCATCAGAACTACTACCGGGCTGATGTAAAATGGAGTGAGTGATGGGCGAATGTCTCACTGCCAGGTCTCTCTGGAAGGCCACGAGGGTTGGGGCTGGATCAGTCACCTGTCAGAGTACTGCAAAGCCAAGTGCTGCTTAAAACTTATAGGACCGAGCCTGCGCGCTTCCCGCATCCACTTCAGCCACCACCACTCCCTGTCCATTCTCCCCACGTTCCTCCACCCTGCTGACTCACTTTTGTCCACAACTCTGGGGTTCAGATGATCATCTGAAGAGCACGACGAGTCCCTTCTGGTACTCCTTTCAACCAACTGACGCCTTCCAAGTTCCATCTCACCACCCTCGCACACTTCAAACCAGCCAGGCCGTCTCCCACCCACAGACTGTGGGCACCGGCCACGCACGCAGTCGAGTGTGCAGGTGTGTCCGTGGCCTCCTCGCCCCCTTGCCTGTGTGGTCCAGCATCCGGGTCTATGCGGCACGTGAGGCTGTCCTCTGGCCCGGGCCGAGGGTAGGGGGGCTGGATAACATGATCTGCTTTTACGTCCTATGGCCCATATGTACCCTCGTTGGCCCCGGGGCTCTCACAATGCAAACGTGTCCAAACGGCTGAAGCGCGCTGCACGCGCAGTGCCAGGCCCGTGTTATTCTATGCAAAGGGGGTGCGGTGGGTCGGGAAAGTGCAAGCACCCTTCGAATGTCACACAAGGCCTGATCTCCTAATGTCCCCGATCTGGCATTTTGCGGCCCTCTAGGGCCCAATGAAAGCAGAGACACACAGTGGGCAGGTGCAAACTATGGCTAATGTAAGCAATCGCCTCAAAAGTCCACCTGTGATGTGATGTACCACGGGGCAGTCGTGGGCAGCCAGAAGCTTGCACTAAAGCGGGGTCCCTGTGCAACACACCACTGCCCGCGTGCCTGTGCGCGGTGGCATAGTACAAACTAAGCCTTGCACAGAATGGCGCAATGGACGGGGGTGTCTTTGGCGTTGCGCAATGTCTTGCCATTAGCTAATGCGGCGCTGCAGAGTTTCATGTAGTTCTGGGGCACGTCGGTCACCCTGGGACGACGTTGCCAGGAATCGTTCGACGCTACGGGTTGTTTAGGCCTCAAGTGGGCAAAGATGGCCCTGGGCTCTCCAGGCACTGACACGAACGTGACATCCCGCAGCGCTTCCCCACCGACCTTAACACACCCGGGTGTGAGCTACCGACCTCTGTGCACGAGTTTCACGACTGAGGGAACCTATTTACACCCATGCATTGCGTCCCAAGTGCACACAATACACAGATGCCAGGCAGTGCCTGACGTGTGCCTGACCCCTAACACAGTGACCGAGGCACTGTTGCAGAAGCTCACATGCACGTATAAGGCTCTACAGGCAACCCCGCTCTCTATGGATAAATGCAGACACATTCACGTGAAAAAGCAAGCAGGCTGTGGCTTGCTCAACCGACTGCTAAACCGGAGCCCCCGAAGATGAATGGTTATTTCCCATTGTTTGGTATCTTCCACGGGGGGCACTCGAGGCAGAGAGCTCCGTGCAGCCGGGCAGAGCCCTTGGCGAGAGCGCGGAGCTGTGTAATTGACACCGCTTAAGATGCCTTCACCAAGTCCGGGCGGGAGGGGAGGTCGAAGGCCAGAGCATCACAAGCTCGCTCTGATGATGCATTGGTACTTTTCCGGGACACCTGTTGTTATGGAAGTTATGTTGACACGGTATCACACGACTGCCTAATAAACATCCTCCTGAGCAAAGGAGTACAATCCACAGCGTTAGGATGGATTAAATCATTCCTTAGCAATCGCACCCAAGCTGTGCGCATGGGCCAATTTCACTCAAAACCCTGTCCCATCGGCTGTGGGGTCCCACAAGGGGCCTCACTAAGCCCCACTCTCTTTAATGTCTACGTTTCATCTCTGGCTGACATTGGAAGAAAATGGGGCATCGGCATATGTTCCTATGCCGATGACACTCAGCTGATGGTGACAATGGAAGGGTCGGAAACAACTAAGAAAAAACTACACAGCTGTCTCTCCGAAATGGCAGAATGGATGCGCAACCACTGCCTAAAATTAAATGCCGGAAAATCGGAGATACTACTGTTCGGAGGAGCCAAACTCTCATGGAACGACACGTGGTGGCCACCGTCTCTGGGATCAGCCCCCGTCCCGAAACAGTATGCCAGAAATCTTGGCATCATGATGGACGACGCCCTGTCCATGAAAGACCACATCCGCATACTCTGGGGCAAAGGTTTTGCAATTCTCAAACTCTTGGCAAAAATTTTCTCCTGGATACCTTTGGACTGTCGACGCACAATCACCCAGGCCCTCCTGGTTAGCCGCCTAGATTACGGCAATGCCCTGTTCGAAGGGATGAACGAGCAACTGTTCTCCCGCCTCCAGGTCCTACAAAACCAGGCGGCTAAACTGGTCTGTAACAAAGGCAAGCGAGACTCGGCCTCTGCATGCCTAAAAAAACTTCACTGGCTACCAATGCGTCAGAGGGCCACCTTCAAATTACTTTGCCATGCGCACAGAGCCCTTCATAAAACGGGCCCCATTATCCTTCAAGAGAAAATTGAATTTTATATCCCCAACAGGAATCTAAGATCCAACAACTCAGCTCTGGCGAAATCCAAGCGCATTTACAAAGTAAGGACTGGTGGACGCGCCTTCTCATACTTGGCGGCTAAAAGATGGAATGAGTTACCTGTGGACCTCAGACACACCACTAACTAACTCCAATTCCGCCAAAAATTAAAAACTCACCTCTTTCCCAAAAACTAACCCCCCAGCACAGTTTCAGTAGTCTTCTTTTCTTACAGCGCCGTGATATCCCATGGGATGAGTGTCGCGCTTTATAAATACCAAAAATAAATAAATAAATAAATAAATGGAAGTCAAACCAGTTCTGGGAAAAAAAGCACAAATAAAGTTTCACCAGCAGAGCAAAAAAAAAATGCATTCTCAGGGCCCAGGACCCCTGGCGCTTCGTACCCCCCACGGACTGCGCAGCGGGTTTTCTGTGAAATGACACGCTCAGTGTCTGTCTGTCTGTCAGTCTTCGGTATCCCTCAATTTGTAAGACACGCTTTAAGAGAGGCCTGGCGAGGCCAATGGAATGACAGCAAGAGCCGCAAGGCCGAGACTGCAAGAGAGGGCGGGGGGTGGGGAGGGAGGCGGGGGAGCAGAGTGGAGGCGGCAAGAGCAGCAGGGTGGCTCGGAGCCCAACAACTATTTATAGGAAAACCTCTGCAGTTATGGTTGAATCAGAGTCCCGGCTCCCGCCTCGCATTACCTGAGCCACCACACCACTCCTCGCCGCTCGTCACCGCTCCTCCCACATGTCGTCAACACGCAGGTGTAGGTCGGTCAGCGCTACGTCGCGGCCGGCGCTAGTTTTAGGGGATTACTTTGTTTGTAAATTAAATTTTTTTAATTTACGTTTTATTTTAATTTTAAGTCGCCTATGTCCATCTACACACCCTGAGGATTCCAACAATGTATTGGGTGTGTAGATTGGCGCTGTAGTTCCCCAGTTTACCTTGCCTAAAGGTGCAAGTTCTCTCTTTATAATAGTAGTATAGACTAGTATAGAGTGAAGACCAATCCTGGCCACGGGTCAGTTGGAAAAGATGGGAAAGGACCCTCAAGGACTTAGGTGCCAGTAGGCGAGCAGGTACAGCTCATGGACAGTCAGGACTTGATAACCTCAGGATTAGGATCAGGACCGGGTTCACCAAAGGGTACGACCAACACCCGCAGCTTCGGTTGCAATGCCTGCACTACTCCCTCTCTGCAAGGAATCTGCCAATAACCCCGATTGGGTTCTAGAACCTCCCAGCAAAGTGCTTCGCCAGCACTTTAAGTCTGCAGTAAAACCCCGAATGGGTTTCTCAAACCTCCCAACAGAGTGCTCCGCAGCTCTCTGCTTTAGTCACCTATTGAGTGCGTTGGGTCAGTGACAGGTCAGCTATTCGGAAAAGTCGGACAATTTCTCTAGCTAAACCTACGCTAGTTATACTGTTTTTCGAGTCAGTGTACCACCCCCCAATGTTGCAAGTGTAAGGATCCCCAATTTTGATTGGACAAATAAGGAGGTTAGGTCATCACACCACCTAAAATTTAGACTTTCTCATGCTCCTTATTTGAATTTTCTACCCGCCCCTCGAATTTTACTTTCCCAGCACATATGTTTTCACATAACAAAGGTGAATACAATTTTCATATACAATTGTTACAAATGTAATACAGTTCGGCTTCTTCGACTAGGTGAGAAGGCTCTCTCCCAGGCTCATCTTGGCTTGGGTTGCCATCTGGCTTCCGTCCAAAGGTCATTTCTGTGGAGACTCGCAGATCTCGCGCAGACTCAGATTCAAGCAAGATCACGTTAGAACAGGCCAAGTTTTCGAAATGTTACATGAAATGGAAAATAACAGTTTTAGTACATGGAATACATGATTTCACTGTATACCATGAGTTGCTATACTATTCCCATTACTTTATAATAACTAAAGCATTAAGTTTTAGGCAGAACAGACAGCTTTGCGAAAGCGGCAATGCAAGCTTGGAGCACGTGAGAACACAAAGCGTGGCTCAGGGGTTAGAGGCGGCAGACCCGGAAGCTGAGATCGGTCCTGGACCAGGGTTCAATTCCGTGCCTCGGCGGGACTTGGGCTAAAAATTCCGCGGACTCGATAATTCTCGCTCCGGTGCCTTCTCGACTCACGGGTTCACACTCTGTGACTCTGGGCAATAGCTTGCTTAATCTCCACAACGGCCCCTCGCGGCGGGATGCCTGACTTTCACCTTGTGGATACCCGCTGGGGCTATCACACAGGGGAATATCAGGACGGGTTCCCTAAGCAAGCGCCGGGACACCCACTGTGGGTAGCTGTGCGCTATATAAGCTCAACTACATTTACATTTACATTTACAAAGCAGCCATTTTAGCTGTATTGCGCATGAGCAACAAATTCCCACCAGAACTGCGAGTACGTCACGTCACATGGGTATGACCGACGCATGCGCAGTCTAAATTCCCGCGTAGCAGCAGCCATTTTAGTGGCAAGCGTATTAGGTTTAATAAACACATAGGCTAGCGTCACTGGGACACCCCGTGTAGTGTACAAATGTGCAATATTAGTAAGACAAACATGTTGGTTTAGTTTATTAACATTATTTGAGGTTCTTGATACAAGCAAGTCGCTCAATGTGCAAATCCTTGCTCCATCAACCCACCCAAGACATAATCTGGCTGTGAGTTGTGCATATAGCGACGTTGGTGGAGTCAGTGTTTCTGACTACTTGACATTTCATATAATACATCCTTTACAAGGACTCATATGTAATAATTGATGAACTGCAACTGCTGGAAATACATGTTAAAGAACAGCATGTGTGCAATCTACCGTCTCCAGAAAAAGTGCTGGTATTGTTTAATTCATGCAAGTAGTTGCAGGTGATGGGCACTGCACTCTCATTAAGGGACAGACACTTATTTTTTCCCATCAAACTTAAAACTAAAACAAGTGAAATGAAAAAGTATTTGCAACAGTGCGATAAAGAGGCAGCAAGTGTTGGTAGGGTTGCCTCCTGGCTATTTGTTTTACCAGTTTTGCCTATATTTGTAAGTTCCTGTCAGTAAACAAGAAAGAAAAACAGTAACATTTGTAATGTGTTCCTTTTGAAATATAAACCGGGGACAGGAAGACGTCTTCACCCCCGTGACTTGGGTTCTTGCCAGTCTGTGTGCTCCAGAGAGCTCCCTTAGGGGACTTCATTCAGTTGGACCTAAGGAAGGCTGCTCTTTTTGTGAAAGTGAGAGCCCGGTGCCTATTCACAGTGAGAGAGCCCATGAGGTGTGGCGCTAGATCACCTAGGCATAAGTTTGGCCATCCGCTCAGTAATTCTTTCCTGGCATCGTCAAATAGTGACTTGTGAACAGCTTCGGTGGCAGTGCAAGCAGCTTTTAAACACCCATTCATTCTTTACAGGGCCGGACTGGCCGATGCGGGCACCGGGCAATTCCCCGGTGCGCAGCAAGGGTGGGGGCCGGTTTTGGGCCCCTGGGGCTGTTTTTGTTACAGGGCCATTCAATCTATCAATCAATCAATCTATTTGTAGAGCGCGCTATTTACCCGTGAGGGTCTCAAGGCGCTGAGGGGAGGGGGGGGGTGGGGGAGTGGGGGTGGAAGCTTCGCTACTGTTCGAAGAGCCAGGTCTTGAGGAGTCTTCTGAAGGCGAGTAGGTCTTTGGTCTGCCGTAGGTGGGTAGAAAGGGTGTTCCAGGCCTTCGCGGCGAGGTAGGAGAAGGATCTGCCGCCTGAGGTTGTTCGTTGGATGCGGTGGACCGCGGCGAGGCTGGCGGAGCGGAGCTGGCGGCGAAGGGTGTGGAAGCGAAGTCTGCTGTTCAGGTAGGCTGGTCCGGCGTTGTGGAGTGCTTTGTGTGCGTGGGTGAGGAGTTTGAAGGTGATCCTCTTGTCGACGGGGAGCCAGTGTAGGTTTCTCAGGTGGGGGGTGAGGTGGCTGCGGCGGGGGACGTTGATGATCAGTCAGGCGGAGCCATTTTGGATGCGCTGTAGTCGTCGTAGGTGTTTGGCTGGGATTCCGGCGTAGAGTGCGTTGCCATAGTCCAGCCTGCTGCTGACGAGGGCCTGTGTCACCGTTCTTCTTGTTTCGGTCGGGATCCACTTGTAGATCTTGCGAGCATGCGGAGGGCGTTGTAGCAGGAGGAGGAGACGGCGTTGACCTGTTTGGACATGGAGAGGGAGGAGTCGACGATGAATCCAAGATTGCGTGTGTGGTCGGTGGGTGTCGGTGCTGTCCCCAGAGTGGTTGGCCAGCAGGAATTGTCCCAGGCTGAGGGGTTGGGTCCGAGGATGAGGACCTCCGTCTTGCCCGAGTTCAGTTTCAGGCGGCTGCTCCTCATCCAGTCGGCGATGGCCTTCATTCCGTCGTGGATGTTGGTTTTGGCGGTGAGTGGGTCCTTGGTGAGGGAGAGGATGAGCTGAGTGTCGTCAGCGTAGGAGATGATGTTGAGGTTGTGGTGGCAGGCCACTTGTGCGAGGGGAGCCATGTAGATGTTGAACAGCGTCGGGCTGTGGGAGGAGCCCTGGGGGACGCCGCAGATGATGTCGGTGGCTTCGGATCGGAAAGGTGGGAGGCGGACGCTCTGGGATCTGTCGGAGAGCAAGGATGTGGTCCAGTCGAGGGCCTTCTCTTGGATACCGGCTTCTTGGAGGCGTGTTTTTAGAGTGCGATGGCAGACCGTGTCGAAGGCGTCCGAGAGGTCCAGGAGGATGAGGGCAGATGTTTCGCCGTTGTCTAATTGGCACCTGATGTCGTCTGTGGCGGCGATGAAGGCTGCCTCGGTGCTGTGGTTTCGTCTGAAAACGGATTGGGACGGGTCTAGGATGTTGTTGTCTTCGAGGTGGCGGGTCAGTTGCATGTTGACGATTTTCTCGATGACCTTCACCGGAAATGGGAGCAGGGAGATGGGCCGGAAGTTCTTGAGGTCCTTGGGCTTTTTGAGGAGGGCGTTGATTTCGGCGTGCTTCCAGCTTTCCGGGAATGTCGCTGTTTTGAAGGAGATGTTGATGATCTTCCGTAGTTGTGGTGCGATGGCTGTGTCTGCCTTGTTAAATATGTGGTGTGGGCGCGGGTCTGTCGGTGATCCTGAGTGGATGGACTTCATGACCTTGCGTGTCTCGACGTCGCTGACGTTGGACCAGGAGGTCAGGCGGTTGGTGCTGTTGGTGTTCCGGAGAGGTGTGGAGTCTGGCGTGGTCGGGTCGGTCGTGGTGTTGAAGCTTTCATAGATGTCGGCGATCTTGCGGTGGAAGAAGATGGCCAGTGAGTCACACAGTTCCTGTGCGGGCCGGATGTCGTTGGTGTTGGCTCTGGGGTTGGAGAGTTCTTTTACAGTGTGTTGTTATCCAGGCGGTCTTTGAAGGAGGATCTCTTGACTGACCTGATGAGCTGGTGGTGTCTGCGGGTGGCGTCCTTGAGGGCTGCGTGGTTGTCCGGTGTGCGTTCGTGGAGCCATTTCTTCTCCAGTTTTCGGCGTGCGCGCTTTGAGGCCAGGAGCTCGTCAGTGAACCAGGTGGCTCTCTTGCTGGCGTGGTTGTTGGAGGGTTTCTTCAGTGGGGCGAGGGTGTTGGCACAGTCGTTGACCCGCTGGCTGAGGTTGAGGGCTGCGGCATCTGGGTTGGTGGGGGTCGGTGGGTGGGTTCTTGCAAAGGGTGGTGATCAGCTGATCTTCGGTGACTTTGCTCCAGCAGCGGTGAGACAGCTGTTGGGTGCGATGGTTGGTTTTTTGAAGGTGAAGTGAATGCAGCGGTGTTCGTCCAGTGGGGTTCGGTTGTGTGGTCGAAGGTGACGTGGGTGCTTCTAGAGAAGATGGCGTCCAGTGTGTGGCCTGCGGTGTGGGTAGGCGCGGTGACGAGTTGTCTGAGGCCGAGGTTGGCGAGGTTGTTGATCAGCGTGGAGGAGTTAGCATCGTTGTTGTTCTCGAGGTGGAAGTTCAGGTCTCCGAGGAGGATGTAATCCGTGGAGGCGAGTGCGTGGGTGCTGGCGAGGTCGGCGATGGAGTCGGTGAAGTGGGCCCGGGGTCCGGGGGGTCTGTAGATGAGAGTTCCTCTGAGGGTGGTGTTGGGGTCGATGTGGATCCGGAAGTGCAGGTGTTCGGCAGTGTTGAGGGAGTCGTCTGCGTGGGTGGTGACCTTCAGGGTGACTTGTGGACGATGGCTATTTCTCCTCCGATGCCGTTGGCGCCGTGATCTTGAATCCGTCTGGGATGGCTACGTCGTTCCACCACGTCTCGGTTAGGAAGGCTATGTCCGGGCCTGTGGTGTCAAGCAGGTCCCAGAGCTCGATGGCGTGTTTGCGTGCGGAGTGGGTGTTGAGGAGTATGCAGCGGAGGTGGTTGGGTTTGGTTCTTGGTGGTTTGATGGTTCTGTCGCAGGTGAATCTGCAGCTGCGGCAGGAGAAGTGTCCGTGGGTGTGTTTGGGGGCGGCCTGGTTGCAGCGTTGGTCTCGGCCGCTGTTGAGGGCTGGGAGGGAGTCGGCATCGTAGCTGAGTTTGGGTCGGGTGCGGTGGGGGGCGCCGGGGCCAGGGGTTCTGGAGCTGGGTGCGGTCCAGGCGCGGACGGGCGCAGACGGGCTTGCCTTAGGTGCGTCAGCGGCGTCCCCGCTGAGCGCAGCCGCGTAGCGGCTTCCATATGAGGGGATGTGGGAGGGAGGAGCAGCTGGGAGGCGGGAGTGGGGCGGCGAATGGGATTGTAGGTGGGCGGGCCGAAGGGACTCAGCAGCTGGAAAAATGGGCGGGGGCCGCGGGAGAACTGGGCACAGGAAGGAAAAACAAGTTTAGGCAAGAAAACAAGTACAGGCACAGAGGAATAAAAACAAGTCTGGGCAGGAGAGCAAGTTAGGCAAAGGGGAATAAAAACAAGTCTGGGCAAGAAAGCAAGTACAGGCACAGCGGAATAAAAACAAGTCTGGGCAAGAAAGCAAGTTAGGCACAGGGGAAAAATACAAGATTAGGCAAAAACAATGCAGGCAGAGCCGTGCAGCAGCGTGGGAGCAGCAGCGTCATAGCTGCAAAATCGGCCCTGTAACAAAATCGGCCAAAAACCAACCCCAGCAAAGAGCTCGTCGCACCCCAACCTCCCCCCGGGGCCGGCCGAGCACTTTCCCGGGGCGGTTTTGGTTCCCAGTCCGGCCCTGATTCTTTAACTCCAATCTGGCAGAGTGATATTGATGTTTGGCCAGTTTTTGGAGCAGCACTAGCATCTGTTTGACATCTCATGTGAAATTGTGATTAGCAAGCACAGCCAGAAAGAAGTGTGCCTCAGTGAAAACTTTTTTAGGTACGCAACATGTATTTTAAATGTTAAAGCTTCAGTGGGGCGCTGAGGAGATTCAGGAGTTGCAATACTCTCAACCCACAGCGGCGGCAAACGTTGAGTATACTAACCGGTGCGTCCTTCTCAGGAGATTTTTTAGCTCCGGCTCGGAGACCAAGCGATGCTGAAGAAGTTATTGAGGCATGGTTGTGCCCAAGTAAATTCAGTGGCACTTGGAAAGAAAATAAGTCCAAATAAACGTACCTAGTTTATGTGTTCAGTGAACGTCAGCAAGAGAAAAGTGGTGGCACCTGTTTTTCGACAGTGTTGCTCTTCATAAAATCCTCAGCAGCAAACTCAGAGGAAAAGGAGCAGATCCCACTCTAACTACAAACAAGGGATGCTGCTCGAATAACATGAGGTTGGAAATTAAAGATAGCCCATTATGTTAGTCGTAGTCCCAGTTCATTGTGTAAAACTAGTTCATTTAGGGGAATTATTCTACGATTTTGTATCCACGTGCAAAGATCCTTGAGAATAAAGGATGCAAAATACTTAGTTAATTATCAATTAATGCTATTTGTGGATGATTATTCAGCATAGACCTGTGGCGCTAGATCACCTAGGCATAAGTTTCATTAAGGTGGTGACCTTAATGATAGGATTGACAGAGGAGCTTCCCCAGAACCCGGGACAGACTGCATCTGTTTTACAGCGTTAAAAACGGTAGCCAATTTCCCTGCCCAATAACCAATTCTTATTTTGTAGATCGCCTGGAGGATGCTGTTTGGACGGCGGCCTCATCCCGTCTACCTCCCGCCATTATTTTTTCAATTTCAAGTGGTTTGATTTTTGTTGCGTCAATTGCGACATGTTGGGAATGAGGATAGGTTGTCAAAAATTTAAGTTTATTAGCATTAGCACCTAGAGCTGCTGGTTTTTTTTCTCCATTTGGGACATGCAAAGGACCCGATAGGAATCTCCCAGCTGATTTCCCAGCAGAGTGTAGAAATAAGTTGCAATGTAATCTGCCCATGTTGCCTAAGGCATATTACAGTCATTAGGCAAATAATGTGCCCTGTTGATACGATTGACTACTCTCTAAATGTTTCTGGGGTTCGTTTTTTTAACTTAAAAAGTGGATTTCCTCTTCTCACTCCAAAGAAGATTTCTATAGCGATTGCACAAAAGTAAAGAAATTAAAAGAAAATGTATTTCTTTACTTTTGCTAGAATCGCGGCACCCGCGCTTTACTTTTAACATGGTTAAAGTAAAGTGCGGGTGCCACGATTGAGCACTGTTGAGCAAAAGTAAACAAAGCTGGCGGCTGCGGCCATGGCCTGCTACAGTCAGCTGTGCACATCACGCGCGCCCTTGTATGTGTGATAGCAAGCTGGTGGCCAGCAAGGTAGCACTTTTAAAAGCAGCTACTAAATGTCTCGGCCAGACCAGCGCATGCACTGGATCAGGCCGAGACCTTAAAACGAGGCACAAGGCGGGCAAGAATCCGGCTGTTCAAGGGCGGACAGCGAGATTGAAATTACCTACACCTCCAATCTCTTGGTGGATTGGAAGGAAGCACTGCATATTGAGGACACACAAGTGACAATCAGTGGCCATCCAGACATGCCCAGGTATGCAGCTGTGGTGCTTGGAGGCGGCAGCAATGAGGTACAGCAGGTGGCGCATTCATGAAGCAGTAACAGGCCAGATGTCTCAACAGTGATTGTGCAACAGAGCCTGATCGTAGGGTCAGATTAAACGAGCCGTCGGATGAAACTACTCATCAGCAGTGATGCTGAGCATATGGTCTCCCAGGGTCATTGGTTGCACCAGGCTCAAGATTGACTCATGAGATGATGCAGATGCGGCTACCCGTCAAAAAGGTGGCCTCTCCTGTGCTTTTTCCATAGAACTTCAGAGGTGAATGGAACAAAGGAAGGGATGGAAGAGGGGCCCGAACACCATGAGGTGAAGCCAATGAAACACAGGAATGGGGAGAGTGGGATCACCATAAGAGTGACTACAGCAAAAAAACACAAGCGTTGGTAAAATTAGAACATAGATTAACAGTATTGTGGTGTACATCTGCATATGGCAAATGGTTATGCCGCGCTGCAGCTTGATGCAGGCAATGGTAAGCCATGCAGTAGGGGTAAATATTGTAGGACGAAGCAAGGGCAGAAGGACGCGTTTAAAAGAGTAAGTTCCAAGGCTTGATCCGTTCTTCATTATACAACACCATATGCTGGACCTCTGAGTATCGGAAAAATGAGGATTAGAGGATGCAGCCAGCCTCTGAGAATGAAATGCCAAACAGAATGAGACTCCTTCTAATCCCTCCAACTGAGAACAAGCATTAGTAATGCATCAGTTTCGCCTATGTAATGAGTAAAGCGCTTCATCAATCATCATCATGGAGAAGGATAGAGCTCCCTGACAGATAACAAAGGAGTGGAGAGGATGTAGCACAGTGGCCAGAGCTGCTGACTTGGGAGCTGGGGATCCTGGTTTGAGTCTCTGTGGCGCCGGTGTTCCATAATCCGCTGCCCCCCGTGAGGCAGTGGCCCCCCCTGTTTTGCGCATGCGTACGCATGCGCATATTACGGCCGATGATGGAGTACCACGCCCACCATCATTCCGTGACATCATCATTGCGCATGCTCTATTCGAACATGGCTCGCGTCTCGGGCAGAAAGCGCCTGTGGGGTCCTTGTGCCGGCCTCTATACACAGCCCGTCTCCGTACCCCCCACCTGCAGGCCGGTATTGCCCCGCATTAAAGCTGCTACATATTTATTTAAAATGTACGTGTTAAACACATTCCATTTCTGACAGCTCTCAGCGTATCCCCAGTAAGTGTCCTCAATTCTTTAGCCTTTCCTTGCTATGTCCATCTGATCGGCCTCACTCGGACTTCTTCTCAGACCCCTCTCCCTTTCCTGCTGTAATCAAATCTCCATCAGATAGATGGTGATTAAATTGGCATTAATTAAAATGAATTTTGAAGTGTTCTAGCCTCGTACACCGCCTCGGGCTGCTGGCGGCTCGAGGCTGTGAACAATGTTGGCACAAGGACCCCGCGGGCACTGCCTGCGCTTCTCCGCCCCGTGACGTAGGGGGTGCAGCCACTCACGGGGATACAATGGTTCTCAGAACACCGGCAACATTTTGTGATTCTATGCAAAGCACTTCATCTCTCCTTGGGTGATACATTGTTATATAAGTATACTGCGAGAGTAAAAGGCAAAACTTTATGAAAATATAGTACCACCAAAGCGGCTGTTAACAGTATTTCAGCAGCAGGAAACTGATAGTAGAAGCAGATGACGAACAAGCACTGGTAAATGCAGGAAAATATGCTACATCCAATAGAAATAGAGGAAATGTAAGTGGCACGCACAGGAACCAATGAGAAGCCAGGAAAAAGAGGAGGCGGGATGTAAGTCCCTTTTAAGTTCATATTAAAAACAATTGATTTCTCAAGCAGAGCGTAAGCACTGTCCAGGTGAAATCTAAAAAGTACATTAAACTTTGAGGACACAACTATCACTACTAAGGTTGACTTCTGAAATGAGAATAACGAAAATTAAGGAGATGGTGACTCTATTGTGTTTAGTCTTTGAGACTGATAATATTCAAACACTTAGACTCCAACTTTTTTAAGACTGATGCGACCAGGAATTATGAATAAGTGAGGCTATCACCTTCCCTACTCCACTGGACCAAAGAGCATGAGGTTAATGAACACTGTGGACTCTGTTACTTGTTATGTTTGATACCTAAGGGTAATGAACCACTGAAGGTACAGGCATCCCTGCTCTGCCCCACCTAAGAAAGTGAGAATGTTGAAACCTAAAAGATCAATCTGTCTTCATTCTGCAAGGCTTCTGGAAACGACAGGAAAAAACTTTAAACGCAGCAGCGGCTGCCAAAATAAAATGGTGGGCAGCGCTGGGGGGAAACAATATAAAATAAAAATGCACTTACCTGCTTCTTCCACTGCCGCTCCATCTGCCGGACGCCCTGGTGCTCCTTTTCCGGCCGTCCATGGCCAGCACAAACTCCCAGTTTTCCCACCCAATCAAGACGCTGCTCTCATGCTGTGAGAACAGCACCTGGATTGGTCTGAACGGCCTGGTTAGGTGCTCACGAAGAGACAGGGAGCCTGTGACATTTTTCAACCCAGCCGTGCAATAGAGCTGGGTCGAGAAAATTTGAGTGCGCATGTCTGTTTGGGTGTCCTAATATGACCGGCCAAACAAACATGTGCACTTACCAGCGCCCTCCACTCCTCCTCCCAGTCCCTGGCTAATTTTGAGAGGATTGCCTGGCCCCGCCCTACAATCAGCAGCATAGGCTGCCAGTGAAAAATGATTTTATTGTCGTTTTATTTTTTATTCTCAGTGGGGCAACACTCCCCCGCCATCCACCATGTTGCTGTAAAATGTGTCGCCACCTGAAAATGGGAATAATAAAACTTTGAGAACACAAACTTCTCTACTGTTAAATGCTGAGAGTGAGAAGAAAGAATCTGTGACTGTGCAGTGTTTTAAAAAAAATCATATTTGACCTATGACGGCAAGAATAATGAATCATTTGTGGCTCTCTTTTTCTAACAACTTTGAGGATTGTGCCATTCTCACGCTGTTCACCTGCCCACACTAAGAACAAGGGTGAGAACAATGTTTTTCTTTGTCTATTCTGCTCTCACTGAGAATAAAGAAACACTGAGAATAGTGCTAATCTTACTGCGTTCGTCTCACTGAGAACACTGAAACAATGAGACAACAGGATGTGGCAGCACACCGCTGACCTCTCAGGCAAGGTTCGACCCTTGCATTCTAGGAAATGCAGTCTCTTGTTGCTCTCTCCGATATTTTCGAGTATTTCGCCAAGGTTGGCGCAGATAGTGCTGATCTCTAGACACGTGTTTCTGGTTTATTAACTGCCATCATTAGAGAATACAGTCTTTTATTTTGGGGTTTGCGGAGCAGGCTGCCACATATTATATCAGGTCCGGTACCTCTCAGTGGCGCGCAGCGCTTCATCCACGAGCTCGTCAGCAATCTTACTGTGTTCGTCACACTGAAAACACTGAAACAATGAGAACAGTGCCGTTCTTACTCTGCTCCTCCTTCTCAAATTGAGAACCCTGAAACAAGTGCTTAATTTGAGCTGATGGTTTCCGGTACTAAGTACCAGCACTTAATCATAAAGACCGGCGCTTTTCACGAGCACCAACAAGTTAAGGACACAATCACATAGGGAAATTAAGGGATTTGCCCAGAATCACAGGATGTTGCGCCAACGCTGAGACTCGAACCTGGTACCCCAGCTCCAAAGTCGGCAGCTCAGGCCATTACACCACACCCTCTCCCCACTTTCATGGTTTGTAGTTGGTTCTGTTTTCGGCGGCGCTGACAGGAGAAATAGGCGGGTGCAAGCTGCCCCCTGAGGAGAGACCCGGCACATATTTTATTACAAATTAACCACTGACTGAAACAATGAGAACAATGCTAATCTTACACTGTTCATCCTTCCCACACAGAACACTGAGACAATGAGAACAATGCCATCCATCCCCACTCTGATTGACTGCTCAAACCGAGAATAATGAAACAATTGCTATTTTAATTCTGCTTGACCCCTGGTCATGAGCCGAACAAAACATGAGGAAAGTAGCATTCCTGCCCTTCTGATGCCTGAAAATGAGAATAATGGCATATGAGAAACACAACCGCCCTTTGCCCATCAATGGCTTATATATAATTCATGTACTCTGAAGCCCCTATGTAATGTACCTGGTTCTAATGTAAAGCGCTCTGACACCTTCTGCTAAAGTATGCGCTATATAAAAATGCATAAATTAATAAATGACAATGATATAAGAATGATGAAATACGAGGGACAAATTTAATCAGACTGCTTGACTTCAGAAAGTGAAATCATTGAAACACTGATGAAGCTCCACCATTACCATTTGCAGAATGAACGCTCTGCAATGTCGTGGCTGTTGCTGTCATACTGTTGATAAGATGTGGCCACACTTTGCATAACGGGCCATCCTCAGCATCACTGACAGCCATCCTGGCATTTCTGTATTAACTCCTGGAAGGTCTGACCTATTGTCTTTGTAGACTGGGTTCACTCTTGGGATTCTGTTGGGATTTTCTGGAAGAAAAATGCACATAACAGGCATATCTTTGATTATACCTCACATAATTTGGGCAGGACTTACTAGAAATAGTGCCAAGGCATTATGTCCACCCTTGGCGAATTAGCGATTTGCGATTTCAAAGCTTTATTCGACATTTGTCATAAAAGCATTTCCTCCCTAATCACTATACAAATAAATACTAAATCTAAAAAGTTAAATTAAAATACATATTAAACACTTGACAGTCGAAAAGGGCGGCGAGCAGTCCGTTTCTAGTATTCTGAGGGCAGTCGATTGGCTCCGAGTACCAATGTTTACACAAACTGGTCGTAGCCATTTCCGCCGTGGATTGGCATATAAGGGGCAACAGAACAACAAATGGGAAATATGTTCCGTTTGGTCTTTGCAGAAATAGCAATACTCGTCCCGCGGTGGGCTCCAATGTTTCTTGAAGGCATTTACCGGCAGTGATCCTACTCGGAATTGAAAGTATAGCTTCCTGTCTCGTGGAGTTCAATTATGTCCCAATAGGTTTCACATACTGGTACCATTTTTATATCCAGAAACCGTGCTGAAAGTTTGGCTATTTTCCCAGTAGAGTAAATTGTGGAATATACCATCCCCCAATATATTTCTTTCAGTTTCGCTTTTGTCGGGAAGCAGCCCACATCCCTGTTGCCCCAAAGATGATCCAAATTTAATTTTACCAGTAGGCCCCGCAGGTCTTTCAGCCAAACAATACAGTGGAACCGATCAGATTTAACAACATCTAACAATGCATCGGCATAGTGAACCAGCTCAGGGGTCACCATCAATCGTCTCCAATACAACAATGGCCGTAATCGGGCAATATCATCAATGCTTCTCCTACCCAGGTCTAACTTCAATGGGATTATGGGTGTGCTTTTTGGTACCATTGTTAACCCTCGCTAAAATGTATTTTCCGCTACAACCAAGTCCTCCAGGTTTGATAGGCCCCAAAGTTCAGAACCATACAAACATGCGCTCAAGACCTTCATATTATAAATTTCGAGAGCACAGTTTATGGGCTTTGTCAAAGAGGCTTTGTGTTTCATGGCCACCACACCTGATAACTGGCTGAACTTAAGTGTTGCGGTATTAATATGCGATTTCCATTTCATGTTGTTTTGGAAAATTATTCCTAAATAGGAAAAATCTTTCACTTCCTCAAGGGGAATACCCTTGTACTTGATTACACCTTTAAATGTTGACTGTTGGTTCAAACACATAAATTTTGTCTTGGTTGTGTTCAACTCAAGGCCCCGACTATCACAATAATCACCAAATAAGTTGACAGCCTTTTGAAGGCCACTCGGTGTGCGGGAAAGAATAAGCGTATCATCCGCAAACATGAGGACGGGGACATGTGAGCCAGCCAAGATTGGGGCATCGTTAGGCGATTTTTTCAAATATTCCACAATACCATTGATATAAATGGAAAATAATGTAGGGGCCAGGACGCACCCTTGCCGTACCCCTCGTTCTACTGGAAATGAATCGGTCACTTCTCCCTGTGCTCCCCACCGAATTTTGGCGTAATTGTTTTCATGGAGACGCACAAGAAGGGTGAGCAATTCCGGACTTAAACCTACTTCAGCCAAAGTTTTCCACAGCTTTTCTCGTGGCACAAGGTCGAAGGCTGATTTTAAGTCCACGAATACGGCATATAAAGTGCAGTTTTTCAAAGTTACATTTCTCCAGTAGATAGCGATGAAGTAGAATACCTGGTCTATTGAACTGGTCAGTGGTCGAAAGCCCGCTTGGTATGGCGACAGAATGTTATTTTCCTCTATCCATGACTGGAGTTTATTCTGGACTAGTCGGCCCATCAGCTTCTGTGCTGTGTCTATCAAGCTGATGGGTCTATAATTTTTAGGAAGGGATTTATCACCTTTTTTAAAGACGGGAATTATTTCCGCTCCCTTCCAGGTGGGAGGGACTTCTCCTCCCATAGCCACTGCATTCGCCAGCCATGAAAAGTACAGACACCATGATTTCCTAACTGTTAGGAAGACATCTGCCGGGATACCATCCATTCCAGGTGCTCTTCCCCCCGTTATACAATCCAAAGCAATGTTGACATCATTTTCATTGAATACTTTTTGTGTATAATACACGGTTAAGGGGGGGAGCTCAGTGGATTGTGTTTTGCTGCGGCATACTGTGGCTCGAAAAACTCAATCCATTTGTCTCTTCCCACGTGATTTTGGGGTTGAGGAGCTGCCCCTCCCCTGTCCCATTTTACCGTGGACCAAAACAACTTAGAGTCCCTAGCTGCACATGCATGCTTCAACTCACGCCAGTGTTCCTCGTCCCATCGGCTCTTAGCTTGCTTTTGGGTTAATCTATATAGGTCCCTCGCTTTCCTAACTGCGTCAGCCTTTCCATTCCTTAATTCGCTACTCAGTTTATGTCTTGCCAATCTACAACTCTTATCATACCAGCTCTGTTTAGGTGGTTGTATTTTGCTCATACTCTGATTTACAGTTTTTAAGAAAAAGCCCTGCAATTTGCCCAAAATTGTTTTGTGGGCATTTACCATGTGGGCCTGGAAATCCGGATTCCCAATATAGGGTTTAATACTATTTATTTCACTAACCACCGATCTCTTCAGATCGTCCAGCTTCCCTGCATCTTCTAGGAACCTCCCCCATTTCAGGTGTCGCTGATTGTTTGAACATACTAAATCCTTGGTCACCATTTTATCCCTGCTATTTTGTACCATGCTCCCCTGGTATGTGTCGAGGGTCATACACAGGGGATTGTGATCACTTTCCAGTCTTGGCTCCACGACCATATCTACCAATTTACTCCATTCCCTTATGTCCAATAAGAAATAATCTATTCTGCTAGCTGCCCGGCCATTATCAAATGTATTTTTTCCCTTTCGATCAGAGGGCGTGGGCCCATTTACCGCTCTTAAACCTCTTGCCAGGCATAGGCTTTTCACTTGGATGGCTGCAGTACTCCAGCTATTGATTATAGGTACCTCAAGCTGGGGAATATCCCATTTACTGTCTTCCTCTTGATATAGGTCCCTATCCTCCTCTCCCAAGAGCTCAAAAGTGGAATTAATGTCTCCGCCTACTATAATGTGTGGCTTCAGAGGTAAGAGCTCTAGTTCGCGTTCTAGGGCAGACACCACATCAGAAGTTTTCCCACGGCCAACCCCCCTGGCGTATATGTTATAGAGGGCAAACTCCTGGCCATTATCCCATCTAATGTCAAGTCCTAGGATATCATTGGTTGGTAGGGATCTTTTTTTTGTTGTACAGTTCAATGACTGGCGTATCCATGTTAATAGGCCTCCCGACGGTCGCCCAGTTCGTTTTTTTGTTGCAGGGATGCAATACGTTATATACCCCTGACGAAATATTGGATACAATGACCACGTTTCTTGTAACATGATAATGTCAAAAGAGTCAATGAACTCGCACCATTCTGGAGTTGCCATTTTATTTGCTACACCTGCGACATTCCATGACATAAAGGTCAGGGTTAATTTATCCTGGTGTAGTCCTGTCTGTCGCAGGCCCCTATCATTTTCTATTTGTTCTAGTGTTATGGGTAATCTAGTTTCTGGGGTTGTCATTAGGGTATCTGAAGGAGCAGATAGCTCCTGTTTAGGCACCCAGCCACCGGACATTTCCTGCATAAGGATGTTATTTCTATCCTGTTTTGCATTTTCGATCCTCCTTACTTTAGGATCTAAAACTTCCCTACGTCTTTCTTCATGGATATTGGTCAATTTACAGGCCGCATTTAAGGTAGAAAAAGGCGTTAGCCCCTCCTGTGGGTTTTCTGGCTTGTACGTTGGCCCTATGAGTCAATCGCACTCATTTAAATTGGACAGCGCAGAGTACCTATTTTCAGTAATTAGCCCCCAATCACATATTTGGCCCACCCTTGTCTTTCTGCTACCCACCAATGACCACTTAGTCCTTAGCACACTTGGTTTTGCTACCAATCCTCTTCTGCTGTAAAAGAAATCCAGCGTAAGAGGAATTATTTCTGCTGTTCTACGTTGCGGGGGGAATAAATTAGATAGTATTTCAGGTAAAACATCAGGAGATTTGAAGTTCAGTATCACACAGTCGCCCACAAATTTTTTAGAACTACTTCCTACCCACTTTACTCTTCTTGTTGATGACAGGTCTTCTGACAACTTTTGTTTACCCCAGGGAGAAATGTGCATATTGTTGCTTAACCAAAACAATACTTTATGTGATAGAGCTTGGGGAGATTCATTCTGGCCTTCTTTCAAGGTTGGAACATTAGCTAGAACCAATATTAGCGGAGAGGCTTCCACAATTAGTTCGACTGGACCTCCTTCCAAACCCCAAGTTGGTTCAGTAGTCGATGGAAACTCTACCCTAGGATCATCAGCTATAGCATTATTTGCACCTGCTTCTACTTGTGGTAAGGGTGGATGAGTCGGGGCCACTATCTTTCCTATTTCCTCTGTTGTTTTTCCCATAATTTGTTTTTGCTCAATCTTGTCTGCCACCTGGTTTGGTATATCCCCCACAGTGGCATTAGTACTTTCCAATAGAGACTCCAATTTATTGACTTTGTTTGTAAGATGATCAATCTTAGATAGTAGTGGTTTGATTATACGGCTTAGCTTTGAGTCCAACATACCCATGAGTTTTTTAATGTTTGCCTCATCCCACCCCATACTAGCATTTTCATTGCCCCCTATATCTTCTGAGGTACTTTTACTCGGGGGGTTGCTGGTATTTTTTTACTTGAGCGCAGCCCCCCTCGCTTAGTTTGGAGCCTAGTCGCCCCTTTTACTACTCTCGGAGCGGGAACAGGTGCTGGTTGGGGAGAATCATCCTCTACAAAAACTAAATCTTGATGTTGGTCCTCTAAGTCATCCTCTACTATTATGTCTATGTTGGAATTTGTTGACACATTTACAAGAGGGCTAAACATGTTAGTCTGGGACGATGTTGCAATGACATTAGTTGGATCTACGTCCAGCAATTCTCCCATTGTGGAATCCAACTGGGTCAAGATTGGTGAAACACTAAGTCCCAAGGAGGACCTTCGTTCATTGTTTATTTTTGCCACTACATGTACTAAGTAATTATCCATGGTGTTAGAAGGAGCGCTAAATGACTTTTGCTTAGACATAATATAAAAACTGTAGGCAACATACAAGATGTGTACAAGTCTAGTGGCCCGCTTACAAATCCGGAATTACTATGCCTTCCCAGTCAACAAACAAAAATAAAGCCTCGGAGATTTTAGCATGAATAAATACCTCGCAGCTAACGTGTATCAGAGGTCTTTGTCCAGTCCAGTCGTGGCCAGTCTTGGACTGTCTTAGACTGTCCGCCCTTAGACTGCCGCCCTTTGTCCGGGCTTAGTCCGGGCGTCCCGCTCGCGTCCCGCGACGTGGAGGGCGCCGTCAATTTGAAGCGCCTCCGGGCGCGGTGACCCCGGTGATGGTTTCCGGGTCGCAGGGCAAGCTGGGAGGTGTAGTCTCCCTCCACTCGGCGGCCGCGAGATGAACTACAGCGGCGGCGGGAGGGAGACCGGAACGCAGGCAAAGAGTCGCAGGTACCATGGGCTCAGCAGGAGTCAGCGTTTGTCAGGTAGGTTTTTCAGCAGGGCACCCACTCCACCGAGGGCGCCGTCAATTTGAAGCGCCTCCGGGCGCGGTGACCCCGGTGATGGCTTCCGGGTCGCAGGGCAGGCTGGGCGGTGTAGTCTCCCTCCACTCGGCGGCCGCGAGATGAACTACAGCGGCGGCGGGAGGAAGACCGGAACGCAGGCAAAGAGTCGCAGGTTCCACGGGCTCAGCAGGAGTCAGCGTTTGTCAGGTAGGTTTTTCAGCAGGGCACCCACTCCACCGAGGGCGCCATCAATTTGAAGCTCCTCCGGGCGCGGTGACCCCGGTGATGGCTTCCGGGTCGCAGGGCAGGCTGGGAGGTGTAGTCTCCCTCCACTCGGCGGCCGGGAGATGAACTACAGCGGCGGCGGGAGGGAGACCGGAACGCAGGCAAAGAGTCGCAGGTTCCACGGGCTCAGCAGGAGTCAGCGTTTGTCAGGTAGGTTTTTCAGCAGGGCACCCACTCCACCGAGGGCGCCGTCAATTTGAAGCGCCTCCGGGCGCGGTGACCCCGGTGATGGCTTCCGGGTCGCAGGGCAGGCTGGGAGGTGTAGTCTCCCTCCACTCGGCGGCCGCGAGATGAACTACAGCGGCGGCGGGAGGGAGACCGGAACACAGGCAAAGAGTCGCAGGTTCCACGGGCTCAGCAGGAGTCGGCGTTTGTCAGGTAGGTTTTTCAGCAGGGCACCCACTCCACCGAGGACGCCGTCAATTTGAAGCGCCTCCGGGCGCGGTGACCCCGGTGATGGCTTCCGGGTCGCAGGGCAGGCTGGGAGGTGTAGTCTCCCTCCACTCGGCGGCCGCGAGATGAACTACAGCGGCGGTGGGAGGGAGACCGGAACGCAGGCAAAGAGTCGCAGGTTCCACGGGCTCAGCAGGAATCAGCGTTTGTCAGGTAGGTTTTTCAGCAGGGCACCCACTCCACCGAGGGCGCCGTCAATTTGAAGCGCCTCCGGGCGCGGTGACCCCGGTGATGGCTTCCGGGTCGCAGGGCAGGCTGGGAGGTGTAGTTTCCCTCCACTTGGCGGCCGGGAGATGAACTACAGCGGCGGCGGGAGGGAGACCGGAACGCAAGCAAAGAGTAGCAGGTTCCACGGGCTCAGCAGGAGTCAGCGTTTGTCAGGTAGATTTTTCAGCAGGGCACCCTTGGCCTAAAAGTGTCTTTTAACCCCTTCTATGCTGGTGACGGAACCACTCTGTCACCAGCCACAGACGGGCTGTGCTAATGACGGAGTGGTTCTGTCACGGCCCGGCCGGCACACCTGAGCGGCAACGATTTCGCGCCTGCGCTGAGCGTTCTATTGAGCGGGCGGGGCCGTGACGGAACCACTCCGTCACAAGCACAGCGTGCCGAGGCTTGTGACGGAGCGGTTCCGTCACGAGCATGGGAGCACCGCGCGGCCCCCCCTCCCCCCTAGCGCTGTGGCGGAATTACCGCCGCAGCCAAGGGGTTAAAGCCTTTGTGGCGTTTATCCCATAATAAAGGCTCTGGCTCGATAACATTTTGGATAACTAAAGCATGTTGTGGGGAAAAGAGTTCTCGCACAGTTTAATGTTTACTGCAACGTTGCCCAGCCTGGGGATAGAAACTTGATCCATGTGAAATTTGAAGTACCAAGTGTAATAGTGAATGTTCCTATATTGCCATATTTGCAGTATGCTATGGGTTTATACTCAATAAAATCAGTTTTTAAAAAAATGAAGGCTCTGGCTTAGGGTGGCCTCCCTTGGCATTTATGAACTATCCTTGGCTTTTGTTGAACATCACTGACATCTGATGTCCCCTATGGATCAAGGCGGCCTTTAATTAATGGTATGTGATAGTGACACATATGGATATGAAACAGAATCTGTCTGTGTGAAGCAGTAATACACATGGTTCAGTTGTAGATCTAATGCGGGAACAAAAATTGCTTATTTTAGTTAAGGTCAAATGCTACTATTCGAAGACAAATTGATTTATGTATTAAAATATATCTGGTATTCGTGGTAAAACGTGCTCTTTTAAGAAACTAGAACCCGTTTATTTACAAAAGCATACACATATCATCAGGATATATTTAAAGTTGGCGATCATTCCTGCATTGGTTTAAGGGCAATGACTGGTTTGTGAGGAAGGATTTTAACATCCCTTCCAAATAAATTGTCAACATGCATGACCAAGATGGTGTATCTGTTTGTTATCTGCTGTGCTTGGGGGCCAAAACTGCAACACTCATAATGTCCCTGTGTCTAGGAGGCAGGGGAGGAGCTGGCCGCACGCCGCAGCACATATAACAGCGCCTGCTAACTCACATCGCGGGACGTATCTGTTTTATGCGGTGTATGTACTGTTACGGTATGTATGAAGAATACTAAGTAACGTTTTAATGAATTGAACTGAATTAACTAAGACACTATGGAAAAATTACGTGAAGGTAGAACTAAAAACACTTGCAATGTACTTTTCCAACAAGCATTGGCAAAGGCCAATAGGTCTCCGCTATGAGAGTTTTGTGGCTTTGGCATCGTTTTATAGCCATGTTGAAAGCGCAGATGATTTGCAGTGTGGCTTAAACTAATTTTAAAACCCGCTATAATGTAGCCAAGGCTAATGTGTTTTTTTTAAAGTGCATTAGGGCTGGGTGCATCATAGTTTTTTAATTATTATTTTTAGACATGCTGCACAGCAGCCACGCTGCTATACAGCATGGCTACAAATCATTGCCAGAGTTCAATGCCGACACTCTACAGCATGAACAAAAGGCAATGACACACACAATAGTCTCAAAGGAGAGACCTACTGGCTTTGCCAATGCTTGTTAGTTTTTGGTACAACACCCTTATGATTCTGAGCAAATGAACGATCCTCTGCATGTGTAAAAAAGAAGAAAAAAAAGATATTTGGCAAAAAAATCCTATCACATAAAGAAAGCAATCACCCCCATACCATGTCTTAGTGAAAATACATTTGGAAGCAGATAACATCTGTTGCCACAATAAACATCTATTTTAAAGGAGCTTGAAGTGTGCATAGCATAGTAAAACATAGCTACAAATGCTAAGAGGTTCAACAAGGACAACAGGGAAGAGGAAAACATAAGTAGTATCTCAATCACAACGTGATCAGCGGAAGGGCGGCACTCAAGCTGAAGCAATCAGTACTTGGTCTATGCTCCAGCCGAAAGAAGAGGAAGTGAAGCAAGCACGCGCTGGCCAATTGGAGGACTGCAGATAAGAGTGACAATGAAGCCAGCAAATGTTAAGCAAAGGGCAGGCTGTAAGCACCTTGTAGTATACAACAGTTCTTGCAAACAACGCATGCGCAGTCGCAGGTGAACCCTAAAAATGACGAATGATGACAATTGCATATCCAGATTATTTGTTCTGCCTCTTATACTAATAACCATTCTATGATTTTTTATGAAGATTTTGCAACAAAAAAACACAATTTGCAACTATTTTGGGGGTGAATACCTCAAACGCCATGGAGGGTCATCTGTGTTTGTCACGGCTTGAAGGTACTGGAATATTTAATGAGTGCCATTTCAGACCTATCCACAACTTGTGTGATTTTAGTCAACTTATTGAAATGTTTGCTGTAAAATGAATCATTTGTTTCAACATTTCTTGTGGAAGGAGGGAACCCATGCAGGTGCGCTTTGTCCATACATAGCCCTTCCCTCTCCTGAGGTCAAACAAGCATCGTCTGGACCAGTGCTTGAAATGGAAAAATAGAAGTGCAGGTACTCTGTACTAGACCACCTGCTTGTTTCTGAGAAGTGTCGGAATACTCTCCAATGAAAAGTATTGCATTTCTCCTGAGAAGTGCTAGTACTCTCCCTCTCTAACTAAAATAGTGCTGGTACTCCGTACCGGACAGTACCGGCCCATTTAAAGCACTGGACACATTGCATCTTCTTTCAGACCTGGTGGGCTGATGCTGCACCCCCTCCCCCCTTGAAGCTGTTCCAGCTCGCCGCCTCTGCATCGCCTCTGAACCTCCTAGCGCAGATAGATGCTCGGCAGCTCTCTGCACTGCTCAGGGACACCATTTACACAACATACGACATGGGCTCTGGAGTCACACCCACCGCTCTGCTTCCGGTCTGAAGGCCTGCTTGACTCACAGCAGCAGCGGCCTGGGACTGGCCCACGTGGGTGCTGTTCGACTAATGAGAAGCCTGCGGGGCCGGGGGCGGGAGAGGAGCAACGCACACTCGGGGCTTCTCCACTCCAGGCACAGTCTGAGATCCTACCGGGATGACAGATGCTTGATAGGGGGAAGGGGGGTTCCGCTTCCGGTAACCTAATTGTGCACTCGAGTCAGTACAGTGTTTTGCTAGGAACACTGTGAGCACATTTCTCTGCAAGACACTATCTTTTTTATTTAACCTTTATTCCTTGTTCCCCTTTGTATAAGGACACTCCTGACCCACGAATGCCAAAAGCCTGCCGAGTGCATGTCAATGTAGCCTTGTAGATTATAAACCATATATCCACAGATTCCTGCTCCAGGAATATAAACAAAGTACACATTCACGCACAAGCATGAGCACACAAACACACCCACTCACACAAACACACCCACTCACACATACACACACATGTAGGACAACTTACTCACTCATACCACACACATAGTAGTGATTAGGTGAAGGACGTCACTCACGTCACCTTAGCTGTTTGCATTCCTGATGTGAAAACCCCTTGCACAAAACAGGTCCTCCCATTCACCGCACTGACTGCAGGGGGTCTACCTGCACTCACGTACTGCCACAGATGCACACTCATGCCTCGTTTATGCGTGGCCTCGAGGATTTGGCACTATTTTTCACACCCAGTGAAATACACTGAACTGGAGTTCAGAATTCAGCATGTGCGCCAAATAGCACCAATTACAGTTTACCCTACAAATGGGACGGACCAACGGCGACATCTTTTATACTTTCAGCACCAACATCTGCATGTCCTGGTATTTCCCAGGACCTTTCCTCACATTAAATTAGGGCAGGTTTTACCTGCCAAAGCAGAAAGGGATAAACTCCAAAGAGTGCAAAGTTTATCACACCATTTGTAATTGTGACTCCTGTGCAGTTTAAGAAGGCACTCTCTGCCTAGGACTAAGTGACACTCGAAGCACCAATAATGAGATGCTCCTCCTTCAAGGCACTCAACAGCGTCTATAGAGCACTGAACAGCTCAGGACCATCTTTCATCCAAATGCATGTTCTCCGATACATGTAGAATAGAACCTTACACTCAAAACTGGTGTGGCTACTGACTGGACCACCCTTCATTAAGACCTGCATCCATTGAACTTCGTACCCTGTTCTGGGAGTGAAACTCTGGAAAATAAGTAACTTCAGCCATCATCTGGAAATCAGGAAGGCAGTGAAGACCTAACTGCTGTCTAATAGCGGACCCCAACGCCTCCCCTCCATGGGGCAGTAGACCACAGATGGAGGCACATCTGTTTAAGCGGAAGTGTCCCTGTGATATCAAAGTCCATTCTTAGAAATCACAAGTGCACAGGTAACCCATGATGAGTACAATGGGCTGGACATGCATGATTATGAGTTCCCCAGCTACCTGATGGCTTCACTGTATCCTCAGATGTTTGGTACCAAACATCTCATCTTAATAAACCCGCACTGATGCCAGTGTTGGATTTATTAAATAATGCACCCAGAGGGCACCTTAAAGGTGCCCCTGAAAACCTACCATCTACTAGTGAGTTGAATGACTGGTGTCAACCAACCAGCCACCATAGACTAGTTGCTGACCCCCTGAGGTGAGAGCCTTTGCTCTCAGAGGTCAGGAATAAAACCTACACGGGCAGGGGTGTTTATACCTCCTACCCGCAGGATCTGCATTCCAGGGCCGGAAGCTTCAAAGGCCCTATCGCCTTTGTTATTCAACCCCGACCTCTCCAGGAGATGCCCACCCCCTGTCCTGGCCCCACTTTTGGTGGCAAGACCCATACGGTGGACTAGCTGATGTGGACACCACCTTTCAAATTCCTCCATCTTGTTTTGGATGCAATAAGCCTTCTGGTGCTATGGTTATGCCCACTTTCCACAGGAAGTGGTCATATAGAGAGCCCATTGGCTACTACCTGTCTCCCTCGCTTAATGCCCCTAAATTGAGTATTTAGGGGACCCCCCTGAACCCAAGTACTCGGATTCGATGGATGAAGAGAAGAAGGATGAAAAAGAGCCACTGCCTGGCGAGAACTGCAGGATTGTGAACCTTTGGAACAAAACCCTGCCTGCTCGCACCTCTCTTGACAATCGCAACTGGGGGTGACTTGTCCTGCAAACTGGAGATCTACTGCAGCCTTGAGTAGCCTGCCAGTACTTCAACAAATGCCTACAGTCTCCCTTAGAGTAGAGGAGCTACTCCTTGCAGCCCTCAGAAGAGCCTGACTGGCAATGCTGGGCACCGGGCAATCCCCTGGTGGGCTGCCTGGGGTGGGGGCAGTTTTTTGTGCTGCACTCAGTACAGTAGTCACTTACTCACTACAGTACTGCTGCGTCTGCTGCTTCTCACTGTCTCCTCCCTCCATGGGCTAAAAAACACAATTTAATTATTAATCTCTCCTGGTCAGTGCTGGATAAATAATGCAAGCAGCAGTCAGGGTCATTTGGCGTGCAGATGTCTGCACCGCTGCGTCTGCACAGCCTGCTCAGTCTTCAGTTCACAGTTAGTTCATTCACCTTAGAGGGATGGGGCGGGCACAGTTGTTGGTGGTAACACATGCGCATTGGGGCTCACACAATAAAAAGTGTGCGTGACCCCCTAATTCCAGAACCCAGAGACTGAGAGTGAGACCGTGACGATGAGAGGCCCTCTTTCGCAGTCGCCACCCCAGAATGTAATCATTTCTAGCCGTAGTAGTTCGACGGCCCCTGCCCTGCCTGTCCCAGTGTGAGTGTCCAGTCCCAGTGTCCCACTCTCCCTGGCTGCTGTCGACGGTTTGCCAGTGCCGCCCGCCGCCAGGTGAGTGTTGTTCGCATTTATGCATTTGCAATCAGATAATCTCGTATCTGCACGCTTTGCATTATCTCGAATAATGCACAGTGCGCAGATACGAGATGTGATGTGAGATAATAAGAGGAGCAACTTACTGGGACGCTTTGCGCACCGCGCACGTGAACCCTTCACAAGAAATGAAAAGTGCTTGGTGATGGTGAGGAATGCATGTTGCGCAAAACAAAGTACATTCGTCCAAGTGGTGCCTCGCGACTTTACCTTCCGTGGGTGGAAACCGGCTGTGGCTCTTGGTTTCCACGAATGTGCCTGTTCTGAGCAGCACTTCTGCAAAGCTCTCCTGGGTGTCGTGCTGGGATGTGGTGAACGTCGCTCAGTGCTTTAAATGGAAAAAAATAAGTGCAGGTACCCACCAAAAGGAGCAGTGGGCGGAGTTTAGGGCGGGGCTAAGGGGGAACAAGGGGCGGGGTTAGCTTTTTGACCGTGCCAAGGTTGTATGCACGAAATCTGCATGCATTTTATCAACCGCCTAAGGATTACATGCTGCTTTAGCCTGCCTTAAATCGAACAGGTGGCCTACAGCCCACTGAGTCATCTGTTCAGTACTGGTACTCTTTTGTAACATGCACACGTCACTTTTCTCTTGTAACATACTGTTTGCTACCTCTTACATTTTGTTTGCTTTAGATACTTGCGCAAGTGCCACCATTGCCTCATGTAACGTTTATTCTTGTGCTGGAGTGTCTGCCATTTATTGCAGTTCTATACCTCTACTTGTACTTTGTACGCTTTTGTAACCTGCACACACATCACTTTTTCCTCCTGTAATGTATCGTTTGCTACCTCTTGTATTTTGTTTGCTCACAATTGTCACTTTTGCCTCATATAACTTGACATTTACTTTTGTAATTTGTTCACTTGTAATTTTCTCCTCCTGTATCATTACTGTTCCTATTGTGAAGCACTCTGACACCTTCAGGTAAAGTCCGCGCTATATAAAAACGCATAAAATAAATAAACAAGTCTCTCCTGGAACATTTGTAAACCGGAGTTAGGGCCAGAGCTGACAACGTCTGTGCTGGGGAACCAGGTGCCAATCTCCACCTTTTTGATTGGTCTTACGGTCTGTCCAAGGTCGACGAAATAGGAATCAGTGAGTGTGTGAGTGGAAGTGTGCAAGAAAGCAATTCTGATGCGTGGCGACTGTAAAAGCCTTCCCACATGTTCTTTTGTTATGTCCTGAATAGTGCCTCCCACCGCCACCCATTATATTTTACAGCCCCCTCTTAGCGCCCACTGTGAAAGATCTTTGGATAAGCAAATGACTCAGCAGACACACCCCTGCTCTGATTTACAAAGCAGGTCCTGGTGATGAGCTCCATTGATTGATTCCGTGCAGTGCTTGAAAGGTGCTAGTATAACTTGAGGGATAAAGGGAGCGCGCTGCCTCGGTTAAAGTCAGATCCCCATGAGTACCGGTACGCTCTTTCTTCTAGGAAAAAGTGCAAGTACTCAAGGGGAGAATATGAAGAAGTGCCGGTACTCAGTACCGGTGAGTACCGGCCCATTTAAAGCACTGACGTCGCTTCTTCCTGCAGATAACCAATCAGGGGGCTACTGAAAAAAAATAGCCTCTTTTACGCCACCCATGGAAGGTGGAAACGAGTTTAGCTACTTACCTAAAACACAATTATACACTCATCGTGAAAGCAACTTCTAAAGGCGTTTTATTCGTCTCAAAATCGGGAGCAGCTATCAACTGATGATTAGATAATACTTCTATACAAGTGCCTGCCCCCCCCAATCCCCCCTTTCCGCCCGCCCGAGTCATTGCACTGGCGCTAATGATACCTTTGAGATCAGCACTGCTTGCACCAGCTCCACTCACCTCGGCGATGGATGGGCTGGCCAGGATGGGCTCGTAGAACGGATGGCAGTCCTGCGTCTCCATAGCTGCCAAGCTTTCAGATCGCTATGAGTGACATTTTCATCATTTTAGTGTAGTTATGAGTGCAGTGGTCGAAGTGGGCGGGTTCGACAGAGCACAGCGTGCTCCTACTTCTTTAATTGGATTGATTCCGTCCCCCTACTTTATTATTTTAAACACACGTCCAAACACGTCCAGGGACAGCCCGGCGGGCAAGGAAGGATCGGCAACCTCTCTTCCTTCCAGGGGCAGCCTTAGGCATGTGCAAGCTGTGCACCTGCACAGGGCCACCAACCCCCAGGGGCCACCACACCAATATATTTCCTTAATATAATAATCCTCTGATGTTGGATACATATTTGCGTGGCGGCCCCTGGCAGGGATTTGGTGGCCTCCGTCTCTGTTCCACTTCCAAACACCCTGACCCCGGTCCCCCTTCCTCTTCACTGACCTCTGCGCCTGCGTTCCTCCTCTTCCGGGGCCCCCTACCTACGCCTCCTGCCCAGGGCCGCCATGAGCCTAGAGTTGCCCCTGCTCCTCAGAGAAGACAAGGTCAGTGTGGACTCTGCTCTGCCACTGACAGCGGTCCCCCTCTCTATCTCACTCATCCTCCCTCTCTTTCTGTCTTGCTTCTCCTCACTTACTGGAAACCGTGACTTCAAGAAACGGTTTCTCACCCTCTCTTTCCCACTTTCGTTTATTTATTCCTCCGTGAAATGGATCCAAAAACGAAAAACACTTTTGCTGGAAATGTCTTTTTCAGACATTTTTCTATTCCAAAGTGCAGCTTTGGGACGTGGAGAAATAAATGGTTCAAAATGTGAAAAAAAGACTAAACAAAGATTGCTTTATTTTATAGGTGCTCCCAAGAGATCTTAGAGACTAAGGGCCCGATTCACAGAACTAACTTAAGACAAAATCCTAAACTTACTACTTTTGGTATTCACAGAAGTTAGGATTTTGTCTTAAGTTTGTCTTAAAACAGACTTAAGACAGACTTAAGACAGACTTAAGTTTAGGATTTTGTCTTAAGTTAGTTCTGTGAATCGGGCCCTAAGAGTACCAAAATGTAAAACGAATCACAGACCAGAAAGCCAGACATGGATTCTGGTTGGTGCAGAACTCTGGGTGACTTGTGGCAGCGTTCAGGCTCAGTTCACCTCTTGAGGGAGTCGGGAGTTACATAGGCCGCTCCTTTCCGCTTTCTCCTTGCGCTACAGTTGCTTCTCTCTGTTAAAGAGGTCCTCAGCGAGACCCTTAACGTACACAGGTGAAACACTGGCCTAGTTAGAGATAAAAGTAAAGATAATAACAATAGCAGCAATAATTACAATAAGGATTATGACTATAACTAAAAGTCCAAGTGTGACCCTAAAGTGCTTATTGATGGGACGTTGGGTATGACGCTCTCATCTATGTGTGCCATATTACACCTGATCTCCCCAACATGTATGCTTTCAGGACCGGAAGAAGATGGGGGGGGGGGGGGGGTTCCTCAGTGTGTGGGCACCACTTGAAGACAATGGCCAATGGAGACTCTCGTATAGTCGGTTTCTTACTCTCCAAATGTTGTTTTAAAATTTCGAATCCTTTGGCAAACGTGAAAATCGTTCCATTTTCACAATCAGACTCATCCCTCCTGAATTTGCGTTGTTCTCTCTCTTGTACTTCACTCTCATGCTTGTCAAGATAGTATGCAATACTTTCATAGAGACAGCATAACACTTTCAGCGATCCTTGACTTCAAGCGATCAATAATTTCATTTCTTGAGTAATTCAATAATACGTCAGTGACTGCATCCCACCACTTGGCAAACTGCCTCGGCAACCCCGCAGCTCGAAAGAAGCCCTCTCATGCACTTTGTAATTATGCGCCAACACGTTCCTGCTGGCTGTGCACGGCCTGTGCCACGTCTTCCTGCTTTACTTGCCCGGCATTGTATACATATTTATGTGACGCATAAACTACGAGCCTACCCTCGGATTAGCACACAGGGTGGTTTTATGAGTGATTGTGGCAAGTTTCAATGACTGGTTTTCTTTTAAAGTGGCCCTTTGCTAGTCTGGGCGCTGCTCGAGTCATTACACGCATAAAGGAGTCTGTGCTTAGTGATTCATGCCAGGGTTGGGCACTGATATGCTTTTCCAGCAGAGATGGATTATTTGAATTCTGGAGGCGTATGCCAGAGCAGAACACTAAGGACCTGGGGAATTGGGGGACAGGGGAGTGAAGGGCGGGGGAGAGGGGAGTGGAGGGCGGGGGAGAGGGGAGTGGAGGGCGCGGGGGGAGGGGGGAGGAAAGGATGGGCTCTACTCTTCAAAACCCATGCACGGATGTAGGTACAGGGGCACCTCACGCACTGCCAGCTACACCGGATAACTTTTGGGGTGAAAACAAGCCTTGGCTGCCAGACGACGTGTTCAGTGGCATCTTGGGCTTGCTGACAGCAGGACATTGGGGCTTTAAATCGTTTGAGGGTAGATGTATCAAGCGAATTTCGGCCTTTGCGTATCGCAAAAGGCATTTTTGCATTTTTTGAAATGTATCAAAAAATCGCAAAATAAGGAATCGCAAAATTTTGCGATTCCTTATTTAGCTCAAGCATTTAAGGAATCGCACATTTTGCGATTTCTTAAATGTGATGTATGTGGGTTTTAGAAATTGCGAATTTGGGTTAAGAAATCGCAAATTACCACCAACTTGTAGTTGGTGGTAAATTGCGATTTCATTAAAAAATGTCCTATTTGGCATTTGTGAAGGTGGCCCATAGGAATGCATGGGAAAGTATTCCTTAATTGCGAATATGCAAATTGCGAATTTGCAAATAAGGTAGACTAAGAAATCGCTAAAAAATAGCGTTTTTCTACATACATTCCATTTTGCGATTTCTAAATAGCGATTCCTTAAAAATCGCTATTTAGAAATCGCAAAATGGAATATTGATACATCTACCCCTTGGTGCTAACGGTTCCCCAACACACTGCAATGCTAAGCCCTTTTTTTTGTCATTTGGGGCTGTTTATTCTTTCTATCTTTCTTTATCTTTTATCAACAAAAAATAAATATACTAAATTTTCAGTTTTTTTGCTCATACATTGAGGACTATAAAGATATCCGGTGCATGTGAGTTACTATGAGAGCAAAGTCTAAGAAAATCGGCCAAATATGACACATTTGGCATTTGTGCAAAATATAAAAAAATAAATCCTGTGGAAAAAGCGTCTGTATTTCTCTTCAAAGGGCATCAAATGTTTGCTGTGATAAGATCACACCCTTCTAAACTTTCTGAAACAGAGAAAAACTGTTTTACAACACTGTTTTTGCACTTGTGCAAGTCGTCCTCAATATTTGTTATTTTTGTGGTCCCTACCTGCTTGCTGTTTGTGTCAGAAACAGATGTGAAACCCATGCTGAATTAAGAAACCTCTACATGCCTAGGAACTAGAAAAAAATCTGAATTCAGCAAGGGGTCATTTGTGTCAAACACACTAATTCATAGTGGATGTATATAGGAAATAAAACAGAAATGGGTGACAACGCCTGCATCTTTAACTGTTTGTATTGAAGGCTTGCCAACAAAAATGTACTGTTACATTATGCATACTCGTCTAGTCACAAGTAATAGTCTTTGTAGCTTGTCAAACAGTATGCGATCACCAGTGGGCTCTACCAAGCCACGACATTACGGGGAATATTATCAAGGGGGTTTATCTCCGCTTTTTTGGCTTTAAAAACCAAGAAAGCGGAGCTAAACTGATCTCCCTATTACCTAGCTGTCGCTAACACCAGTTAGCGACAGCTAGTAGGAGATAGCGACCATCTTGGGCCCCACTTTGCATGTCAGTGATATTTATCACTAATGACATGCAAAGTGGGGGTGCCAGGATGTTAGCGACTGGAAACAGTCGCTAACATCGCTATCTCCTATTACCAACTTTTGGAGATATTCGCGCTGAGCGCGAATATCTCCAAAAGCTAACAGCTGCCCCTGAGCAGTTCTTAGCCATGTTATCTAATGGGAGGTGGATAACATGGCTAAGAGCATTAGCTCGGTAATGCATGAATATCGCTGATTTTTAAGCGATATTCATGCATTGCGGCCGATTTTTATCACATTTGCGATATACCTTGGTAATACCAAGGTTTACCTGCGATAAAAATCGCTGCAGCACAGCGGTACATTTTTGTCTCTAACCAAGCAATAGCGATAATTATCGCTATTGCTTGGTAATATGCCCCCAGATTCTTTACGGATTTTCATAATTTGCAATTAAAAATTATTAGAAATGTTGCATCAATGTTTTAATTGTACCCTATACACTCAGTTTAGATCTTGGTGTCATTTGTGTACCTTGAGTTTTTGAAGCTATGCGGTGTTGAGAACTTGTGAGGCAATTTGTGCAAAATTGATTTTTGTGAATCCTCACAATTAGAATTCAAACATTTTGGGGAAATGAATTGGTAATAACATATGTTACACCAACTTGCATTCCTACACTTATCCCGATATTTGTGGAATCTCACATATGTGGCTTTGACTGTTATGCAGGACAGGAAAGGGCCACAACTGCAACAAAGACAAATGCCATTTAGAGGACAAGTAATACCAACAAAAAAATTCTTGGAAGATGCTGGAGTACTTGGTGCCAGTCAGCTCTGGGAGTACCTCACCAGCACGAGCTATTTCTTTAAACTATTAGCTCAAGGAAATCCAGGGAGCTATGACTTGCATACGTATCAACACCTACAATAAAATTGCAAAAAGTTGTGAAAATCAATTCACAATAGCGAATGATCTACCATCCAAAGTTTTTATACTCAAGTGAAAGGGTGAAAGGTGCTTGGAAAAGATAGACATTTAGGATGGTGAATGGTTGCAGAATTTGAGCCCTGGTTGGTTGGCAGCCATTGAATCCAACTCCAGGCATTTCTGAAAACTAGAGGCACTGGGAAATTCAGACAGTGGTATTTGCATGGTTCCCATCAATTTCTTACTGGGATTCCATGCAAACATCAAGCAATCAATTAAAAAGCAAAATGTCCTCACATGTATGCACCGGAAAACAACACAGTCAGCAGAAAAAGTCTTAACATCTTGTGTTCCCACCCTTCCCCCCCCCCAAAATTGTACCCCATTTTTGTGAGTGAGCCAATGGTATAGGACGGGAAAGGGCAAAAGCCACAATCAAACCAAGTGCTATTTGGTGGACCAGAAATGTCTGCAAATTCACAGGAGGGTTGGCTCCTTCATTTAAGCTTGGAAGCACCTGTCACTTATGGAACACTATAAAACTTCAAAGATTTAAAAATCCAGAGACTCAGGAAAATACTGAGGGGCATATTACCAACAAGTAGCGATCTTTATCGCTAAATAGGCTTAGCAACGATTTTTATATCGCTGCCTATCGCTGGATATGTTAGCGGAGAAAACATGCTATTAGCAACGTTTTTCTCCATTGTGCTAAAATATCCAGCGATAGCAGCGAAATGCTTGAATATCGCTGAGAAAACAGCGATATTTACGCATTAGCGACGAAATGCTCTTAGCCATGTTATCCACCTCCCATTGGATAACATGGCTAAGACCTGGTCTGGGCAGGTGTTAGTATTTGGAGATATTCGTGCTTAGCGCGAATATTTCCAACGCTACGCCTGCCTTGCTAATAGGCGATAGCGACGTTAGCGACTGCTTTCAGTCGCTAACTGGTTGGGTACGCCCACTTTGCATGTCATTAGCGATAAACATCGCTGACATGCAAAGCGGGCCCCAAACCGTTCGCTATCGCCTACAAGCTGTCGCTAACATCAGTTAGCGACAGCTTGCTAATAGGGCGATAGAATTATCGCAGCTTAGTGGCAGAAAACGGCCGCTAAAGCAGCGATAATTCCCTATCGCCACCCTTGATAATATTCCCCTGAGAGTGTTGCATGCAAGGATACAACCACTTTCCTCTTAGCCTCAATGTTTTGTAAATATCAAAAATTAGCTGAAAAAGGAATCTCAACTTAATCATAGGTAGGCCCATTAAAAACTAGAATTGGAAATGCAATCGTCTCGAATTTGTTTTAGAAATTGGAAAAACGTTTCTGACCCTTAAAATGGGAATAGTACATTGGAAAAAGCATTGTTATGACCACAAAAGGAAAATCAGTGTGTTTGCAACTGCGAAAAATGCTTAGTATATCTGGTCCTTAATTCCTGCCCCTATTAACAAGGGAAGCAATGAGGCTTTGGTTGACATAGTAGGTGTGTAGTACAAACTCTACATGAAACTGCTGCTGAAACATAATCAAAAATGTGCGCAGACCAAAACATACAGCAGACAGAATTGCTTTCCAATTTCAACGCAGTGCAACAGTGTGAGCTCCCTCTAATAAATGCCTTGTGAGTGATGAGAAGTCAGTCATGTGCGCTTCCTCCAACACAGCTTTGTACATTTGTCCAGAAAGCAGCAGAAAAGTGGCTTTCCAATCTAAAAGGCCCAAACACCCTCACTCATACTCTCAGCCTCCTTCAACAGTTGTCATTAGCCTGGAAAACATCTGAAAAACCTGAGCTGACCTGAGCTGAATTTCCAGAACTGAATCAGGGTGCGAGACAGCCATATCATTTGGACCAAAGAGAAGCTCTCACGTGCAAAAGAACAACAGGAACACAATACGATCAGGCTCTACACTCCGTCAGACGGAAGAGGGTTATCAGTGATCGAAGTGGGGGGAAAAAAGTAGGGAAACTGTGGGCGGAGAATCATCAGAGGGTGAGAATAACCTGAGGATTGGGTCAGCGGGCGGAGTCAGAAGTGTGGCTCAACATCTAATTCATTAGTATTTGTTTGGGATTTCACTGATCCAACCAATGGAGACACATGTTTATTGAAGGTTTAATATGAGTTTTTGACATTGAAATACGTGCACAATGTGGGATACGTTTCCAATCACAGAATGTCCCAAATACGCTTAAAACTGGAATCACAAGCCATTTGTCATCAGCACTTCTCCCCCCCCTTTTCCACAAGAGTAGTTGAAACATGAGTGGAAAAATATCCTAGTTTGCAAATGTTTTCCACATAATTTAGGCTCTGCCATATTTGCCAGAGAATACATCATCTGTTGCATAATCTGACAATTTTAACAAAAAATTTGCTTGTAGCTCAAACGGATCAAAAGTTACTAAAAATGTGACTTATGTTGCTGCAGGGTGGAGTGCCCTTTGCAAAGGTTGACTTGTCACCGTTCTCACTGATGCATTTGTATTTTACACTGCATGAGGCACAATCTTTGCAGAGACTGTTAGTATGTGTAAAAATGTCAAAATAATACAGTATTAGAAAATGTACCACATTATGCAGCAGCCATTTTTGCTGCATAATTTAGTCAACACTGCAACATATTTTTGTCCGCCATTGATGCATTATTCCAGTGGTCCTAAAGCAGACAACACATGTTAAAAGTGCTTCTGCATGAAGCAGAGAGACTGTAAAGCTTGCAAACTTATTTTGATGTGCGTGCAAATCCTGCATTGCCGATCCCTGGTGAGTTGCACTACCACAGCTGAAAAAAGCCCAATGGAGGTATCAATGGCTGAGGCGGACTGACCTCAAGGGCCCTGTGACCTCAGTGATGGAGTCACTGTTGCTTTAGGGTGTGCTGCTTCGTAGGCCTGCCGCAAGACTAGAGGTGAGTATGGATTGTGGTGGACAGACCTTCAAGGTTAAGCCACACTTGACACTGCTAGGGTCCACCTGCTGGTGCTAAGAAACCAGAGCTTCTAAGGTCTAACAGGGCCTTATAAGGTCTAGCATGGGAATGTTCTCCCTCAGGAGAGTAATCTGATGGACTGGCCATGAAGGCTGAACCTGGTTCCTCAGTTCCAAATTTGAAAGCTCTGGCCATAATGCCACATCCTCTCCCCCAGTGAACACCATACTATTCCACTGAAAGAAACTCGCACTGCCTTCAGCTACAACCCAATTGGGCCCCACTATAAACACCTGGAAACAACTCAATTCCAATTATGCACTAGACAAGAGTAATATGCTGCCTGAAAAAAAATAACAGCCTCCTGGAAAAAGAAAACACTCACAGGAAATGCAAGAGTAAGTAAAGTATGTGAAATGTAAGCAGGAACAACATGGTTACCTTCACGCTTGCGCACTCATTTTTCAGAAATCAATGCGTGTTTTTGCCTGAAAAGCTAAGGACATGACTACAGGGCCTGGAAGGGATCCGTTTCAAGGTCCATTGCTTATATCCGTACAAAATGTAAGCAGTATGGTTTAAAAAGACCACATCCCTGAACACTATTGAATGCTTTCTATTCCACGCATCAACCCAGTATTGCAGTACCTCCAGGGATGGTACACTTCTCCACCTGGGGAAAACAATGCAGGTTCAAAGAAAGTTGTGCTTCACTGGAAAACCTCTGTAAACTGACGCTAATGTGTTTGGGTGTGAATAAGACCAATATGGCACCTTTGCGACCACTCTGTCCTACTTTATTTCGTTATTTTTTTGTATTTTTTGTATTTTGAACCTTTTTGTTCCCGCTGCCTAGAGACTGCACTTTGGAACAGAAAAATGTCAGTAAAAGACGACATTTCCAGTAAAAGTATTACTTCTTTTTTGGATCCATTTCAGGGGCAAAGAATGAAGAAAAGGAAAGTAAAGAGGGTGAGAGACGGTTCTTGGACTCATGGTTTTGAGCTAGTGAGGAGCGAGACAGAAAATAGCAGAGGTTATCACCTACCTTAAGCTGGAAGAGAAGGCAAGCCTGGCCCCTTCTCTGTTAGCACAACTTCGAGGACAGCACTGGAGCTCCAGGCGATCTTGTTCTTTAAACAGGACCGTCGTTGCAAACGCATTCCCACGCTATAATATATTGATGGCCCTGCAGACAAACACCATTGTTAGATGCTGTCAATAATGACACAAGTAGCTACCGTTGAACTGACCTGATTGTGAGGAGATTATCGACCATTTGCCAGGGAGCCAACGTTACAGCTGCGCGGGTCCCGCATCGCGGCTTGTAAGTGTAATTGATAGAGCGCGCAATTCTCCCGGGCCACCTGGGTTACCAATTCTTTACACGCACTGGGCCCTGGCGTGCGAATTTTCCAAACACCACACTAATAATTTGGGTGATCCGGGAGAGGATTACTATATTTCTCCTCCTGCATGCTGCTATGAGTAATTAAGGTTTGGTTTCACCTCTGTATACCATGTACCTGACTTACCACAGGCACAATTCTTATGACGGATCTGGAGCTATAAGGGAAATAGCAGACAGGCCTAAAATCAGATACTCTTTATAATCAATACAATACTTATCCACAATTTCTGTAAAATGACCACAGACACCTGAGGATGTTTAAAACTTTATGTAAAGTTCAGAGAGAATATGACAAGGTAATAAGTGATAGGCAGAATAATGCGTCTAACATCAAAATCAACACCATAAAATAGCTATAGATTAATGCTAAGACCATTTGAGTATATGGGAAGACTAGAAGGTAGGAATTTTAGAACAAAACTAGTCACTGCAACTTAATACTAGAACATAGGATGTGGATGGGACCTAGAACACGTACTTAACCTAAGTGATTAAACTATTCTTACTATGTTCACCGCAATCAGGCTAAAGGTAAGGGAAAAATTGGAACATACTAATACAATATAACAGTTGGTAATTTTCTAAGGGAGGGGAGAGAAGTGGAACAATTCTAAAACAATTGCATATAACTCGTTCTCAAGGTGATAGAGCAATGTCACAGTCAGGAGTGCTTTATTAAGAAAAATAGAGAGAGAAGAGGAAGAGAGAGAGACGCAAACCCACAGATTAATATTTACCTAGGTCTGAGAGAAGACTAACCCTGGCCACGGGTCAGTTGGAAGGACGGGGACAAGGACCCTCAGGAAGGAATGCCAGAATGCGAGCAGGTACAGCTCACGGACAATAGGGACAGGATACCCCTCAGGTTTTGGGATCAGGACTGGGCACACCAAGGTACGACCAACACCCACAGCTTCAGAAGCAACGCCAGCGTTACCCCTCTCTGCAAGTAATCCGCCAGTAACCCCGATTGGGTTTTTCGAATTCCCAGCAAAGTGCTTCGCCAGCACTTAGGATTATTTCCACCCCTTAGGAGTTTGTGGAAAGTATGGACAGAGTGCTCCGCAGCACTTCAGATTGAGTACCTATAGAGTTCGTAGGGTCAGTGACAGGTCTGCTACTCGGACAAGTCGGACAATTTTCCTAAGCTAAACTAGGGCAATTATACTGTTTTGGGGGCCCTTAGACCACCCACTAATGTTGCAAGTGACAGTTTCTCACATTATGATTGGTCAGAAGAGGTGGTGCGGTCATTACCACCTCCTAGAATTCAATTTTCTCATCCCAAATATTAAAATTTTCCTACCCGCCCCTTGGGTTCACGTTCCCATGCATAGAGTACAGCAATATAGAAAAAGTTCACAATAGGTAGCAACAGTATTGCTTCTTCCAAGGTAAGATTTCGTCTTCCCAGAGATGTTCCCAGGCGCATTGTGCTTCAGGAGCCAGCTGGCTTGTTTCAGCTTCTGCGCAGTGGAGGTTTTCTCCAGTCATGTGACGGTGCCCAGCAGAGCCTCAAGTATGGCTCCGCTCCCGATTTCCCAGCCCCAGAGACGCGGTACATGAAAAGTAAGCGAGAACGAATTAAAATCACATATAAAACGATTACACTGTATACCATGATAAAATACTAACCAACCCTTATTTTATAATGACTATAGCATTATTGGTTTAATGCGAAAAGACAGATAGGCTGAAGCAGCAGTAGCAAGCGGAGAGCGTGGTGAGAGACAAGCGGCCATGTTTGCAACAGTGCGCATGAGCACAAACTCCCTCCAGAATGCGAGTGCGTCACATCACATGGGTATGACCGACGCATGCGCGGACTGAATTTCAGCGAAGCAGCCGTTTTTAGTGCAAGCTTCGTTAGTATGAGAAAAGACATACAAGCAAGCATCCTGGGGACACCCGCGTGTTTGGGAGAACGCTTAATAAATGACGAACAATAGTGTTAATATGATTATACGATTTAGGCAAGGGTTTTGTATGAGAGCAGGGCGCTTGCACGCGAATCCCAGCTCCATCAATCCCCTCTTTGATGATATTTACTATCATCACCACATAGAAGGAAACAGATGCCAACTTTTCTCATTCATCCATATCATTCATCTGAATTTCAACAAATTTTTCGTTGAGTTTTCTTGCAGCTTCTCTATGAGAGTGGTGATTTTTCACCTTTTTGTAAATCTCACTCTTTAACTCCTCTAATTCTAAATCATCAATATTTCTTTTCACCCCCCTCTTATTTACAGTATATTTCTTTTTGCACTTCTGGCATTTGCAGCAGATAAAAATGATTAATACAACTACACCTATTATAACTATTGGCATCAGTATTTTCCACAAAAGACTTCTACCTAGGTTAGTAAACCAACTACCTATAGAGGAGAGACCTCCAGTCAGTCTCGTCCAAGCACTGTCAACCTCCAATGGTTTGAGTTCCTTTTCCAAATTAGTTATGTTTTTCACATATTGCTTTAGTTCGATACTTTTATCAGGAATGTAGGTGCAACAATGTTGCGCTTTCAGCATTCTACAGACTCCGCCCTCTTTTGCTAATAGGGTGTCAAGGGCAAGACGATTTTGCAAAACCATTGATCTGATCGCAACCATTTCAGTATTGACCGGCAGAAATCCAGCAGCAGTGTCAGTAGATAACCGATCCACTACTGTAGACAATTTGCAGATTCTATGAGTGTTCAGAACTACCCCCATTCCAGGTATCAGTGCACTAAAAATATCACCTATAATTTCACCTACACTTTCACGTTTACTACGCACTAAGCCATTAGTCTCTTCATCGCTTCCAGCTGCATTATTCACATGGTATATTTTCGGGAAAACAATGCCAAAGTAGCAGCTTCCATACCAGTGATCCGGCAATTTGAAATAAGCCTTGTTCCCACATATATAATATATTCCGGGGAACACAGGTTCTGACCCATTTTTGAAACCCCAACCTCCAATTACCTTGTATTTATGTTCACACTCGCTGGAACCGATGAATACATTGTTATAGTACTCTGTCTTTTCCCGGTGGATACAAAGTTTCCCCTTTCGTTCAAAATCCAGCAACAAGGCAGGACTAACTTCGCCTTCCGAGGTGTTATCCATGTGCTCAGCCCACCTAGGGACTCTATCCTTCTCGTCATTTGCCTTCTTCTGAAACTTTTCCCTCCTTCTGTCTGCCATCTTTATGAACATCTTTTCCTGCTCTTGCAGAGAACAGGTCAGATTAGCTTGTCTTGCTTCATCTAAATCTATGTTACCTATAGTCAGAAAATATTCTCCCATATAACGGGTCACGTCACTTTTAATATGTACACGGTTCAAGTGTCCTCTAATAGGAAGTTCAGAAAATACTACGTCAGCATTTGAATAATAATACTGCAAAGTGCTCCTATAAAACAAGCTAGCTAATATGCTACAGGAAATTCCATAGGTTAAAGGTAGATGGTGATATGTCACACCTTCAGCCACTGAGGTTGGTAGCTTCATGCAGACATAACAGTCCTCTATTTCCATAGCTTCTACATAATGCACTAACAAGTTAGCAAAAACATTTAAATGCGTCTTGTTTCTCATTTTGTGAAAGTGTAGTCCATCCTCATCTGATGCTTCTAAATTAGGTCGTGTGTGTGTCAGTCCTACTCGTTTGTCGCGTCTTTCTAGGCTTCGTGGTGTTTCTGCAGTCTGCACAACCCCTACGTCTACTGCTTCGGGTTCAGTAGGGGATAAGTTGGGATTTTTGCTTATCATAAAAGGTAGAAAAATTGTTAGTCCTATCCACATTACTATTAACATTGCTATACTACACACGCATATTTTACAACAGGTTTTAAGACACCCACACCGGGATCTTCCAGAGACATTCGGATCAGACATTTTTAGCTTACAGGTGGCTTTTGCTACCCCTCTTCGTTTCTTTGCACCAAAGGCTCACTTCGGGGCTCTCTCAAGGAGGGTCTTCGTCAGAACTCCGATCAGCGATGGACTCTTCGTCACTGTTGCCACTGTTGCGTGGTTCGTCTATTTCCTCCAACACAAAGTAAGTCCACTCAGGGCTCCGATACAGTCGGTTTTGTTTCTTTAGTCTGTCGCTCTTTCTTAGCGATTTTCCTTGGGCTGCCTTTCTTTCACTTTCAGCCCTTTTTCTGTCTTTCAGTTTTTCTTCGACTGTCTTTAGTCTGAGCCTCAGTCTCTTGACGTATCGGGGTGCACTTCTGCCTCCGTGCCTCCCAGTCGTTGAGGAAACTTGGCCTTCTTCGTGCACTCTTTTTACTTTTTGATGTGGCACCTCTGTTTCCCTGCCTGTCTGACTTGTTCCAGGTCTTTCGTCTATTTCTTCTGCCTGGTCCCTAATCTGTCCCTGCTCAGATTCAAATCGTACTTTCTTTTTACTTCTGGTTACTGTTGTTTCCGTTGTCTGAGCACTTTGATCTAATTCTATCTGTTCCTGTTCATGCTCTTCGATCTCTTCGCTTTCTTCTGCATGAACGTCAGCTCTAATTTCTAACTGTCCCTCTCCAATTTCTGGAGTTTCAGGAGGAGTTTCGATGCCTTGATCTGACCCTACTTGGCCTACGTCCTGATCAGGTGTGTTGTGATTTTCGTTGACCTGACCTTCTTCCTGTATTTCTAACTCACCTGGACTATCCCACTCACTGTCTAAATAGGAATATTTCCTGGTTCGTATTGGGTCATGAACCGGGTCGTCGGCGGGGTACCATTCAACGTCTCGACTTGTGCTCGGCAGTTCAATGTCAGCTAGCTCCGGACTTTCCTCCTCGGAAGCTTCTTCAGCTGTGCTGCCTTCAGCTCCAGTCGCGTTTTCTCCAGACACCCGCTTTGTGTGCCTGGCGTGGATCCACTTCGGTACACCAGCACACTTCACAGCAGTTGTAGTGACGAGGATCACTTGTCGTGGCTTTCCCCACCTTGGTTTCAGGCAACTGCTCCGGGTGTGTTTCTTTAACGCCACCCAATCTCCTGGTTGCAGTTTATGTGCCGGAGTCTTTGGCCACTCGTCTTCAGTCTCTCCAATCTGCTGAGAGAGAGAACGCACTTGGTCACCCAGCTGCTTGCAATATTCTAATACCATATCATCAGAAATGCTTAGCAGTTTGTGTCCGGGTACCCAAGCCTGTCGCATCACTCTTCCCATCAACACTTCATGGGGACTTAGGCCAGTTTTTCTGTTCGGGATACTTCTCAAACTCATCAGCACAAGGGGTAAAGCCTCTATCCAGTTCATTTTTGTGGAATCACACATTTTGGCCAGTCTGGATTTCAGGGTGCCATTTATTTGCTCTACTACCCCAGAAGCCTCTGGATGGTAGGCACAGTGCAGTCTTTGCTTCATCTTGAATGCTTTACAGAGTTCCAATAGGACATCGTTGGCAAAATGCCCACCTTGGTCCGTTTCGATTGTCTCTGGAATTCCGTACCTAGGTATCAACTCCCTAAGCAATAATTTGGCTGTGGTAAGAGCATCATTTTTCTTCGCTGGATATGCTTCCACCCACCTGGAGAATAGGCAAACTATGACTAGGATATATCTATACCCTTTACATTTAGGCATTGTTATGAAGTCTGCTTGCATTCTGACAAAGGGACCTACTGCCTTTCCAATAGTACTTTGTTCCACTACAGTCCTCTTTCCTGCATTAAATTGCTGACACACTAGGCACCTTTGGCAAAGCTTTTCCGCCTGGTTCCTGAACTTTGAATTACAGAACACCTTGTCAAACACCCGACACATTGCGTCCCTTCCCATATGTGTTGGCTCATGTATCATTCTGATCATGGGGTCTATCAGGCTGTCAGGCAATACAGGCACCTCAGTCGAGTTTACCACCACACCATCATCTCTCAGCTTGCATCCCTCTTCTGCCCACCTTCCTTTCTCTTGTCTGTCTACTGCCTGTTGCAAATCCTTTAATTCCTCCCACGTTGACACATTCTCAAACAACATAAGTTGGCAGCTGGTTCCATCCCACAGCGCAATTTGGAGTGACATATGGTATCGGGCACAAAACTGTGCAATTTGGTCAGCGTACCTATTACCGGCAGTCACATCATCATTTCCAGATTTGTGAGCCGCACACTTGACCACAGCCAATTCTTTGGGCAATTGGATAGCTTCCAGTAAGTTATGCACCACCTTTCCATTTCTGATAGGGGTGCCTGAGGACGTCATGAATTCTCTTTGCAGCCACAACTGGCCGAAGTCATGAACAACCCCAAAACAATACTGGCTGTCTGTGTAAACAGTTATTCTCTTGTTCTTACCCCTCTTACATGCCCTGGTTAACGCGATGAGCTCTGCCACTTGTGCAGATTTCACCTCGCTCATGTAAGATGCTTCTATGGTTTCTGTCAATGTAACCACAGCATAGGCAGCACTCAGGCTCCCACTTTCATGTCTTCAACACGAGCCATCCACGAACATTGTTTTATCCCCATCAAGTAACGCTATTTCACGGATGTCAGGACGGGGCTTGGTACTGAACTCAGTTAGATCGATGCAATTATGCTCCCCTTCCTCTTCAATTTCTACATCCAGAGGGATAGGTAACAATGTCGCAGGGTTTAGGACATTGCACCGGGAAATAGTGACATTTTCGGCACCAATCAAAATTCTCTCATACTTAGTCAGCCGACTAGGTGTGAGGTACTGGGTCTTAGTTCTAGTCAGTAGGATGACAACAGAATGAGGAACATATACAGTGACGTGATGTCCCATGACAATGTTCTCACTCTGTTCCAGACTGACGCAAGTAGCAGCAACTGCTTTCAAGCATCCAGGTAATCCAGCAGCCACCGGATCTAGGGTGGCCGAAAAATAGGCCACTGGTCTTCTAATTAGTCCGTGCTCCTGGGTCAGGACTGAAAGAGCACAATTTTCTCTTGTGTCACAGAATAGCTCAAAGGGCTTGGTGTAGTCAGGCATACCCAATGCAGGAGCAGAACATAGACAGTTTCTCAAAGTCACCCAAGCGTTCATGCTCTCACTGTCCCAACTGACGGGGTCTTCTACGCCTTTCTTTGTCATATTTATCAGGGGTCTGGCTAGAGCTGCGAATCCTACAATCCATTGTCTGCAGTAACCCACAACTCCCAAGAACATTCTCACCTCCTTCTGAGTTCTGGGCAGTTCCATTGCTTTAATTATTTTGATTCTTTCGGTAGTAACTTTCCTGATTCCTTTTTCGATCTGGTGCCCCAGATATTTCACTGAATTTTTACAAAATTGTAGCTTGTCAGGTGACACTTTATGTCCTCCCTTTCCTAGGTGATTCAACAAGGCAATGGTGTCAGTGACGCAGTCATTTTGGGTTTTAGATGCTACTAACAGGTCATCTATGTACTGCACCAAAACAGACTCTCTGGGCAGCACTAGGGATTCAAGGCACTTTTTTAATATCTGGTTGAAAATCGATGGACTTTCGGTGTACCCCTGGGGGACACGATTCCAGACATAGATATGGCTGTCAAATTCAAAACTGAAAAGGAACTTGCTTTCTGGATGCAATGGGATGGAGAAGAATGCATGGCACAAGTCGATGACAGTGAACCATTCTGCATTCCAGGGAATCTGATATAGTATCACGGCAGGGTTGGGTACAATAGGGCAGCACGGCACAACAATTTGGTTTACCTTGCGTAAATCTTGCACCACCCGGTACTTTCCACTAGGCTTTTTGATCCCAATGATTGGTGAATTACAGGGACTGCTCATTACTTCCTCTATTATCTCTGCTTCGAGTATCCGGGTAATTTCAGTCGCTACTCCAGCTTTTACTTCTGCACTCATTTTGTACTGTCTGGTTTTGGGGTATACAGCATTTGTTTTTATTGCTATCTTAACTGGGTCCACATTTGCCATTAAACCTACATCCTTTCCTGTGAAATCCCACACTTCTGGAACTACTCTTAACTGGAGTTCTTCAGGTAAATCTTCAACTGTTAAAGGTTTGATATCAGAATCTTGTCTGACTAACATCAGCTTGTACACACCATCTTCATCGGGTGTCTGAATTTCGACGCCTTTTGGTGTGCAATAGATGGTACAATTCATCTTGCACAACAAATCACGTCCTAGCAGGTTCACAGGACTAGAATCACAGACTACAAATCTGTGCATTTCTTTGAAATTTCCTATAGAAACTTCCATTGGTTCAGTTACTGGAGTACTTATTATTTGATTTGAGACGCCCACTACTTGGATCGCTTCTCCCGAGAGGGGTAGGTTAGGAACATCCACTGTTCTTACAGTAGATCTGGTAGCACCAGTGTCCAACAGAAAGGTGACGTCTTTTCCCTCAACCTTTCCTTCAATGTATGGTCCAGTCTGGTCTACCGGTAAGGAGGCGCCAAGCACGCACTCCTCATCCTCCCCTCTCAGGCCCCGTCATTCTTGATCTTCACAGAGGAAGGTATCATTTAGCAAGTACTGTGGAATGATTGCGTTTCTTTCACTCTCAACTTCCCATACTTCCGCCCTCTCATTCTGCTGACCCTGACTCTTAAAATTCTGTCTAGGAGCGCGAGGTACGGGGGTAATTTTACCTGTTGCTGGTTCTTTCTTGTCCCCTCTTTCGGCACCTGTGGATTTAAACCATTTACAGGGGCATTACCGGCCTGCAGGTGTGGACACTCGTCTCGCCAATGCCCTATCTGGCCGCACCCATGGCACGGAAACTTTTTCATGGCTTCTTCCCGACTCATTTTAGCTCGGGGCTTTCCTCCTCCCCCAGCAGTGGCATTCTGAGCATTATTACTAGAAGTCAATTTACTTAACTGTTTTTCTTGCTGTTCAGCTAATTTCACCTGTGCCCACATTACTTTTTCCTTGAGGGCTTTCTTTTTATTTTCGATTTCATCTTCGCAGTATTTTGCATATTTTAGGACATCATCTATGGGCTTTCCCTGCCAACTGATTTTATTATCTCGAATCCATTGTGAAATTTCAGGTCTTAATCCTAGCACAAATCTGTAACTGAAATGGGTCATGTCTTTCATGTCTACGTTATCGATACCACTGTAAGTTTTGAATACCTGCAGTAACCTTTCATAAAATGAGTGCACCGTTTCATCACGTTCCTGGGTGGTTCTATCTATTCGGGTCCAATCTGTCTCCTTTGCTGGCACCTTTTTCTTGAGGTATTGTATGACTTGCTCATACTTCCTCATTACCTCAGGTGCGGGAGCTCCTGTTTTCTCATCTCTGGGGAATTCCTCACTGGGCCAATCAATTTCAATTTTACAGTCGGTCCACAAATCTACAGGGACCACAATGTCGAAAAACCCATCCAGGTCTTTCAAGAGGCATTTCTGAACTTTTATGAAGCGTTCTACCTGCCTGTACCAGTCAACTGGCTTCTCACGTAATTTCGGGAAGTCATTTGTAAATGACACAATATCCTGTCTGGACCAAGGGACATGGACATATTTTCCTCCCGGGACCTCTCTCATAGGGCACAATTTTTCTGTTGGTGTTACTTCCTTTAACACGAATTCTGAAGCCTGTGACTTAGCCCTGCTGTCTTCCTTTTTCTTTGCCCACCGGGTTCTCCATTTTCCCACCTCGCCCCATTTCTGCAGAAGCTTCAATAATTCCTTTATTTGGATCTGTTTCCCCATCACATTCAGGCTTTCTAAATCTTTATCTGAAAAATCTACTCTGTAGGGTTTCTGAAGAATTTTGGAGCGACTAACATCAATTCCCATTTCTGTGGCGGTATCCATTATCCTTTCATGGAGCAACCTAGCACTCCGGGTAAGGTTTTTGCTGATAAACAGTAATTCTTCTTCACTGTACGAGCTTAGGCGCTCAACTCCTACATTCCCAGCCATCATTTCTTCTATTTCTATCCTTAATTTATATATTTCTAATGCTTTAGGTTGGGGAGTGGTCTCCTTCTCTAGCTCCTTTGTCCATCTGTCCAATTCTTCTGGGGAAACTACGGTGGCACTCCTAACCCCGGATGCACCCTCAATCAACACCTCCTTTGGTCTTGTCTGGCTTCTTGCCCCCGATGTACTAGTTCTAGACTCTCTTATGGGCAAATCCATCAAAACCACAGATTCACATTCACTTTCCTGATCCTCATCTATGAATACTTCCTTCCTCGGGGTCGGGATGCTAGGAGTAGGCAGTATTGGGGTGATAACAGGAGGATGGGGACTAGTCAGGTCATTTCTATACAGTGGAATAGCTGGACCAATAGTTACTGGAATAGTCAGGGAATCAGGATGGGGATGTATCTGGGCAATGGTTCGAACTAAATCCTCTCGCTGTTTAGCCAGGGCTTCTTTCTCTTTTTCCCGCAACACCTTTTCTGCAGAATTGTCATGCAATACCTGAGGTACCAAGGAAGGATAAATACTTGGGGCAGTTGGAGTGACCAATCGGGGTGGACCTTCTCCGAACGGCTGATAATTTGGGACCGTGGGTCTAGGTCTGCAAAACCCATCCCCCTCACTGGCTTTACTGTCTGTACCTGTTCCATCTGTATCACTATCCCTCCCACATCTGGGATATTTGGCAAAGGGATTTGGAGAATGCATAGGCTCTGACTCTGCAACATATGGAGGTGGATTTTTCATTAACAAATCTTCCAGGTGCTCATCTTCTGAGTCCCCTACGGGCATTAGGTGATGGGTCTTTTCTTTACATTTTCCTTTTCTCTCTTCCAATACCCCCATCATAGGGAATAGCCCTTCAGTCAACATAGATTGCCTCCACTGTTTCATTTTCTGCTCTTTGGTCTGCGCTTGAACCCTCGGATACCATTTACTCACTCCCTTATCCATCCGGGGTTTATCTCGCTCTGCAGCCTCAATCTCCCATTCCTCCAGGGCTTCGTACTGTGTCAACCTAGGTCTAGGGTGTAATTCATTCATGCGGGTCCTTAGGTTAAACAGAATCCGACCATTAAATGTGCCTTCAACAGGAAATGCTAGGACTCCGTCATCTACAGTATACTTTGCCCAATTTTCTAACCAGACACAAGTGTGGTACCCTTTATCAAACAGCATGAAAGAAGCAGGGGTATTTGGCGGGGGAATGAGCACGCCTTCCCTCGTTCTAATGGGCTTGTCAGTTTTGAAAAAATTCTTTATTTTATCAGAAAATGACAGTTTCCTCTTTACTCCATACATCATGTGCGGTCTACCTCGTCTAAGCTGATCCGTATGAAATCCTAGGTACTTTGGGTTCGGTATGAAATCTGGATACCACATGCAACTCTCCAGACTCGCTTCTAACTCGGCTTGATTAATTTTGTTTACTTTTGTGCTTCCAATGCTAGCGCGACTTTTATTTCGCACTACCCAATCAGGTCAGAGAATACAAACACCCTTGACCAATGGGTGCGCGGCCTTTTCGCAAGACAGAGTCTCACGCTTCGGCACTCACCCCTCCTTTACAAATTCAGCTCCACTACACACCCGCTGTCTTGACCAATGCCAGCGCGGCACGGAGTGACGTCAGAGCAACTCTCCGACTGACTCCCTCCTTCACAAGGTAACGGAAACTTTTTACTCTCTCTAAAGTGCAAGTGCACGTTTTAGTCAACAACACACAACGCTTGCCACTATGTCTGAGTGTTCTAAAGAGAGAAAAGACTTTTCTTTCGCTACTAGTAAACCACTTCTGTCTACTTTTCATTCACTCTGGATAGACTTCTTTGCCTGTCCCTTCACACTAGTAACATAGAACCCGTTATTCTTCTGACTCATCCACCTTAGTCAGGGATATGTACTGAGCCAGGATTTCACCAGCGAACTATCTTACTTACCAGACAAGCCTCGGAGACCCTACTACTCCTTCCGTATGCGACCCTTACTAGGTGATATCGCAATGAAAGTTTTATAAAGGACTCGTAGCTATCATTCACTCCAGAAAACAAAGGTCCTAATTAGTGCTTCCAGTTCTCCTTAACCCTGCACTAATACCTCAAACCTAGTGACTTCAACAGCTAACCGGATTCTGCTCACCGTTAGCTAAAGACTTCCCCGGGGATTCGGACTACACTGAACATTCACAAACACTGGTTAATATAACATTTATAGCAGCAATGCAAAATCATATACATTTACATATAAATCCTTAAAATATTTCAAAATATTTGAACCAATACAGTAGAAAATCAGCAGCACATTTTATTTTCACGGTTTGTTTATGACCTATCCTGTCTACCTAATCTAACTAGTCCAAACCATCCTCTGGCTACCAGAAAATTACTGATAGAGCGCGCAATTCTCCCGGGCCACCTGGGTTACCAATTCTTTACACGCACTGGGCCCTGGCGTGCGAATTTTCCAAACACCACACTAATAATTTGGGTGATCCGGGAGAGGATTACTATATTTCTCCTCCTGCACGCTGCTATGAGTAATTAAGGTTTGGTTTCACCTCTGTATACCATGTACCTGACTTACCACAGGCACAATTCTTATGACGGATCTGGAGCTATAAGGGAAATAGCAGACAGGCCTAAAATCAGATACTCTTTATAATCAATACAATACTTATCCACAATTTCTGTAAAATGACCACAGACACCTGAGGATGTTTAAAACTTTATGTAAAGTTCAGAGAGAATATGACAAGGTAATAAGTGATAGGCAGAATAATGCGTCTAACATCAAAATCAACACCATAAAATAGCTATAGATTAATGCTAAGACCATTTGAGTATATGGGAAGACTAGAAGGTAGGAATTTTAGAACAAAACTAGTCACTGCAACTTAATACTAGAACATAGGATGTGGATGGGACCTAGAACACGTACTTAACCTAAGTGATTAAACTATTCTTACTATGTTCACCGCAATCAGGCTAAAGGTAAGGGAAAAATTGGAACATACTAATACAATATAACAGTTGGTAATTTTCTAAGGGAGGGGAGAGAAGTGGAACAATTCTAAAACAATTGCATATAACTCGTTCTCAAGGTGATAGAGCAATGTCACAGTCAGGAGTGCTTTATTAAGAAAAATAGAGAGAGAAGAGGAAGAGAGAGAGACGCAAACCCACAGATTAATATTTACCTAGGTCTGAGAGAAGACTAACCCTGGCCATGGGTCAGTTGGAAGGACGGGGACAAGGACCCTCAGGAAGGAATGCCAGAATGCGAGCAGGTACAGCTCACGGACAATAGGGACAGGATACCCCTCAGGTTTTGGGATCAGGACTGGGCACACCAAGGTACGACCAACACCCACAGCTTCAGAAGCAACGCCAGCGTTACCCCTCTCTGCAAGTAATCCGCCAGTAACCCCGATTGGGTTTTTCGAATTCCCAGCAAAGTGCTTCGCCAGCACTTAGGATTATTTCCACCCCTTAGGAGTTTGTGGAAAGTATGGACAGAGTGCTCCGCAGCACTTCAGATTGAGTACCTATAGAGTTCGTAGGGTCAGTGACAGGTCTGCTACTCGGACAAGTCGGACAATTTTCCTAAGCTAAACTAGGGCAATTATACTGTTTTGGGGGCCCTTAGACCACCCACTAATGTTGCAAGTGACAGTTTCTCACATTATGATTGGTCAGAAGAGGTGGTGCGGTCATTACCACCTCCTAGAATTCAATTTTCTCATCCCAAATATTAAAATTTTCCTACCCGCCCCTTGGGTTCACGTTCCCATGCATAGAGTACAGCAATATAGAAAAAGTTCACAATAGGTAGCAACAGTATTGCTTCTTCCAAGGTAAGATTTCGTCTTCCCAGAGATGTTCCCAGGCGCATTGTGCTTCAGGAGCCAGCTGGCTTGTTTCAGCTTCTGCGCAGTGGAGGTTTTCTCCAGTCATGTGACGGTGCCCAGCAGAGCCTCAAGTATGGCTCCGCTCCCGATTTCCCAGCCCCAGAGACGCGGTACATGAAAAGTAAGCGAGAACGAATTAAAATCACATATAAAACGATTACACTGTATACCATGATAAAATACTAACCAACCCTTATTTTATAATGACTATAGCATTATTGGTTTAATGCGAAAAGACAGATAGGCTGAAGCAGCAGTAGCAAGCGGAGAGAGTGGTGAGAGACAAGCGGCCATGTTTGCAACAGTGCGCATGAGCACAAACTCCCTCCAGAATGCGAGTGCGTCACATCACATGGGTATGACCGACGCATGCGCGGACTGAATTTCAGCGAAGCAGCCGTTTTTAGTGCAAGCTTCGTTAGTATGAGAAAAGACATACAAGCAAGCATCCTGGGGACACCCGCGTGTTTGGGAGAACGCTTAATAAATGACGAACAATAGTGTTAATATGATTATACGATTTAGGCAAGGGTTTTGTATGAGAGCAGGGCGCTTGCACGCGAATCCCAGCTCCATCATAATCAGCGCACCTGGGACTGAGGCAACGAGTCAGCTGGAGGTGGAGGTGGGGGCAGGACCAACAGCAGGGCTGCGAGCGATGAAGCAGGGACTCAGTTTACCAGGAGTCCCTGCAGGATTACATCACCAGCACCTGGGCCGCTCTCCCTGCTTGCCACGCCCCCCAACACATATTAAAAAGGCCAGCATCCTTGTGGATCGTGGGACGCTTTGTTGAACTGACCTGTTTGTGAGGAGATTATCGACCATTTGCCAGGGAGCCAACGCTACAGCTCGCCGGACCCGCTGTGCGGGTCCCGCATCGCGGCTTGTAAGTGTAATCAGCGCACCTGGGACTGAGGCAGCGAGTCAGCTGGAGGTGGAGGCGGGGGCAGGACCAACAGCAGGGCTGCGAGCGGTGAAGCAGGGACTCAGTTTACCAGGAGTCCCTGCAGGATTACATCACCAGCACCTGGGCCGCCCTCCCTGCTTGCCACGCCCCGACACATATTAAAAAGGCCAGCGTCCTTGTGGATCGTGGGACGCGTTGTTGAACTGACCTGATTGTGAGGAGATTATCGACCATTTGCCAGGGAGCCAACGCTACAGCTCACCGGACCCGCTGCGCGGGCCCCGCATCGCGGCTTGTAAGTGTAATCAGCGCACCTGGGACTGAGGCAGCGAGTCAGGTGGAGACGGGGGCAGGACCAACAGCAGGGCTGCGAGCGGTGAGGCAGGGACTCAGTTTACCAGGAGTCCCTGCAGGATTACATCACCAGCACCTGGGCCGCTCTCCCTGCTTGCCACGCCCCCCAACACATATTAAAAAGGCCAGCGTCCTTGTGGATCGTGGGACGCTTTGTTGAACTGACCTGTTTGTGAGGAGATTATCGACCATTTGCCAGGGAGCCAACGCTACAGCTCGCCGGACCCGCTGCGCGGGTCCCGCATCGCGGCTTGTAAGTGTAATCAGCACACCTGGGACTGAGGCAGCGAGTCAGCTGGAGGTGGAGGCGGGGGCAGGACCAACAGCAGGGCTGCAAGCGGTGAAGCAGGGACTCAGTTTACCAGGAGTCCCTGCAGGATTACATCACCAGCACCTGGGCCGCTCTCCCTGCTTGCCACACCCCCCACCACTGTCTACCCTTCATAACAGGCACAGTAGCCCGCTGCGCGGGAGCGTCCCGGGAGAAGCCCGGGACAAGGGCGGGGTTTTTTTTTGGCCGTTCGGAGGCCGAAGGAGGCTGGGCTGGGTCACCCCTCCTGGTTCACTTACAAGATTATAATCGGGTTTGTAAGGCCGACCAAATAAGGTTCATCATTCATTATCCATTCTTCTTCCTGTAATATCTGCTTTGGGTATTTGGACGCTGTAGGGGGTAGCTTTAGGTAGTTGTTTAAAAATGCCTGCTCCTCCTAATAAAAGGCTGAAAGACGCAAAGACTACTTTACCTAGTCTAATAGCGATAGACCACATGTTACAGAAGACTATAGTATTGGTGGCAAATGCTATTGAGCATACTGAACAACGACTTTCATTACCCGTTGGATCCCTACCACTGTTGTCGATACCTGAGACCTCAGTAATTACGAACAATACGATGGACAATACTACCATGGACTCTCTCTGTGTTCCATCTTTTGTATCCCTTCCTGTCATACATCAGGTTTCTGGTGATTCTAACAGAACAGAGACAATATCAATAACAATATTACCCAGGATGTGCAGACTTTGACCCCCGCTAGTGTAGTAGACCCCACCTTCCCTATGCACTCCAAACGTTCTTCTATGGGTATGATTAAACATGTTAATAGCCCACATGAAGCTGAAAAAGGGGGTGATGTTAGTATTCCGCTGCAGTTGAGGGAGTTAGACAATTTATCTGACTGTAATATTAATAGTTCAAATGCAGACTCTTTTTTAGAAATCTCTTCTGATGAGGAGAAAGCCCTCTCTCCCCCCATAGTGGAAAAATTTTAAAATAGCAATTTGCCTGCTACAACTCGGGCGAAAAAGAAGAAACGAGGGGGGCGGTCTCGACAAGAAAGAATCACAAAAACTCCAAGTGTTGTCTATAATCCATCAATGACTGAGGGGGTGGTCCAAACAGCTCTAGATAGTAACAAGATTGACCCCCAGTCGTCTATTCATGATATTGCAAAAGACCTCTTGGGAAACATAGAACATTTAGTAAGGTCCCTAATACTCCCGTTAACACATAGGGTTAAAATTATAACAGAAAGTCTGGGGGAGATTGAAACCTCGATACAGAGGAATGCTAACCAAACCAGGGAACTAATCACAAGCACATATAAAAACCATAGAGGTCTACCTGCTCCTACTGTGCCCCCTAAGGGAGTTAAAAAAAAGCAGCAAGGAAGCTGAAATAGCAACAGAAAAGGGACCTAAGGCAGCTATTAATATACCCATGGTACAATCAAATGTCGTTAGTGAAAAAGGGGGAGGAATTGCACTGGAACAAAAAACAAATAGCAGACAAACCAACTCAGTTGCCCCGAAAGAAAATAAGAGTAACTCACACTATAAGCCACCTAGAGTATTCAAGAGGAATGTAGACCTTCCACCCCAGGCAGCACCATTTGTAGTAATTATGACAGGTGTACCAGAACTTGAAGATGGTAAGCGAGAAAACTTCCACACTCTGAAGAACAAGGTTATACATTGGTTGGCAAACAATAGACCATTATCACCAAACCTGAATGGGGAAATACTGAATGTGAGAAGGGTTGGGTGGTTGGGTCGTAGACCGAAGGATCAAAATGGGGATGTGATTATAATTAATTTTAGAGACCATAGAGTCTCCAAATTCATTGGAGAATGGTACGAGAGGAGTGAAAGGGAGGGAATTACAACTAGAGACCTGACCTATTTCTACCCACAATCATTGTTGAAAAGACCAGCACATCCCCCACCAATACGTGGACGTGAATTTCTTAGCTATGGTTTTAATGTCCCCACATTCAACCGCTATTCTATGTTTGAAGGGATGGAAGGGATTGATTGACTGTGTGGTGGGACCTTGAGTGACAACATAGTCAAAATAGCTGATTACAATATAGAATGTCCGGGGAAATATGATAGAGAGAATAATGATGTGGTAATTGTTCCATTTGGGGAGGATATCTTTAGGATTGCGCCGACACTAAAAGAATCCCAATACCAAGATAACGGAGAAAAAGAAACAGGAGTACACATAAAGAAGGTAAACCCTAACTTAGGTGTAATTAAGTTAATTTCTTGGAATATAGCCGGTCTGGTAAGAAACATGTCCAAACCAGAATGGAACGAATTCATAGATAAATTCAACATATGCTTGTTCCAAGAGACCTGGAGTATATCCCCTCAGTATAAATGTGGATACACAACTTATTTTATACCAGCTATCAGTACTGGGAGGGGTCGGCCATCTGGGGGCCTACATATCTCGATCAAATTTTCACTTAACCTGGCCATCACCATTCGTTCGTGGTCAACAGATGATATATTACATATCTCGATTAAGGGTCATAAAAGTTTTGAGTTGGTTAATGTCTATGCTCGTGGGATGCCAGGAGTCCAAACGTCCCCCACTATAACACTTCTTGAGGGAGCATTGGCAGGTATTCGTCCACTATCCAGCATCGTCATTGGAGGTGACTTTAATTGTACTTATGAACCCTTAGATAAAGATGATCTTATGTGTGTGAATGAGGATGACTGTGCGAGGTCAATTCCTCTGTTAACTTTGGCACCCGTAAAAAAGTGGACCCCGAGAGTCCTGCAATTGAATGCCCTAACAACTGAATACAATCTTCGAGCTCTAAATGGGAGAACACCATCTGACCCAAACGGGGCAATGACATATAATAAACTTAGTTGCCCCTCCCGTATTGATAAAGGACATTGTATCCCTATTCTCTATAAATGGGGGTGGAGGCCCAGGAAAGAAAGGTATTCATCAAGCTAGCACTCCTTGGTATACGGCTCAATGTAGGGAGAAAAGAAGGGAAATTGGAAGGGCAATTAAAAGGAAGGATAATGTAGCTTTGCGGCTGGCAAGAAAAGACTATAAAAGCTGTATAATAGAGGCTAAGAGGGATTGGGAGGAGGAGTATTGGCAGGAACTAAGGGTGGCAGCACCCTCTAAGAACACTATATTATTCTGGAAAATGATAAACAGGTTAGATAGAAAAGATAATGATCCCTTAGCCAACCATATAAACGAACAACAATGGCATACACATTTCTCCAACCTGTATAATTGTGGGAAGGATATACCCCCACTAGGTTTGGATCAGCCATATCCCAGTAATAATAGGACTACAACTGATGAGCCCTTTACAGCACATGAGGTAGCTGCAGCCATAAGGAAGATAACCCCCGCGAAAGCGGCTGGCCAAGATGGGATACCGGGTGATCTGTTTTTACATGATCCTAAGTTGTGGTCCAATCTTATTGCCCCACTAATAAATCTAATTCTTGCTGGTTATCCCGTACCGGACTCCTGGAAGGGGGCAGAAGTGGTCACAATCCACAAGAAAGGTGACAAGGAAGACCCTGCCAACTATACATCGATTAGTTTAATCGATGCAATGCAAAAAGTAGTTGGACGGGTGGTTGTGAATAGAATAGATAGATGGGTAGAGGAGGGTTGTATACTCTCCCACTTTCAAGCAGGTTTTCGCAAAAATGTGGGGACTATGGACCAGGTTTTCAGGTTTTGGGCAATTTACTGGAAAACCGTTAGCGTTAGAAAGGGAAAACTCTACCTGGCTTTTGTTGATTTAAAAAGCGCCTTTGATTTGGTACCGCGTGAAAAGCTCTGGAGGGTTTTACTGGATATGGGCTTCCCAGGATACCTCCTGGAACTGATAGTTAAGCTCCACAAGGATAGTTACGCCAGGATTAGATGGGGGAGCCAAGGGCAGCTAACGAGGAGGGTGGCCGTGAATAGGGGGGTACGCCAGGGCTGTGTGATGGCGCCGACACTCTTCTCCCTCTTTGTTAACGGGGTGGTGGAGTGGTTGAGGGAGGACAGTGCGGATGCCCCGGTCCTGTCAGGAGAAAAAACACCAACTCTCCTGTTTGCGGACGACACCCTCCTGTTGGCCAAAACCCTGGTGGGCCTGCAAAAACTTTTGGATAAATTCAATCTATTCTCTGATGAGCGTGGTCTCACCATTAATACGACCAAAACTAAGTTAATGGTTTTACCCCCCCTCCCCCCCCCCCAAAATGGAAAGATTCCCCAGTTCACCCTCAATGGTAGTTCTCTTGAGGTGGTGGAGGAATTCGACTACCTGGGTATAAGGATAAACAGCAAAATGAGGTGGGATTCTCATATAGCTAAGATGCATCTAAATCTCAGGAGAGTGTCGAGTGCTATACTAAGGAGCCAGCGGCTATCAGTAAGTAGACCGATTGGCCCTGCTCTAGCTGTATATGAAGGGAGGGCAATGCCCTCAGCCTCCTACGGGGCAGAACTATGGGGAGGTGAAAATGTTGAGTTATTGGTAAAGGCAGAGAACAAATTTATTAAGGAGCTGGCTGCCTTACCTGTCTCCACCCCATTGACACCATTGTATTTGGATATGGGCAAACGTCCAATTTCAGATGTACTTCACTTGCGCCCACTGTTGTTTTGGGTTCGCTTAAGGAGGACCCCAGAGCTGGCACATTATGCTCTAGTGCTGGACGAGCTGATTGCATTGAACACGGGTGGTAAAATACGCTGGCTAAATAAACTCAAAGAGATGACCACAAAGCTAGGTTTGACTGAATTCTGGATTTCCCAGGCACCACCCCCAAAGCAAGTAATAAAGAAAATTTACTGGGAGCGGGTGGAGGCCCTTCAACAGAGGAACCCAAGTAGGGGAATATTAACTATGCAATTTTTGGAACATAAACCAACAAGAAGGCTGGAACCCTTTCTTGACGTGATAAAAACGCCCAGAGACAGAGTAATTTTCCTAAAGATGAGATATGGAACCCTGCCTCTGAATCATTTTACCAAAGGTTGGAAAGCCTCAAGGTCACTGAACGGTGGATGCCCATGCTGTCCGTGTAAAATAGAATCTCTTGCTCACTTTATGTTTGGCTGTAAAAGCTACAAGCGAGCAAGACAGAGATGGCTTAAACTGGTTTGTAGGGAGCTTGGAACCAGAGACTTTCGGGTTGCTCTACGTATTATTACAACCAATACGCTTCCACTTTTCATGGTTTGTGGTGTGGCAAAGTACCTCTCAAGTGCTTGGATAACCCGTATAAGAATGTTTAAACTTATTACTTCTAAGGCCGTATGATTATGATTGTTAACTATAACCTATTTTAAGTGTCTGATACTTATATTGTCATGTATTTTTGAGCTGTCTCATGTTTTAATGTATTCAGGTTTTTATCATGAGCATAATGTAATGTATTTTAATGTTAATTTTTTTATGATTAATGTACTTTTATGATATGACAATATATCGAATAAAGTATCAATCAAACGCTACCGTATGGCGCATTCCAAAGCACCTTAAAATAACTACTTGTATAATTTGTGTGAGTGAGTCTGCTGCCTCACATAAGAGGGTGGTGGCTGACTGGAGGAGGGTGGGAACTGGTTAAGGAGGGCTTGAGCTTGCTGGAGAAAAAAAAAAACAGGGCGTCACGTGGTCTGAAAGGAATGCGAACATCGCCTTGACTCCTGCAGCTCCGTTCTTTAGTGTGGAGCTAAAGGGAGAAAAAGGAGTCTGATCAGAGTGGAGGAGCAGCTATCTGGTGCTGTGAAGGAGTGTTGGACGACCAAAAGAAACCATTAGTGAAATAGCCAATGGATGGGAACACACACACAAGGGAGGGACCAACACTGACATACACCAATAACAGGCCGGCATTTTTGAATGACACAGATAACAACCAGTGACAATTGGTGGGTGTTCAAAAAGCCCACAGAAGAGATTACAATAGGTCTTGCAGAGGCTCGACTTAAAAATGAAGTTTAGCCATGGCAAAGTGTAGCCATTGAGCATTTCCACTCACCTCCTATTAAAAATTGTGCATGCCTACGTCACGGGACAGGAAAGGACCAAAACCATGACCATGTGAAATGCCATTTTGACTAGGGTACATTTTTAAGGGAGGATGGCTGCTGTAGTTTTGACCCAGGGCTATCCATCACCAAGAAAACATATCTGAAAGCTAGAAATCCAGTAAAATCCAAAGTGGTCTGCTTGCATGAATCCCACCACTTTGTCTTACCCAATATGTATTGCAAATGTCAAACTGTGGTTTAAAAATATGTTCTCATATTTATGTGTTGAAAAACACTGGAATTTGTAGCCAGCAGCAAAAATCCTTCAACCCTGCATTGCCACACTTCCCTGAACTAAAAAGAATATCACATGAGAATATAACTCACAGTTTTCAAAGCCAGAGTTTACTGTCGGCACAAGAGATCACATCAACCCAAAATGTATTGGTTACATGTGCGTCTGCTGCTGGTAGTTTTGGCTTTAATATACTGTATGTAGTGTGTAGAACAATCCATACAATGGGTCCTCAATTCCTCCAACCTAACATGGCCAAATGCCACTCAAACTGCCACCTGACATAGGTATTGGAGCATCTTCTCATTGTAACAGTTCCACACGGCATTTGTTGCCCAAAACCCACTCATAGGTCCAAACTGGGGAACTTTCTTCCAAAACATATTTGCATCTCCCACAGGCACCATGCCTTCCAAAAACCACGAAAAGCCTGGCTCTTTCCATATCACCCCAATAAGAAATCCAGAGAATTACTCATTATAGGAACGAAGAAAAACAGCACTAAGTGATAGCCATGTCAGCTTTCAAAATCCAAAAGCCACCACCTGACTAAACTCACACTGCACACATAACCAACCAAAAGGGGCTATAAGAAAGAAGTAGACCAGCAAGAACACTTGCATATTCCTGCTACATAAAACTGTAGCTAAAATTTAAATTCCTATTTCATACTCATCCTAATTTCAAATTTAACTTGTTCAATTGCCTACCCTTTCTATATGTGAAAGGACATGTCAGATACAAAGTGGAGAACACATCAAGCTTTGACTGACACAAATATAATATAGGATATCAGTTGCATGTGTTAGGATGCTGTTTGATAAATTAAATGCATCATCTCTTTGTATCATTTTGTTGGGCTCATACTATCTTATTCAAGGAAACCAGTACCCCACTTCTGCACCCTTCTGACACCACTGAAAGACCAGATCTATGGACAACAATATCAACACAGTACCAGAACAATTTAGCCTTTGTGTAACTTTCCAACAGCACAAAACACAACACACCAGATACATCCTGAACCCACAGCAATAGATGATTCACTCATTGGCAATATCACCGAATACCAATTCCACAGAAACAGTAACACCAGCATCTCATGGACCTAGCATCGATTAAATACAGAAATAAATATAGCCAATCTGCTATAAATCCCGCCTCCACATTTGTCAGTGGTCCAGTACAACATCAGTGCAAGCAGGGCCGGCTTTAGGGCAGTGTGACTGGGGCGGCCGCACTGGGCACTGACCTGTGGAGGAGCGCAGACCTCAGGTTTGGGTGCTATGTTTAACAAAAATTCATGATTGGAGAGATGAGGGGCAAATATGCCCAGTCATAGTGAGAGAATCCGAGAAGGCATTCATGTGGTGTGCGGGCGCAAAAAATGATTCTCGCACTGGGCGCCACCAGGGCTAAAGCCGGTCCTGAGTGCAAGGACTACTGTATTAGCATCCCAAGTACCCAACATTAGCTTACTATTAAATTCAAATTATTTCCTCAATGACCCCATCTCAGTTTAAATCCCCTAAGTCAATTACTCTGCACCATGGCATTTTCCCATTCCATTATGTCTTCCTTTTCACTCCATATGCCAGTAGCAATTTCCCAACCCCAACCTTTACCAGCCCTTTGTCAATAACCTAGAGATTGGTGCTGTGGTTGATGTCCTTACCCATTTCGGCATTGATGCACCCACACTGGGTGACTTCCCAATCAGTGGGCCAGATGTTCAAACACTTTTTGTAGCCTGAAAAAAATTTGAGTCAGAGTTTCTGAATGCAAAAATGCTTTCTGCAAAGCAGTAAAACAATTTTAGGAATCAGTATCTATTTCAGATTCCTAAAATGGGGTTAGAAATGGATAAAGAATCACTATTTGATTTGAAAGAGGCATGTTGTAGGCGTCCCTTTCAAATAGCAATTCTTATCCCTATGAATCAATGGTTTAGGACCAAGAGAGCAGCTGTAAGCCATTGAAAGGTTACCACCCAGAGAAATGGGCTTTCTTTACTTCCCCTTCGTGAACGTTAAAAACATTTTCTTGGAGAGTAGCCCCTGCCAACTCTCAAGCAAACTTTAAAAAAAGGTAAACTTTTCTTTTTAACCCCTTCACTGCGGCGGTAATTCCGCCACAGTGCTAGGGGGTGGGGGGGTCGCACGGCTCACCTGCGCTTGTGACGGAACCGCTCCGTCACGCGCCTCGGGTGAGCTGTGCTAGTGACGGAACGGTTCCGTCACGAACGCGCTCGCTCAATAGAACGCGCCGCGCAGGCGCGTCGAGCGGGCCGTGACGGAACCGTTCCATCACTAGCACAGCTCACCCGAGGCGCGTGACGGAACGGTTCCGTCATAAGCGCCGAAGGGGTTAAACACAGTCCTATTTGATTTAAGGAAACCGTAAGTTGTAAGTTTAATTTATTGAATGGTATCACAGACATAGTGTCTACTGACCCTACAAGGCCACCTTCCATGTGGTGGCATCCAATCAGAGTGCAATTTGCAACCTATTTTAAGAATATTAATGATGTAGGTAAGATTGTGATACACTCTGAAATCGAATTTCTGCACAGACCTATTTGTGTATAGGTAGGGTTGGAAAATTATTTACTGGCTACAAAATTATTGATCATAATTTGCAACCATTATTTTGTGAGCAGTAAATAGTGAATGTATGACAATACTGCGCAATCATGTTGATCGCAGTATCTTACAACGCGGATTTTACAACGCAAGTCGTTTCAGCAACTTGCGCTGGAGGACGCTGGACTTAGGGATAGTACGATTTACTATTCCAGTACCAGCCTACGTACAATAGGGAAGGTGTTGGATAGTAAATCGTACTATTCCTTAGCTTACAGCTCCCTCCAGCGCAAGTTGTTGAAATGACTTGCGTTGTACAACCCGCGTTGTAAACCTACTGCGGTGAAACTCCCGCGTAGTAAACGTTGTCTCCAGTAAATAGTACATATATCCCAGACGTATTGTACCATTCAATTCAGGGGCCAGGTTCTCCAATAGGTAAAGCAGTGTCAGGAATCAGCTTCACATTCCTCCATTGGCTTTAGAAATCCCACAACTCTCTGGAGTCACTAGGATGCCACATCCGTCCAATCACAGTTCATGGCACAAACTGCAACATAAGCAATCATTGGCCACTACAAGATGCAAGCTGTGCACACTACAGGTGCGGTCAGTACAGGTGAACAGGGGTCAAAATCTCAAAATCCATCTGCCCTTTCCTCGGGTAAAACAGGCACCTAGTCTCATTCCAAGGTCTGCGGTATATCCAAAACTGGTGCAAACTGGGCTGTCGCTCAATTTTGGATTCCGAATATGGTGTACATTGTGGTTCGAGACATTCTGGAGTCTTTCCCCTACGCAAATCCTACCAGTAAATACCTAAAAAAATATGCACTGAGGGAAACAGGTTGTAATACCAGCCGAAAAGCTCCATACTACGCTTTACTCCTTCCTTTATGCTTTGACACAGAAAACTCCGAATCGGGTGCAAAATTAAGGCATCATAACATCACTCCTCGGCGGCAATGGTGTTCCATTAGGAAAGTTACTGTACCCAATAATTCCGACAGATTCGAAAGGAGCGGAGCTATAATGCATCAACCTGTTAATTGAAAGGTGATATGGCATGCTCAAATTCTGCAGTCCTTAATAGCGAAATTTAGCGATTCGCTATTAAGGACTTGCAAAAGACAAGGTATGTAAGAGTCGCAGTATTAATTGCGATTCCTACGTATTCTTTAATTGCGAATCACAATTAGCGATTCCTTAAATGCATTCGCAGAGTAGGGATTTGCAAATTTTGCGATTTCCTATTGTGCGAGGACCTTTTGGGATGATACATCCCAAAAGGCTTTTTCCCGTTCGCAAACGGCCGATTCTGAGAATTGGGAAAAGGCTTCATACATATGACCTTGTGTGCCCAGCGGCAAGATGCCATTCTATTAATAAATAATGAATATATAATAAAACAAAAAGCATGCTGTGCGAGGCATAAAAAACGAAGGGCCATATTTACAATGAAAGTGACGCAGTGCTGCGCCGCTAGCCAATTGGCTATGACGTACTGAATCATTTTCAAAGCACAGGGATGCAACATATTTACAACAATATGTCACATCCCTGTGCTTTCCCCTGTGCTGGCTCACAAACGGCTGCCATGCACCAGCGCTGGCACCCTTACACCATGGTACAAGGATGCCAACTTCAAGGAAGGTTGTTTTTGTGCAGGAAGGTACACCTTCCTGCACAGAAACAATCAATTGCGGTGATTTCCTCTTTCCATGCGTGCTGTAGAATGCAGCACGTTTTGAAAGAGGAAAACATGTAAACATTTCCCAATAATACAACACTGGCTGGTGGTATAGGCTGTCGCACTACCAATCCAAAATGTGAAATGATTTTGTCAACATTGATTTTGGCAGTCCAAATTATTTTTAAGTAAGGTGATGGTGCCCTTCAAGGTAACAGTGACGTCCCACTACCACAGATGTCGACTTTAACTGAAATCCCTAAGGAGATCAATTAAATTAAATTAAATTAAGCTAGCTGAACAGTTATACCTCAGCACTCAAATATTTATTATACATAGAAGCCAGTGCTTCTAAGGGAGAAACTTCCCTGTCCTGACCTTATTAAGGAATCACGACTTTCAGTGATCAAAGTACACAATCCAATTTTTAGCTGTATGTAGAGAACATCCAAGACATCAAATATCTTTGCTGTTTTAATATCGTTTTAATATCGTTTTATGCACAATTGTATATATCTTGTCATATTAATGATACATGTTACAAAACTTGTTGACAGGGGTCCTTATGTACATATATCCCAGAGAAACAAAACAGGCAGCCGACACGTGTTTCGTTACTGGAAAGTAACTTCCTCAAGGCTGCAAACAAGAAATAAATTGATAAGCAATCTGGTTTCTGTCATCAGTTTAACTTTTGTACTAGTGCCAAAAATTTGCAGAATAGTCAGTCCTGACAGACCCCGAGAAAAGACCAAACGGTGATGTTCTCTTATGGCAGATAGTGTGCAAGTAAAGATTGTCCAGTGAACAGAAATTATGAGAGTGTTTAGAAAGATTCTAAGATGTAAATATACAAAGATGATAGGAAGATGAGGGGCATGCAGTAATAGAAACGGGATACTAGTGCCCGCCGGCTGGTTTAAAAGACACCTTTTGATTATTACCAAAGTCGGATGCGTCCTGTACAGCTTTCGCAAAGGTGAGGTGCGCCTGTGAACCAACGGAAAAAACTCTTAATGATCGTAATATGAAATTCTAGGAATGCCCGATAACAATCCTATTAGTCCACTGGCTATTCCTCCAAACTAATAGAGGTGTAGTCCAAAAAAAAGGATATACAAATATTATTAATTTGTTACGTGCTTTTCTCAAAGAGGCTCAAGTGACAAGGGTAGTGTGAAGACCTTGTTACCTGTTAAGGATGAGCTTGTCTAGCGGTTTGCGCTTAGTAGTATGTAAAGTGTTCGGTCCCAACAAGTTGGTGGATAATCCACAACGAAATTAGATGGGCCTATATTTAAAATTATAAATGCGAAAGAGAATGTATTTATTTGTAAATTCAATAAAAATTAAAAAGTCATAAGGTCTAGAGATACTTTCGGAAGCCACTGCTTTCATTGTATAGAAAACATTGGCTTAACAGGATAAAAGCCAAGGTGCATTGGATCCATGGCCCATAATCTAAAATTAGTAAAAAGCCTGTTCCTGATCAACATAGGTCGTAGAGAGATAACACATTGTGTAATACGGACATACTAATCCTATATTACCTGGAAATGGTGCGACGTATATAATATACTTCCCCAGTATCAAGTTTCTATCTATTCCATGTGCCAGTCCGAAATATGCGTAGTAAATGGTAATATCTATATTGGAAAAGAGAAATTGTTGTAATAAAAGTAAAACTATTCCAGGACTGTTTCAAAATAATCTGTACTCCGGACAGATTGAGTTTATTGTCTTTTAGTCCTATCGGGATATTCAAATGGCATAATAAAATTAATCTGAACTTTTTACGAGTTTGTTATACTGTTGTGCCTCCCATGCCATTTATCTTACTGTTGGGAATTGTATTCAATGGAACCCGCAATGTGTAATTCGAGCGAGTTTTTGCAGTCAACAGCGTGCCTTTTGCTTACCAATAGGTGTATACTCCAAAGCAAAATGCTCGGAACTCTGATATGTTCCTGAGCGAGACCTAAAAAATGTAACAAAACCCATTTAAACGAACAGAAGTAATAATATGTCCCAGACTCTACGTTAAAAATACTCTAGTTGAGTTCTTGAGTATTCTGAGAACTGACGGCCCTGATATTTGCAAAATTATGTCTATTATCGAAAACTGTCGAAAAAACTGATAGGAATAAGCAGTTGTGTCGTGTTAAAGTTCTAAGCAGTTATTGAGTAAAAAAGTACGTAGAAAGACTTGAGCGTTGGCAGTTGGAAAACCTTAAAGAAAGTTAATTTTGTATATATTACACAACATAGTGGTGTAGCAAGACTGTTTCCGAGATACCGTATTGAAAACACATGTAAGGAATGACTTTAGTATAATTACCGTTATAAAGCCTGAGACGTTGTAAACAACAGCTTTGATATGCTCCTTGTTAAGCATAGACTCACTGGAACAAGTGGAAGTAATAGTAATTTATTTCATAAAACAACACACCGCAGCATGCGTGAGGGTCACAGCCAGGCACCAACTGATCACAACTGTCAAAACAACCTCAGCTGTCAACATTCCAGCTGTCTTAACCGATTACGTGCTGGGGATAGCTCGCACAGTTACAGGTAGTGGAAAAAGAAAAACGGATAAAGGCACAATTCATCTCCTTCCCTAATGAGAAGGCATTTGGAAATGCGCTGCATTTTTAAAAGTAATTCGCAACGTGGTACTATTCACAAACAAAGTCATCAAATCTACTGGGATTATTCAGAACCCTGCCAAAACTGCTGGTGCTGGCTTTAGTCCCATCTGCATCACACCTAGGTGCACCGGCAGGTGCTGTAGCAGTTCCCTCCTTGCTAAGTAAGGATTCCCCAGTCTCTTTGTACATACGATTACTCTCTGCTTTCTCAAACTCATCCTCCTCTTGTCTATTTCCAGAAGCGTAGATCTCACATGTGTCCTGGGATACCACAGAGGCATCCGTGCTGAAGTCCTCGCGTTCACCAATAGACTCAATGTTCCCAAAGTCTCGTCTAGCCTGGTTACTACGTGTTACAGGCGATTCCCCATCACAATCCTCCCCTTGTTCGGACTCTTCTCCCTCAAATTGTGATCCTCCGCAGCAGTTATTCTCTTGCACGGGGCATTTTTCTCTGCCATTCTGTTAGTTAATTTCTGATCTATGACAGACAGACATTGCAGAGGCGTGCCATACTCTTCCATCACTGCGCAAGGCTGAATTGCAGAAGACCTTCACGACTTCCAGAGGCGCAAAGAATTTGTTATCACCTTTGGCAATGCGTCCGCTTTTCTTTACTCTGACACTGTCTCCCACTTTGTTGTTGAACTCCTTGCAATTCCTGCTCTTGTCATATTTTTCTTTATAAGCTTTTTGTGTTTTTTTGATCTTTTCTCTGATGGCATCTACTGACCATTCCTTTCTTACCGCAGGTATGATCCATCCAATATTGTCTTTGGAGATGGGGGTCCTACCCCTCATAACTTCGAAAGGACTCACCAACGTTTTCTCTCCTGGGGTGATTCTGTATCCCCAAACCATCTTGTTCACTTCTTTCCTCCAGCATTTTCTGTTGTTATTCACTAGTTGGATGGTCCCTTTTATCACTCTATTGAATCTTAACACCGCTCCATTTCCCGCAGGGTGGTATACTGATGTGGTTTTATGGCTGATGCCATTCCTTTCCACAAATTTCTTGAAAGCATCTGCAGTGAGTTGGCTTCCTTTATCACTGACAAATATCTTTGGGATTCCTTCCCTGATGAATTCTTCCTCCATGAACGTAAGATCGTCACTGGTTTCTACTTTTCCACAAACCTTCACCTCTGGCCACTTTGAAAGGTGGTCCACTAGCACGGACATAGGCTCCTTCATCCTGCCATTTTTTTTTTGAAAACCTTTATTGAGCCTTCACAGTTTTACACAGCTTGTCGCCTACAACCCAATTGGGCCGGCCGCCAAGTAAGGTGTCAAGGAAAAAAAGATCATTACAATACAGTTGTGTCCGTATCCTTTGAAGACATGAAGGTAATGATCTAGAAACAAGTGGTGAAGGAGAAGTGCAAATGGTCCGTGCTGGGTGTATGAGGTTTTCATTTTCTGTTTTTTACCTAAGGAAAGAACATTCAAAACTTCGGGAAGTCACAGTACGATCAATGCAATAAGCTTAATGCCAGTTAGACGTGAGTGTAATCCTGAGTTAGGGCCAGCCTCACGCCGCCCTTCATGCTAGGTAGAGTGTGAGCCGAACATCTTCATCCCTCCATCCCCTCCCTCATCCTGCCATTTTACGGGTCCAATGAAGTCTATGCCAACTCTTTCCCATGGTACGTCCGGGCATTGCAATGGCTGAAGTGTGGGTCGCAGGGTCATCAGAGTTTTGTCTGAATTTTCACATTCTATACATTTTCTTATGGCTCTCTCCACCTGCAAGTTACAACCTGGCTACCAATACCAACATTTTATTCTTTGTTTGGTTTTGTTCATACCCAAATGTCCTTCGTGGCATATGTTGATTATCCTTTCTCTGAGGCCTTTTGGAGGTACCACTTTACCTTGTCTTAGGATGAGATTGTCTTCCACCGACAGCTCATTTCTCAGTTCCCAAAATATCCGTAATTCATTTTCCAAGTATTTTTTATGTGGCCATCCTTTTACAATGTGATCCTTGATAACTTGAATTTGATTATCGTTGGAACATTCCTCTATCCATTCGCTCCTTTTTATGATAGGGAATTCTTCACTGATGATTGCAACACAAAGATCCTCTTCTTGTGCTACCGTACCCGTGTGTTTCAAAGGAAGCCTGCTAAAAAAAATCTGCTACTACATTTTTCGCCCCAGGTAGGTACTGTACATCGTAGTTATAATCCAACAGTCTGATGGACATTCATGCCAAACGTGGTGAAGCATTATACAGCCCTTTCACAGTCAACACCCTGGTTAGAGGTTTGTGATCACACCTCAAAATTATCTTCTTTCTCCAGATATACTGCAGAAATGCTCCATTCCCCAAACACACGCCAACGCTTCTCTTTCGATTACTGAGTACCTTTCCTCTGTTGCTGTTAGTGAGCGCGAGGCAAATGCGATAGTTACCTCACTACCATTGCTCTCAATCTTAGTGAGTACAGCACCGAGCCCTTTTCCGCTTGCGTCTGTAGTTATCACGCACTCCAGTTTTCCATTAAATCCATGCAGAGCCGGTGCTTCACAAATTTCCTTCTTCAGTTGCTTGAAGCTCTCTTCACATGCACTGGTCCACTCATATTTGCTCTTGTTTTTAAGAAGTGTCCTGATGTTGTACGTTTTTGTTGAAAAGTCTTTTACAAATTTAGAGTAGTACTCTACCAATCCTAAGAATGCCCTTAGTTCATCTTTGTTGGTGGGTACCGGCGCCTCTTTAATTGCTCTGATGAGTTCTTTCTTTGGTCTTATTCCATCACTTGAGATTTCATGTCCAAGATAGTTGACTCGATCTTTACTGAATTAGCATTTCTTGAATTCAGCTGTCAATCCACATTTCTCCAATTTCTTCAGTACTTGTATTAATCTGCTGTCGTGTTCACTCGGATGTATGACGTTACAACGCATGCTTTTACAACGCATGCCTTTACAACGCGGTTTTTACAACGCATGCCTTTACAACGCATAGTGCTTTGGGGCGCTGGATAGTGAATAGTTTAATTTACTATTCCAACTTCAGTCCCCGTGGATAGTAGAGAAGGTGTTGGATAGTACATTAAACCTATTCCCTATCCTAGAGCGCTCCCCAGCGCAATGCGTTGTAATTGTTTGCGTTGTAAAAGTTGCGTTGTAATGGTAGTGTGTTTGAAAAAGTTTCGTTGTAAAGGTTATTTACCCTTGCATTAGTCTCTGGAATAACGCAGCAGCAGACGCTATGCCAAAAGGTACTCTCTTGAACCTGAAACACCCGAATGGTGAGATGAAAGTGTTGAGATGTTTGCTATCGGGGTGTAATGGTACCTGGTGGTATGCCGCCGCAAGGTCGATAGTAGAGATTACTTTCATGCCTTTTGTGAGGGACAGCATTTCTCCAATTCTTGGCAGAGGGTACTGGTCGATGAGAATATTTTTATTGGAGGTCCCTCAGGTCCATACATAGTCTCAATTTGCCGTTTGATTTTCTCGCGACCACCAAGGGCGCGACCCACTCTGCTGATTCAGTGGGCTCTATAATGTCTGCTTCCAGTAGTTTATCAATTTCTTTTCTGACTTCTTCTCTCAGTGTTAAAAGTACATGCCTTACTTTATGTACACATGGGTTAGCGTTATCCTTTAACTTGATTTTGTGCTCTAAATCCTTCAATTTCCCTATTTTTCCATTGAACACCTTAGGAAACCTTTCCACAAGTTCCTCAATCGTAGCCGTGTCCAGTTGCATGACTAACACCGGTTCTGCACTGTTAGGGTTGAGAGTAATGCCAAGTTTCCCCTGGTACCCCCACCCTAAAACAGAGGGCCCAGTCACTGCCACGTACAGTTTGCTGTCCATGGTTCTTTCTTTGAACACAAAATGTAACTTCCTATAAACCACGAGTTCTATTGGTTGGTTCGTGAATGTTTTCAATTTTATGTCTGGTTTTTCCATTTTGTTCCCTAGTACTTCTTAAAATTTGTTTTTCCACACCTCTTTGTTTACAATGGTACACAGAGCACCAGAATTGGCTATTATCTCCACCTCTACACCACCAATTGTCATTTTGCACTTTTTCGTTAATTACTTCCTTAGCACATCTTCCAGTCAATTGTGCTTTCTTTACTATCTCAATAACTTGTTGTAGTGGTTTTCTCTCCTTTAGCCCATAGCGCATCTTGTATGTTGGGATTTGCTGCACACATGACTATTTGATCCCTTATTAAATCATCATGCATGTTCTCAAATTTACAAGTCAAAGTTAAGTTTTTTAATGCAGCCACATAGTCGCCAACACTTTCTTCTTTCCCTTGTTTTCTTCTGTAGAACCTATACCTGTGAACTGCCACACAAATCATGGGTTTGTAGTAACCATCTAAATCTTCAAGGGCTTCATCATACACATTCCTGTCACCACCACCACGTGCTTTCTTATTTATATTTTTGAAAACATCCAAACCACCTGCACCTAAACAATGTAACAGTATTTTTTTCTTTTCTTCAGGTTTCATTGGTTCATCTTCTTTCTCAAATGTGGATATGTAATTGCAAAAGTACTCTTTCCATGTTTCCCATTTTACTGGGGGTGTACCTGTTCCTTTAAAAAAAGGTTCTGGTGGTTGCAAATTGTAGTTGCTGCTGTTTGCTATTTTTCCTTGTACCAAAGACTTATCCAAAGGCTGCTTTTTTTTTTCCTAACAGTTACTATGGTACTGCTCGTAAACTCCACTAGGGGGGTACTTTCCCTATAAACTTTTATTTTCCTTTTTGTACGCTTTAAATTGGAAGCTTCCTGTTATACTACTCGATTTCACTAGTGCTCGAAAGTCTTGTGTGAAGTGGTTTCTCCGGTATTCACTCACAAGATGGCGCCAACTACGTCATTAGACGTTGCGCAGCCGTTCGCGCCACAGCGCTGAGGAGAGTTCCACACTCCTTGAACACAGCCGGAGCCAACGCAGCAGTACCCTTTTCCCTAGTTCCTAAACCGCTGCTCTTCATGCGCGTTAATTTCTCCTCATTAACCTTCCACACGTGAGGTGCGCAGCCGTTCGCACCACAGCACTGAGGAGAGTTCCACACTCCTTGCACACAGCCAACACAGCAGTACCTTTTTTCGCAGTTCCTAAACCGCTGCTCTTCATGTAAGTTAATATCGCCTCATTAACTTGTCACATGTAAGGTTTCACAGTTAAATTATCACTCGCTGATTCAGATTCACTCTGAGTTAGACTCTTCATGCACTGCTGTCAATAAATCTTCTCTTAGCTTTTCTTACTCCGACTCGTTCACAAGTCTGTAATTTTATATTTATATTATTTATTCTGGCAGCCTTTCCTTATTATTCAGCTTGCTGTCACATAAAGGATTTGTTTTTCATTCGTTCTTTTACTTAATTACACTCCTTTCTTACCGGAGTAACTTCAAGTGGGTTTGTGGTGTGTAGTCTTTGTCCTCGTCGCCAAATTGTTAAGTATAAATTCACTGGAACAAGTGGAAGTAATAGTAATGTATTTCATAAGACAACACACCGCAGCATGCGTGACGGTCGCAGCCAGACACCAACTGATCACAGCTGTCAAAAGCTGTCAACATTCCAGCTGACTTAACCAATTACGTGCCGGGGACAGCTCGCGCAGTTACAGGTAGTGGAAAGAGAAAAAGGATAAAGGCACAACACTCCTAAATAAGTAAAAAACAAAGGAAACACAAACGCGTGTTAGCGTTAATAAAAGAGACCAAAGTTAAAACGTTAAGTTTGAAACGTACTCGGGAACTGATTACATAAGAATTAGGATATTGCAGTTACTTGGAAAACCGCTGCATGTCTCGGACAAACCAAGGCGTCTAAAGTAGGAATAATCGGACAGCCGCGCCCGGTGTCCTGTTTCCATTTATACCGGTCGTTAAAATTGAAATAGAAGACGGATTTGAACGGATGTGACCTAGTTTTGTGATTGTCTAGCCTGTGTATTAGTCTTGTTGGCAGACACATGGAATGGAATAAAGTGAGGTGTCTTTAACTAAAGTTGTAATACAAGACAATATGTATTCAATACAATAATAGAGATAGATGAGAACTAAATGTGCAAGGACTTGAGCAATGTATGATAGTAAAGAACAGTATATGAGAAAATTGTACTCTATTATTAAATAATAAATATATAATAAAATAAAAAGCATGCTGCACGAGGCATAAAAAACGAAGGGCCATATTTACAATTAAAGTGACGCAGTACTGCGCCGCAAGCCAATTGGCTATGCCGCACTGAATCATTTTCAAAAGCACAGGGATACAACATATTTACAACAATATGTCACATCCCTGTGCTTTCCCCTGTGCTGGCTCACAAATGGCTGCCATGCGCCAGCGCTGGCACCCTTACACCATGGTACAAGGATGCCAACTTCAAGGAAGGTGTACCTTCCTGCACAAAAACAAACAATTGCAGTGATTTCATCTTTCCATGCGTGCTGTAGAATGCAGCACGCATTGAAAGAGGAAAACATGTAAACATTTCTCCTTGTTGTGCCTCGCTTCGCCACCCCTAAGGTGGCATGGCATTCTGACGCATTTCTAAGCTGACGATTTTTTGTAAATCTGGAAATGCTTCAGAATACATGGGTGTGGCGTGGGAACACGCACAGCTATACACATGTTATGCCCCTTACACGCAAAGTGTTGCGTGAGAAGGGGTGATATTAACAAACACACGTAAACCACACAGGCCAGCTTTACATGTGCTTGTAAGTATCGGGTAGCAGGTTGCGCCGCCGGTGCGTTACACAACGTGTCATACCGGCAGCACAAGGGACTTGTAAATAAGCCCCTTAGTGACATACTGCTTTACTGCCATCTCATCTCCTGCAGCCAAGTTGCAGTTTGGGTAGTGAGATCCTTGACACTGCTGTGCAGACTGGGATCTCAAAATATGCTGGGTGGTCCTCGCAAGGAGATAGACATCAAGGACTCCACCGATCTGAATGGTCAGAAGGCCACCTGCCAGGGTCTATTTCAGGCCTTAGCGTTTTTTCTGAAATTCTTTTTTTATCACAATCAATCCTTCAAAGGGACAACACAGCATGCTCCATCTGGTGATGATCCCCTGAAGGTGGATAGGTTGAAACCAAAGATCCATATGAAGTCTTCAGTTTTGACGTCAAGAGATTCTACAGGTCAAACTTGAAACCTGCAGCAGCTCATGTTGTTTCCCTGCTGAGGGGACTTTGCTACATTGCCTTGACCTCAAGTTTTGCCTTTGAACATTGCTGCTATTTCTGGAGCTTGAAATCCTCCAGGAGGGCATGTCCAAACGATCAGGCATGGCCAGATACATTAACTATAAAGTCCCTCTGACGTTTTCTTTCTTAGTCGCACAACTCTCCAAGTGAGACAAACCTGGAAATCAGACTGTGCCATTTGGGAGTAGCCTCAGCACCTTTTCTCAACCCTGCTGGTTTCCAAAAGATACACTGGGTGGCTTCATTCTGATCCCTCCTGAGGCTTCAAAAGAGGCAGTGGAGTTGAGCAGCGGGAGATGGGCTCAGACACTTACACCCAGGGAGGTTCCAGTCCACGCCCAGCAGGGCATTTCATTTGCCTCCTCTTCAGCTTTTTATACTGCTGTAGAAACAAGTATACAGCTGACCCGACCAAGCACTCCTAAACAACGGTACCAATGGAAGCTGTTCCCAAATCTCAGTCCTTTCTCGCATAAGACAGCAAGCAGATATCTTCCTATAGTTTTTCTGGTCTCTCCAAGTTCAGCGTGCTCTGATGAACTCGTGGTGGGACATTTTTCCTATTTTCCTTGCGAGGTCTTGGCCCTTTAAACAGTGCTTGACTACAAAACTTACCTAATGAAATCAGTCTCTAGGCCCAAACTAGCCTACCTTTTCATTCATTTCTATTGCGTTCAGGAAGCCTATCCCGGGCTACATTTTTTTAAATTCCGTTTTAAATGACAGGTCCCCTCCAAATGCCTTTACTGTTCAGGTGAAGGAACTACACATGAAATCCAAGCTTAGTTGGTCCTGACATTTCTATCTGTTGGCAGAGGCAGGCTGGCTGAGATCTAACCTGCTTGAAAGGCACCAACTTGATCCAGCCAATCCCTCCTCACAGTCCCGCGATTCCGGAGGAAGAAATGGGGAGGATCGAAATTTGCGACCCTTGCTCCACTCTTTTGGAACTCCCTGCCTCCCGAGCTCAGAGCCTTAACTCTTTATCCGCAATTCAGGAAACAGCTTAAAGCCCACTTGTTCACCAAAGCCTTCAATTAGCCGCCCTCTTGCAGTCCGAATTCCTTTATTCTAGCTTCTGCCTTTTTCCGCCCTGTTATCTACAAGTTGTAGCGCCATGAAGCCGCTGGCGAACGTGCGCTTTATAAATAATTTTAAATTCAAATTCAAATTCAAAGGCACCCCCTGAGAATGTAGCAGTGTTCAACACACAAATGCTGTTGTAGAAGTTCTCTGTCCATCGTGAAGGCGATCTGCTGTCGCTGTCCATTCCTCTATGCCCATTCCTAGGTAAGTGGCTGGTGATTACTCCTCCCATCCCTCCTGCAACAAGGCAGAGGCCTATTGTGTTCTCCCAGGAATACTTTCTCACATCTCATTTAAGAGCTAATTACTACTGGAATGAAGAGGGTATCTCAAAGCTGAATTAATTACTGTCCAGACTCTCAGACAGACAAAAAGTGTTTATATAAAATCTTCTTTGCATTATATTCAACAGAAGTCGGTGTTCACCCCGTATTCGATTTTTGATAAATATTTCAATGATATGCGGGTGATCACTACAGCATTCTCTTTGCCTGACTCATTGAAATCTGATGTTTAGTCACAGGTAGACTTCTACCACAAGAAGCACTACTTTAGGCTATGCAGCGAGAAAAACCTTTTTACTGTCACTGCAAGGACAAACTAACTAGTTTGCCTGTTTCAATATCACACATTGTGCTGCCAGCCCTTGTGGGCTCCAAGACTCTTCTTATGGATAGCTTAGATAATGTCAAAAGGTTTTTACATATTGTAAAATTGTTCCCTTTGACATGACACTGCTATAGCATTGAACGCAAAAGTCCAGGTCTACAGTTTTGCTCCGCATTTTTATTAGTGGGATTATGTTGGGTGGACCCCTACTTTTCTGTTGTGCCGCATTCCATTGCCATTAGCCATTCAGTCCTCCACAGTCTTTGGGTGATTGTGTGCAAAGGGTGTTTATGTTCTCCTCCCTTCCTGGTTGCGCCGACTTCTGGTGCCGCCTAGAGAGGTTGCGGGCTAGTTTTATGCCACCCTCGCTTATTTAGGACTCCTGCCAGCATGGACCTGCTGCCAGATACTGGCACTCTGCAGGGATTAGTCATTTTAAATTTGTGCCACATTTTAATTAGTGGGATTGTCCTGGGGAGGGGCTTTACTTTTATGTTGTGCCACATTCCACTGCTATTTGCCCTTCAGTCTGCTGCAGCCTTTGGCTGCTTGGATGGAAAGGGTGTTTTTTGTTCTTCTCAATTACTGGTTGCGCCGACTACTGGCGCCATCTTGTGAGGTTGGCGTGCCACTTTTTTGCCAACCTCACTAATTTAGGACAAATGCCAGCATTGACACCAAAGGCGCTCCTAAGGCAAGCCCATCTGCACCCATCTGCACCTGAACGATGCCAGGGACCAGGGATGCTGCCTGTTCCAGCTCAGATTCCCATAAAGCTGCCTTATCGTGTTACTCTCAAAAGCTGTGCCTTGAGCTCCGTCCCCGAGGGAAGGATGTTAATTGCATAAGGGCCAATTTAATAATGGGAAACGTTTTTGCTGTCCTTGCTCTAATTTTAAGTTTAATTTGCCATTAGGCATTTTAACTCGCTCCTGTTTTATAGGACACCTCAAAAAGAGAGTGACTAAACCCACTATTTGTCCTCAAATTATCTGTGCATTTCTTAATGCACGCTCCTTGTGTAAACTCTACATTGAAAATAATGAGCTCATTACATCTCTGCAGCTTGACTGCCTTTTTGTTACTGAAACTTGGTCTTCCGAGGTCTCGGGACCTGATTTGGTAGCTGCCATTCCATCAGGCTATGTTATAGCTCGGTAAGACCGTCCTGGCGGCAGAGGAGGCAGCCTGGCGATTATTTATAAGGAGTCATCCAATTGTACTCTAGAAGCGGTTACGCTGCCCGAGCCAGAAGTCATGGAGGTGTTGTCTTTTAGATTGAAAAGTGCTGCCATACCTGTTTTTACAGGGTTTTTAATTTACCGCCCTCCAGGCCAGCGCACCGATCTCCTTGAAGCTCGGCTCCAAGCTCTTGAGCCCTTCCTGGTCTATCAAAGTTTTGCCGTGCTAGACGATCTCAGTTTTCATTTAGAACACTTGTCTAACAAGGACTCATTGGGGCATATTACCAAGCAATAGAGATAATTATCGCTATAGCTTGGTTAGAGACAAAAATTTACCACTGAGCTGCGGTGATTTTTACCGCAAATAAACCTTGGTATTACCAAAGTTTATCGCAAATGCGATAAAAATCGGCCGCAATGCATGAATATCGCTGAAAAGTCCGCGATATTCATGCATTACCGAGCTAATGCTCTTAGCCATGTTATCCACCTCCCATTGGATAACATGGATAAGAACTGCTCAGGGCAGGTGTTAGCTTTGGAGATATTCGCGCTTAGCGCGAATATCTCCAAAAGTTAGTAATAGGAGATAGCGATGTTAGCGACTGTTTCCAGTCGCTAACATCTTGGCACGCCTACTTTGCATGTCATTAGTGATAAATATCACTGACATGCAAAGTGGGGCCCAAGATGGTCGCTATCTCCTACTAGCTGTCGCTAACTGGTGTTAGCGACAGCTGGGTAATATGGAGATAATTTTATCTCTGCTTTCTTGGCTTTTAAAGCCAAAAAAGCAGAGATAAACCCCCTTGATAATATGCCCCATTATCCTTAATTGAATCTATGCAGAACTTTGGTTTCTCTCAGGTGGTGAAAGCCCCAGTCACTTAGCAGGACACACTTTAGATGGTATTTTCTCTTATTCTTCTGCCCTGGCATTCAATGAAGCCACCCTGCTCAGTCGGGTGGATCCCTATGTAGTCACCTTTAATATGAGCTGCCCTGTACTTATGCCTAAGCAGGTGGGCTTGGGACTGTCTATGCCTAAGAAAGCCCTTGGTAGGAACTGGAGTAGAATCACCTCAGAAGGCCTTGAACAGGCGCTTATCCCAGCTCATGGACTTGTAGGCACCCAGCCTGTTCTTTCGGCTGAGGGATTACAAAACTGGATATGGGCCGCCATTGACAAGTAGGTGATGCACCAGATATAAACCTTTCACGCCCTGGTTTACAGATAATCTTAAAATGCGGTGGCAGGTTTGTCGTAGACAAGAATGAAAATGGCAACTATATCTCGACCCTACTTATAAAATGAGCCTCAGGGTTCTTATACATCAATATAAATGAGCTAACGTCCATGCTAAATCCACCTTCTATACGGATACACTCAGAATGGCAGCCTTCGACTCTGGCCTAACTGAACCTTCACAAGATTAGTGGCTATCTACTTCAGAGACAAAAGGCCTTACAATCTACTCTGGATTCCCCCCCACTGGTTGAGCTCAGTTCTTCGATGGAATCACTGGCCATCTCTACTGAGTCCCTTAAGATTTCAATTTTCCATCTTATTTCTGAGTAGAAAACCAAGGAGCTGGTCTTGAGCCTTAAATCAGAGTCCCCAATGGACTCCTGTTCATCTAAAGTTTTGCAGCTTTTACCTGATTGCATTGCTAAAACTCTACAGGATGTACTCAATCATGCCATTGATTCAGGGATTTTCCCTCAACCTTGGAAGAAAGCTACTGTAATTCCTCTTTAACCCCTTCGATGCTGATGACGAGCTCAGCTCGTCATCAGCCACAGGTGGCGTGTGCTGATGACGAGCTCAGCTCGTCATGTAACGCAGTATTTTTAAAAATGCCGCACAGCGCAAAAATCACCGCAGCAGCGATGCGGTTAAAAAAAAAATACAATGTTGACCCTGATGATATGAACAACTTTCTTCCTATCTCAATTCTGCCCACTCCTGCCAAATACTGAAAAAATAACTTAATCAGGAATTAGGAAAGCTCATCGATACATGTGACATTCTTGACCCCTCACAGAAAGGTTTCATAAGTGGCCACAGTACAGAAATAGCACTTGTGGCTGCCACGGACAGTATCAGGCACCCAGTAGATCAGGGTGGGGTGTCCATCTTGGTGCTGCTGGATCTTTTACCAGCATTTGACATCGCCTCACCCTTGCGCCTGGTGCAGCGTATTCATCAGCTATGTGTCAGTGGGAAAGCCCTTAATCTCTGCCATTCCTTCCTCACCAACAGGGTGCAGGTTGTCAGCAGTTTTGGTTTTAAAGCCAAGGCTTTGATTGATACTTACAGGGTCCCTCAGAGGTCCACGTTGAACCCCACTCTTTGCAATCTGTATGTTGCCCCTCTCGCTGAAATGGCACGCTCCTGCAGTTTTCCAGCACTTTCATCTGCTGACGATACTCAGATTATCGTATCCATCACTGACAACTTGCCCTCAGTAGCTAACAAGTTTAATTCTTGCATGACCAGGATTAACATCTGGAAGAAAGAACACTTTCTTAAACTGAATATGGAAAAAATCTCAGCTGCTGGTATTTGGTGTACAAGAATCCATTCGGTCTTGCAGATGGTGGCCGGAGGAATGTGGTCCTCTACCCACTCTTGTTAAAGCGGCTAAAATCTTGGGGTGATCTTTGATACCTCCTTGAACTTTGAGTTCATAGATATGTCGTACCATGAGTATCTGCTTCTACACAATTTGGAGTCTTAAGAATAATCTTTCCATTTATTCCCATTGAACTGCGTTGTTCGGTGATCATTGCTCTAGTCTCCTCCAGGCTTTATTTTTGCAATGCGCTTTATTTGAGTATTAACGCCTTTTCATTGAATAAGTTACCAGTGGTGCAAAATGCAGCTGCCTGCATTATTATAAACACCCCTAAACACATTTCTGTCAACAAAGATAAAGAAAAACATATCCAGAAGCCAGGAGCAGTACCTGATGCATGGCTTGTGTTTTTGGTCTAGTGTCTGACGCAGGTGAGAGAGAGAGAGATGTTACCTTCTCCCCCGCGTCTGCAAGACCCCCCACCAGAGAATGATTTCCGGGGCCTGCTGAGCACGAGCTCCAGATGCACTCAGTGCCTGGAAACAGGAATCAATCCTCTTAGGGCCTAATAAGCAGACTCACAGAGAGGTTACAGAGAGAAGGCTGAGCCAGCCATCCCTTTCTAAGTACAACAAACTGAGGCAGAGCTCAGGGAGGGGCAGAGAGAATGGAGACAGGCTCAGAGACAAAGCTGCAGGGGACCTGGAGGGGAAAAGGATGCAGAAAAGCATGTGGGAGAGAACTAGTGAGAGAGGCGAAAAAGAGGGAGCATACAAAAGGGAGGAAGTAGAGAGCACAGGCAGCAGTGAAGCAATGAAGAGAAAGAACACAGGGGACAGAAAGAAGCAGGAGAGAAGGAGATAACCAAGAAGGCGAAAGATGAGACCAGGAGGAAAGTAGACTAGAAGAGAGGAATGAGGGATTTATGTAGTAAAGGAAAAGTAAGAGAGAGATAAGAATGCTTGGAAGTGAAGAAAACAGGAAAGAAGCTGAGGGGGGGGAAAAAGAAGACACAGGGAAATTGAGGAAGAGGACTTGGCTAGAAGAACAAGAGATGTCAAGAGAAGAGCAGGGAAATGTTAAGACATTAGAAAACGGAGGAATTGGAAGATAAAGGTGGGAGAAATGAAATGTGACGAGAGAGATGAAGGGGACAGAAGGGAAGGAGAAAGGTCATTGAGAGAATTGAAAAAGGTTGAGAAAAAAAGAAAACATAGAGAGAATCACTAGAGAGTGCTGCACACCTTCATTGTCATATAAACTTATTACAAGTGGTGTGCAAAATTTGCAGTTTGCTTTTGTGTATTATGAGAAATTTGGGGAAAATGAATCAAATTATGTGTAATTATGCAAAATGCAAAACAAGCATTTGGCACTACATTGTGGAGTGTAATGCCTCATCGTATTCATTTTGGATGCAAGGACACATCTCGCACTAAAAAAGTTACTAAAAAAACCACAAGTGCCACAAAGGTGTGTTCTGGTTTTTCATGCTGTTCCTCTGTGCTCCTTCTAAAGTTTTGCTTTGAACGGTGCACAATTACAGTATGTGGCATAATAGCATAATTTCACATAACAAGTGCAACGTAAAACTGGCTGATGGTGCACAAGGTTACACGTGCGGATAGGAAATTTCCCTGGCCTAGTTCAGGTACCCACATAGTATGTGCTCCTGAAGTTGGATCCTCCCAGGTTTCTGCGGCATTACCAGTGCTTAGTGACCCCTGCCTCGGTTCTAAAAGGTGTAGACTAGCCGAGGTTGCCTCAAAGTGCCAGCAGATTCTTGATTTCCTAAAGGGAGGAGACAAAAACAAAAATGATGTGCTTCACAATACTCTGTGTTGAATGTTCAACCCCGTTCCTTCCCATCAATGTAAGGGCAATGTATTCATTAACCAGTGGGTGATAATAGGAGACAGCAAGCCCACCCTCTCGCTTCACTTGCATTTATTCAGCCTCTTTCATATCTCCATGGGATGGAGCCAGTCAAAAGAAGTGAATAAATACATGTTTACACATATGCCTTTAATAGTACCACTACTAGAGCCCCAGTATTCCTTTGGCCAGGGCCGTTTCTAGGTCTTTTGCCGCCCTAGGCAAGAATTGAAAAATGCCGCTCTTCCCATTTACTACCATCACTCTCTCCCCCGTCATCCAGACTAGAAGAAAGACACATCAAACATTAAATACCACTGAAATTCACAACAAAATAAACACTGAAAACTGGACAGGCTGATGGATGGCTCAGCTTCTGCTCTGACTCTCAACCAGACTTTGCATTGCCTATCCTCATTAATTTTCTGACCCCTCTCACCTAATACTGAATTGTACATGGCTGGAGTGGCTGGAGTGGCTTAGTGGGTGAAAAAAAGGATGAATTTGGATGATGCACCATGTAGTTACCAGTGGCTGAATTTAATAGAAAGATCCCACCGTGCCTTTTTTGTTTTTCCATGTGAGATGTTCTGAGTATTATGGGTATTCCCAGAACTAGAACTCGTGCTCTGGTTGCAGTATGACTTAAGCTACTTCTCACTGAGGAAGGAGGCCCTTGAAGGATGACACCAGTTTAGGGTTACTTGTGTTGTCATATAGGTGGGTTCTGACCTATTGGGTCAGACTGGACTGCTCCTATTAGAACAACACTTTGATTCTTAGGGTGGCATTCGGAGTGTTCATTAGAAAGGGGCTTGCAATTTCTGTTACTGTCAAGTCCACTGGGAGGTCCTCTGTGCCTCAGGATTGGTTGGCTACTAGCTGAGTCAGGGGTGCCTGAAGGTAGCCCTGACTCTGCTAGCTATTAAAGGTCAGAGTTAGTGCCACAGAGGTCTGATACAAGGAAGGTGAAAGGGAAAGGTCAGGTGGAAGGAGACATGAAATAATTAGTTTGAAAGTTACGTCCAGCCCATCTCCAGCTGCCAAGAACTTCTGTATATTACGTACTAAATAGTCCATATTTTCATTAGCGACCAACGTAAACTCATAAATAGCAAGTTCTGCATGTTCAAAAGGCACCCTTGCTTATGAATTAAACAGATATAAAAATAAATGTATGCTGTCTGTCCCTCACAGCAGTTTTTAAGACTTGTACTTTTTCAGAACGATATTGCTGCCCCTTTAACACCGCCATCATGAATTAGATTGAGAGCTTGATTTATTGGATTGCATCTAAAGATAAACATGTTTTTAAACAGTGCGCATATATTATAGAGTTGTTGGTGATTTGATGCTGTCGATCTGGTCCTTCTTATTTCAACATGCAGCCCTGACTCTACATTTATAAGCAAACCCACACTGACTGTATCAAGTAAAAAAGTTGTGCAATCTGCCGGCTGGAGAGCAATTAGCGAATGCTGAAAGAGGGAAACGTTAATGGCTGCAGGAACACATAGGTGACAGGGTCATGCTTAATCTGTGACAGTATTCTGTTGCCAGGGTAGCTTGGTTAATTAACAAAGTAATAGTGATAAGATTGCGCGTTTTCTTCTTCAACTGTAGATTAAACCCACTTGCTGAATGTACTGAGGATTCCCAAACTCGTGTTTTTGCCACCCTCCCCCTTTTGCCGCCCTAGGCAGCCGCCTAGTCCTGCCTAATGGTAGAAACGGCCCTGCCTTTGGCCATTGTCTCAGCCTAAATTAGTTTTTTCACACGAAACGAATTACTATACAGACCCACGTATTCCGGGTAATTTTCTGCATGTTATCCCCAGTACGTGGCTAGATTTACCTCCTGCTCTGATGAGGAGGGTGTCTAGGGGTAGAGCAGGACATCATGTGGCCGAGGTATGGTTACGTGTTCCCCCTTTGGTATTGGAGGGGTTTGGAAGAAGACCAGGCTGTGCTGATGTCAACAGCACCTGCCCACTTCTTCCAGATGTTATATTGGGTGGGGATCCGCACTTGGAAATATTGGACCCGGTATTCTTGTGCTTGGTAGATAATCTCAGGTGCAGGAACATCAGGTCTCCAGGGGCCTTAGGTATCCAAGGAGCATCAGAAAACCCTCTTAGTAGCCTTTTCACAGCCAAATGTAAACAATATAATATTCAATATAATATATCATATTAAACTTAAGTGAACAAACATAAACGTGTGTGTGTGAATATGTATATTGATATATATATCTGTATGTATGTATATATATGTGTATATATATATGGATTTTATAGATATTTGCAGTATAGACTTATATAGGGTGGCAAAGAAGTGCCATTTCTGTCTTTCCTCCTCTATACACCTCCTTTTTTTCATTAATGAAAAATTACATGGAGTTATTATTATTGGGGTCATTGTTTCCATTTTTATATTGTAGCAGACGCAGTCATTTATTGAAATGTTCTAATATGATATTGGTGTGCAATTGATGGAGGTAAATGGGTACACAAGCCCATTCAGGGCTCAATTCTTTTGAGGCTAGAATAATGTAGCCGGGAAACATCCTTTACAACAAACCTTTTTCCACGCAGTACCTTTACAACGCAGGAATTACAACGCAAGTCGTTACAACGACTTGCGCTGGAGGGCGCTGTTGGATAGGGAATAGTTTAATTTACTATCCAAAACCTTCCCTACTATCCACGGGGACTGGAGTTGGAATAGTAAATTAAACTATTCACTATCCAGCGCCTCCCAACGCAAGTCGTTGTAACGACTTGCGTTGTAAAACCTGCGTTGTAAAGGCATGCGTGGAAAAAGCATGCGTTGTAACGACATACATCCATGTAGCCCCTGTCTATGAAATGAATTGACAGAATCACAGTAATGTGGAATGACTATGAAATGTCTTTCTGTTGTTTATTAGTATCATTATATATTGGGTTGACCCTCTACTCTATAGAATTGAAACTGCAATTATGAAGTGGCGCAATTATGAAGTGTTTTTTATTCTGCGTTTGTAAACATGACTTTTTTGATTAATCAAAGAATGTTAAAAATTAATGTTGAAATAATGAACTATACAATATATTGATAACGTGCAGATTAACACAATGAATTGTTTTTGAATTGCATCTTTCATTTCATGATGGCACCTCCACGCAAGTTAGTGGTTTGGTGTCTGTGTTTATTTTGCCTGACCTGGAAACTCCTAAGGTGAACCGGATATAATTGTGTTACACATGATGCACTTTGTAAAACAGTCGAAAAATGTGCGCAAGCCGAAACGCGTCCTGTGCGAAATTTTCAGTGAATAAATTGAACCGAATACCTTGAAACTGTGCGGTGCCTTCATTTGCGCTGCAAAATGGAGTCTTGAGCCGCATATATATATATATATATATATATATATATATATATATATATATATATATATATATATATATATATATATATATATATATATATATATATATATATATATATGTGTGTGTATATATCTGTATGTATTTATATCCATACTTCTATCTATACTACTATTATAAAGCGAGAACTGGGAACCTTTGAGGCGGGTAAACTCCAGAAGTACACCATCAATCACAACACCCAATACAGCGTTGGAAAGGGGAGATCCAGGAGATGGACAAAGGCTATACATTTCTACAACATATACATTACGAAGGGCAAACAACATTCTGGATAAAGTAGTTCCTTGTGGGCGTTGTTCAGTGGGCGGTAACATTGCCAGAGGGGCATGTCCCAAAATACATCACACTTCACTCGGTTACAGGAAACACAGCCCCTTCTAGTACTCTAGCACACACAAAACACAGCCCATTCAAGCACTCAAACACACACAAAGCACAGCTTCAGCAAGCACACACAAGCACACACAAAACACAGTGACTTCAGGAAGAAAGGTGTAAGTGGACACATAAACACCTTTTGAAAACATCAACTTCTGTAGCATTACAGGGGTGACATAAACAGCGTTTGTGACATGTGTGGAACTAAACATGTCTGTGCAATGAGCTCAGTACTCACTGACTATGCCATACATTCATCAGGGTTCGGAGCATAAACAAAGGGGCACGGCTTCGGGAGGACAACAGACGCGGTAACACAAGCCACAGCCCACTTCACAAGGCGGTCACTGTTGGGAAAGCCTTGCACAAGCATCCAATGGCGCAACATGAACAAACGCACACACAGTTGGCCGCCCCTTCCACCCAAACAACCAATCACGCGACTTAACATTAAAATACCACAGCAATTGAAATGAGAAATATGCTAAACCTTCAACCATTGCTCCAACACACGCGTGATTAATGCAAAAACAAAAAAAGGAATGATTCACGCACTCGGTCTCGGACCATTATTGCTGTCAGAGGCACTAACGCGGTGAACAAACAGAGAACTACATTTAATGCGCTACAATAAACACACTTTGAAAAAGACATTGTCAGAGGGCACGGAAAGAAGAACAAGGCTAATTCAAGAAGCCTTGAGGCTGCTTTCAGTCCTCGCGGCAGGGAAAAAAAAACAGGGCGATTTAAACAAACCTCGAGCCGCTTTCCCAAAAATTAGACACACGTCTAACGTTGATGCAGGGGCCTGCACAGGGGCCGGGAAGGGAAAAAAATACAAGGACAAATCATCAAGCCTCATTTACATTGCAGGGGCCAATTCCACAAGCCTCACTTACATTGCACAACGAGGCATAAAGTACGCTAATTTATGGCACTTTCCACATGTATAACGGTGTTGCAGGGGTCAGGAAAAAGCCGTGCTCAGAGCCCTAGCTCTAATTGCTAAGCAAATAACAACAGACAGATTACAATTATCTCCGCAACATCACAGGTTGAAGAAGGACGCACTACATTACACGTGAGCACAGGGGCCACACAGGACAACGAAAAAAGAAGGAATTCAATAAGCCTCATTTACATTGACCAAAGAGGCATGCTGTATACTATGTGACGCAAAATTCCGCATATTCATGCTTGGGGCCTGGCACTCAAAGGAAAACATGCACATTTAAATAACACTCCTTATACTTACAAAAACACACACACTACTTTACACGTTACCACAGGGGCCGGACAGGAAAACAAAAAGAGGAGTAATACAATAAGTCTCATTTAAATTGCAAAAAAGAGCCATGATGTATACTTATTGATGGCGCTTTACCCTACTTGATGGTACTTTGGTCTTTGGAAAATGTAAACACACTTACCCATGCTCACAAACAGTCCTAGGAATCTATCTATACTACTATAATAAAGGAAGAACTTTCAGCCTTTTAGGCGGGTAAACTCGGGAACCACAGCGCCAATCCACACACCCGATACACCGTTGGAATCCCCAGGGTGTGTAGATGGTTATAGGCTATATAAATGTAAAAAAGAAACGTTATTTTAAAAATTTACAGTAAAAAAAAAAGTAGTCCCTCCGAAGTAGCGCCGGCCGCGACGTGCGTGCTTACATCGAGGAGCGGCGGACATGGCGCGGGGGAGGAGAGGTGACGTGAGGAGCAGCGGACAGGCCAGCGGCGGTGCGAGCAGCGGACAGGCTGGAGGAGCGGCGGCTGAGGTGAGGGAGCGGCGGGCATGGCGCGGGGGAGGAGCGGTGACATGAGGAGCAGCGGACAGGCCAGCGGCGGTGCGAGCAGCGGACAGGTGGGAGGAGCGGCGGCTGAGGTAAAGGGACCCATGTCGGGGCAGGCAAGGGTCGGGGCAGGCGGTGGACGGGCCTGGCGGGGGCCCGGGCTGCTGGACAATGTCGGGGTGGGCGGGGGTCGGGGAAGCCTGTTGCTCCCGGACAAGGTCGGGACAGGCTGATAGTACTACTATTATAAAGCGAGAACTGGGAACCTTTGAGGCGGGTAAACTCGAAAAGTACACCACCAATCACAACACCCAATACAGCGTTGTAAAGGGGAGGTCCAGGAGATGGACATAGGCTATACAGCACCACACCATATACATTTAGGGGGGGGAAGAACGTTAGGGGAAAAGTAGTCCGGGCGTATGCATACAGTGATATGCACGCGGCGTTCCAGAGGCGCAATGCCGTGTGGGCGTGGCGTTACGTAAACATGGCGTTAGGTGTCCGGACACAGCGCTGGAAGGAGCACGGGACAGACAGCTTCCCATAAATGCGGAGGCTGACGTGCAAAGTGGAAACCCGGGGACGGTCGGGGAGTAGAAAGACGGTGGTTTTCTTTTCTGGTGTTGGTTTATTCTGTGTGTTAAAGTAAGAGCTGGGCCTTTTCCGGGTGTCTGTGGGGATACTGTTGTGAAGCTATCAGACTTATCCGTTGGTTTCCTTTACCCCTGGGTGACGGTTTCGCCATTAACGTGCACAGCACAACTGATAGGACATTTGTGGCTATCTTCTCTGCCTTATTATTTTTCATTTCGTCTTAGCTGTGAAAGCTGCCTGCTGCTGAGTGCTGACTGAGCCTGAGAGAATGAGACCCGAGTCCGCAGACCGTCATTATCATTCATGGCCCGCCGCCGTAATAATATATAAACAAATAAGGCCATGGCAGAACTGAGTGTGTCACGTTACTTTGCTGGTAGCCAGGGTAGCTCCTGGCACTGCAGTCTGCATAGATATTTCGTCGCCGGGGGAGAGGGAGGGAAGGGGGGGGTTCTTTGGGGGTTGAGCATGGGAGTGAGACCGGGGGTGGGGGTGGCTGAGCATGATGAGTGAGAGTTGAGACACCCGTCACCCGAGTCTTGTGATGTGGATAAAAAGTGAAACACGAAGGAACTCTGTTATGGCTACTTAATTGGTCACAGATCTGCCTCATTTTAAAATAGCTTACCTGTGAAGGGGCCTGCTGTTGAGAGCTTTGTGTGCCCAGAGAGCTTAGTAACCGTAATGGTACTTTGGTGATTAATAACCTTTCCGAATACCTCTGTGTTTTGTTAAGCCACAGTTTTAACTCATAAACTATGGTAGAGGTATTAATTTGCCTTTCTGTAAAGACCTGCGTCTACCATGTAGATCCCCAGATTTTTATTTTATGTTGATAGCTCAGTTTGCTACTACTATTTTTGCTGTTGTTACTTTTAGTACATAAGTTATCTTTTTGCATGATAAAGTGAGCTATAACACAGCATCAAGGAGCTGCATGCAAACTGCAAGACTCCGATTTAGTGCCTTCTTTTTTTTCCCTCTCTATCTTTTAGTAAATCTGCATTTGCTATGAATGGTTCCTTTAGGTAGAAAACCGCCTTATTTGTACAGAGAACCCAACTACTGTTTTAAATTCAGCCTTTAAAGTGTCTCCAGACCAAGCGCTCTTAACGTAGAATACCTACCAGTAGGTACAAGTGCTTCCTTCACCTTGTAACTCTCATTGTATTGTGCAACATTTCATGTACATTGATTTGCACATTTTTATGATTAATTATCTCTTAATCTACACTACTATAATAAAGTAATAACTGTGAACCTTTGAGGCATGTAAACTCGGGGACCACAGCGCCAATTCAAACACCCGATACATCTTGGTAATTGTCAGGGTGTGCACATGGACATAGGCTATGTTTAAAAAAATATATACGTGGTGTAAAACATTTTACATTAAAAAAAAGTTGTCCCTTGAAAGTAGCGCCGGCCGCAACGTGCGTCCTGACATCAGGAGCGCGGGGAGGAGCGGCGTACACGAGCGCGGGGAGGAGCGGCGTACAGGTGGGGAGGAGCGGCGTACAGGTGGGGAGGAGCGGTGAGGAGCAGCGGAGGACAGGCGGTGAGGAGCAGCGGACAGGTGGTGAGGAGCGGCGGACAGGCAGTGAGGAGCGGCGTACAGGCGGTGAGGAGCGGCGGACAGGAGCGGTGAGGAGGAGCGGAGGACAGGCAGTGAGGAGCAGCGGACAGATGGTGAGGAGCTGCGGACAGGCGGGGAGTAGCGGTAAGGAGCAGCGGAGGACAGGCGGTGAGGAGCAGCGGACAGGCGGTGAGGACCGGCGGACAGGCGGAGGTAAGTGAAGCAGCCGCGGGTGCGCTCACGGGGCGGGCGGGGGCCCTGAAGCCTGATTGCTCCCGGACAAGGTCGGGACGGGCTGCTAGTAATATAATAAAGAGAGAGCCCTAACCTTTGAGGCGGGTAATCTCAGGAACCACAGCACCAATCACAACACCCAATACAGCGTTGGAAAGGGCAGTTGCAGCAGAAGGACATAGGCTATGCAGACGCCCACCATATACATTTAAAAGGTAAAAGAACCGTACCAGCAAAGTAGTCCCTTGTGGACGTGTCTGCGTTGTGCTGTGGGCGTGTGCTGGGGACGTGACAAACGCTGGGGGCGTGTGGTACGTTCCGCCCTTCATGCCATGTCTCATATTGTGTGCTAATCCCACCCTGCTCCCTTTAAATACCCTTTAAATACCCCTGCACCCCATATTTATAACCCACCCTTACTCCTTAAAATACCCCAACACCCTTAAACACCAACCCATCTTAACCCTATGAATATACCTTGTACCCCAAAACCCAAACCTATCCCTAAACCCTAAAAATACCCCTGTACTTCAAACCCAAACCTACCCCTGAACCCTAAAAATACCCCTGTACCCCAAAACCCAAACCTAGCCCTGAACTCTAAAAATACCACTGTACGCCAAAACCCAAACCTACCCCTGAACCCTAAAATACCCCTGTACCCCAAAACCCAAACCTAGCCCTGAACCCTAAAAATAACCCTGTACCCCAAAACCCAAACCTACCCCTGAACCCTAAAAATACCCCTATACCCCAAATCCCATACCTATCCCTGGACCCAAAAACTACCCCTGTACCCCATAACCCTAAACTATATCTGAACCCTTAAAATACCCAAATACCCAAAAACATATACTTCAGTACCCCAAAACATATACCCCTATCCCATACTTACCTTATCCAAACATTAAAACAAAAACATGCTTTTACCATTCATGCATTTACAACGAATTTCGTTGTAAATGTGTGCGTGGTAAAAGCATATAAAATGTAATGCCATGCGTTATATTGGCATTGCGGAGTCATGGTACTTTCGTAATGAAAGTATGCTGAGTGATGGTATGCGGAAAGAAAGTTGCGGAATAATGGGTGTTTACCCTCCCCCGGTAAGTACATTGGTGGCACAGCGGCCCACATCTCCAGCAACATACTCATATTTTTTCACCACCCATTTGAAAAATGCACAGGTCTCTCTCATTGATGACCAGCACCGACATACACTTTTAGACACACCTCCCGCCACATGTTCTAGAATTGCGAACGTTAGAGCTGGGGAGCTACGTTCGAATCTCGGCATCAGCTTAACATCCTGTGATTACCGGCAAATCGCTTTGTCTCCCCGTGCCTACCACAAATGAATGTGTTCTTCTGTAATGTAAATTGTGCTCATGCCATGTTGTCGAGTTCGCGCTATATAATATTGCAAGGAAAAATAAAGTAGGGAAACTCGAGTCCCCACACTACTGAACGTGCATCAGCAGTGCACTGTGAATCGGACGGAGCGTTTCACAGGTCTGTCACAGATAAGAAATGCTATCTAAACGAAATCCTACAAAACAATATACTACTGGCCCGCAGCAATTCATACCCGGACAACGTCGGGACGGGCTGCTAGTATTATATATATTATATATATATATACATACAGATATATGCACACACACACACACACACACACATATATATATATATATATATATATATATATATATATAAAATCCAACTCCTTCACACGAAAAGAGCAGAGGCCACAGTGGGGGATTTGCAGGGAAGCTTCTTTATTAACACCGGTAATGGCGAATGCATTTCGGCAAAGTGTTGCCTTTTTCAGCGCCCAGCTGTTGCAGGTGACTTCCCCAGGGAAATCCATACTAATATAATAAAGAGAGAGCCCAAACCTTTGAGGCGGGTTATCTCAGGAACCACAGCACCAATCACAACACCCAATACAGCGTTGGAAAGGGCAGTTGCAGCAGAAGGACATAGGCTATGCAGACGCCCGCCATATACATTTAAAAGGTAAAAGAACCGTGCCAGCAAAGTAGTCCCTTGTGGGCGTGTCTGCGTTGTGCTGTGGGCGTGTCAAATGCTGGGGGCGTGTGGTACGTTCCGCCCTTCATGCCATGTCTCATATAGTGTGCTAATCCCACCCTTCTCCCTTTAAATACCCTTTAAATACCCCTGCACCCCATAATCATAACCCACCCTTACTCCTTAAAATACCCCAACACCCTTAAACACTAACCCATCTTAACCCTATAAATATACCCTGTACCCCAAACCCAAACCTATCCCTAAACCCTAAAAATACCCCTGTACTTCAAAACCCAAACCTACTCCTGAACCCTAAAAATACCCCTGTACCCCAAAACCCAAACCTTGCCCTAATCCCTAAAAATACCACTGTACCCCAAAACCCAAACCTACCCCTGAACCCTAAAATACCCCTTTACCCCAAAACCCAAACCTAGCCCTGAACCCTTGAAATACCCCTGTACCCTAAAACCCAAACCTAACCCCTGAACCCTAAAAATACCCCTGTACCCCAAAACCCAAACCTAGCACTGAACGCTAAGAATAACCCTGTACCCCAAAACCCAAACCTACCCCATATCCCTAAAATACCCCTGTACCCCAAACCCAAACCTAGCCCTGAAACCTAAAAATACCCCTGTACCCCAAAACCCAAACCTACCCCTGAACCCTAAAAATACCCCTATACCCCAAAACCCAAACCTAGCCCTGAACCCTAAAAATATCCCTGTACCCCAAAACCCATACCTATCCCTAAACCCTAAAACTACCCCTGTACCCCATAACCCAAAACTATATCTGAACCCTTAAAATACCCAAACACCCCAAAACATATACCTCAGTACCCCAAAACATATACCCCTATCCCATGCTTATCTTATCCAAACATTAAAAAAAAAACATGCTTTTACCATTCATGCATTTACAACGAATTTCGTTGTAAATGTATGCTTGGTAAAAGCATACAAAATGTAATGCCATGCATGGCTCAGGCCCCGGGGGAATGGGGTCCACACAGCCCCTCTTCCTAAAATGAAATACATCTGGAGCAAGCAACTCGCTAGAGGCCCTGCCCCCTTTCTCCACTACTCTGTAAACGCACCTCCTGGCAAGCTCTTGGTTGCGGGATGAAGTCCCCTTGGCTGCTGAGGGTCCTTAGGGGCCAACTAGCCCACCTGTTACCTCCAGTAAGCCCCACACAGTGGGATTACTGAGAGGTGGTCAGAGGCCATGCCCCCTTTCTCCACCACTCTGCAAACTAGACACACAACAACCTATCTACAGTGGTCTGTGGAGGACGGGGGCAGAGGAGAGACCACCTCATGGTCAAGGAGAGACAGCTTAATATCAACAGCTCTCTGTTGTGTTTGAGTTATGCTCACGAGGGTTCCGTGCCGGAACGTGTGTGAGCCGTACTCTAAATGAAAGTTATGTGGGGATAATTGGTGGTAGCTGGTGGAGAAGAAGGTCGTATTGCTCATTGCCTGTGGCAGCATCTTATCTTACTGGGTATCTACGAATAAATATTGCACAAAAAGCTTACCTGACCATACCGTCTTTCATCACTGGTGACACAGCGGATCCATGTTGGAGTCCTGGAATCCTTCTTCCATGCAGTGCTACTGTTGATGTAGTCAGGACTTACATTGTTGCTGTTTCAGGTGGCTCAACATTACTGCTGGAGATGGGAGACAACGCAATTGCCGCTAACATTTTGGCAGTAGGAGTGGAGTTTCCCCTCGTTGGCTTCCTGCACATGTTTTTATTTTTTTATTAGTTGCATTATTATTATTGGCATTATGCAAACTATCACTCCACCTTCACCATTTTTGCAACTGCCTGGTGATTAGTCAATTAGATGGAAAGCGTGGTTCATGGCATTTAATGCGTACTTAGGAGCTGTAGATGGGTTAAGATTCAGACCCGAAAGGAACAAATGGATCTTGGAGCATTCTTTAGGGTTAGAAGGGCAGAATATTTTTGAGCCTCTGACTAAAATAGTGAATGATGTTTCTGAAGAAGAATTTGATGAATATGAGGAGCCTGATTGATGCTTGGAAACACATTTGAATAGCCCACCCAATGTAATTGTCAGAAGACTAAGATTCTTTTCACAAAAACAATCTAAAGCTGAATCTATTGACATATATATGTGGCATCTTTATCAGTGTTAGCTGCAAAATGTGAATTTAGAATTTTTGCTGATCAGCTGATTAAAGGTCAGTTGGTTACTAGATGCTTCAATAAAAAAATGAAATGCCTGTTGACCTATAACAACCCGTCTCTTGAAGAAACTATTGGAATAGCCAACAGCATCCAAAATTCGAAAGAATTTCTCAAATAAATTAACAAAGCTTCATCTGATACCCTTGTGATTATTATTATTATTATTATATCAGTGTGAGGAAAGGGAGAGTCAGATTTAGTTAACCTTACAAAGTCTAGGAAGTGAAAATTCAAGTGCTGTGAAACTGAAAAATGGACAGTCGTGGAATTGTAGTAACATTGTGAAAGTAAGTAGAGAATGTGCAAAGATGTTATTGGGGGCTGAATTTTGTGAGTCAGTGCACTCAGCTGGTGTTGTTAACAATAGGTCTTCTTTTATTGCAGGTGATGTTTCGTCTGGTCTAACGAATCAATGTAGACCATACAGAGTTATGTTTGTGCCAACTAAATGTCTAACCTATAATTTATTTATTTATTTATTTTAGAAGTTTTCTATAGCGCTGTCAAGACCCAAAGGTATCAGGGCACTTTACAGTAGGAGCATAGTATACAGGGCCGGTCTTAGGAATTGTGGGGCCCTGGGCGAAATGGAAGATGCGAGGCCCCTCTAATTTTCATGTGACATCACATGAAGTGACATCATAGAAAACCGACATCCAGTGGCGGAGGAGGTTCGCCCCAGTGCTTTTAAGCAGTGTCACTTAAGGAAAAATGAAATTATAATATCTAAGTTATTATTTTATTTTTTGCTTGTTGCGGCAGCTTTGCAGGAGGGACGGGGCGTGGCTGCTCTGTGAACTATAAGTGTTGAAATGTATTAAGAAATACACAAGGTGTCAAGCAAATGAATTATGGCAATTTAAGTCACTATGAAATATCTGTGTCAAAGCTTGCATGGATTTTAACAATTGAATGTTTGTGGTTACAATGTTTTTTAAAATGCACATGAACACTTTATAAATTTGTATCTTTTTACCCACAAAATGAATTGGCGGATAGACACTCAAAGATGGCCACTACAGAAATGTGTGTTTGCAGGATTGCACACCGTTCTCTATGTTGTTGATACCTTGGGGCCAAAGTGTGGGTTAAAATGGTGACACTGTCTTAGCACAAACTGACACTGACGAAGCTACCAGCGAAACGCGTCTGTCGGGGGTGAGGGGTCTGTAAAATAAACCATTTTGCAACCGGATACCTGTGTGCTTGTCTTTTTGCCTCAACGGAGCCGGAAGTGTTGGGATAAATATATATATATATATATATATATATATATATATATATATATATATATATATATATATATATTACCTACTGGCGGTCGCCAGTAGGTATATATAGTTAGGATTTTTTCTCTATGGGATTTTTGAAAATTCTATGTCTAATAACTTTGGCGTTTGTGGACGGAATTGGCTGAAATTTCCAGGAAAATGGAACATTTTGTTTTTTGAGCAGCCCCTGACAATTTGGGGGGGTTTCATCAAGGGGGGGCTGAGAAAAAAGGGGGGTCCCAAAACGCGTTTTTCCCATGTTAATTTCCATAGGGCGGATGGCCTCACTTTTAGCTCGAACGGCTGAATGGATTTGCACGAAACTTGGCAAAATTGTAGGGACTGTTAGCCCGATGTGCCTTTGCTAGGTCTCAATATATGTGCTCCAGTGGATTTTGAGTAATTTAGGTTCAAAAAAAGATATATATCTGGGCGGAGCCTAACCACACATCTGATCTGATTGGCTGTCAGCACTTCATCCAAGAAGTGTTGGCAGCCATCTTGGGACCAATATACATGATAGCACCTCATTAAAAAGCATTGTAGTTAATAGAGGGTTTTAGGACTTTAGTTACATTATAAATCATTTGTTGATGGTACCATACTCGTTTTAGGAATTGTGGTGGGTTCTAAGGTGATTTTACCATGTGAAAAAACCTTCTGCTGTGATATCATGAATATTGTTTGAAAGAAAACTAATATCTCATGATTTTCCCACAGTGGTTTGGAAGGGGATCTATAAGCTAAACTGAAAGCATATTTTCTGTAAATTCACATTATCTTTCTCAGTCATGTGAAAATGAAGTCTGACATTCTCAGTAAAACATGTACATCCAACAAGGACAGAGACTGTCAGTTGATTCCTTTGTGTTCTACTGCAGCCTCCTAGAGTGTTCTAAAGAACAACTAGAGCGCTAACAGTCCTACTTATTACAAAGGTATGGCACACCTGAAGCCATCTTGATTGGAATAAAGTGGTAACTCTTAAAACATTTAATTTAAAAAGAAACAACATGAGGGGGTATATTTTGCCATAGAAAGTATGATTAGTGCTGCAGAATGAAAAATTAGGGCACATTTTGAGTGACTTCTCAAATCCTTTTCTATTTCATTAAAACATTCTGACATGCAGTCTCCCAAAATGGCCACCAGAGACAAAAGAGCCCAAATGTAGCCCAAATATCACCCAGATGTAGCCCAAGTATAGCCCAATGACAGAATGTCCCAGAGTGTTCTAAAGAACAACTAGAGCGCTAACAGTCCTACTTATTACAAAGGTATGGCACACCTGAAGCCTCTTGATTGGAATAAAGTGGTAACTCTTAAAACATTTAATTTAAAAAGAAACAACATGAGGGGGTATATTTTGCCATAGAAAGTATGATTAGTGCTGCAGAATGAAAAATTAGGGCACATTTTGAGTGACTTCTCAAATCCTTTTCTATTTCATTAAAACATTCTGACATGCAGTCTCCCAAAATGGCCACCAGAGACAAAAGAGCCCAAATGTAGCCCAAATATCACCCAGATGTAGCCCAAGTATAGCCCAATGACAGAATGTCCCAGAGTGTTCTAAAGAACAACTAGAGCGCTAACAGTCCTACTTATTACAAAGGTATAGCACACCTGGAGCCATCGTGATGGGAATAAAGTGGTAACTTTTAAAACATTTAATTTAAAAAGGAACAAAATGAGGGGGTATATTATGCAATTGAAGGTATTATTAGTGCTGCAGAAAGAAAAATTAGGTCACATTTTGAGTGACTTTTCAAATCCTCTTCTATTTCATTAAAAAATTCTGACATGCAGTCTCCCAAAATGGCCACCAGAGACAAAAGAGCCCAAATGTAGCCCAAATATCACCCAGATGTAGCCCAAGTATAGCCCAATGACAGAATGTCCCAGAGTGTTCTAAAGAACAACTAGAGCGCTAACAGTCCTACTTATTACAAAGGTATGGCACACCTGAAGCCATCTTGATTGGAATAAAGTGGTAACTCTTAAAACATTTAATTTAAAAAGGAACAAAATGAGGGGGTATATTTTGCCATATGAATTATGATTAGTGCTGCAGAAAGAAAAATTAGGGCACATTTTGAGTGACTTCTCAAACCCTCTTCGATTTCATTAAAACATTCTGACATACAGTCTCCCAAAATGGCCACCAGAGACAAAAGAGCCCAAATGTAGCCCAAATATCACCCAGATGTAGCCCAAGTATAGCCCAATGACAGAATGTCCCAGAGTGTTCTAAAGAACAACTAGAGCGCTAACAGTCCTACTTATTACAAAGGTATAGCACACCTGGAGCCATCGTGATGGGAATAAAGTGGTAACTTTTAAAACATTTAATTTAAAAAGGAACAAAATGAGGGGGTATATTATGCAATAGAAGGTATTATTAGTGCTGCAGAAAGAAAAATTAGGGCACATTTTGAGTGACTTTTCAAATCCTCTTCTATTTCATTAAAAAATTCTGACATGCAGTCTCCCAAAATGGCCACCAGAGACAAAAGAGCCCAAATGTAGCCCAAATATCACCCAGATGTAGCCCAAGTATAGCCCAATGACAGAATGTCCCAGAGTGTTCTAAAGAACAACTAGAGCGCTAACAGTCCTACTTATTACAAAGGTATGGCACACCTGAAGCCATCTTGATATAAATAAAGTGGTAACTCTTAAAACATTTAATTTAAAAAGGAACAAAATGAGGGGGTATATTTTGCCATATGAATTATGATTACTGCTGCAGAAAGAAAAATTAGGGCACATTTTGAGTGACTTCTCAAACCCTCTTCGATTTCATTAAAAAATTCTGACATACAGTCTCCCAAGATGGCCACCAGAGACAAAAGAGCCTAAATGTAGCCCAAATATCACCCAGATGTACCCCAAGTGTAGCCCAATGACAGAATGTCCCAGAGTGTTCTAAAGAACAACTAGAGCGCTAACAGTCTTACTTATGACAAAAGTATGGCACACCAGAAGCCATCTTGATTGGAATGAAGTGGTAAGTCTGAAAACACTCAATTTAAAAAGGAACAACATGAGGGGGTTAATTTTGCCATAGAAAGTATGATTAGTGCTTCAGAAAGAAAAATTAGGGATCACTTTGAGTGACTTCTCAAATCCTCCTCTATTTCATTAAAAAAATTCTCACATGCAGACTGAAACATGCACTTTGAATACCAGCAGCAGACGTCCCTGGTGAGCAGTAGCTTTACTACAGTGATCTAATGTGCAACTAGAGTGCTAACATTCAGAATTTATGGCAAATGTGTGACACATCTGAATGCCTTCTTGATGGAACCAAAGTAAACAAGCATTGAAAATGCAATAGATCTCGCCCTCGTTTAAGTTAAAGCCATTCTGTTTGTAATGAGGTGGCTTTTTAGCTTTGCTTTTATTAGTGTTTTTTCAACTTTCATGTAAATAACATGCATCTGTATGCATATAAGTATATGTATGCATGCATTTATGTTTGTATTTATATAGATATACAGATGATATATGTTTATATATGTATGTATATATATATATTCACTGAAAAAACCATAGGCTATAGACCATATATAGTTAGGAATTAGCATTTACAAAACCTTGAAAATTCACTGAAAAAACCATAGGTTATAGACCATATATAGTTAGGAATTAGCATTTACAAAACCTTGAAAATTCACTGAAAAACCATAGGTTATAGACCATATATAGTTAGGAATTCGCATTTACAAAACCTTATTTTACTCACACAAAACCATTGAAATTCCATATATAGTTAGTTGCACTAACTATATATCGCGCACCCGCAATCCACTGCTGATGATGTCACATATTACATCATTCATGACATGGTCAGTGACATCACTGATGACATCACTGATGACATCTCAAATGACATCACTGATGACATCACTGATGACAACATCCAGTGACTGTATGTTTCTGTAAAGTTAAAATATGTCTTACATATTGAAGAATGAGTGGATGTATAAGTGTCTGGATGAAGGATTTAGTAGGTGCATGACTGACTGTATGAGTGAGTGATTAAATGTGTCTCACTGAGTGCATGGGTTAGTGACTAAACTGTCTTAATTTGTGCATCATTATGTCTGTTGTTCTGTAAACTGTTGCATGTGTTGATAAGTAGCTATATGAGTAACTATATGGGTTATTGATTGGTTACCCAAGTATTTGTATGGGAGACTGAGTGTGTGTGTGGGTGGCTGGGAGGTATATGACTCTGTGCATAGATGTGTGAGCAGTTGATTCACTAGATGTATGGTTTCAAAAGTGCATGTGGAAACAGCTGTATGGGCGGTTGACTGTGTGCATGAGTGTATTGGTGAGTGAATGGATATCTCAGTGCTACATGTCAAAGTAAGTACATATGTAAAACACAGTACATGTGAGAGTTGACATATATAAATAACTGTGCATAAGAGCCAGTGAATGTGTGAGTGGCTGTATGGATCATTGTGAACTTGTATCGGGGATTGTATAAGAGAGTAAATATGTGTTAGTATATGTTTGAATAAGTAAAGTTTGTATAACTGTATAGTTGAGGAAATGGAGGTGTGATTGATTCTTTGCATGACTGACTAGGTGTGTGAGTAACTCCATGGATGAGTGACAGTCTGTGAGTGTCTGTTTACACTGATTGTATCTAAGGTTATATTAGAGTCTGAAGAGGTTCATCGTATTATCACATGAATTATATCATCAGTGATGTGATCAGTAATGTCAAATGAGATGTCATCAGTGATGTCATCAGTGATGTCATTTGAGATGTCATCAGTGATGTCACTGACCATGTCATGAATGATGTAATATGTGACATCATCAGCAGTGGATTGCGGGTGCGCGATATATAGTTAGTGCAACTAACTATATATGGAATTTCAATGGTTTTGTGTGAGTAAAATAAGGTTTTGTAAATGCGAATTCCTAACTATATATGGTCTATAACCTATGGTTTTTTCAGTGAATATATATATATATATATTGCATGGAAAGCTCACCTGGCCATATCATCTTTCATCACTTTTTCCATGGTAACCCATATTACTGGCACCATATATCTACAGGGGACCCAAAGCCTTGAGTACCTAACCATGATGTACACAGCACCATGCTTATGTACACAGGCACAACTCTCACACTCTGGGGAAAGTCAGAGTTCCCACTCAGGACACACTGCACAGATTTACTTGAGTGGGCCAATACCAGTCTCCACTACTCAGGCTTCAGGTTAAAAAGGCTTATACCCCACTGTGAATCAGTTGTCACTCACATGTAGTCTTGGATCGCCTGGACGTTGTCACATATGTTGAAAGGCAGTTTACATTCATTTCACATCTGATTGCAGACACTAGAAGCAGAACTTTGGTTGCTATTTTGCATTAACTTCTATAGACTGTGTATCAGGAGAGGACGATTTTACATAGGTGAGCATGGCTGAATATATTTTCTTCAGGATTAGGTATTGATTATGTTGTGTATTGGCTAAGACAAATGTTTTTTAATTGATTACATTCAATCAGTTGGTTGTGAGTTGTAATGAAATTCGGTGAAAGTCCCCGAGCCTCTTCTATTTGAATGTAAGAAGACTGAAGTGTATTTTTTTACCAAAGGGCTGTTACAATTTTCATATTAAGTGGGTAGGCAAATACGTTTTTTTTTAAAGTGACAAACGCAGTGAATTTATTCACTGCCCCGTTATTTTGCAGTCACCATGCTTTCATGAACTTACGGTTTTAAGTGAAAATGAATACACCAAACTATCCTCAACTTTCAATCACTGGGCCTTTTTATCTTTTGTAGATTTGTGAACCTCTGCAAAGTACAAAAGCCTCATGGTACCAGTGAAGTTAAGGTGCCTGAATTATTTTGATGTTTGTAGTTTAGGTATCGAAATACATGTGATGTTCTTTTTGTGGACAGAAAAGTATAAATAACATTACAAATAGCTAGCATATTGTATCATAAAATGTGAAACAAATTGCAACCAGGAGCATAGATATTATAGTGTAGGATGCAGTTTGAAATAAAGACTTTAATTGTGTCAAGGTGTCACGACAAGTTAACCTCATAGATGCGGCGCAAATATCCCTCCCCAGTGCTGCGCTGTCCATTGGAACTAGTGCTGAATGGACGTCCAATGGTCGTGCGCAGCACTGGGGAGGTAGTGCTGCCGTCGGCCAACGCCCCGACGCAGCACTTAAGGGGTTAAGATCTAATGGCAATTGCAGATCTAACTGTATTTATCTGTGAAAATCAGTAAAAACAGAAAACCTGGAGCCATAATTATGAGCTTGGTGGCCTATGTCATCACATCTACTATCAATGATCTATTAATAATTCCATTGCCTTCGGCGAGGCAACCTCCATTTGGAAACAGGCACATGTCTACCCTCTGTTAAAAAAAAAGAACCCTATTGATCATGCCATTCTGCCTAACTACCAACCTTTCTCTGATCTACCAGCTCCATTGAGGGTGTTTGTGAAGCTTATCAATGCCCTTCTGTTGGAGCTTCTTGCATCCACACCCTCTTACATGAAACTCAATCAGGTTTTCCCATAAGATAGTATGGAGTCTGTTCTTTTAGAGATGTCTGAACATCTTTGTTGCATCCTCGAACTTCAGGGTGCCGCAGCACTTATATGGCCGGGATGCCTGTCACCCCCTCCCAACACAATCCCCAAGGATGGGAAGACGGACACAGTTCTGAACTTTTGGAAGGCGGGAGGGAGTTACCCTCCCGGCCGTATTTATTAAAATATGAAACAAAATTAAAACATTAAAATAACAGTTTCATATCATGTACAATTTTCATTTATTACATTTTGAGGAAGACATGTTCTTTGGCTAACCTTAACAACTCTCTAGTACAAAGGTTTTCCTAGCCGAGTCTAACATCCTGCAAATGCATACTTTCTAAATTAAAATTGTACATCCTAGCATTATGGGCCAACGGCAAGGTTGCAACCGGTGTCAGATCCCTACTACCAGAACTCTCCCCCTCACGGTGTGAGGGCGGCCGCGCAGAGGACTGTACCTTCTGTGCCAACTCCAATTTCCCTTGTCTTGCGGGGGCCCCCATTTTAACTTGACGCCATCTTAAAGGTTATCCGAGGACCCGTGTGGGGTGTCTGTAAGAAGGCAGCGTAGACCCCCCTCCCACCCCACACTGTCTATCACATCCGCCGTCGCGGATATCCGGGCCCCGGGAAATTCGTAGGAGGGGCATCTAGCCGCCTCCTCCCCTGGAAGGGGCCTATGGCCGTCTTCCCTTAGGCGACCCATACTTAGTGGGTGCCGCCTCCCCGTGGGAGGGGCCAATGGCCGCCTCCCCCCCGGGCGCTCCCATCCATAGTGGGTGGCGCCCCCCCTCTAGGGACCTTGAAATTACTGCTCACCGCTCATGACCTTACCGCCACAGGCCGGATAGTTGACCGGCTATCCGGCCCCCCCACAAACTCCTACTAAAGGTCGTGCTTTTACAAACCCCTTAACCATGCTATGAAGTCTCCTATGAGTAAGACATTCCCCTACCGGGACAAATGGACCCCATCATCGAGATACATGTGATCCCCCCGAATACATCCATGCGGAATACAGTGCAACTGCGCCGAGCGAAACAACCTACCAAGTTTGTTATTGACCTTTTTTACTGAATGGTTCAGTGCTGACACCGAGAGGCCCCCCCGCCACACCTTCCTGGGAATCATGTGGGACCATGCTATCGTGCACCCCGGGATCCTTCTCGCCAGCCAGCTAACAGTAGATAAAACTCGCTTGAGTAGTACTCGCCGACCGAGTGTCACCAAGTCATTGCCCCCCAGATGTACTATGATTACAGATGGCGGTGACCTCTGCCGACCTAACAGTTCCTCGACAAAACCTTGAAACTGGTCAATACAGAGCCCGCCCCTTCCGTGGAAGGTCACTCTGTACCCGTATTCCCCAGCTGCGTGAGTCATGTCACCTGCTTTGAATACGTCCCCGGCCCGCCTCACGTATGAGTGGCCCACGACCCACACCACTCTCTCCTCAGCCGGTGATCTCTGACCGCTGGTCCCCAGGTGAAGGGTCGACTGCACAGTCTGCCCCGCATAGCATGCTCGCGAAACTGTAAACCAAACAGAAGACAAGAAGCGTGAGTGCATGACATTGACTTCACAACATGTGCAACCGCACATACCTTTTATAACAGTTCGAGGACCATCGTCCCAGTTGTTTCACCTTCTCAACGCTCTGACCCCTGGCTGTAGCCTCTGTAGCAGCCCCTATCCTAAAGGAATGGGTCCCAAAATCGCCCGGGTCCAAGCCCGCCGCTGCGATTGCCATTGTTAGCACCCTCTGAAACTGAAACCTCGTCAGTGGGGTGGCGTCGATGTGTCTCAGCAGGCTTCCCCCCCATGTGTCCGCCCTTCGCGCCAAATATTCCTCAACGCACTTCACCGGGCACATGGGGGACCCTCGTATGCGCTGGACAACAATACTGTCTCCCATAGCACTCTGGTCAGTCTTGGACCTGGCTATTGTGACCACCATTGAATCACCCTTAATCAGAATGTGATCCCGACACAGACCTCCCTCCACATCTTTCTTATTTCTTGCCACCAGCTCGCTCACCCGCATAGCCCCATGGAACGCTAATGCGAAAGCGGCCCGGAACAGCACTGCCTCGAACTGGGAGGAACATGTCGTGGGGAGTATCGACATCAGCAGGGATAACCTGTCTAACCCAATTGGGCGCCTCTCGTCTACTCTACGACCCTCAAGGCGTTGCCAACCACGAAGGGCTTTCTTTACCAAAAAGGACGATGTCGGGTCCTTGATGCCATGCGCCTGCGCCATGAATAAAATGGCGGCACGGTGCCTATTGGCCGTTGCCGCTGATCGGCCTTCCCTGTGCAGTGCTACTAGAAACTTCAGGACATAATCCTCCTGGCCCCAATTGTCCCCCCCAGCCGGACCCAAAAATGCACAATAGGAACGAAACGCTCCTTCGTATGCCTTCCTTGTCCTGGGGGCTAAGCTTGCTGCCACGAGGTCTTGTAATCCGGGGCACCGAGTAGCCAGAGTGTTTCGGGAAATGGTGCCGCCGCTAGGTCCGCGGAAGGTAGATAACCCCTGAAAGCCTGCATGTGTGAACGAGAGAGTGCATCAGCCGCCTGGTTCAGTACACCTGGCACATGCTTCGCCCTGAATTGCACGTTCAGTCTCATGCAAAGTAGTACAATTTCTTTCAGTAATCTTAATATCCACTTGCAGCGTGCTGCCTGATTATTTATACATTCAACCACAGTCATGTTATCGGACCAAAACACCACAGAGCGATCTCTGAACTCATCCGGCCATGCCTTCAGAGCCACAAAAATGGGGAACAACTCGAGAAACCCAATGTTATCTGTGAGACCGCTGGTGTGCCACCACGTCGGCCATGTCTGCGCCGACCATCGATTACCAAAGATGGCGCCAAATCCCACGCTCCCCGCAGAGTCGGTCCACAAACCCAGCTCGTCCGAAGACGCTGGCGGCTTGTTCCACACCACTCGACCGTTGAAGTCCACCAGAAACGCCAACCATATGCGCATGTCCTGGTGAACCTCTGCCGACAGTCCCGTGCGGTGGTGCCCTTCCTTGAGACCAACCATGGCTTGTGCAATGGAGCGGGAAAAGGGGCAGGCCATTGGTATCACTCTTAGGGCAAAGTTAAGCTGACCCACTGCCTGTTGTAACTGATGGAGAGTAACTTTCTCTTTGCTAATGCACAGTTCCAGGGAAGCCCTGAATTTCGCTACTTTCCCCACTGGCAAACGGAAACATCCCTCCACAGAATCGAGCTCAATTCCCAGAAACTCGAGTGAAGTAGATGGTCCAACCGTCTTACCTGGTGCCAATGGCACCCCGAATTCCTTCATGAGAGTGCAAAATTCATGTAAGGCCTGCACACATTTTGTGTCGCCGGCTGCCCCCAAAAACAAAAAATCATCCAGGTAATGCATAACATGGCTATGGCCAGTGGCTTTTGTGAATGCCCATTCCAAAAAACAGCTGAATTTCTCAAAATAAGCACACGAGATGGAGCAACCCATTGGCATACACCTATCCATGTAGTAATGGCCCTGGAACACAAAGCCTAACAGACGCTGATCCCGTGGGTGTACCGGGAGCAACCGGAACGCTGACTCGATATCTGACTTCGCCATCAGCGCTCCGGGCCCCAGGCGATTCAACCTGGTGACGGCATCATCGAAGGATGCGTACCGCACCGAACAAACTCCTGGGTCAATCGCATCGTTCACCGAAAGACCCCTCGGAGCTGACAAGTTATGGATCAGCCTAAATTCCCCCGGGTCCTTCTTGGGAACCACTCCCAACGGGGAACAGATGAAATTAGTTACTGGCGGGTGCCTATATGGGCCAGCAACCCGGCCAAGGGCAACCTCTTTTGCAATCTTCCTCTCAACCACCGCTGGATTATGCTGAGCCGACAGTTGGTTTCTACAAAGTGGTTCCCCACGAAAATCCCCCGCCGGGATGTGGAAACCATATAAGAAGCCGTTCCTCAACACCCCAGCGGAGACATGATCAGGGTATTCGTTTAGCCAGGGGATCATTGCCATGATATCAACGGGGGTAGGTAGCGGTAGACAATGGTCCTCCTCAGACCTGTTTGGCCCCCCCTCTACCCCCCGTATCACTATTCTTGGATCTGCACAAACTCTCGGGGTGTGCAGAATTTCCGCAACCTGCACACACATGTCTGAACTTACATGTCCCTTGTGGCCTTGTGCAATTGCCCCTGTTAAAATTCCAACAGACCCCTTTCTCACTCCCATTCCCACCATTCCTTGGTTGGTGGTCGCCAGCGGGGCCCGCTCGAAAGGGCGCCGCAGGCTGTTGGCGGGAAGACCCCGACCCATTCCCGCCTAGCGAGGACGACTTCGTCGCGCCCGGCAGGAGCTGCTTCTGCCAGGAGATCGAGTCGAGACAATCCCACGTCAGAGATGAATCGTACTCTTTGGCCTTACGAAACTTCATATCGTAACCCATCCACTCATTGCCCTCATACGTTTCATAAAAATCCATTATTCGTGCCTGATAGCTGGCCAATTCGGGCAAAACCTCGGGCTTACGTTCCTCAATAATTGCAGTAAACATCGCAAAGGCCTTGGCCCAATTTGAGATTGTCTCATCAACCCTGAAACCCGCCATTTTGGCTCGCCATACACTCGGGTGCCACAAATCCTTCTGTGTCTTAACATACTCCATCTCGCGATGGTCAGTCAGTAGAGAAAACATATTCACATACTTATCAGCCCATATCAATTCTTTCGTGGCCAACGGTATATGTTGGACCACCTTCTCCCGTCTTGAGGGCAAAGACCCCTCCCTTGCCATTGGCAATGCTTGCTTACCCGGCTCCATTGCTGCTCCCGCTGTTTTTTCGACGCCAGCTGCCGGTCCTTCCGAGGTCACCTGTGGGGAGAAGATTCGCCTTCGCGGCATCTCGCGACTGCCGCAACTGCTGTATTAGTAACTTGGCCTCTTCTGCCGTGTCTCCCGGTGCCGTAGCACCCCCTGTTTTTCTGCCAAGCCATGCGGCCAACTGGGCGGCTAATTCCAGAGGCATGTCCTCCTCGCTGGCGGGCGTAACAACAACCGGAATCGGTTGGCCTGCGTCCGGGATCGGTACCGGGGCCTCGACTGGAATGACCGGGCTTGCCGGGGGTAACTCGGGAACCGGGACCTCCCCCCCTGCCATCCTATTCCTGACCCTTTTACCCCTCCCTGCGGGGACAACTCCCGGCAATGCCGGGCCTATAACTTTCTTCGGTTTACCAGTATTGTTCATCGCTGCCATCTGCTTCTTCATGCTCGCCATATCTTTTATCAGCATGCGAAGCATCTGGTCAGTCCCGGACTTCTTTCCCGCCTTCTTGCCAGGCATTGTTATCGGATATTCGATCCCCGTTGCTCAACACGGTCCTGGATCCGTAGGCTCGAAGTCGCTGAAAGAGAAACACAAGAATTACAAGTTCTCAAAATTGCTCCTTGTTCCGTCGAGGGCTCACGTGCAACGAGTGGGTGCAGCTTCCAAGCACAAGAACAAGAGGATGCTTCTTCGGATTCCTGCTCTCTTTATTCCTCTTCGGGAGGGCGCCTACCCTCCTCCGGTACGCCTACTGGGCGTGGCCAACGGTGTAGGTGTCTAGGACAACCCCTCTTGGGCGGGAAAAGGCGCGCCCCGGCTACGCCGCTTCGGGCATACCAGCTGTGACACGCCCCCCGCCCAAAATGGTTTCCCGGGGGGATCCGGGCCCCCAACCATACGTTCGGGGGGACCGAGTGGTCGCCCCTTTCCATTCTTCTCAATTTGTCAGCCGCGGTTAACACCATATCTCATGCAATTCAGCTTCAGCGGCTACATTCTCTTGGAGAGCATGAAGATGTGCTCAAGTGCATTCATTATTTTCTTAGCCCCCATTCTCAAGCAGTTTCTCTTCCACCTCTTACATCTGCTTCCCAGTCACTTCTATCTGGAGTGCTCCAGGGCTCTTAACTGAGCCCTATTCTATTAAATGTGTAGCGATTGTGGTGCCCGGGGGTCGGGGGATGGTACTATTATCAAGATCCCGAAGATGGTATGCGTGTGGGGACGTTTGTAGAAGAGGTAGAGTGAACTACAGTGACCAGCATTCCAAGGGGCAAGCAGGAAGAGCCATGAGACCTAAGGCATATTAGCCCCTCCCATCCTCACGGACGGTGCTTGTCAATTTTGCTTGTTGAGTAGATCGGAGTGGCGGAAGGTGTTCCCCGCCGGATTTCAGCGAGAAGCAAGAAGATTTCCTGGGTTTGATAAGCCGTGATGTAAACCAGCGTTGGATCTTACAGCGCTCTTCGGATAAGTACTTTAGAGACGAAAGCGGGCTCGCTTTCGTTTATTGTTTGGCTGTTTTGATCATCCCTAGATAGTCAGTTTAGGGCGCTCTTGAGACGTAGCGCGTGTACATTACCTCGTATTGGGAAGCATTCTTCTTGAAGACACGCTGCGCTATTATTTTCCTTGTACGTTCTCTCCAGAGAGGGTTTCTGGGAGACGTAGTCTCAGAACTGTTTTGTTTTGTTTTGATGCAACGGACAATCGCTACCACAAGAGACAGAGACGTTGTTTCCCTTGATGTTCCTAGTTTGGTTCACTGTACTTAACTTGTGGCTGAACACTAAGAGCGGTTTGTGTCATTTAACAACCGTTACCTTACATATCCTTTGTTGAATCCTGCATACCACAGTCCTGAACTCTGGACGGAACAAGTCATAGACCTTGCAGGCTTGCTGTGGTGCCTTCTCTTTACGGCCTGGGTTTTGTGTGATTCTGGTGAGTGAAGCGCCTACCTGGTGATTCAGATACTGTTCGAGGCACATGAAGATTAAAGTTGATTGTGTTTCTTACTCTTCCCTGATTAGGTGGGTCCTCTCCTGCTGTCCTACGCATCCTGGTTACCAGACTCCTGGGGGATCCCAAGGAATCATCGCTACCCATTTATTATTTTCTCCACTTCCCCTTTCCCGGCTAGGTACGAGGACGCACAGTGTGCTTCGCTTCCACTGTGGGTTCCGTGTCTGGTGGGGGGAGGCGAGCTTAGCATCCGAAGTCGTTTCTGCCGGACACCCTGAGCTAAGGTTAGTGGCGTGTGTGAGCCTGCGCTGCTGCCAATCCATGACAGATTGACAAGCCCAAGTTGACACACCGGCCCGAACGATGAATGTTGAGGCTGTCTTGGCCTCCCTGGTGGAAGGCATGGCCGCCTTGCAACAGGAAGTAGCCACTTCCAGAGCTGAAAATCAAACCCTGTATAAAGAAGTGGGTACCTTAAGAAGGGAAGTCGCAGGACTAGTTCAGAAAGGAACAGGAGGGAGTCCTTATATCAAACCCGCTACATTACCTCCCCCTGGTGCAAAAAAACCTATGGAAGTGGAAGGGGGTGGGTTCTCTGTTCCCCCCCAAATAGCCACCTCTAGTGCCTCCTCGGCTGAGGCCGCACATACCGTTCATGTGGTACAGACCGTAGGTGTTCCTTTAGCTGCCCCTGAACGCTTTTATGGAGACCCCCGTAAGTTTGAAACATTCCTGAACCAATGTAGGTTACATTTTTTATGTAAGCCCGGGGTATTTCAAGACGATTCTGCAAAGACAGCTTTCATGATGTCTTACATGGGGGGTAATGCTGCTAGTTGGAACATCCCCTTGCTGGAGAAGAACGACCCAGTGCTGCACGATTTTTCTGCTTTTTGTGTTGAGTTGCGCAAACTTTTTGACCGCAAATCCCATATGTTGACCCTGGATAGGGAACTACTTACCATACGTCAAGGTTCTCAGGACTTGTTGACTTATATCACCTCATTCAACAGGTTGGTGGTAGAGACCGATTGGCCCCCTGCAAAACGCATCTCATTATTTTATCAAGGCCTTCGTGGTGAATTAAAGGACGTCCTTGCACAAGTGGTACAGTTACCCGACACCTGTGAAGAATTCATAGATTTGACTGTCCAGTTGGATCACAGACTCCTAGAGAGAAGAGGGGACAGATCACGAGGAGACAATCGCTACAAATGTTTACATGTCAGCACTGACTACATTAGTTCAATCTTTGGCATCAAATTAATTTATTAGGCTGGTGCTATTCAGATTATTGCTACTATTTTTCAGAACACCACACTCACTAAAAGCTTAGACAACAGGTCGAGCAAAGCTTGTTAGACAGCCTTATCCAATTGAATGAAGGAAAGTTGTCTGCATCTCAACAAAAACAAGACCCCAAATTCCTATTTTTGGAAGGGCTCGATCCATCCAGTCTCATGAGTGGTGGCTGTCTGAATTTGGGGGGCCTCCAGCCCCAGTGGATTTACCCAGAAATCTAGGGGTCACAATGTGCCAGACCATTTCCTTTGGCACTCAGTTCTCTGAACTTTCAGCTTCTGCTTTTTCTTGTTGTGCACCATTAGGTAAGTGTTGAACCTTTTTCCCCTTTCTAGACTGGTGGTACAAGCCCTCATCGCGTTTAGACTGTGTCTACTGACTCAGTTTCGATGCTCCCAAATACTGTCTTTGGAAACTTCTTCTGGTTCAAAACATGGTCGCACGCCTCATTCTGAACATTCTCATCATTAACCTATTTCCTTTCAACTTCGGAAGCTCCACTGACTTCCAGTGCTCAGAAGAACTCAACATTAGATGCTTGTTATTACTAACTTGACCAGGGGCCATGTTATAGAAGTGCCCCGGGGCAGTGGTGTAACAAAACTTGAGGCGGCCCCCTGCAAAGTACATAGAGCTCCCTCCCCCCCCCGCTCTGGACCCAGTCAGGAGCTCTCAGCTGCCACCTACGCACAGTGCTGGAGGTGGCCCCCTGGAGCTCACACTGCAGGGGCTATTGTTTTGCCACTGCCCTTGGGGGCAACAAGCATTTACTCCGGCTTTGTGCACCCCCGGGGCACTTTGGTATTACAGAAGGGGCCACAGGGGCTTGTGCGTCCCCTTCTGTAATACTGAAAGCGCTAGTGCACATACACCGCCAGCACTTCCACAAGAGGGTGTTCCCTCATGTGCATGGGGGCGTGGCCACATGCAAATGAGGGAATCCCTTTGCCTCTGCGCCTGTGCTGTATCCCAGACACTGGTGCAGGTGCAAGGAAGCACTCGGGAGGTGCACTGGCAGTGCGCCCCCTGATTGCAGCCCTCTGGGGGTGGGAATGGGAGTGCCTTGGACCCCCCTGAGATCCCCCTGTAGGCGGGTGTAGTCACTCACTGGAACCGGTTTGCAAGGGGATCTCTAATCCCCTTTAAAAGTGCAGGCGGGTGCCTCCTGCACTGTGAAAACACAGAGCGGCTTCAAAGCAGCTGCTCCATTTTTCACGTGATACGCTGCCCTCAGGACAGCGTGAGTACGCGGCTGCCCTGGGGGCAGCGTATTCCTTATAATATGGCTCATTTTCTTTCATTGCGCTAGGCGCACTTTTTAAAAAGTGCGCCCAGCGCAATGAAGGAAAATGTGCTTCATATGTAAAATGGTCCCAGGTGGAGACTCAGAGCTTCTTTTGTTTACAGTCTCCATTGGTCGCTGCACCCAGACTTATTAGGAGTAGACAACTGGCAAAGTTTTTCTTGTTCTAACTACCCATCTCTGGAACAAGCTTGCCTCCGATGTGTGGTCTTCCTTAATGGTGACCCAATTCAGCAAGCTTCTTTAAATCTTTAAATTCAATTCTCCTGTATAACTTTTTGAATTTTCCTACAGCCTGTGGACAGTCCTCTCTTCTCTAGCGCCCTGATGCTGTCCTCCAGCAGCCCTTAGCACTTTACAAATGTTTTAGTTATTTGTTAGCTAGTCCGTAATTCGCTTTTGACTGCGTTCCACCCCAGGGCTACGCATTGCTGTTCACTCTAGCCTAGAACCTGATTATCCGTCTAACCATCGTTTGCAGAGTTCTCTAGTTTCCCCTCATTTGATTCGCTTTTCTCTTCAATCTGACAAGGTTTCATTGCAAGTGCTTGATGGCGTTGAAAATAGGAGCTTTGCAGTAGGGGGAATGCCTGCAACTGTTTTTCTCTTACCATAAAAGAGACATGAACAATCCCGATTGTATTGCAACACCCCACATGCAAAATGTTTTAAACTCTAGGCAGTAATCTCAGCATTTGCCTGAATTACATTAAGTTTGCACAAACATCACAACTTTGTGCACCTGCTGGTGCCTCTGGAAGCTGGTGGGACCCCAGGAAGCTGGTGGGACTGCAGGAAGCTGGTGGGACTGCAGGAAGCTGGTGGGACTGCGGGAAGTTGGTGAGACAGACTGCAGGAAGCTGGTGGGACTGCAGGAAGCTGGTGGGACTGCAGGAAGCTGGTGGAACTGCAGGAAGCTGGTGAGACTGCAGGAAGCTGGTGGGACTGCAGGAATCTAGTGGGACTGCAGGAAGCTGGTGGGACTGCAGGAAGCTGGAGGGACTGCAGGAAGCTGGTGGGACTGCAGGAAGCTGGTGGGACTGCAGGAAGCTGGTGGGACTGCAGGAAGCTAGTGGGACTGCAGGAAGTTGGTGGGACCCCAGGAAGCTGGTGAGACTGCAGGAAGCTGGTGGGACCGCAGGAAGTTGGTGGGACTGCAGGAAGCTGGTGGGACTGCAGGAATCTAGTGGGACTGCAGGAAGCTGGTGGGACTGCAGGAAGCTGGTGGGACTGCAGGAAGCTGGTGGGACTGCAGGAAGCTGGTGAGACTGCAGGAAGCTGGAGGGACTGCAGGAAGCTGGTGGGACTGCAGGAAGCTGGTGAGACTGCATGAAGTTGTTGGGACTGCAGGAAGCTGGTGGGACTGCAGGAATCTAGTGGGACTGCAGGAATCTAGTGGGACTGCAGGAAGCTGGTGGGACTGCAGGAACCTGGTACTGCAGGAAGCTGGTATTGCAGGAAGCTGGTGGGACTGCAGGAAGCTGTACTGCAGGAAACTGGTGGGACTGCAGGAAGTTGTCGGGACTGCAGGAAGCTGGTGGGACTGCAAGAAGCTGGTACTGCAGGAAGCTGGTGGGACTGCAGGAAGCTGGTGGGACTGCAGGAAGCTGGTGGGACTGCAGGAAGTTGTTGGGACTGCAGGAAGCTGGTGGGACTGCAGGAAGCTGGTGGGACTGCTGGAAGTTGTTGGGACTGCAGGAAGCTGGGACTGCAGGAAGCTGGTACTGCAGGAAGCTGGTACTGCAGGAAGCTGGTGGGACTGCAGGAAGTTAATGGGACTGCAGGAAGCTGGTGGGACTGCAGGAAGTTGTCGGGACTGCAGGAAGCTGGTGGGACTGCAAGAAGCTGGTACTGCAGGAAGCTGGTGGGACTGCAGGAAGCTGGTGGGACTGCAGGAAGCTGGTGGGACTGCAGGAAGTTGTTGGGACTGCAGGAAGTTGTTGGGACTGCAGGAAGCTGGTGGGACTGCAGGAAGTTGTTGGGACTGCAGGAAGCTGGTACTGCAGAAAGCTGGTGGGACTGCAGGAAGCTGGTACTGCAGGAAGCTGGTGGGACTGCAGGAAGTTGTTGGGACTGCAGGAAGCTTGTGGGACTGCAGGAAGCTGGTACTGCAGGAAGCTGGTGGGACTGCAGGAAGCTGGTACTGCAGGAAGCTGGTGGGACTGCAGGAAGCTGGTACTGCAGGAAGCTGGTGGGACTGCAGGAAGTTGTTGGGACTGCAGGAAGCTGGTGGGACTGCAAGAAGCTGGTACTGCAGGAAGCTGGTGGGACTGCAGGAAGCTGGTGGGACTGCAGGAATCTAGTGGGACTGCAGGAAGTTGTTGGGACTGCAGGAAGCTGGTGGGACTGCAGGAAGCTGGTCGGACTGCAGGAAGCTGGTGGGACTGCAGGAAGCTGGTGAGACTGCAGGAAGCTGGTGGGACTGCAGGAATCTAGTGGGACTGCAGGAAGCTGGTGGGACTGCAGGAAGCTGGTGGGACTGCAGGAAGCTGGTGAGACTGCAGGAAGCTGGAGGGACTGCAGGAAGCTGGTGGGACTGCAGGAAGCTGGTGAGACTGCAGGAAGTTGTTGGGACTGCAGGAAGCTGGAGGGACTGCAGGAAGCTGGTGGGACTGCAGGAAGCTGGAGGGACTGCAGGAAGCTGGAGGGACTGCAGGAAGCTGGTGGGACTGCAGGAAGCTGGAGGGACTGCAGGAATCTAGTAGGACTGCAGGAATCTAGTGGGACTGCAGGAAGCTGGTGGGACTGCAGGAAGCTGGTACTGCAGGAAGCTGGTGGGACTGCAGGAAGCTGGTACTGCAGGAAGCTGGTGGGACTGCAGGAAGTTGTCGGGACTGCAGGAAGCTGGTGGGACTGCAAGCAGCTGGTACTGCAGGAAGCTGGTGGGACTGCAGGAAGCTGGTGGGACTCCAGGAAGCTGGTGGGACTGCAGGAAGTTGTTGGGACTGCAGGACGTTGTTGGGACTGCAGGAAGCTGGTGGGACTGCAGGAAGCTGGTGGGACTGCAGGAAGCTGGAGGGACTGCAGGAAGCTGGTGGGACTGCAGGAATCTAGTGGGACTGCAGGAATCTAGTGGGACCCCAGGAAGCTGGTGGGACTGCAGGAAGCTGGTGGGACCGCAGGAAGCTGGTGGGACTGCAGGAAGCTGGTGGGACTGCAGGAAGCTGGTCGGACTGCAGGAAGCTGGTGGGACTGCAGGAAGCTGGTGAGACTGCAGGAAGCTGGTGGGACTGCAGGAATCTAGTGGGACTGCAGGAAGCTGGTGGGACTGCAGGAAGCTGGTGAGACTGCAGGAAGCTGGAGGGACTGCAGGAAGCTGGTGGGACTGCAGGAAGCTGGTGAGACTGCAGGAAGTTGTTGGGACTGCAGGAAGCTGGAGGGACTGCAGGAAGCTGGTGGGACTGCAGGAAGCTGGAGGGACTGCAGGAAGCTGGTGGGACTGCAGGAAGCTGGTGGGACTGCAGGAATCTAGTGGGACTGCAGGAATCTAGTGGGACTGCAGGAAGCTGGTGGGACTGCAGGAAGCTGGTGGGACTGCAGGAAGCTGGTACTGCAGGAAGCTGGTAGGACTGCAGGAAGCTGGTACTGCAGGAAGCTGGCGGGACTGCAGGAAGTTGTCGGGACTGCAGGAAGCTGGTGGGACTGCAAGAAGCTGGTACTGCAGAAAGCTGGTGGGACTGCAGGAAGCTGGTGGGACTGCAGGAAGCTGGTGGGACTGCAGGAAGTTGTTGGGACTGCAGGAAGTTGTTGGGACTGCAGGAAGCTGGAGGGACTGCAGGAAGCTGGTGGGACTGCAGGAAGCTGGTACTGCAGGAAGCTGGTGGGACTGCAGGAAGCTGGTACTGCAGGAAGCTGGTGGGACTGCAGGAAGTTGTTGGGACTGCAGGAAGCTGGTGGGACTGCAGGAAGCTGGTACTGCAGGAAGCTGGTGGGACTGCAGGAAGCTGGTAGCTGGTGGGACTGCAGGAAGCTGGTGGGACTGCAGGAAGCTGGTACTGCAGGAAGCTGGTGGGACTGCAGGAAGTTGTTGGGACTGCAGGAAGCTGGTGGGACTGCAAGAAGCTGGTACTGCAGGAAGCTGGTGGGACTGCAGGAAGCTGGTGGGACTGCAGGAATCTAGTGGGACTGCAGGAAGTTGTTGGGACTGCAGGAAGCTGGTGGGACTGCAGGAAGCTGGTGGGACTGCAGGAAGTTGTTGGGACTGCAGGAAGTTGATGGGACTGCAGTAGTGTCAATCACATGCCAAACATTTGGCAGACATTGACCCAGGGCTACTTGCCTTTCATAAGCGACAGATTTTTTAAAGTCTCTTTATCTGGGACCAGTCCTTCTCCGGCTTCCGGTCCACCTTTACTGTCACTTCCAGCGCTCAATCCCCTTGCATGCCCTTTTCCTAATGCCTCACATTTGGTCGCATTGATCTGACTGCACTGTGCTCACTTTGTAGTGACTGACAGTAACCCCCCAAATGACACTAAATGGAGAGGTGAAGGACAGAGCAGGCTGCCTGGTTTCTGTCAAGGCCCCCCACCACCGAACTGATGAGCCGCGCTTTCAAAAAGTCACACCTGCTTCTTGTGACTGTTAATCTCACTTAGGTGGCTGCTGATTCGCTGCTTGTGGCTGCCAGGCTTGTGTAATCCGTGTTGACATGACCCATTACCACCAGGGTCGTGGCCTGCACGTGTGGAGGGGATTTAACAGCTGAAATTGTGTTATTTTCAGTCACGGGTTCATCCTGCAATCCCACCTCTTTCCCCCTGCCACAGGCTGCCTCTTCTAATAAAAGAGAGGTCAGATACACAAAGTTTGCATTTCTCGGAATCAGCTTGGTGGCAGATTCCCAGTTCTGGGTGATTTGGCAACAGCTTTGTTTTTTTATGTTACTTCATTAGAAGGAAGGAATAGCTGTTACTTTGAGGTGGGAATGCTGCAGTCGTATCTGGCCTCGGTGACCGCCAGAAGAACTCCCAGGTGCCATGATGGAGGAAGATGTTTGACTACTGACATTGAATGAAGAAATATCTTGAAGTATGCGCTTATCTCCTTTCCCACAAACCATTTTAATAAATGAGTGATGTCTAGTGTTACAAAGCTTTAGAACCTACTGTCTTGCACATGTTTGCCCTTTTTCAGAAATACTCGGGCTAGGCCATTAATTGGGATAAGTCCCTGGTTTTTGCTCTGAGTGAGGAATGCCCAGTTCTTCCAGTAGGCTGCGCAGCCAAAATAGTCACCGATGGTTTTATATATTTGGGTATGTACATCACGACTAACCCTACCATATTCCACGACCGTAACCTCGCAGCACTGGAAAACTCTGCCCCTCACTTTGTTTGGGAGGGCTGCTCTGTGTAAGATGATGGCGTTTCCCCGGTTTCTTTATGCATTGCAGAACACACCCTAACCGGTTTCACCACAATATTTTATTGGAATTGACTCAGACGTTCGTGCCCTGCTATGCAGGGCCGGTCTTAGGCATGTGCAAACTGTGCACCTGCACAGGGCCACCAAACCCCAGGGGCCTCCACGCCAATATATATCCTTAATATAATAATCCTCTGAGGATGGATACATATTTGCGTGGCGGCCCCTGGCAGGGATTTGGCGGCTTCCGGCTCTGTTCCACTTCCTAACACCCTGACCCCCCTCCTGAGCTCCGGGGGGCACTGACCCGACCCCCTCTTCCGGGGCCCCCTACCTACGCTCCCTGCCCAGGGCCACCATGAGCCTAGAGCCGCCCCTGTGCTATGGAATGACGGTACCCCTTGAATAGCTGTGGCTAAACTCACCAAAAGTTGGTACGACAGTGGTATCGCCCTGTCTGTGATCAGGAGCTATTATTCGGCCTCACAGTTGGTGGTCCTTAACCATTGGATGCATCAACCCGGTGGAGACCCTGCCTACCGGATGGATAGGCACAATATGCTCCCGGTTATTTACTCCAGGGCCCTCTATGAAGGGAAAAAACACGCACTGCTGCACACCCCAACCTTCACCACAATCACTGTGTGGAATACGGCAACGGCCGCCTTGGGGTGGAAAGCCAAGCTCACACAGGTCACTCCACTACTCGATGCCCCCCAGTTGGGAGTACTGTCAAAGCAGCCTTGTTTTGACAAATGGGACCTGATAGGTCTCTCGAAGGTGGGAGACATGTGGGCCGGAGGGAAGGTGGTACCTTTCATCGATCTTCAACGGAACTGCCAGCTGCTTAGCGGTGAAACTTTTCGTTATTTACAAGCCCAGAGTGTGCTACAGAAGGCGATACCCAAAGTCCCCTTTTGTATCGCTTTGTTCGCCCTAAGTTGGCAGGGTATGCTCACTTGGCCACTGGATTCAAGATAGCCTGGCTGATGAGGATTATGAATCCGAAACCGGTCCCAGGATGCTTGTTTCCGGTCTAGGGAAGACATGGCTTGGCAGTTCGGGCTGGACTGTTCCCATGAGGCACAGGGTCAGACTGATTTGCATTTGGCCATGTCTGAACTGGGGTGGCTGAGTGAGCTAAAGAATGGTGATGGATTAAACCCAGATCAGTTGACTGGGGGTGAGTGTTTGATTTGCTCAAACTCTCCGTCCATCATACCCTTTTGTATCGCTGAATAACGGGAAGCACACAATGTAGATCTGATACAGAAGTATTGCTGTTTGCAGCATACCCTGACATCCCTGAATCTCTGACAGTTATCTCAGTTCTGCTGGAATTAAGTGTAGGCATTTTGGATCAGCTAGTGCTGGAAGGGCGGTCCAGAGCTCCTAGCGGATGCCAGTCATCATGAGTCCTGCTCAGTCTCGCTCCGGGCGATACATTTTGCAACTGATTGTCCAACTCTAAACACGAAGGCGGGGTTGTCAAAGGTTAACATAGAAGATCTGCTGAAGGAATTCATTGCGATCAAAGTTACAATGGATTCCTTTCAGGGAGATGCCAAGACCACTGCATCAGGGGCTATATTGTTAAGAATGGCTTTGGCCTCCTTTCAATCCTGACTACATTCAACAGAAAGGGGAAATAGCAGCAAGGGAGAGCCAACCTGAGTGAATAGACAATAGAGCTGACCTAGGACAGAGCTGTTGTCCCTTCAGATAAGTTTTTCCTACAGAGAATTGAGATTGCCATGGAAGATAGAAGAGCAGAAACAATGCCAAATTCTCTGAATCACTGGAGGTCTTGAGCCAGGTGAAGTATTTACATTGTTATCTTCCTTCATACCAGAATTGCCACAACAGATTTCTATCCCACCACTGAAGTCCTAGAGGGCACATAAAATCTGTTCTATGAATCAAGAGACAGTCAACAATAATTCACAACTGTTAATAGCTTGCTTCCTCTACCACCACCATGCCTGCCAAGTGAAAAATGCCACAAGGAAACATAATGGCCTCTTCTTTGTGGTTCACACCAGATACATGTACCTTGGAACTTCTCACATAAAACCACAATAGAGAGATTGTTTTAAATAAAAAGTTTTTTTCTTTTTCTTAAAGAAATAACGTGAAGTTCAACACTTCAAGAGCAAAGCAGAAACACCAAGTGGCTGCTGAGACAATGTCAAAGCCATGACATCATGAAATGGGTCCATATTTGAATAGCACAAACTTTCTCTGCAAATCTGAAAGGTTTAGGCTGCAGGAGCAGAAGTGTTCAGTTGAAAGTAATCCTGGCAGCTCCCCCAAATTTTCTGATTATTAATGCATAATATATCTTTATTTTTACTTTTTTTATTTAAACTTCAACAAAATTACATTTATTAAATGTAATATATTTTAATTAACTAAAGGCTTATTTCAAATTTACATGAATAATGCTGTAGCATAGCAGTATTTTTTTCTACATCTAAAATACTTATTTTACATTAATTTACAATGATATTTAACAAAAAAATATTATTAGTGACTTTTTTCAGGTTTATCAATTTTTTCACTTTTGCCTGTACATTACCATGCAGAGATCTCCACTCCGATTGGTAGACCCACAGTCCTTCTCACATCTTCAACTGGAAGGAAGAAAAATAGTTCAGTCTAGTAAAAGAACGATGTTGGAACACGTAATGAGTATAGACCTTCTCTCCCGGTAACCATCATGTGCCAGGTATCTCACTGTCTGAACGAAGAGGCTGACTCGGCCAGTATCATGTGTACCTATGGGGTCCAGCTTCTTTGGCCCCATAAGTGTCAGTACTCTTATTCATTCCAGCTTTAAAATTGCGAGCAGGATTGTACAGCCCTGTAGGAATTTAGTAAGGATCAGCCTTAATGCATCCAGGATTTTGTATCAAAGTGGATGGGATGTAGGTGCAGATTCAATTAGATGTAGAGCCCCCTATGGCACCGGAAAGCACATCATAGCATCCCTGGTGATATGATATCACCTGAGAAACGGTCAGTGGAAAGCATCTTTTCTTTTCAAGAGTATTGCAATTCCCCCAGCTTCCTGTGCCAACCCAGAGTGATCGATTCTGCCGTAGCCGTATTGTCCAAAAACCTATAGTTTGAACCTAGTAATTGAGCTCCCTGTATAAACAGGACATCAGCCGAGTGCTGTTTGGCATGCTGAAGGATCGCTGCCACCCCCTTAATCTTATACAACATGACATTCATATTCCAGGACATCAGGTGATAGCCCTGTGCAAGACTAGTGTGACATTGAGTTCTATGGATATAGGGTGTCTTCGGCCAGCTCATGATATTTAGCAGCAGACAACTTGTAACAATGAATGAAATGGAAGCAAATCACAATCCCTTCCTCCCAACTTCCCATCCATCCTACACTTCTACCCTGGATGTGTCTGTGACGGTATCCCAACTCAAAACAGTAAGATTTGGTTAGTAACCTGCTACCAGCATTGTCTTGTGTGTCTTAGAGCAAAGTCAGCAGCATTATCTAGAGAGTCATCTCTTCTCCACCTCCATGAATTCCCTACAGTACTTGGCTCTCATCTCTGGACCTGTCAGTAAGGTATGGACCCTGTTATTCCTCTTTTCGAGAAGATTTTTCAAGTTGTCTATGTTATTTGTGTGTTGTGGTAGAGCACATCTGTATCTCTGGAAGCTGTGCTGTGTTGGGGTTGCCTCCTTCCTGAAGCTGGGTCAAACAACAGATTTTATTTCTCAAGAGTCTTGCTTTTTCAACTTTTGATACAGGTTTCCTGCATTCCTCAACCTGTTCCCACACTGTCTTCACGGTGCCAAATGAGTCATCTTTATTCTGGTATAGATCTTTGAGCTTGGCCTGAAACATCAGAATATATATTCAAGATTAAAGGCTTTGAGATTTACCTTAATCTCCACAAAAGTCTTCCTCAGCTGTTGGGTGCATCTTGTGCAGTCAGAAAAGATCATTACTCAACTTTCCATGTAAAATGTGTCTTTCTTTATTCTGGCTGTTTTTATGACTCTATCACAGTCTTGAAAGTTCAAAAGCCTATCAATAAAGGGTTGTGGTGGTGGTGCACCCTGAGGTGGATGTACCACCAATACCCAATGGGTCTATGTGTCCTCTTGATAACAAAGCATGTACTGATCCTTTTTAGGGATTCAAGATAACAACCATAGCTATATGAAGAACTCAGGAGTGTGGCCTTCTGCTCCCTGAGGGATCCAAACTATGCACACATTATTGCACCTAGAGCGTCTCTCTGCGTCCTCAGCCCTGCCCTCAAGCTGACAAGTGATGGAGCATGATTATTTAAGAATATCTTGCTCAATCAAATCCTGCTCATTGGGTGTGAAACTAAAATCTACTTAAAAAACATGACTAACAAAGTGTCTCGTAAATACGTGAAAGTTTAAAACGTCATTGTAAAAACATGCACAAGTGTCACAAACGGGTTTAAGATTAAGTCATTCATGACAGAGAGAGAAACCTATTATTGTGTTGTAATAATAATTTGAAGAGTATTAATGCAAATTGTAGTTTAGCAAAATTTGATTATGAAACATTTAAGTAAAAAATTATTGCTGTTTAAAGTTTCCTTTACACGTAAATCTAAGAGAAAAGTCCTAGCTTATATTTTAATGATTCAAATCAGACTATGTTTATAAATTTAATGAAATGATGCTTCATATATTATTTCTTATGCATCTTCATTTCTCTAAATGTTTTCAGTATTGGCCTGTTTATTCATTAGAAATGATGATTTAGTAGTTTTCCATGTAGGCCTCGAAATTGAAAATATATTTAGTTATTATTATTTCCTTTGTCTGAACTGCAACTGCTGACCTGATTGCATTGTAGCTGTGAGTATTATCGCTAAAGTTTCTTTCCTACAGTTTGAATAATTGACATTTTCTCTGTAACTAAACAACTGTATCGGCTTTGTTTCACACTCAGAGGGGAGCGTGTGGAGTGGACATGACAAGTTGCAAATGTATTTCCTATTTCCGAAGGGAAGTGATATTGAACATTCTTAGAAGCAGTGAACACTGAACAAAGACATTACGTATGGGATCCGGACGATTTGAGTTAGAAAATGATCGGGGAACATCCATTATGACGTGGTTGTTACACGACGCTACTATTACAATGCGGGCAATACAGCGCTTATTACCACGACTTGCGCTGGAGGGCGCTCGAGGCTAAGGAATAGTAGATTTACTATTCCAACACCTTCCCTACTGTACGTAGGCTGGTGTTGGAATAGTAAATCTTACTATTGCTAAGTCCAGCACCCTACAGCGCAAGTCGTGGTAACGACTTGCGTTGCAAAGCCCGCGTTGTAATGGTAGTGCGGTGTAACAACCGGGTTGTATTGACATACAACCAAAATGATCACACCAAGGTGGCACCATGGATTTTGATCAATAGAAATCGTGCAAACTGTGAAAAAGTAATTTTTTAGAAGGAACTGTTAAGGAGACTCTGGCTATTGTACGCTATTGGGTTCATCTCGTGTCCTGATTCTGAAAAAATCTACAACCTATTTTTAGTTTGTATGATCCGAATTGCATTTTGTATTTAGCAATGTATTATCTCTCTTTCTCTCTCTCCCTCACAAAAGATGTTATTAATTATGTATTCCAGGTCCTCAGGAAGGAGTGGCTTTCTGTCTCTAATTTTCTAAGTCCCTATTAGCTCTTACAAAGATCAGTCAGAGGACCTTATTTTTTTTTTTTTTTTTTTAAGACCAACGGTCCCAAACTTTATTCAGTTTCACAGATAAGTCAGTAGTTATTCATACAGTGTCATAACATTGCATTATTGTATACAGCAAATAGTACATGGTGACATTTCGGTTATGCATGAGTGAAAATAAACATTGGCTGATGGAAGTGCATTAGTCCAGAAGTGACGGTACCAGGAAATGTCTCATGACGCAGTGCTCGCGGGTCGTAGCACTGCAGAAGGACCAGCGTGGTCTCGGGGGTCAATAGTTATTGTCCGGAGTTGAGTTCCCTGATCAGCACTGTAGCAGGTAGAGGCGGTGCCATTCCCTCCGCTGTTGTATGGGTCGCCAGGTGCCCGTTCCCTGACCACGGATACACCCAGCCTGCTGTATGCAAGACGTGAACAGGGAAGGGGGGGGCCCAGCAGTATCATGAGTACAGTATGAACAGCCTCTGTGTCAACCAAAAGATATAACGGGGGAGCATAATACAAGGGGAGGGGGGAAACCTGTCAATAACTGTTGGACTTGTATTTGCGTGTATGGTGGTGTATCTAAAGCTCTAGCTGTGTGTGGTGCATCCTATGTGGGTCGTGCGGGGGCGGGGACAAGTGGAGAGGTGGTGTCGCTGCAGCCGCAGGGCGAGGGGGGGGGAGGGGGCAAAGGGGTGGGGGGGGGGAGGGGGGAAGCGGAAGGGGGACATCTCTGTCGTGCGGGGTCTCAAGGAGCCGGGGGGGGGGGGGGTATGGCGGCAGAGTCTGTGTCAGGCGTGTGTGGCAGGTGATTGGGCCCTTGCTATTCTGTGCCGGGACGGCACTCAATGCCGGCCTGGGTGCACGCTCGGTGGTAAGCGAGTAGTGTAGCATCCCAGTCTTGGGCTATCGGGTATTTCCGTAGGCCAGCGGTTTCCTCCCTGTGTAGAGACACACTCTCCGCACAAGCCCAGTTGCTAAGAGAGCGGCGCCAGTCCGCAGGGCGTGGCGGGGCAGCATTTTTCCATTGTCTGGTGATAAGGCGTTTGGCCGTAATGAGGCCCAGGTCCCAGAAACGCTCCCGTAGTTTAGTCTGCTTGGTTCTCTTGTAGAGTCCCAGTAAGCATACTTCCCACGTCTTGGGGAGGGTGACGCCTGTTGCCGCCGTCAGCATGTCCGCGACCGCCGACCAGTACGGGGTGAGATGAGCGCAGCTCCAGAGCGCATGCAGGAGGCCGGAGTCCAGGAGGCCACATCTGGGACAGGCCGACGAAGTGAGTCCAAAGTAGCGATTCAGCTTATCCGGAGTTAGGTATGCGCGGTGGATGATATAATATTGGATAATTTTAAATCGCGCGTTGCGGGGGATAACTCTGGCGCCTGCTAATACAGCGGCCCACTGCTTGTCCGTCCAGTCCGTGCCTCGGTCGTTCGCCCATTTCTCCCTCAGTCGTTGAGAGGAGAATTGAGTATGACTGTGTAGGGCTTGCGCAAGCCAATGCACAATGTGGGACCCATTGCCCATCACATGTAAGTACTGGATGAGCAAATGAGTGGGTGGCTCATGGCTAAGATCACCCCATGTCTTCGTCAACTCATGCAGGAGTCTGGCGTGGGTTAGGAACTGACCCACCGGCAGTTCCGTGTCCGCGGCCAAGGCCTCGAAGGGCAGTAACTCTCCGTCGCTATATAGGCCGCTCAGGTCATCCAAGCCTGCCTCGGTCCAGCTGCGCAGTTCGGTTGAGGACAACGTGTCAGCGCCCAAGGGAGTCCCCAACAGAGGTAGGTTCGGGGCATAGGGCACCGTGTGTTTGGTGAGCTTGAGGCTCCGTGCGAAGCACCGTTTTGCTACCGCCACATGCACCTGCGTGGGAGGTCGGCCCCGTGTTAGGGGGTGGAAGAGCGTTAATGCCTGCACGGGAGATAGCATGGTGTCGGCGGTGGCCGTGTCCATCAGATTCTTACCGCTCAGCCAGTAGGCTACCCATTGCAGCTGTGCTGCTAAGTAGTAGAGCTCCTGGTCTGGGACCGCTAAGCCTCCGGCATCTGTGGCTGCGTATAGGGTCTTCAGCGCCACCCGGGGTCTCCCCTTATTCCAAATAAGGCGTCTGGTGAGGGTTTCCAATCCCTTAAATATGCGCGCTGGCACATACACTGGCAGGTTGGTGTAATAATAGAGGAGCCGGGGGAGCATTATCATCTTGGTTAGAGCCACTCTAGCCGGCACATTAAGTGGGAGGGAGTTCCAAAACGTGACCTGGGCCGCAAGCGAGGATATCGCTCTCACCAGGTTACCCTCCAGGAGATCCACTGGGTCCCGATAAATTAAGATCCCTAGGTACCGGAATACCGTCGGGTGCCATCGGAGTGTCTCGCCCATCATGCGCACATCGCACTGTGGCATCTCGCCATCGAAGGCATAGGCGCCTGACTTGGCCCAGTTAACGTGGAGCCCTGACATGTCTCCAAATGCCCGAAAGATGTCCGTGATTGCCGTAGGAATGCGCGTGAGGTCCCTAACATAAAGTAATAAATCGTCGGCATACAGAGACACCGAGTGGATGCCATCCACTAGCGGGATGCCCCAGGCTATTCCGGAGACGCGGAGCATTTCCGCCAGTGGTTCCATCGCTAAGGCGAATATTATAGGGGAGAGGGGGCAGCCCTGCCTAGTACCTCTCCCGATGCGGATTCTGTCGGAGAACAACCGTCCAGTCCGGACCCGGACTTCGGGCGCTCGATAGAGGAGTCCCACCATCTGGACGTAGGCGTCGCCCAGCTCGTACTTCTCGAGGACTCGGAGGAGATATGGCCATTCCACTGAGTCGAACGCCTTTTCCAGGTCAAGCACAATGCACCCCGAGCGTGGCCAGGTCGGGATTGCATAACGCTGGACTCTGAAAAAGCGGCGTAGATTGTAGGATGTGCTCCGGGTGGGTACAAAGCCATTCTGATCAGAGTGTACCAGAGCGTGGATCAGTGGTGCAAGCCTCCGGGCCAGTGCCGCTGCGAGTATTTTATAATCGGTGTTGAGGAGCGCTAGCAGCCTATATGAGCCGAGTTCGTTCGCTTCCCTACCCCGTTTCAGCAGGGAGACCACGTTAGCTGCGTTTAGGGACGCCGGGAGTTCAGAGTCTTCCGACGCCGCCTTGTACATTTTCAGCAGTTCTGGTATCAACACCAGCGAGTAGGCTTTAAAGAATTCCGCCGGGAGTCCGTCAGGGCCCGGCGCCTTGCAATTGGAGAGGGAGAAAATCACCTCCCGCAGCTCCTCGCCGGTGAGTGCGGCACCTAGTTCCGCTTGTTGGGCAGCGGTGGCAGTCGGGAGCTGTAATGCCGCTAGGTAGTCCGCGATCTCCACCACTGTGGCCCGTAACCGCGTGCTGTACAAGGATTTATAGTGCGATGTGAACGCTTCATGGATCTGTGTCTGGGTATAAACCTCAACGCCCTGGGCCGTACGGATTGATAGGACTGACGCGGATTGTGTGTCTTGCCGTACCAACCACGACAGTAACCTGCCGGGCTTGTCGCCTGCGTTGTGTGTGCGCGCGGAGTGTGCTGCGAAGTTAACGTTCTTCAGGCGCTCCATCAATACTGCGTGGTCTGCCCTAGCCGAGATCAGCCGGGAATCATCGCCCCCTGTTGCCTCCCGTTCCCTGTCTAACAGTTCCTTCTCCGCCTGTGTCAACTCTCTTTCCACCTGTCTGCGCAGGCCCGCCTGTACGCCCAGGCAGTTCCCCCGGGTCACCGCCTTGAAGGCGTCCCATTCGGTCCTCGGGGAGGAGGTCGAGTCAGTATTGTCCTCGAAATATTGTAAGATCTTCCCGGATATCTCCTCTCGGAATGTGGTGTCAAGTAGGAGATCCGGTTGCAGGCGCCATGTGGGTACGGGCGGATGTGGGCGCCTCCATCCATAGACCAGCGTGTGTGGGTTATGGTCCGAGTGTGTCCGGCCCAGGTAGTCAGTGTCTGTCACGGAGGGGATTAGGTCACAGGACAACATGTATCTGTCCAACCTGACGTGTAAGGAGTGGGCTCCCGAGTAGTAGGAGTACACCCGGGCAGTGGGGTTTCTGACGCGCCAGGCATCTCGTAAATTCCATTGTGTTGCCCAGTCTAGTAGGGCCCTGGAGGTCGTCTGCACTGGGGCGAGTGCCGTTGGGGGGGACGAGCGGTCAAGGGAGGCATCTAACACGCAGTTGTAATCCCCGCCTATCATCAGGGGTACGTCAGGCCAGGTCGCAATTACCGCCGATAGCCGCGTGAAGAATTTCCCCTGGTCTACATTAGGTGCGTATATGGAGGCTATGACAATCTGTTGCCCGTCCAGTCTGCCCTGTATGAAGACATAGCGCCCCTCAGTGTCAATAGTGCTGTGTGTCAGTGCAAACGGAACCCCGGGCCGAACCCAGATCAGGGTCCCTCGCGCAAATGCTGAGAAGGTGGTGGCTATCATCTGCCCTCTCCACCTACGGCGAAGCGCGGCCACCTCGGCAGCGACCAGGTGTGTCTCCTGTAGTAGTGCAATCTGGATCTGATGTCTCTTAAGATATGAGTACACCTGGTATCTACGTGAGGGTGTGTGCATGCCCCTAACATTCCAGGTGCAGAATTTAATCGTAGCCATCATGGTATTTATTGCGCTCAGGTGCCCATCCCACCCCCCCCGGCCCCCAACCCACCCCGCCCACACCCGCACAGCAGCAGCAAGCAGTGAACATGTTATCCCCCCGCCCACTCCCACAGACCCAAGGATGCACGCAGTTGCATTTCAGTGCCAATACAAGTCTCAAAACGAAGAACCTGAACATAAACATAATACCAAAAGGGCAACAACAAAACGTGTCACCGCCCAAACGCTCTATCGAGCTCAATCAATTCGTGAGTTCAATGGGGGGATGACTAAATACAGCACTTGGATAGAACAAGGTAGTTCGTAACGCCAAGAGAGCTGTGGAGGCTCCCCTCCACGGGCATTGGGCCATAAGGGCACCAGGAGTCAGTGTCAATGTCCGCAGACAGGTCGGAGTTCCCAATGTCGCTGGACCTGGACGGTCAGTCCCATGGCAGGGCCATGTCTTACATTCCCTACGGGAGGGGCACTCACCTCCAGGGGTATGTCCACCCCTTCAATTGTATGGTCCCGGTGGCCTTCCAGTGAAATAGCTCCAGCTCTCCACCCGGTGCCATTGTAACTCCGCGGCAGCCCGGTGGATGGGGGAGTTAGAGGATAGAGTGTATACCCCGGGGGTGGGGGCGTACATGTCTGCCGGGGTCGCCAGGGATGCTGGCGTGGGTCCTCGATCGGGCCATCCTCGGAGGTGAGCTGGCCATTCCGTTATGTTGGTTGCAGTGATCCAGCCAGAGCTAGGCTGGGGAGGGTTTCTCATGCTATCAGATCAGATGTTTGGGGTGTGACGTCTGGCAGGCCCTCCGGGTTTGAGTCATCCCGCAATCCGTACATATAGTCGTCGTCCTCGCTCCCGCGTGATCGCGGGCTGGCGTTGGAGATCAGGATAGGCGATTGTGACCCGCTGATCTCAGCTGTTATGCGGACGGCCTCCAGTTGTTCATTCTGCATCTGCTCCGGGGTGGGGCCGATTTCTGCTTCCACGGCCGGAGATCCGGCCCTTGAGTTGCGTCGTTGTCTCTGCCTGCGCGTGCCTCGGTTCCGGCGTTGCTCCGTTGGTGCGGGTCCGGGATTCGTGTCCACTCTGAATCTAACCAGGCCGTTGCCGCCTCCGGGGTGTCGAAAAAGTGGGTCTTGTCCTGTGCCACCACTCGGAGCCGTGCCGGGAATAGCAATGAATACTTGAGAGCCAGGAGTCTGAGCCGCTGCTTCACCGCAAGGAAGGATTGGCGTCTCCGTTGAACCTGTATGGTGTAATCAGGGAAGAACATCACTTTGGCGTTGTCCACCTGCACGTTTGATAGTTTCCGTGTTTCTCGGAGGATGGCGTCCCGATCGCGGTAGTTCAACACTCGCATGAGCATCGGTCTCGGGTTGGAGCCCTCGGGGGGTGGGCGGGATGGTACTCTGTGCGCCCTCTCCACTACAAAGTGTGGTGATAGCGTGCCCTCCGGTAGTAGCTCTCTTAGCCAGGTCTCCATGTGTTCCGCCGTCTCTCTTCGTTCCCATCGTTCCGGCAGACCCACTATGCGCACGTTGTTCCTTCTGGCCCGTCCCTCCGCATCCTCCGCTCTATCCTCAAGGAACTCCACTCGGTTGAGCAGGTCTCGGACGTGCTTGTCCGTCTGTGCCAACTTGGGTGTGGTCTCCGCCACCGTATGTTCCAGAGACGTTGTGCGGTCGGATAGTTTCTTGTGGTCTGCTCGGAGGAGTGTCAGGTCCACAGCTACCTTATCGATCCTGTTCTCCAGTGACGTACGGGTCAGTTGCATGGACTCCTCCAGGCGCTCCATGGCTGCCAGCATAGTGTCCAGTTTGGAGGCCGTGTGGTCAGCTTCTGTGGACTTCACCATTTTTCCTTTTCCCAGCGGCCCTCCGGTGCCAGTCTTCGCCCTGGTTCCCCCTGACATGAGGGTGGTCTGTGCAGCTGGGCGGTTAAGCGAGTATGCCCTCGCAGTGCGTAGTGTTGGGGCTCATGAGTGTGAGTCTCTCAGCCAGGTTCTCTGAGTCACCCGTGGTGTATGGCGCGTGGTCCGGATGTGGGGGGGGTGGGGGCAGCCTCACCGCAGGGTCCCAGGATTCTGCGTCTTGGCACTGTCTGGGGAGGTCGGGGTGGTCGTGGAGTGGCCGGTATGAGATCCCCCAAGGTGTGCCAGCCCGTGCCAGGAGCGCCCGTGTTGCAGTTGCCTCTCGGTTGCACTATGCGTCGGCCTGCCAGGCTGGGTCTCCAGATCTCTCCGACTGTGTCCGTCCTCAGGGCCTGGGAAGGCGCGCCGTGCTGGGTGATGCCAGGTGCCACCGGGCGTCACGTGGGGGCCCCGTATAGCTCAGCGGTAGTCCGGTATAGGCGGCTTGTGCTCAGTGTCCGCTCCTGTACCAGTCAGGAGGTTCTCCCAGGGTCGGGCCGGCCGTCAGGGGGTCAGCGCAACGTGGTTCCAGCTTGCGCGTGGCGTGGTCTGGGCCCTTCGGTGTCAGATAGGTCCGGCGCCGACCAGGAACGGCATCCAGGCAGTGGACGGGTGCAGGGGCCCAGAGGGGTCGGGCCGTGTGGCCTCCGGTGCTGGTCGGCCGGGTCCAGGGGAGACGATGTCTGCGTGGGCCCTGTTACAGCCGGGCCCGGAGGTTCTCCGGTGTCCGTCAAGTCCGGCCGGGTGGCTCCCACACCGGTGGCCGAGGCGGGTTGGTGTCACTGCCCTCCACGGGCCGGTGCGGCTTGGTCACTGGCAGCTCCTGGGGTCCACGAGTGGCTGGGTCGTCGGGTGGATAGGGTTCCGTGGTGTGGGTCCCCCTCCTCGGTCAGGCCCGTGTTGGGACGACGGGCGGGCAAGGGGGTCCAGGGGACTAGGCCTCCCAGTGTCTGTTTCGGGCCGCCATGACCCAGGGGCGATGGCGCCAGAGCGGATTCCACGCACTCACCCCACTCACACGGTGCCCGGCGGGTCGTCCCTTGAAGTGGCTGGCAGGGCAGGCTGCGTCTATGGGCCGCCGTGGGCCCCGTCGGCAAGTTGAGTGTTCGGATCTGGGGCCCCTGTGAAGCCGGGCCGCTGGGGAGTGTCCGGCGTGCAGGTCTCGGTCTCCGTTCCCTGGTCAGTTGCGGCGCCGAGGCCACACGTGTCGCGGCCTACTTCGCAAGGCCGGATCCCCGGCCTCAGGTGACTGGGGTCGCCGGCCGGAAGTGCACTCTGGGCGGCCAGCTGCCGGGGCCGCCGCCGGTCGGAGGGTCGGGTGCTCCGATTCTCTCAAAAATCGTCCTGGTGGTGGATCAGGGTCCCGGGGGCACTCGGTCCGAGTTTGGGCCCGGTACCCCTGGAAATGAAGGAGAAAAGGCCCGCGGTGGGAGAGCCTCGCACGGAGCTCATCCCGGGCACGTCCTCTCACATCTCGTGCTTGGCCACGCCCCCATCAGTCAGAGGACCTTATGATTGTAATTTTTTGAAGAGTTTCTATGCGCCAAACTCTGTATTATTGTGAATAGTTTGCTGAGGATTGAGTTTATGATATGGTAGGTAGCTCATGTCTAAGTTCATAAAAATATTTACTCACGCTTCTCCTGGATCACAAATGATGACTAGAAGGTGCTTCACCGTGGCCTCAAGATAAAGCAGTTTACCCTCAGTTACTAAGATTCGGCCACTGAATTGATCTATCTTGTTTTGCCCTTGCTACTTATCTTTCACCATCTTGTATTACCTTAGTAGACTTTCATGAATTTTGGATCTATTGTGCACCACTACAACAATAAGGGCAGTTTATGAAGATGGGTGTAAAGCATTTGCTAATGTCTCTGGCCCCTCAGCCAACCTGAACAGAATTCATGGCTCTGGTGAGCATAAGATATTGATCTGTGTGGGGCCACCCCAAAGTCTAAAGTAAATGTCCGGACCAGATGGCGTAGTGGTTCCCCATACCCACCCTGTACCCACGCAGTTCTCCTGTGGGGTGGGGCATTAGCAGCTGGGTGCAGTCCAGAATCCCCAGCGAGGTGTCCAAACTCAGATATGAGGCCCTATAGCCCCTGCCTAATGTATCAAGAAGCTGAAAGATTGTCCTCTTTAAGTGGAGTCCAGTCCCAGGCTCACGCCCACCCACTTCTGCAACCAAAGTCCTCAGACTGCTTTAGCACATGCCAGCCATTCAGCCATTTTGCCACCCTTACACACTGTGAGCCCGGCTCTGAAGCCGACCTCCAGATATGGAGCCTCTTCTCCTCCTGTTCTGCCCCACCTGGACTGCACCAACTGCGAAGTGGAGCTGGTGCACGATATGGCAGCTCACCAGTCTCAAGTCTCTGCCCCCTCAGGCAACAGGGTAACATGCGGTCCACTTCGCTCTGTTGCCGTGGGGATTTGGGGTCACTCTCCAGCCTTACCCTGGCGCAGCTTCTCCTTAGACCCAATTCCTATGCTTGTGGTCTGTGTCTCTCAACGGTGTCTGCTGCCTCCCAGGTTCACTCCACTCCTCCCACTCAGGTGTACATGACCCACAGTGCCAATAGTCTACTTCACAACTGTCCGATTCAAGTCACAGGATGCAGATGGTGAAGTATTTAGCAGGACATGGTGGGAGAGAGCTCAGAGTGAGGCTGCCATGTAGGTCTCTAGGCTCCGCCCCCAGAGGAGGACATTTGTAGCCACGTGCCCCCCCCCCCCCTTTGCAAGGGGAATATCTAATATGGACTTCTGGATCTGGCAATTATTGGAATAATGATCAACACAAAACACAAAATTCACAAAAACAGAATGATCATCAATGTTTCTTTGACACAATGGACCCTGATCTGATTGGCACATCGCTATTTAAGGCTGAAGTTGAGATATATAACACATATAACACGGACACAAATAATGACACAGGTCTCACGCATAACCTGCAAGATATAAAGGGAGAACGGCTTGCTCAGTTATGAAGAAATGAGTGGCTCTAGTCAGAAAAAAAAAATAAGATCCCCACTCAACACCTGACAAGGGGTCATCCCGGCAACGCAGAAACCAACGCCCTCCCCATTGAGAAGTTTCAGGCCATCCGAGATGTGCATCAAAAGCAACATATTTGATGAAAGGTACCTGAGGACCACTCCATATGTATGTTCAATGCTGATGTAACCTTTTCCACTGGATCATCCCCCCTCCTCCCTACAGGAACCTTGAGAGGGGGTGATTTTAGGAAGGAAATGAAAAGACACCCTACATTCTGCATGTGGGTTTGTGAGGTCTGAGATGCCATCCAAGATACAGTGGGCCTCTGTACTGATGACTCCCCCTCATCTCCCTACAGATTATGCCTTTTCCTCTATTGGTAGATTGAATGGTAGACCCTCCTCCCAGGACGCTTAGTTCCAGATTTATTGTTGTTTATGTTAAGCATATTCATTGATAGGTGCGGAGGGTGGGCTGGACAGGCATACTTTATATTCAAAGTTTATTGCTAGCGTTTCCTATTGTTGTATCTTAGAGGGGGGTAACTCTTGCTTTTTATTTCAGTACAGCACTCTCCATATCCCATCTGGCACCCATTTCTTTGGCATTGATCCAGTACAGACATTATACATTCATAGCCCCTTCATATCCCTTGGATCCTACAGTCTCCCCCCCCCCCCCACTTCCACCTCCCCTCCCCAGGGGACATCCATCATTGACCGGTTTGATTCTACCACCGAAGAAGTAGTGCACTAGGCATTCTCCCACTCCCCCCTCACTACCCTCACCGGCCACCTTCGACCCAGACAGCATATCTTGAGAGATGACATACAGAAGATAGCTAATTATCTTATTCTCTATCGCCATCAATGGGATGCCACAATATATTAAACAGAAACAAATACTGTCCAACTTTGGTACCAGGAAGCCAGACATTGCCCTTAATGAAGAAACTCACCTTCTCCCTCATAAATTGAAGAGAAATTGTGTGGAAAGAGTGATGAGTAGCAGTAGGACTAGGAACCATCTCTCAAATCCTTAAGGTGGTCGGTCATGCGAAGATGCTTAATGGAAGTGATTAAAATGTGTAACTTAACCCAGTCACAAATAGGATGGCCCACTGACTGACACAATACGAGAGACAGAGCTGTTCTTAAAGACATTGTGGATGACCATGGACTAATAGAATCCTAATGCCCGACACATCCTAGAGAGCGAGAGATCATTTTCATCTGTTGGGTTCATGGTACAAGTTCTAGAATGCAATTCTTTCCTATGTCCAACTCACTCTTTAGGACTATGTCCAATTGCGGAATACAAGATGGAGGGATATCAGATTATTGCTCAAACTGACTAGGACAATAGCTAAGACACCTAGTACAAATTACAATTCCCAGCACACGTCAATGGTGTCTCAAACTTTCTTACAGTGCACAGTATCATCACAAATTATTCAACAAAAATTAAGATTCTTTTTTTCTTTTTTCCTTTTATTTTGTTGGTCTTCAGACAGCCGACACGTGTTTCGTCCCTTGCAGGAGGAAATTGTCCTGCAACTTTTTCAAGGCTATGTCTTCTTAGTAGAAACCTTTCATTTGTGGTGATAATTCGAGCCCACAAAGGATTGCAGTATCTAGGGTCGTCCAATCATAACCGTTTTTAAATCCAGGGATCCTGATATGTCCCCATATCACGAGCGTGAATCTTACTTATTTTCCACAGGACATCCCTATCCGTGTATTGTCGAGTACAGAACCGTACTCTGCAATACACGGATACTGTCAAAATATCCTAACAGTAGAAAATTGATTTCTGGGGGGAGTTTTGTTGCAGTCATTCTCTGTGCTTTACACTGCGCCAACCCTTCTTCGACACTTAAGAGGCACTCCTCTGGGCACATATATCACCCAACTCTCTACATATATGAAGTGTCTAGCAGAACTTTAGAACGGTAAGAACCACAGACCATTTTTTTTGTTAAAATCTGCAATTTATGCAGCAGATGTTGGAGTAGGTAGCACGTACATAAAATGTATTTTCATGTGGAAAACACCATAGCCAAACAATCATATTTTTTCCAGTGGTCCAGGGTGTAGCACATTGCACATTCCTTTATCAGAGATGCTTTAATCATGGCTTCTTGTATGCAGTTATACGTCTGGGAAAAGTTATATGTCAGTATCTGTCCATGTTCAAGGCAGTGGCGGCAGGAGACTATGTGCGAGTAATCACCCATCACTAGTTGCGGGCATCATGTGTCGTTCCTGGATTGCCACTGTCAGGCAGGTACATCAGACCTGTCAATCATCATGATAGGCTTCTCACCCGGGCTTCAGAGAACCGATTTTACCAATAGAGATCACAAGCAGAACTTCAAACCTATGAGAAACAGGCACAGGGAGGAGGGGGGGGGGGGCTGCAGCCAGCAGCCACCCACAATTTAACTGATGGCTCTCTTTTATTAGATAGGCCTTCCAGGAAACAGTGGCATGGATTTTATGTTTTTTGGCAAGAAAAAGCAAATAGTGCTGCCCAAAAGGGTACATTGAACTGCAATCATGAATACCATTAAAAGACATAAATATCCATTAAACGTATAAAATGAAATGTAAACAGCTGGTATCCTTGTTATGAAAAGAAATCACAAAACTTGTCACCTGCCATGATTTATCATGTCAAGATAATCATCGGCCTTTTCCTAGTGGCACACACATGGCTGACTGTAGGCAAAGGGCAGAGTACAAAAGCTCAAATGTACCAATGCTTTGCATTGGGTTTGTGTTACTTTTCTAATACAAACCCAATGCAAAGTTTCAAGGTGGGATATACTTTCCAATCCAACACCTGCTTTCCATGCATAGGGGCCCAGGGGCCACACACACTCACCTTTTGCCTCAAGAAGAGTGTCTGTCAGGCTGAACAAAGGTCAGCAAAGTTCCTCGAGGAACTCCCCCTCATGATGAGGGGCAGCATCACTCATTTCCTTGGACCTGGGCGCGTCAGTTTTAAGCCCTGAAGTGTCCAGGGCTGAATGTCAATCAGTGACACCTTGTCACAGAGTAGGGTGGAGCAGGAACTTTCACTGATCGCATCCCACACTGTGATGAGTAGGGTCTGCTGCCTTCCCTGATTTCTCTGACCTAAGGTCCGCCAATGAGGGAAGGCAGCAATCCCAACTCTCCTGGGGCATCCGAGGCAGAGCTGCAGGTGTGATTTTTTTTTAATTAATGTTTGTTGTGTGTGTGTGTATGTTTGAATATTTGGTAATGAGTGTTGTGAATGGATGTGTGTGTGTGTGTTGTGTGTGTGCGTGTGTGTTCATTTGTGAATGCATGGGTGTGAGTGAGTGTTTATGTGAGTGTGTATCCCGCCCGCTCCCTCCTTGCTAGAATTACCTGCTGCCACTGCAATACAAATCTGGATTCGCATTTGGTAGTATCCCAAAGTAACACAAAGTTGTGCAATGCGCTGCCTTGAATTACTTTGCACCAAGGGGGCGTTCCATCAGTGGTGTTTAGGCATTTCCATGCAACCATCCATGAGTTTGGCACAAATCTCTACCTACAAAGAATCATAGTTGAGATTTGCACCAAAAGCAGACGCAACAAGGATTTTAAAAAATTTCTTCTTGTTTTTCCTACTTTGCATTTGTGTGTCATTTTGCAGTACACATACACAGTGTGAAAGCCTAGTTTTTGTACTGAAAAGAACACCATTCAGTACAAACCCTATGCTTTAAAGAACACAGACACTCTTGCACTGTGGCGCAAGGGTGTCAGCATTGACACATGGCTGCCAAAAGTGCGCCAGCACAGAGAGAGGGGAAAACAGCACCGCATCTTAGCAGATATGATGCTGTTCTGCTCTCCCTTTCACGCAATGCAGTGCAGCAACTTTAGTTGCTGTGCTGTGTTGCGCTACTTTTTGGTAAGTTTTGGGACAAAATGTTGAAATTGTCATTGGCAGCCATGCCTGGTGTTGCGCTTCATACATCAGATAATTTGATCTGAACCATGTGCCCAAGTTCTGCTCTGTTACCCCATCTCACCTTTGCTCACAGTCACCCAGTCCTACACTGCGTACAAACAAGTGACCAGGGGGCCAATTCACAAAAGCATTTATGATTAAGGGAAGTAGTACTGCAAGAGAAACCTTTTACAGAACATCACATGCCTCTGTGAATCGGTCCCAAAACATCCTTCTTCCTAATAGTAAAAATGCAAAGAGGTCACAGTCTTTCTATTTGCACTAACCTCACATAAATATGACCCAAATATTCCAATTGTTTTCCCATTTTAGCTGTTTCGGACCAACTCACAAAGGCTTGTGAGAGTATGTAATACAGGAATACTCTTTTACAGGCACCTAATTGATTTGTGATTGCTGGCTGATGATGGGTGATACCCCGAAACTGGTCCCAGGATGCTTGCTTCTGGTCCACAGAGCACCTGGCCTGGCAGTTCGAGCTCGACTGTTCCCTTGGGGAGCAGGTTCAAGACTGATTTGCATATGGCTGGGTTTAAACTGGAATGGCATGGTGAGCAAAAAAACAATGGATTTAGGCCCGATCTCTGTATTTGAGTGAATGTTTGACATTGTCCAGCATTCTGTCCATCAATTGTTCTTTTTGCATACAAGAAAAATTGTCACTGGTTTACCTTAAGATCAAAATGAAGGCTAGATAAATAAAAGGTACAATTTCGACTGCACGTACTGCATTTCTAAAAATATTGGGCACTCTCAAAGACACATTTCATTGTTCTTGTAAGTTCAAATCAACATAAACAAGGGAATCTGAGTAGAGCTTCCACATATTTATAAACTATCTTGTTCTTTTCTTCATGTTTTAATAAGAATATTAATTTCATATTTATCTTTTGCATAATATAACTTTGAAATATACAAAAAAGTGATGGATGGAATGTTTGAATTAATCTCAGTCACTGGAACTTACTCGGCCGCACCACAATCCATCTTTATATTGCACACCATGTCAACTCAGCTTGGACCCAGCCACATGTAAATGAGTCTTGGCCCTGCATCATTTAGAACAGTCCAGCCCGAAATGCCAAACCGGCCCTCCCTGAACCAGAACACAAGAAACCCAGGACTCGTTTCATACTAGTTATGTGCTCATCAGCCGGGTACGGCTTGGTTCCAGTGACACAGTGTGCACAGGACCTATGTCTGAGCATAGCCGTCCCATTTAGGGAGACACACTAAAGTACACAAAAAAGTGATGGATGGAATCCTTGTATTAACCTTACCCACAGGTAATTATTAGCCAATATAAGTAGTCGGTCTGCTTTATTTCACTTTCTAGCATGTATTCATTCTTACAACTTTGAAATGTAGGATGGCATTGCCTTTCCCCATGCAGGGTTGATCTGGGACAAAAACAAGTCCCGGGCTTCAAAATAAAAGTGGCCCGAATAAGATAGCTAAAAAAGTGGCCCACAATTGTAAATTAGGCCAGTTTTAAACTTGTAAAGACACGTTGTATGGGTATTTTTCATGGTATGGGAAACTACATGCATTTGTGTTTGTTGCAGGCAATGTTCTTGGTAATATCAGGGTATCAACAGTAAAAACCGGCCTACTAGACCATACAACAGGCCTAGAAACTGGTAAAAACTGGCCCACACACTGATCCGTGAGACAAGCCCATTGAGCACTGCATGATAACATAGCCAGTCAGATCCTGTCCTCATCTGCCATGGATTGTTGCAGGGTCCTTCAAATGTCACACAACTCTTTTGGGTATCCCTAGGCTGAAACCAAGACACATTTAAAATGTGTCCTCACCACACACGGTGAGGAAGACATAAAACAATGCAAGGGTAGACCTTAGGCAATACTGTTGGGTCTTCACAGCAGCCCACAACGGAATGTCCACACAGATGGATGCAGGGTTCACACAAAGAAATAGAAGTCAGAGAGATATTTATTCACCCAAGAAAAGGCGTTGTTTTTGTCTCTCTCCAAAAGAAGGGAATACTAATTATTTTAAACGGTTTGCAAGTAAACAACTGTCCCTCTCTTCTGCAATCCCCTGAGATTGTAGCACAGCTCTGGCATACAAAGGGATGGTCCATCTTGTGATCTTGGTAGAGGGACCGGATTTTTTAAACCAAAAACTGCAACATTTCCCAACACAGTGGGGCACAGAATGTCTTAAAAGACAGTGCTCACCATCTTACCAAACAAACAGACACTGAGGCACTAATGGGGGGAAACGGCCTTTACAACATGGGCAGATCCGCTCGGGTCGTTTTCGGCAAGCGCAGCCACGCTTGCCTTAACCACGCATATACGTGGTTAAGGCAGTGCACGGTCTAGATTTCCGGATGGGCAAGAACAGGAAAAGGAAGCGTCAGGAAAGAAGACTCGATGCGGGCAGGTAAGAGGGGCTGGGGCCGGGTTTGGGGGGGTGGGGGTTCGTTTTAGGGGTAGGGTAGTTTTTATGGCTCAGGGGGGAGTCAGGGATGTTTATAGGGAAGGGGGCAGGTTTTAGGGCTCAGGGCAGGGGGGTTGGAGTCGTTTTAGGTTTTAGGGATGGAGTAGTTTTTAGGGCTTGGTGGGTTGGATTGTTTATAGGGCATGAGCCAGGATTTTAGGGCTCAGGGGGGGTTGGGGTAGTTTTAGGTTTTAGTGATGGGATCGTTTTTAGTGCTCAGGGGTTGGGCTATTTAGAGGGCATGGGCCAGGGCGGGGGTAGTTTGGGGTTTTTAGGGTGGGGGATAGTTTTTAGGGCAGTGGCCAGGGCTTTTGGGCTCAGGGCCGAGGGGCTTTGTTGTGCTCTTTACCACACATCCCTTTACCAATCATGCCCTTACTACGAAACTGAGTGGTAAAAGGAATGCACGGTAAAGGCATGCATGGCAAAGGAATGCGTTGTACGGACGCATTCATTAGGGCTCGGACCTACGTCTCACTGCGTAGCAGTAGGGCGGAGCCCAAGAGTCCTGTAGTTAGCGTCTCCAAGAAGCTACCTTAAAATTCCTGGCTGCTCGTGATTTTTTCGGCCTTTTTTATACCAGCTTCATTCCGATTAGCCTTCTCCTGCGTGTGTTTTCGGAAGAGAGCACGCAATAGACCATAGGTAGTAGAGTAGCTCCGCCTATTGCATATTCCGTGTGGACACGCGCAGGAGAAGGGCATATTTCTTCAATTATCACGGCTGTCAGGGGCCGCGGTAATTGAAGACAAATGCTGGGCGCGCGTGCACCAGTCTCGAGTTTTTAGGGCTCAGGGCTCAGGGCGCGCACCACTGCTCGTTTTACAATACGATCGCTTTCGCAATCAGTTGAAGTGCCGCTTGTTACACATGCTGGCGCCTGGGAGAACGCGGTCTAATTAAGATATTGCGTTTCCTATTAGCTTGGCTGTTCTGTATTTTTGTTTTATGTTTTACAGGAGAACGCGGTCTAATTCAGATATTGAGTTTCCTATGAGCTTGGCTGTTCTGTATTTTTTTTAAATGTTTCACACGATTGCCCTGTTTTTCGACATCTTGATTCCCCGTTTCCTCGTTCTCGGTAGCAGGTAATCGTCGTCTGTCGGGGAGGACGGGCGCAGTGCAGAGGACATTTTTATTTCACTGAGTGCCGTTTTCTCCCCATCGGAGAGAACCAAATACAATAGACACATAAACTTGCACCTGATTTTTCTTTCTTCCCTGCTCCTAAGACCTCCTGCTCGCCAATCGCGATATATGGATTCGAACAAAAAGCGATAGATTTAAATCCATCTTCCTTCTTTGCGTTGGAAAATTAACAAGCGAAATTCGGCTCAACAGAAAGAAATATTGGTTCCGCAAGCTCAGAGGGTGAATGAGGCTGTAAAACAAACCTGTGTTTACCTTGAAGGGCACGAGGAGAGAAATGCAATGAGGGACGCTCAGCATTTCACCTTTCTGTGGTTGATGAAAAGAGCGCCTTGGTGGTCGGCGTTGTGCTAAATAAAACACCTGTTATTCGGAGTCGGTGTCTTGCATCGTGTCCTCGGTGAACGAATCGGGACCCCTGAGCCGGCAGAACCCTGGGGAAGGGGGGGACGGAGGGGAGGTCGCTTGCACTTTATTAAAAATATATCTCTGTATTGCCCTGTCGGCGTTTCATTTTCAGTAATGTTCTAGAAGCCGCATGCGTGCGGGAGAGATGTCACATACGCAGCAGTGCGTTAGCGCGACCGTGATACGTCACGGTCGCGTAGGCTTTAAATAAAGAGAGGCGTGGCCACGGGGTTAGTCCGGACCACGCGGAGAGTAACAGCGTGTCCTGAGTCCTTGATTGCGCGCCCCTGCTACCTGCGCTGCGCAGCTAGTCCTAGGACTCGACAATGGCGACGAGGGTATGAAGAACACACGAGGTGCCGCAGCACTGGCCTTGCCCTGTCGGTGATCGTCCCCAGACCTGTGGCCCTACATCCTGTACCCTACCGGCGTGTGGATCATCGCCTCCGCCCACCATGACGTCCATTCCACCCATCGAGCCCTTCTCAGTCGATGGTGCGCCGGCGGCCCTTGCCCCGCGATGGAAAGACTGGGTTGAGAGGCTGCAATTCTACTTTGAGGGTGCCGGCACGGCCAGAGAGAGGCGCAGGGCTCTGCTCCTACATCTTGGTGGGAAGGATATCTATCGCATCTACAAGACACTGACGGAGGCCACCCCTCACACATACGTCACTCTCCTCAACGCGCTCAATGCCCACTTTGAGCCGATGCAGAGCAAAGATTATGAACGGTTCATATTCGGGCAAGCACGACAGGAAGCGGAGGAGTCACTCGACGCCTTCCATGGCCGCCTCAAAGAACTCGCGAGCACGTGCGGATTTCGTGATGAGCAAGAGGAGATCCGCGGACAAATCATTCAGGGCTGTTATTCCTCTGAATTGAGGGTGAAGATCCTCCAAGAGGACGGTAAGCCACTGGTAGAGATCCTCAAACTGGGGCGCTCAAAAGAACTATCCCAAGCGAGGGCGTCCCACATGGAGGCAGCTCTACACAGGCCCGCGAAAACGGAACAAGTGCACGTGGCTGAACACGTCAACGTAGTGCGGCCCAAACAACGCCCAGCGGGGAGAGGTAGGCCACAAGACCGCCGGAAGGACTGCGGATACTGCGGTGGCATACCGCACAGAGCACAAGATTGCCCGGCTCGAGGTAAGAAATGCGGGTCATGCGGGCACATGAACCACTTCGCCTCGGTATGCAGATCGTCCACGCTCAAACCGGAGACAGCTCACACAGTGCTAGAAGGTCCTGAGAGCGAGGATATGGACGACGACAACGCCAGCTACCCGGTACACTACGTACTCGCTATCAACCAACCACGTAAGAAGAACCGACGGCTACCGAAGTGCAGGATAAACATCCAGAACCAAGAAGTGCGAGCGACCATCGATACCGGCGCATCAATCGAACTCATGGCCGCCAATGTCTACGCACAACTGCGAGAAAAACCCAGCCTGCAACCCGCGAAAATCAGGGTTTTCGCTTATGGCCAAAAGACACCCATCCCATTGATCGGATGCTTCCAGTCAGATATCTACCACCAGGACAAAAAGGCGTCATCCACGATCTATGTCACCAAGGAAGGTAACGGAATGCTACTGAGTGGTCAAACAGCGGAAGAACTCCACCTCATATCCTTCGCCATGGCGGTTTTAGAGGAGGAACTCGAGACAATCATCGAAGAATTTGACGATGTCTTCAAAGGCATCGGATGCCTCCAAGGGAAAGAGGTATCCCTACATATTGACTAATCCATACAGCCAGTAGCCCTACGCCATCGAAGAATTGCTTTCCACCTCCGGAAGAAAGTGGAACAGGAACTGGAGAGCCTCGAAAAGCAAGGAATCATCGAGAAGGTCAGCGGCCCCACCCCCTGGGTGTCGCCGATCGTAGTGGCGCGAAACCCCAAGCAACCAGGCCAAGTGCGCATCTGCGTAGACATGCGTTTACCCACTGCTGCAGTCAAACGAGAGAGACATCTGACGCCCACAATAGACGATATATTAGGAGAGCTGAACGGGGCAAAATGGTTTTCTAAAGTTGACCTGAGGTCAGGCTATCACCAGCTGCCCCTACACCCCGACTCAAGATATATCACGACGTTCTCCACTCACGTCGGGCTCAGACGATACCGAAGACTCAATTTTGGGATCTCGAGTGCGGCCGAAGTGTTTCAGAACACCATTCGAGAAGTGCTGAGCGGAATAACCGGAGTCCTCAACGTCAGCGACGATCTGTTGATTTATGCCGACACCATCGAGGAGCACCACCGGAGACTCAGGAGCGTGCTACAAAGGATCCGAGACTCAGGCCTCACCCTCCACCGAGAGAAATGCCAGTTCCTGAGGAACACCATCAGTTTTTTCGGGTACACCTTCTCCGACAAGGGAGTAGCGCCAGACCCCGAGAAAGTGAAGGATGTACAGGCCGCACCTGCCCCCACCAACGTGTCGGAGGTACAGAGTTTTCTTGGGATGGTGAATTTCTGCGGGAGGTTCATCCCAGACCTCTCCAACCTCACCAGACCGCTAAGAGAACTCACTAAGACCACCACCCCATGGCACTGGGGAGAGGAGCAAGAGCTGGCATTCCAGAACACCAAGGCCGCCTTGTCCGCGGACACCACCCTGTCCTATTTTGACCCCACAAAGTCAACGAACATCGCAGTGGATGCCAGCCCCCACGGGCTTGGAGCTGTACTGACTCAGAGTCGAAACGGAGAGGACTGGGTGCCAATAGCCTACGAGAGCCGCTCCCTCACGGAGACCGAACAGAGGTACTCACAAATTGAAAGAGAGGCCATCGCGATACATTGGGCATGCCGGCATTTTCATGTGTACGTGTACGGTCACCCTTTTACCGTGTTCACTGATCATAAACCCCTGCTTCCCCTGTTCAGGGGCTCTGTGTCTAAACCTCCCCCGAGGATTGAAAAGTGGATCTTGCAGCTCCAGGAATATGACTACAGGTTAGAGTTCAAGCCCGGAGTGAACAACCCGGCCGACTACTTATCCCGGCATCCTCGGGTGGCCACCACGCAAGAAAGGGAAGACGCCGAGGACACGGAAGAGTACGTCAGGAACATTCTGGAGCGCTCCAGACCCCTGCCAATCAGCATCGACCAAATTGTGGGCGCGACCCGCAATGATGAGCCCCTCCAATTGGCAATTGAAGCATCCAGAAGCAGCGACTGGAAGTCACTAACCAATTCCCTAAGTCAACGAACTCCGGAGGCACGGGGAGTCCTCGAGGCAATCCTCAGAGTGAAAGACGAACTATCAGTGGACACCCAGGGATGTCTCCTCCGTGGACCCAGAATTGTCATGCCGGCAAGTCTGTCACAACAGGCCGTAGAACTCGCCCACCGTGGCCACCAAGGAATCGTGAAAACAAAGAGCAGGCTCCGGGCGAAAGTCTGGTTCCCTGGAATGGATGAGAAGGTTGAGCAGTGGGTGAAAGCATGCCACTGGTGCCAGGCGGCAGGCCCATCGGATACCCCGGCACCAATCATCACCGAGGACGAACCGACAAAACCCTGGGAGCGAGTGAGTGTCGATTTTGGTCACCTTCCAGACGGCCGCCACATGCTCGTCGTCATCGACGACCTTACAAGATACCCTGAAGTCGAAATCATATCGTCGCTGACCGCCAAGGAAGTGATCACCAAACTAGAAAAGGTAATCGCCACACACGGAATTTTCAAGCAAATGAAGACGGACAACGGGCCCCCATTTCAAAGCCAGGAATTTGCGGACTACCTCCATGAATGGAGGATTCACCACAGGAAAATCACCCCCAGATGGCCCCAGGCCAACGGAGAAGTGGAGCGATTCATGAGGACCCTGAATAAAGTGATACGAATTGCTCAGGCAGAGGAGACACCGGTCGAAAGGGCCCTGTACACCTTCCTACGCGAATACAGGCTTACGCCCCACTGCACTACAACCGCGGCCCCGGGGGCCTCCACCATGGGCCGTATAGTCCGAGACACTGTTCCTCACCACCGCACCTGGACTCCCACGGGAGCAAACCCACAGCTGGCCCAAGACAATCGGAGGCGCTCAAACGAATATGCCAGCTTCAGACGCAGGAGCAGGAACTCCCCGATCGAGGAGCGAGACTGGGTCTATGTACGAGACCGTTTCCCAGGAAGCAAATTCCGGCTCCCCTTTGAGCCCCATCCATGGACTGTCACACGTCGGTCTGGCACGATGGTAACCGCCCAGAGAGACGGCGAAAGTGTCACCCGGAATGTGTCATTCTTCAAGCGAGCAACAGCCCCCGCCGGAGATCACCCCAGCCAGGAACAAGACCCCGCAGGGCCGAGCCCTTCCACATCTAATACCCCGGCACCGTCGGCAGTGCCAAGAGGCTCGGGAGAGAGAGCAGAAGCAAGCCCTCCGAGCCCGGGGATAGCTGACACCGAGAGCCTTCGAACCCCCGAGGTGATTCATCGCCTGTCCCGGTCCGATCGAGTGCCCCACGGAGGGTCCTATTCAGGGGAGAGGCCGCGGGCTACGGACTGAGAAGAAACCCCGCACCCTCCTCGCAACTAGCGGACTTTGCTGTGGGCTGAGATGGCGGTATCTGCGACACGAACTGGTAACAGGCCTGCCGGCCACTTTGACTTTTGTTCTAATCATGCCTGGTGTCGTTTATAACTGTTTGAACTGCCAAGACTTTTATAGTGGGCTGGTAGCCTGTTTTGATTTTGAATTTCGAACTTTAATAAAGGTTGAAAGGGATGTAATGTTCTAGAAGCCGCATGTGTGCAGGAGAGTTGTCACGTACGCTGCAGTGCGTTAGCGCGACCGTGATACGTCACGGTCGCGTAGGCTTTAAATAAAGAGAGGCATGGCCACGGGGTTAGTCCGGACCACGCGGAGAGTAACAGCGTGTCCTGAGTCCTTGATTGCGCGCCCCTGCTACCTGCGCTGCGCAGCTAGTCCTAGGACTCGACAGGCCCCACATACACCTCCAGGGGCGTACACCCTTTTATTTTCATGTCGAACCATTTTGCAGTTCAATATTTTCATAATATGAAGCCAGCATCCGGGGGTAGACGTCAACTTTTTAAGACAATAGGACCCGGACTAGAGAGGGATCGCCTGGGATCACACGTGTTCGCGCGGAGGAGCCGTGACTCAATGTCTGCCGCCTCTGCTGACAACAGACACCAGCTCCATCAATTATCTACTGGCGACTTCCGCCCAAAATGGACAGACATGTTCTGTGTACCAATATTGAAAAAAAATCCCCCCAGCGGGGTTTCTTTACATGAAAAACATCATCCGCCAGAGACAAGCACAAGGCGATAATGATAAAATCAGGAGCATTGACCGGACGGATGCAAACATCACAAGGCAATTGATCAAATGCGCTGGTGCGCGCCTGAGCGAGGGCAGATTGTGCCCCCACCCCTTCCTTCACGTGGCAGACGGGGCACACTGGATACATTTGGATGATAGCACCTGTCTGCGGGGCTGCAGGTCGCAAGCGCTTCAAACAACAATGCACATTTTTTGGAGACGCTGCAGCTATTTAGCGCTCCGCACCCGCCTACAGTAAAGCACTACGTGATGCAGGTTTGTTGGGGGTATGGCGTATGAGTCGGAGCGGCCAATACACTGCAGAGGAAACGAAAAGGGCATTTCTGACCATTTCTCTGTTCAAGAAGAACATCTGGCTGCAAAGGGAACGAACAGCTGTGCAGCCTGGTGCAAAGCCCCCCCCACCCCAGAGTAATCATACTTACCCCTATATTATCATTAATAATAATATATTCACTACATCTAGCCGTGGCGTCTTCACAACAGCTTGTAGCACCACTAATTCTAACGGTTAAACCATTTCTTTTCTTGTAAATTGATCCATTTCTCCCACAAGGAGTTGGGTATGATAAATTACAACATTCAACACAAAATCTGCAAATTAAAAAAAGAGCACAATCTCAAATAAATAAAAAAATGCTATTTGAAATTGTTCTTCTGATTCGCAAATATATAGTGACAGAAATGCAAAAACAGTAGGACTGGGAGAAAATGATTTTATTTGTGTCCCCATAAAGATGTTTTGTCAGAACCAAGACAGGGGCACTGCTTTCAGAGTCTTTGGCTCCTAAGGGGGACCCCAATCACCTGCCAGCTCTTTCACAGGAGCTCAACATTTCCATGCTCCCCCATCTGACCAAAGCTTCCATTCCAGACTCCAGACCCCGGTGTCTCACAGAGGATCACACAACCCCACACAGACACACACCACACACACACACACACAACACCAGACACACACACACCACCACACACATAACACTACATACATAAGACCACACACAACACACCACACACCACACAACACCACACACACACACCACACACACACAACACACACACACCACACACACACTCATCACCACACACTCATCACCACACACTCACCAGGCACACACACACACACACACACACACAACACCAGCCGTCGGTGCACACTTTTAACAGGCACACACAACACCAGCCGTCACTGCACGCTTTCACCAGGAACACACACACACCACCAGACGTCAGTGCACTCTTTCACAAAACACACACACACCACTAGCCATCAGTGCACTCTTTAACCATCCACACACAACACCAGCCGTCAGTGCACGCTTTCACCAGGCACACACACCACCAGCCGGCAGTGCACGCTTCCACCAGGCATATACACCACCAGCCATCGGTGCACAATTTCTACAGGCACCCACACCGCCAGCCATTAGTGCACACATCAATTGTTAACGTATCCACAATTAACTATTGTAGCAATCGCAATATGGTGTTTACTTTTACCCATATTCATCTAAAGCGCAACATGCCACCATTGCTACAATTCCAATCCAACCCACATAATTCCACTACACACCACATGCATACACTCCATAACACATGGCTAAAAGATATTGCCATTTACAATGCCATTGGCTCTAACTCAAATAAATCAAGGACTCACCACCACACACTCACCAGGCACACACACACACCCACACACCACCAGCCGTTGGTGCACACTTTCAATAGGCACATACAACACCAGCCATCACTGCACGCTTTCACCAGGAACACACACACACCACCAGCCGTCAGTGCACACTTTCACCAAGCACATACAACACCAGCCGTCATTGCACGCTTTCACCAGGCACACACAGCACCAGCCGTCTGTGAGTGAGAATGACTGCAGAGTGAGAGTGACAGCATGAGTGACAGCAGAGTGAGAGTGACTGCAGAGTGAGAGTGACTCTGCAGAGTGAGTGTTCCAGAGAGAGCAGGGTATGCTTGTGCGCTTACACGGTGCACTGACACACAGGAGCTAAAACAAAGAACAGATGAACACGTGTCTTGGGAGCTTCATGGAGGCAGCCGGCCTTCTGTGAGGGGAGCGGCAAGGAGGGGACGCCCCAACCAATCAAGCCCAACTACTCACAACCTACTGTACGATTACTACACAGGCCAAAGGGCAGAGTGTGCAGGGTGAACATTGTGTGAGTGTGCGTGGTGAACAGTGTGTGAGTGTGCAGGGTGAGCAGTGTGTGAGTTTGCAGGGTTAACATTGTGTGAGTGTGTAGGGTGAGCAGTGTGTGAGTGCATAGGGGCAGTGTGTGAGTGTGCAGGGTACGAAAACTCAAACTAGGTCCACCACACACACACATAAGACCACATACACACACACCACACACACACACCACACACACACACACACTCTCACACCACACTCTCACCACCACACACTCACCACCACATACTCACCACCACACATGCAACCACACACACACACCACCAGCCATCAGTGTACGCTTTCACCGGGCAAAAACTCCATCAGCCGTCAGTGCACGCTTTCACCGGGCACAAACACCACCAGCCGTCAGTACAGGCTTCCACCAGACACACACCACCAGATGTCAGTGCACGCTTTCACCAAACACACACACACCACCAGCCATCAGTGCACACTTTCGCCAGGTACACACACCACCAGCCGGCAGTGAACGCTTCCACCAGGCACACACACCTGTGGTACTGAAAATTCTGGACCCTGCTATTGTATGGTACCGAAGCTCTGCACTTGTGCATAAAATATCATCATACCATGACGAATTTGGTATTGGCAGACCGGTAATAATTAGGACATTATTACTGTGCATTTGCGTCACGATTGAGTGACGGGAACACCCCTAAATCGTGCTTCCTGTCTTGAAGCCTTGGGTCCCATGTTGTGAGCGGCATCCATCTTGTGATTGCCCTTACATAGTCAATTGACCAAGGCTGAATTCGAGCTGAAAGGACACGTACCCCTTTCCTGACTCCTCTGTGACCTGGGCAAAGCGGACTCCACTGCCTCAAGCCAAACCTGTTCAGGCAGTCCCCAACCCACTGGCCGAGCGAGATTTGTATCAAGGCATAACATACCACAAGCCTTTCATCGCACACAAACCATGTCTAATCTTACACACACCTGTCTCTGTTTCTGTCTTTATGATCTGCTTTACGATGGGGAGGTCCCCGTCTTTATTAGGGGTCCGTCGATATCTGATGGAAACACTGGACCTTGCCGGATAGTTAATTATATACTGGACAAACTGAAGTATAGACTTGTCATCATAACTTTGCTCCCTCTTTGTGTTGGAAATATGTGAAGTATTTACTGTGAAACAAAGAATGTTTGCCTAGGGCATAATAATTCGTATAAAAGGTCTGTGCGAAGGCCATGCAGGGAGACTACCTCATTCAGTTACATTCAAATGTGGCTGGGCGACGTAGCCTCATAATTAATAAAGATGTCTTTCCATATTTCAGATTCTCTGTTGATTCCTTTGCTGCTTATGAATGAAGTACCAATTGGTAAGATCCCTGAGAAGAAGTATGATGGTTTTCAGTATGATGAATTTTAGGTACTTCAGTTGTCGCCCAACGAGGGGGCCTCATCAAGAAGTGACAATCTGGAGGAGTAATCTTGTCAGAAATCTACTGGGGAAGGCAAGACAGAAATCTACTAAAAGAGGTACTCTGTGCACGGAGGTTCTGGGGGATTCTCTGTCTTTGCGGCCTAGTATATTTTGATTTAAATCTCTCCAAAAGATGTCACTCCTGACTGAGGAACCCACTTTTTGGCGTAAGTGTTTTTTAACAAAAAGTCTGTTAGTGCAGTTAGAACTTGGCAGTTAGAATTTGAAATAACTATTTGTTTGGTATAAGCTTTGATAAGTTTGTATAGGTTTGTATATGCGAATTGCAATTTGTGTAGACAGGTAATGCCATTTGTTTTACTTGAAGTATAAGTGGGTCGCTCCCAGTCCTTTGTTTTTGCTTGGTTTGTATTTGAGGATTGCAATGTTCAATAACCGAGGGTTTGTATATTTACAAGTGTATCGATAGAGATAGCCCCTTGAAGTTTGAAGCTAGATTAGTGAGCTATAAGATGCCTGATATTAGCAAATTTGGAGATTTGTGTTGGCCAACTTTGTATACGTTTGAATTAGCCGGTTTTTCTAAATAGGTTAGATATACAAACATATTTCTTCCTTGGTGATTTTGTATCCCCAGGGAATTAAAATATGACATAATACATAACAAGGATCCTTTGCTCTGTGCACTTTTATATGCAGAACGATTCTTGGTGTTCTGCCAGCTACAGCTAGTGAGTTGAGTGTATTTTCGTTTTTCTGCACTTACAGCTAGCACTGTTCGGCTGCTTCTGTAGTATTTTGGAACTCTATGAGGAGTGTTTCTTGTAAATATGACTTACAGCTACGTACAGTCTGGACTAGAGCGCGCTGTATTGTGTGTCCTAAATGTTTTAAACACTTTCTGTTTATGTCTGAAATGAGCTCAATGTGTGTGGGTCACATTTAATGGATATAAATAAGGCCCCAGACAAAAACGAAATTACATGTTTTTGCAAAAATAAATAAATTTGCAGCATTTTCCCTTAAATGCACTGTGTTAGATGTTCATAGGCAAAACGTTTTTCAGCTGCAGTATATTTAATAAGAAGGTTCATTCAGCCAGCTCCTCTCTAGCTAAACACGGGTGGAATTTGGCATAACAGTTCCTCTAGGAAATCTGGCGCAGAAATGTGACGCAGAAATGTGACGCGTTTTAAGTTAGGCATGTGCGCTTAGGTTTGTGAGTTAATGCATCTAAAATGAGAGGCAAGGGATGTAGCGGGCTCTTATATGTAGAACAATCACAAAAAAGGAATAATTGGTTTTATGAAAAAAAAAAAAATTAATCATTACCAAAATAATTATTAAAACTAAGTGCTACAAAAATCGTTTTCTAATATTTATAAAGCTTAACACTCATACTATGACCTCCTAGCATTCAAATTTGATTTAAGTTATGTTGCATCACTAAAATGACAAGTATTCGTGTGTATAATTTGCCCTTGACATAGGCGCAAGCAAGCTCATTTTTACAAAGTATAAATTATTATTTTCAACTACCTGACTCATGGGTTATGTAATAGACATTCTAGTAATCCATATTATGCAAGACAACTGTAGGATATTGATTTTTAAATGCCCAAAATGTAAAAGTCGATTTTGAGTAAATTCACTGTTTAAAAAGCATTTTGCTTTCATTCAGAGTACTATTTAAAGTGTCTCAGCCTTAAGCAAATGCATGCATTTAGGGTTTTGATATAAGGTTGTGCTTTCTCATGATTCAGTGGGTTAATATGCCAGTACACAGGCTTGTTTTAATATCAGAGTTAAAAGTTCTGGCTCCAGCTAGGCCTACAAAAAAAAAAGTTTGCTCATTTAAGGTTGATGAAAATGTGTACCATCGCATAGAATTGTAACAAGCTTTTATTCTAAACAAACTGGTATGTGTGTTGTGAATTATTGACAGTTAATATAGGTTAATAATCTGGGAACAGAAAGTACATTTTTTAGCGCCTAAAAAGGGAAATTATTTTAGAGTGAATTATTGAATTAAGCCTTCTGGCTTTGTCAGCTTCAGTGTGACAGAGGTTGAGAAACTTGAAAGGCTGGTTCCATGCGCGGCCGAGATGTTATCTTTTAGTTTTCTGTAAATAATGGAAAAGGCCGTCATGTTGACATTTGCGACCTTTTAATTAGGACTTTGCTCCCAAGGAATGCAGAATGACCTCTCTGAACGGGCTGCTAAGAGTGAGGTTTCTGGTTTCTTCGTGAAAACATCAATAGAATGAAAGAACTTAATATAAAAAAATAGGGGTTTCTCTGAAGGTCCCAAACATGTGCTAAATAATATGCAGAACTAATACACTTGTCTTTCCACACTAAGGAAAATAATGTTTGAAAGCTGCGTTTATTTTACAGAAAATGGAGTGTTGCATTAAGTCTTAGATAGAAAATAACGTGCAGCCCTTTTCCAAATTTTGAAGGTTATAGGTTACAGGCCTACGTACAGAAAAGATTTGCTCATTAGGTATTATTTTTTTCAGTGCACATTATAGGTACCAAATTAATATGGAGTGTCAAGGTGAACTGACAGGAGAAGTAACAGTTATTTTTTGTGTATGTTACAAGGTTTTTGTGTTGTGTATTTTTCTGATTTTTGCCAACAGATTATTAATGGATTGTTCTAAGGCAGACAAGACACGTGAGTTTAGTTAATTGAAAGAAAATGTGTTTTTGCGTAATTTGGCCCTGTCATGAAACATTTTAGTTGGTCCTGTATGTTACAAGAACAGACAGTATGTTTGACAGTAGACTCAAAACTGCGTTATGTTCTACTGTCAAAAGGAGGGTAAAGGCCCAAATATTGGGTTTTTTGGCTGCAGGTTTACAGCGCATATAAGTACATGACATGGTGTTGTGTGTTACCGCTTATTCACATATGTTATTGTTCTGCTTTGTGCATAAAGTATACAGCGAGTATATCTGATAGCTTGACATGTGCATTGTGCATTTCTTATTATGTGTATGTTTTGTTCCATGTTGTTACTATTACAAGTTCTCCTGTGTTGTGAAGCGATCATATGACGATATGTATCGTTGCACAATAATTGGATGGCTTTAGTATAATGATAAATTTCACAGATATGGTTTTCATACTGTGAGGAAGATAGGCAGCATTTTTACCAGTGCATGCCTAAATCTGGCTATAATGATATTGAAGAGAACTAAAAAGATATACAGGTTCAAAAGTGTATCACCTGATGTTAGTCACCTACTGCACATCCCCTTAAAGGAATAGGCAGCCCTAAATTGTTATGTATCCTTGATTGGACCTAAGGATAAAATTATAGATCTGTGACTCAAGGTGACCTAATTTCTATATTGCATTACTTAATCATGTTTTGTTTCCCAAATAGCATATGGCTTATGGCTTTGTCCCTTGAAAGGAAACTAGGTTTCATTTCTCTCTCCCTGAAGAAGGAACTGGAACATTAGCTAAGATTACTGTATATGGTGGTATTAGAATGTGTGTACCTTTGGTCTTGTGTGTATCCCCGTACTCTTGGTGCTGTGTCACATGCCTGAGGCACCCAAGCAAACTCTTGTTCTTCCTATTTCTATTTGTTGCCCCCCCTGACCAATGTCGCGTTATTCTTAGTTACTAGGGATTTTAATTGTGTCCTACTTCCATTTCACCTTCCCGTGTTCCTTTCACCAGTCAGCCCATTTATTATGGGTGTATTGTTTATGTGCACACTTCTAGACTGTAGTGATGTGTTAGGGACCCCCCATGTTATGTAAAATGTTTTTCCAGACTGACTGTCAGGGTAGTAATAGGCTGGTTAACTGACCCAATATTATAGTAAGACACATTTTCCATCTCAATAGGAGATGTCTTAAGTTTACCCTTTTAAACATGACGAATTTTCAGATGTGTTCTAATCATGCAAATACCAGGACTTTCTAGTGCTTGTCCTTTGTCTGCACATTTGATCATTAGCCTTTGTATTGCATAGTGCACCTGATGCACATTTTTAAAGGGACCTTTCTTCATGTCCTTGATAATCTGAATCATGTTATTTCTCTATTTGAGATGTTCTAGATAAGGGATTTAGGAACGTCTAGGCTTAGTCATTGAGGGAACACATGTATTTGCCCCATTAGACAATGCCACTGTGTGAGGAAATCCATTTGGATAGGTGACAGAGAATAATGAAAAGAACATCTTGATTTGGAGGAAACTAACAATTGTGTTACATATCCTACATCACTAGGGTCCTGCTGGATCTTCCAGAGTCAAAGGAAGAGTGATTCCCTGCAGACCTGTGATCAACACTAAGCCCACTCCCCATCAGTGACCGCTACAGATTGCTCTACAAATCCTGCAACAAGGAAGTCGCGAAGCTGGACAGCGATCATCAGCGCGACATCAGTGGTACCTCCAAAAGCAAGGCATCTGCTTGAAAGGCGTTGCAGAAAAAAGGAGGAGCCGGTTCCTTGTTTTCCACAGAATTAGAGTTTATTCATTTGGGCTCTGTACCTGTTATGTGCTGGAAACCTCTGTCAGTGTACATTCCCTTGAGCCCTTGGCCCGAGTTTTGGCCTCACCCACACCTCTTTTGCTTTGCACCAGCGGAACGGCAGTGCACCCAAGCATCCATGTTTGGAAAAAGGCACTACATTCTGGTGCCCATGAGAGAGCAGCTTGAGCATCCTCTGACACTAAATGATGAGTGTTGGAGTCTGAAAATGCTGCTGATCTTGCTAAGTAGTGCTTGGATCTGCACGAGATGCTTTGTGCCCTTGATTAATGAAGAGCACATCATTTGTAGAGTCTGCCACAAAGAAGAGACACTGGTGCATTGTTTTGAGACATTGAGACTTCCGAGTGAGCTGTGAGTGTTTTGCCCGGAGGGCACTCCAACTAAACAGTATTGTCTTCTCATGAAAAAGCCTGAATTGAAGAGGCCCAACGCGAAAAAGACACTGGAAGCGGATTTGATGGACAATAGAAGCCTGCAAGGAGAGGCTTTGGCAGACTCTGGGTATTTTCTGTGAGCTTGTATAGAATTGGAGTTTGGAAACTAAATTTTGCTGCTTTGCTGGCATTTGTTTTAAAGTACTATTCTGTTTAGTAAAAGCAGAATGAAGTCTCTCTGTGGAAGAGTATCCCTTTTTCATCTGAGAGCATTGATCAGGAACGCCACTGTTTCACTTGAACATATAATAAATTACTGAAATGCATAGGAAGCTATATAGAATGTTATTAGATAATTCTAGGATTTGCCTTCTGCTTAGGATTGTGGAAAATTATGATTTCATTCGTAATAGTGGTCACTACTTCCTCCCGTGGTCTATATGTTCTCAACAACGTGTTTTCTAGTGTTATTCTAAAATGACATTGTCTTTTATGGGTGGGATTGTTTTGTTGCTACCCAATTGACATCTGTACCCACCTCCCAACCTATGTCTCTTCCTACTATTACCTCTTTGCATTTGACCTTTGTTTCTCCTTTTCTCTCTTGCTCTTCCTGAAATTGTATTATGGTTTTCTGTTAGATTTTTGATTGGTTACCATTTGCCAGTTGCAGGGTCACGTAGGAGTACCAACGGTTCAGTTTGTGACCTGAGTAGTGGCAGTAGGTCTGCAGGACTTGCAGTGTCCCTATGACCTGCTAATAATCACAGCTGAAGTACTCTATCAAGATTGCGTGAGCGACATTAGAAAATGGAGATTGTATTGAGGAATGACGATAAAAAGCAAGAGATGAAAAACCGAAATTATAGAATGTTGTTCTCTAAGTGTGGTATAGCTTTATCTATTTTAATACTTTTATGTATTCTATTAGTTACTATATTCTGGTTTGTTTCTCCTACACAATTGACGTCTGCGCCAACTTCTCAACCTACCCTTTCTTTACTGTTTCTTCACATGACTTTCATATTTTACCTGAACATAAATTGGTTAGGCCAGAGTTTACTGATAAACCCTTCTGTACAGCTTCTACATCAACACCAGTTAGTAGTGAACATCACTAATTGTTGGGTGGGTGATCTTATACCACATACTACAGATAGAGGTATTCCCTATGTGGTCCTGCCATATATGGCCTTTGTACCACTACATGTGTAAGAAGACCTGTCCCGAGAGAGTTGCTAAGTAGTAAGATGATACTACAGCAACCCCTTGATGATCTGATAAGTATAGACCTAGATTCAGACTGACATGGGTTTAGGTTATTGCCTATATAAGGGCAAAAGGGGCGTCTGTGGTACTGAAAATTCTGGACCCTGCTATTGTATGGTACCGAAGCTCTGCACTTGTGCATAAAATATCATCATACCATGACGAATTTGGTATTGGCAGACCGGTAATAATTAGGACATTATTACTGTGCATTTGCGTCACGATTGAGTGACGGGAACACCCCTAAATCGTGCTTCCTGTCTTGAAGCCTTGGGTCCCATGTTGTGAGCGGCATCCATCTTGTGATTGCCCTTACATAGTCAATTGACCAAGGCTGAATTCGAGCTGAAAGGATACGTACACCTTTCCTGACTCCTCTGTGACCTGGGCAAAGCGGACTCCACTGCCTCAAGCCAAACCTGTTCAGGCAGTCCGCAACCCACTGGCCGAGCGAGATTTGTATCAAGGCACAACATACCACAAGCCTTTCATCGCACACAAACCATGTCTAATCTTACACACACCTGTCTCTGTTTCTGTCTTTATGATCTGCTTTACGATGGGGAGGTGCCCGTCTTTATTAGGGGTCCGTCGATATCTGATGGAAACACTGGACCTTGCCGGATAGTTAATTATATACTGGACAAACTGAAGTATAGACTTGTCATCATAACTTTGCTCCCTCTTTGTGTTGGAAATATGTGAAGTATTTACTGTGAAACAAAGAATGTTTGCCTAGGGCATAATAATTCGTATAAAAGGTCTGTGCGAAGGCCATGCAGGGAGACTACCTCATTCAGTTACATTCAAATGTGGCTGGGCGACGTAGCCTCATAATTAATAAAGATGTCTTTCCATATTTCAGATTCTCTGTTGATTCCTTTGCTGCTTATGAATGAAGTACCAATTGGTAAGATCCCTGAGAAGAAGTATGATGGTTTTCAGTATGATGAATTTTAGGTACTTCACACCACCAGCCATCAGGGCACAATTTCTACAGGCACACACACCACCAGCCATCAGTGCACACATCAATTGTTAACGCATCCACAATTAACTATTGTAGCAATCGCAGTATGGTGCACTTTACTTTTACACATATTCATCTAAAGCGAAGCATGCCACCATTGCTACAATTCCAATCCAACCCACATAATTCCACTACACACCACATCCATAACACATGGCTAAAAGACATTGCCATTTACAATATCATTAGCTCTAACTCAAATAAATCCGCGACCTATTGCATTTCCAATGCTTGTTTGCTCTGCATTGTAGAGGCAAGCGTTGTTTAGCCGTACATGCCTCTGTCATGCAATCCCTAAGGAACATAAATGAAGTACAGCATTTACACAGCCTATCATAAGCTCTAATTAAATTGATTTCTGAAAAGGCTGGTACCTATTCCTGCAATGGAACTCATAAAAGCATGTTCAGTGGGCAGTGGAGCCTCTCTAAAATCCCAGGACAAGTGCTTAATTTACTGAAATCTGCCAGACAATCAAAAAACGGGACTGTCCGTGCAAAGCCCTAGATCTTGAGCACTTGCATATTAGTGGCGTTGCCGCTTATTGCACTCTTCCCATCACCAATATGTTGCAGCAGTTTTGAAGATGTATTACTAGTTCTAATAATTTCAGTAGCACATTGTTGCTCTTGTACCTACTATTTGATATTATTGCTGTCATTGGGGTGAGACGGCCTCACCTCTGCTCGGATAAACATAAATCATGTTTGTCTCTTGGCAGAGTATAATTAAGAGGCAAGGTCCACTTAATTAGTTTGTGGAACTTTTGAACCTCTTAAACTAATCACTTTTTCAAAAATTGAGATACCCAGAAGCACATGATGTGTTTCGTGACAAGTGTGCACTTCCTTGGTATTAGGCTAGAGTGGCCTAATTTTGGATCCAGCCTACAAGGTAAAAAAACGCTTTATAATAGCAAAGTTGCAAAAAAGGAGCCAGTTATGACAATCAAACACTTGCAAAGATCTTTAACAAGGCGAATAAAATATCTACTTATATTTCTTTTTGGTTTTTCATTATTTCTCCATCCCAGGATTGGATATAAGAGAGAAAAACTTGCTAAAGGACCGTGGAAAGATGGAATAAAGGAGGAAGGACCGAAGGAAGGGGTGGCGAGCGGAAGGAGAGAAGAGGGGGAGCAGCGATGTAGAGAACTTTGAAGAGAAGAAGAAAACGTGATGCAAGAGATAGAGGAAGAGAGTAAGAAAAGAAGGAAGAGAGAAGGGAGGGCAGAGAGGAAGGAAGTGGGGTTGGGGAGGCGAGAAAAAGAAGAAATGCAGAATTACCATGGATGGAAGAAGCACGAAGCACAGGAAGGACTTGAAGGAGGCGGAAATGACGAGACAACGAAGGAAGAAAAGAGGGGAGAGAAGGACGCAAAGGGAGGATGCAGCGGAGGAAAATGAGAGGCGAGAAAGGAAGTGGGAAAAAGAATTAAAGAGCACAAGAGAGGGAGTGGGGAAAAAGGCAATGAAGGGAACATGTATTTAATAAGGAAGGAGCGGAGTGAGTGAGAAACGAAGGAGAGTCTAAAATGAAAGGAGAAACCGCACTGTGAATGTCTTCAGAGAGGCTGTCCTCGGTCCCCTGCCTCTTCTTTGTGCGAGAATAAAATGTACCCAGTGTCCTAATCCGTATCCAATGTGAATATCCAGTGTACCGTAAAAGCCTAACTTCGCCTCTTGTCCCCTTTACAAAATGGCTGAGAGCATCGAACAGACCTTTGGGCAAGTGTGAGCAGCACAGACCATTGACACCAGGGGGCATATTTTCATGGATAAACGCTACCTTGTACTCATGCCCATTTCTACCGTAGTCCACTGTGGCAAAGGGGCGTACAATGGGTGTTGCTGTGGTCGTTCCACCGCAGCACCCATTGCTTTTTGATGCTGCCCCAGATTTACAAGGCTGAGGCAACGCCAAAAACGAACGCCATGGAATACCAGGCATTAGAATTGCTCTTTCCATGTGTGATGCAGAATAGAAGGTGCAAATCGCCATTATTGATTGTTTATGTGCAGGAAGGTGTCTCTTCCTGCACATAAACAATCGTCCGTGCAGCGCAGGCACCATTGCAACATGGCAGCAGGGTGCCTGTGCTGGCGCTAGGCAGCTAGGCAGCTTTTTTTGCACCGCTGCTAGGGGAAACATAGGGGTGCACCATATTCTTGTGAAACGGCACATTCCTGCATTTTAAAAATGTCGGAGCAGGCGCTGCCAAATTTGGCGCCACTCCACGCTCCGACACTTTTTTGTAAATATGCCCACAGGTTTATGTGATGAAGGCTGCTTTTTTGAAACAGGTGAACATCACAAAACAACATAGGCCTTTGCCTTACAAAATTATAACCTCACTATACAAAGTTAAACACCTATTTTACTCTACCTGCCAACCCTAAAACACCCCATCCATAACACCTTACTCTAGCAAGATCATACTTGTACCAGAGCTGGTCAACTGCAGCTGAGACCTCTAAAACCCTTTCCCTCTTTCCTACATCTATCAACCTCTTAACCCATTAAACTTCCTACCTAACCTTAAAATTCCTGGCTCGTCCAGACGTGAACATGTCTATCCACTCCCTTTCAGCCAGAACTACCACTGACAGCAACAATAACCTTCAGTAAACACTGACAACTTCCCTGCTCACAAGATTAACAACAACTCTTTAGCCCTGTGCATAGGTGAACAACAATGCGTGCACATCCCCAAATTGACCGGGGCCCAACAGAACAAGGTTCTACCTGCCCAGCCACAGGTACGGGAGGGTGGGACAAAAATGCTACCACTATGTACCAGCCATGGTGTCACCAACACAAAATGGTGGCTGATACTTTAAAATATCTGGGTATATACCCCTTGGGGTTCATATGTAGCACAAACCACCCAAACTTCCAGAGAAGTCACCGGACTGCTCCACTTCCGCAAATTACTCCAGGGGCAGACCTCCCTTCGGTCAGCTGCCCACAATATCACCCATGACGATGAACGTTCCCGATGCAATAGTCAATATAAAAACCACCTCTCCCACAGTGCAAAGTGGGTGCTTTTCTCTTTAGTAGTTGTTGCTTGTGTCGTTTTAAGTTTGGGTCAACGCACTGGAGTAATGAAACTTGAGGGGGTCCCCCTGCAAGGAGCGTGGAGGGGCCCCCTCCGGACTCAATAAGCTGCTCTAGGGGCAGAGTACTGTCCTGAGGGGGCCCCCAGGAACTTGGGGGCCCGCCTGCTCCGCAGGGGCTGCGGAGACCTTTGTTACTCCAGTGGGTCAACCTGGCAGCACACGTTCCTCAAATATCACTGTATGGAGGGTACTAAATCACGCTTGGCGCTTTGCAAGTCTCTCGTGGTGTTTGGCCCATGAGACACCCACAGCACAATAAATAGAAAGATTAAGTTCTCTGAACAGGACAGTTTGCACTATCCTTAATCACATGTCTGTAGAAAAACAAACCCTGAAAAAGCGGGTGAAAGTGTGCATTTAATGATTTACATCATTTGAGCCGTGAGCAGCTAAAGGCAGCAAGCAGATTTTTCACTTCCAAACACAAAACATGCATTTTCAGAATAATGTATTCACACAAATATATTGCTTTTCTCGCTTTTGCCTATGCTATTTTTAGGTCTCGTTTAAGGCATTGCTTTAGCAAATGCTTGCTTGGCGAGATATTATATAGGGGCTTTAAAAATGCACCCAAAGGCTTTTCTATGCGGATTGCCTACAGTGCATGTGTGCGAGCGCGTGCACATAGCACACCGTTTGTCATCAGCTTGTGAGCCTCGGCATCAGACTTCAAAGGAATCCGCTCCCCCGACCCCACTACGCAATGCAGAGAGCTTGTTTTCTTTCCTTGCCCGGGCCGTCACTCACTTGTATGTGGCTATAAATGAACATCCCAGCTGGTGCTGGTCACGTTTTATTTTTTTTAGCTGCAAACGTCTCCATCCTTCTGCTTTGTGGTCGTCCGTTTTATTTAGTGGACACTAAACCACGCTGCAAACAACTGGAGCTTGTTTAATGATGACGTTCCTTCCTATTTGGTGTTTGTCTCTCCCGTGTAGTATACTTTTTTTCCATTTGTTTTACTGCAGCCTTCCACTGCTGCCTTTGCTTGCACTCTCCTTTTCCCCACTTCACTTTCTCCCACCCTCTCACTCTCCATGTTGCTATCTATCCCCCCACATGCCTGCCCCTCTTGCTCCTTTCATTGCTTTCCCGCTTCTCACGCGTTTCTGTAGATGTGGGCATAGCAAAGATTACAAACAAAATGACACAAACAAGAGAAAAAAATGTGCCTGTAATTACGTGTGATACACACGCTTTGCTAATCAGGCCACAATCACTTTATTAAACTCTGATGAATTCACAAAGTACAGGATGCACAGGGACCTTGTGATTGCTTCCACCACCTCGGGATTGTACTCATTGTTTACACCGGTTTTCAAAGGGGTGGGGTCACATTGGCCTGGTAACATGGCTGCAGATCGCTCTGAGTGAGGTGTACAGTGTGTTCGCTACTTCCATTGATAACGTTCAGTTAAGAGTAATGGTCACATTCTTTCAGCTGTGAAATGCAGGGATTGCAGGTATTATAATAAAAGAAATCGGGTGAAGCTAAGATGTAAACGGGAGGGGCAACCATCCACCATTTCCCTGCAATCCTGCCTCCTGTCCAGTTACCCACGTAAAGGTACTGTGAGATGTCAATTGCCCTGCATTTTGGTTCCGAGCCCCTTTTAACCCTTTTACTCTCATTCCTATACCCCCTAATGTTATGTGTAAGAGGTGTCAATTAGGTAGGGAGGAGCTTCAGCACAAAGGGGCCCTGCACATCAGCTGCAGTACCCCTATTCAGCTACAGAGACACAAATACAGCCACTGCTCCAGATACATGAACAAAAACAATACTAGGGAACAATCCTGAGAGTATCACCTTGGTGGTTCTTTGCACTATTAAGCTGTTTCTGAGTGCTCAAGTATTTTTAAATCACTGGACAGAGGTACCACGAGAGTCTGATGTGCCTAGGATCTAACTCCTACTTGCTCCCAGGGCTTCATATTTACTGTCATATTGCATTTTGGTGACTATATCAGACTGGGAACTCCCTCCCTCCCCCAGGTACTATTCAGTCCATTTTTTATCTATGCTCTTTCTCACACATTATACATTAATTCTAAATACTTCCAATCTTGTCAAAAAGGGAGCAAAGGAATAATTTCGAAAAGTGTTTTCATAAGTTCACACAATTTGGCCAAATACACGATATCTCCTCTCTCTCTACACCCCTCTCTCTCTACACCCCTCTCTCTACACCCCTCTCTCTCTACACCCCTCTCTCTACACCCCGTCTCTCTACACCCCTCTCTCTCTGTCTATCGCCCTCACACTATCTATCTATCTATCTATCTATCTATCTATCTATCTATCTATCTATCTATCTATCTATCTATCTATCTATCTATCTATCTATCTATCTATCTATCTATCTATCTATCTATCTGTCTGTCTGTCTGTCTGTCTGTCTGTCTGTCTGTCTGTCTGTCTGTCTGTCTATCTATCTATCTATCTATCTATCTATCTATCTATCTATCTATCTATCTATCTATCTATCTATCTATCTATCTATCTATTTATCTATCTATCACCCTGACTCTATCTATCTATCTATCTATCGCCCTCACTCTATCTATCTATCTATCTATCTATCTATCTATCTATCTATCTATATATCTATCTATCTATCTATCTATCTATCTATCTATCTATCTATCTATCTATCTATCTATCTATCGCCCTCACTCTATCTATCTATCGCCCTCATTCTATCTATCTATCTATTGCACTCACCCTATCTAGCTATCTATCGCCCTCACTCTATCTATCTATCGCCCTCTCTTTATCTATCGCCCTCACTCTATCTATCTATCTATCTATCTATCTATCTATCTATCTATCTATCTATCTATCTATCTATCTATCTATCTATCTATCTATCTATCTATCTATCTATCTCCCTCAATCTATCTATCTATCGCCCTCACTCTATCTATCTATCTATCGCCCTCACTCTTTCGCCCTCACTCTATCTATCTCCCTCACTCTATCTGTCGCCCTCACTCTATCTATCTATCACCCTCACTCTATCTATCGCCCTCACTCTATCTATCGCCCTCATTCTATCTATCTATCTATCTATCTATCTATCTATCTATCTATCTATCTATCTATCTATCTATCTATCTATCTATCTATCTAGCTATCTATCTATCTATCTATCTATCTATCTATCTATCTATCTATCTATCTATCTATCTATCTATCTATCTACTATCTATCTATCTATCTATCTATCTATCTATCACCCTCACTCTATCTATCTATCTATCTATCTATCTATCTATCTATCTATCTATCTATCTATCTATCTATCTATCTATCTATCTATCGCCCTCACTCTATCTATCTATCTATCTATCTATCTATCTATCTATCTATCTATCTATCTATCTATCTATCTATCTATCTATCTATCTATCTATCTATCTATCTATCTATCTATCTATCTATCTATCTATCTATCTATCTATCTATCGCCCTCCCTCTATCTATCTATCGCCTTCACTCTATCTATCTATCACACTCACTCTATCTATCTATCCCATCACCACGGCATCACTCAGCACCACCACAGCATCACTCAGGGGCACCACAACATCACTATGCGCTACTACAGCATCACTGAACGCCACAACATCACTCAGCGCCACCACAGCATCAATCTGTGCAACCGTTAACAACAACTGGTTCAAATACGTTCTCTCAATGTTTCAAGCTTTATTACAAATGTCACAAAAATATGTTAATATTTCACTTCTGTTCTTGGATTTTTGTCACAATAAAATACACTGAACATAATCGTCACAAAAGTTATTTACAAAAGTTTAAGCTATTGCCATTATAAATTAAAATAACTTTAATTTAAGTATTAATTCTTTTTTAAAAAAGCCATTGTTATTTGTAATATGAGTACATCTAAGTCACATAAATACAAAAAATATTGCATTACAAATGTTCTAGGTGTCACATTTTCGAAAGTTAAAACTGTTGGCATTGTAAATTACAAAGCTATTAATTTAGCTATTTTCAAAACCAACACATAAATACAAAATTTGTCATTTACAATACCAATAGCTCAAACTTTCCTAATGTGAGACCTATTGCATTGCAAATGCTTGTTTATCTATGTCCCCCACTCGCGTTCAACAACCACATACTAACATCTTTCAACCTCGGATGATCATTAAAAGATGTAAAACAGCTACCGACCGTCATTGTTAAAAGCAAGGTAGTTTTTTTCTAGTTAAACACATCTTACAGGCTCTGGCCTATAACAGCATGGCTACATCTTGGTTACAGAGACCCTTCAGCCTCGTGTATTTAACAACAAAAGAATACCTTGGGTTACACAGGACTTACAGGCTCTAGCCTCTGACAGTATAGCTCCTCCACATGTTATGGAGTTCGGCGTGGCCTTGGTACCTGACAGCAAGGTTACGTACATGTTACAAGCTTTAGTAACAGAGCTATCCAAAAGGAAGTTACTGAGACATCTTACTGTTTCAGGCATCAAACCACAAATCTCTCCCTCAGGTTACACAGGTCTACAGTTGCAGGCGTCGGGAATCGCAAACATATCAAACCTGTGATTTGGGCTACGAAGGTAGTACTTCTGTCCTAATGAAAAACAGCATCCTCAAACAAATAAGGGCAGTACAAAACAAAGACCTCAATCACCCATGGCATTAACAAGAGTGTCATAGAAGTAGTTGTGAATTACTGTGCACCTCTGGGTTTGCCTCTAAGAAAAATGATGTGAGGAAAGGTGACAGGCAAAAGAGATTAAGATTTTTGGAGTTTTATTATATATTCTTAGTATTATATAATCTTATTTTATTTTATTTGATGCATGTCACCCAAGAGGTTGAGAAATTGGTACAAATTTGGATATATGGTTCGCTTTGCATATGTATATATTGCATTTTTCTTCGTAACTTCTTTCCAGATTTTAATTCGTTTTAACTCACATTTTCACAGTAATTTATTTGCATTACATATATCTTTACAAGAAAACGTCTATCATGACAAATTGGAGTACGACAAGCCAGAAATATGATATACTTGTATGTTTCTGAGGATTCATTAATAAAATCATGATCTTGTACGTGTATATGATTCCTCATGAATAAGTTCTTACCTTAACATGAGGGGCAATTGTTAGCTCTAATCGCATCGGACATGCTATAGTATTGGCTATTATTCCTGTATATGATTATTTTTGTATTGGTTATCATTCCTGTACATGATTATTGTATTTACTCCTCTTATGTCATTATGCTCCATCGTCTAGCCCATTCTTCGTTCACCCAGGTTTATAAATGACCTGTTATGTGTGCACTATTTGATCTAATGCCTATTAGATTCCCCATTTGACTCATGTTTTGATTATTGTTTTTGGTATTGGTTATTAATCCTGTATATGATTTTGTTACTCCCCTTATGACATTATGCTCCATCGTCTAGCCCATTCCTCGTTCACCCAGTTTTGTAAAAGATCTGTTATGTGTGCACTATTTGATTCAATGCCTATTAGTTTCCCCATTTGACTCATGTTTTGATCTGTTACCTTCCTTTCCCTAAATTGTAAAGCACTCTGATATCCTTCGGGATCAAGTTCGCGCTATATAAAACTTTATCAATAAATAAAATAAATATGGCTCTTACTATGAATTTCATATTGACTCACCACAAGAGCTATAACAAAAACACAAATTTTGTGTAACGAATGATGGGGCAGATGTATCATCACCATCATTTGCGAATCTCAAATAGCGATTTTTTAGAAATCGCTATTTGAGAATTGCAATTTGGGATGTATGTAGAAAATCGCAATTTTTTAGCGATTTCTTAATATTCCTAAATTGCGATTTGCAAATTGCGAAATCGCAATTAAGGAATAATTTCCCAATAATTTCTATGGGCCAGGAGGCCCATAGGAATGATTGGGAAGTTATTCTCAATTTGCAATTCGCAATTTGATAATCGCAAATTGAGAATAATTTCAAGGGTGCAAGGGTGTCTTGAGGACACCCTGCTGCACCCCTGAATTTTACATGTGTGCGCATGTGGCGCACATGCATGCCCTAAGGCACATGGCACCTTCACAAATGCCAAAAAGTGCTTGAAGTTGGTGGTAATTTGCGATTTCTTAAGGTGAATTCGCAAAGCGTAAGTGTTTCTTACATAGTATTTAAGAAATCGCTTTTTGCGATTCCTTAAATGCTTGCACAAAGTTAAGGAATTGCAAATTTTGCAATTCCTTAATTTTGCGATGCCATTTCCTACGTACATCCAGTTTTCCTGATTGTTAGTCGCAAACGCTGTTTTTTTGCGAATCGCAGCGTTTGCGACTAAAAATCCCGTTGATACATCTGCCCCGAAATCTTAAAAAATATAATGCATGCAATTTTGCAAATAGCAGGACATATCCCTAGCGAATGATAAGTAACAGACGTTTTTTTGAACTGTAACATTAACTGAAATTGGATATAGTCTATCTGCTATTCCTATTGATGTTTGTTGGAGGAGCTATGACTTGTCACATTTTCGGATAACAGACTACATATTATCATCCAGAGATGTACCCCTTGGAGGAGATGGATGAGGGGGCATTAGAGACTACAGACATGGAGGACATTAGCTTCCAGGGTCAGGTCTGAAACCAGCTGTCCGGATATCTGCGGACCAGTATCTAATTTCCAGGTCAGACAGGGCAGAGCCTTATTGGGTGTTAGTAGACACTGAAGCCCATGTCTGGCAACATGTTTATGTCAACTTTTGTGCTTGGCGCTCTAATTCGCACCTGTAACTCCATTTCATCACCACGTTGGTGATTCCACACATTAGTGTCCATACTTAGTGGGCACGTATCATGCCAAATGCACATGGAATGAATATAAGAACATGTCACATAGTAAGCACATCAAAATCCATCGATGAATGTTATACATCTCATATTAAACCGGGCATAAGTGAGCATGGTGCCTGAGTTGCACAACCACCCACTGAGTTACCCATATGCAATGCATTACGCATGATGTGATACACGTTACCAAACTGATTACAAAATGTAAATGGGCCCCCAAAGCATCAACAATTGTCCAAAGCAGGTGTCATACTTCTCGTATCACCTAACATCATGAGATACGGCAAACACAGTCAAGCCCAAGGGGGCAGGTTATGGCTGTCTGAAGCGAACCCACTGAACGTGTAGAGATATGCACAGTTCCCTCCCCAAATGGGGTAAAAAAAATACCTCATCACTCATATTTCAAAACAGCCACCCTCCAACGGGTCCATGAGAATATCTCAAGGTGGAAGAGTAGGGTAGGGGCCCCAACTGGGCCTACCTCTTATCCACCATAGCAACACCAGTTATAGAGAATACCTTTCTCTCCTCCCTGTAAATAAAAGAGTAACAAGAAATACAATTAACACAAAAAACTCCTCCATTAAAATCCAAATACACTCAAGGGCAAAACTCAGACTAAGAGCTGGGCATATGAATGGCAGGAATCCATCATCAGGGCCAGGCTTAGACCCAAAAGCTCACCCTCAAAATGTAGTAAATTATGTCCAATGTTACACAGAGCAGGTACACCCAGACCTCTTAAGGGATGGGAAGTGATTTTTGTGTCAAAGGCATATTTTTAATAGATGGGGCCAATAACAATATTTTCGGGAATATTAAGGCAGCCTGAAACATTATTCCAGTGCAGCTGCAATACCTATCACCCTAAGGGCATCCCATAGGATACATCCATCCTGCCTTACTGGGGCTCCATCCAAACTCTGGCAGAGATGTTGTCAGTCCAATTTCGTAGGCCTTAAAGGCTCAGTCGTAGGTCATAGGAATCTAGAGGTCTTACAGGTTTATATATCTGACAGCACCCTTATTCCTCAGGTCAAAGAGAAGTTACAGCCTCTAACTTCAAATAAACCAATCAAATAGGATTTGTAGAGCGCTGCTTATCACCCCTAAGGGCTTCCAGGTGCTGACTGCTTAGTTATTCCTTGTGGAAAAAGTTCTTACTGGCTAATGTCTTGTGTATATGGAGGCTCATGTGGCAGTTTACAAAATCCTACAGGCCAATACATCTGCCAGTGAAAGCGTTCTTCAGACTACACTCACTTAACAAACTAAGGGCGTCATTTACAAGAAACTGATGCATCGCCATCGATGCATCAGTTTCCTTGCGCGTGCGTGAACTGCCCTAGCAAAACCATGGATGCACTGTATTTATACTTCAGGGCTCCATGGCGCAAGGTTTAATAGATGCGTCAGATATTCTGACGCATCTGTTGGTGTAAAAGTAATGCATTGCTGAAGTTGGTCCTGAAACGGACTCAATTCCAGCAATGCGTCTAAACACATAGGCAAGTCCCATTGTACAGGCCATGCGTCAATCCATACGCCTGGTCTGAGCAGGCGTGAAGGTTTTGATGGAGTCAAGTCATCGAGCGATGCAGTGAAATGTTGTAAATTTCTCTGCGTTAGTTATAAGTGGCTTGTTGTGTGGTAAAGCCTACCCTGAATACATCACACCTGGCGCAGGTATAATGTGACACAGGTGTCTACAAACTGACACGTTGAACCCAATGCGTCAATTTGTAGATAACAAGCAGTGTGGCGCACTGATAGCGCTGTTGCTGCATCAAAAAACAGTGATGCAGGGGCAGCGCAAGGGACTTGCAAATGAGGCTCTAAAGTTTCTCACAACAGAATTCATTCTCAGGATACATAGGGCCTCATTTGCAAGCCCCTTGCGCCGCCGCTGATTCACGTATTTGTTAGCAGCAGCGGCGCAATCAGTGCACAATACTGCTCCTTTTATACAAACTGACACATTGGGTCTATTGCTTCCGTTTGTAGAGCCCTGCATCATATTATACTTGCGCCAGGTATTATGTATGCAGGGTGGATAATTCCATGCAAAAAGCCCCATAGAACTGACGCTGTGAAATTTACATTATTTCACTGCGTCACTCTACGATTTGACGGCATCAACATACTTACACCTGCTCTGACCAGGTGTAAGGATTGATACAGGGCTGTTACAATGGGACTCGTCTATGTGTTTAGACGCATTGCTGGAGTTAGATCAGTTTTAAAGACCAACGCCAGCAATGCGTCACTATTGCACCAACAGATGCGTCAGAGTATCTCATGCATCTGTTAATCATTGTGCCAATGGAGCCCTGTATTATAAATGGCGCAAGGAAACTGACGCATTGATGCTGATGCGTCAGTTTCTTATAAATGAGTCCCACAGCTCTTACAGGCCCAGGCCTGTAGCTTAAGATCTCATCTGGCAATAAAGCCAAACCTCACATTACACGACTCTAACAGGATAAGGAAAGTGACAGCAAAGCTATGCTTCAGGATACGAACCTGCGAAATATTGTGGCTCGCGAGATATAAATTGTTTCGTTATATAACTAACTGTTGAAAGAGTGTATTGTAGGACTTAATTTCAATGACAATCCTTTGTCTTTCTTTTACTTTGAACTCAAATTAGGATTTTCAACAAAACAGGTTCGACTCTGTACTTTATCAGAAGCTAATGGGGGCAAGATCAGTTTGCATTTTTATTTTTTTGTGATCAATAGCGCACATAAATCGCGCACTCACACAGATAGCACACATTTTTTAAACAACTGATTGATAAAAATTGGCAATCAGTGAGCGCACTGCTTATACCTAGTCACCATTTGAATAATGTGTATCGGCAAAAGCCCATTTTATCCACTTTCCCAAAATGCTTTTTACTTAAAAATGTGTCTTGCTTCAAAGTGCATCAAAGCTTATGTAAACTAATAATCTTTATTTGCATTTAATGTTGAATGTAGCGTGGGCTGAAAACCGCGTTAAAAAGCCCTCTAAAAGCAACACACACGTGTTATGGCGCTGAACCAAAACTAGCAACGGCCCTAGAGATAACTTAAAAAGGAAATAAAGTTATGTTTTCAGAACTTTCCGTATCAGGGGTGTGTTAGATGCTGTTGTAAAGGAGACGCCTGTCCATGTTATAGTACAAAACGCATACCATATACCTTGGTAAACGCTATATATGTCATTCTGACACAGAAGAGAGAGAGCAGCCCCGCAGGTCATAAAGATGAATTCTCACCCAAAGGAGTGATAGCACAGCTGGCAGCCACAGAGGTCTGGTCAACCTAAAGAAGGGATCCCTGAAAGACAGGGACTGTAGGCCAGAGGCCCAAAGCACACTTTGCCCATTTCTGAAGACGTTTATGGATGTGTGTAGAGTACTTTAGGTTCTTTAGTCTGTGGTTATATGTTTGTTTGTGTGATGTATTTTAGGTTCTTTAGGTCGTGGTTAAGTTTGTATTTGTACAATACTTCAGGTTGTTTGGGGTGTGGTTATGTTTGCAAGTGCACTGTATTTCAAGTTGTTTTGCTTGTGGTTATGTTTCAATTAGTAGATTTGTAGATCGCTTCTTGTCACCCGTGAAGGTATCCTGGTGCTGGCCTGGTCTAGTTGAGTAGCCAAATAGCCATGGCTTCAGGGACATTCGGAACTCTGGAAGAGATGGGGCTGTCCAGAAATGAAAGGGTAGCTCATTCCATGTCTTCTCTGCTAGGTAGGTGAAGGAGCGACCTCCGCATCTGTTACATTGGATGCCAGAGGTGAGGGCTAGAGAGAGGGAAGTGTAGCAGAGGTGTCTGGTGGACTGATGGAAGTTCAGACTGTGGTTCAAATTTGCTGGTCCAGAGTTGTGCAGAGCCTTGTATGCATGGGTCAGTAGCTTGAACTGGCATCTTTTCTGTACCAGGAGCCAGTGGAGTTCCCTGAGGTGGGGGTGATGGGGGATCTTCTAGGGAGGACCAGGAGGAGTCTGGCTTGGACGTATGGTCTGTAGTCGATGGAGGAAGTGAGCTGCGATCACTACATATACAGTGTTGCTGTAGTCCAGTCGGCTGGAGAGGAAGGCATCGTGTGATGGTGCCTCTTGAGCTTTAAGGTAGCTCTTTGAATATCTTATGAAGCATGCGGAGGATGAAGAAGTAGGAGGAAGAAACAGAGTTGCCCTGAGTTGTCATGGTTAGCTTGTTGTCCAAGATGATTTCAAGGTTCCTAGCGTGGTCAGTGGTGGTAGGATGTGTCTCATGGGGAAAATTTGATTCTGAAGATCAGTAACTCTGTCTTGGCTGTGTTGAGCTTCAGGCAGTAGTCCATGCCTGTCATACTGTTGTGAAAGTTGGTCTTGGTGTTGGTAGTGTCTTTGGGGAGCAAGAGGATTAGTTGTGTGTTGTTGGCGTAGAAAATTATGTTGAGTCCATGGATTTTGACAGTTCTGGCCAGAGGTGTCATATGAGTTGAAGAGGGTGTGACTTAGCGAGGATCCTTGGGGTACTCCAAAAACAATTTCCTTGGGTTTGGAGGTAAAGGATGGATTTTTTTGTGTTCTCCCAGTGATGAAAGAGGTTATCCATCTCAAAGCAGCTTCTTGGATACCTGTATAGGTGAGATAGGTAATCCAATTACCGAAGTTTCTGATGTTGTGACTAGGTTGTTTGAGGAGATGGGGTGGGTAATGTTGATGGCATTGAACCAAGTTGACAGACTGGGGGCAGAGGTCAGTGAGCTGGTGATGTTGAAGTGGATGTTGGAGTGGTCGGTCCAGGTGAGTTCCATGGTGTTACTGAACCTGATGCGGTCACTTGAGTGAAGATGACGTCTAGCTTGTGGACTGCAGTCTAGATGGGGTCATAGAAAAGTTGGGTGAGTCTGATGCTGTTGATGCTGTCGAGGAGTAGGTAGTGTTGATGTGATTTTGGTTGTTGCGATGGAAGTTGAGATTGCCTAGGAAAATGTAGTTGTTGGAGTCTATGCCGAGGAGGGCGATGAAGTTGCAGAAGTCTGGGCGTGGTCCTGCAGGACAATAGACGAGGTTGCCCCTGAAGGTGGTTTGCCATCTGTTTGGAGTCAGAAGTTGAGCTGTTCCATGGCTTCGATGATGTTATCATTAGTGATGGTATATTGGATGAATTCCTTGTGTATGATGGCGATTCCTTCACCAGGCTTATTGATGCGGTTGTGGTGAATGAATTTGTATCCTTCAGGTATTGTGGCAGCGATGTTGGGTGCGGAGGAGGGTTGAGCCAAGACTCTGTGAGGAAGAGGATGATGGGTGTGAGAGTCGGGAGGAGGCCCCAGATTTCAGAGGTGTGTTTGCCTACTGAGTGTTTGTTGAGAAGGGTGCATGCGATTTGGTGTTTTTGTTCCAGTGGTATCAGTGGTGTGTTCAGAGTGGGGTTGGTCGGTGGGCTGGTGTGTCTGCTCTAGCAGGTGAAAGGTCGCACCATGGAACATGGGTCAGCGTGGTGGGAGTGTTTGTTGCTACATCTTTTGACTTAAGACAAAATCCTAACTTAAGTTTCTCTTAAGTCTGTCTTAAGACAAACTTAAGAAAAAAATCCTAACTTCTGTGAATACCAAAAGTAGTAAGTTTAGGATTTTGTCTTAAGTTAGTTCTGTGAATCGGGCCCCGAGTTCCGCCCCTCAGCCATTGGGTTGCTCTGTCATTCTTTCATCAAGTCCTCGCATTGGTTCATTGTATCTGTCAATAGTGAAATATGAAGTCTTCCCAATGAGCACAGGTGCCCAGAATGATCTTTAGACTGCTTCCCTCCACTTCTACCAAAAGCTTCCATCAATGACACTGCTCACTGCCCGCAAAGAGTGTGCTAAAGGTAGATTACAGCAAGGAAACCGAGCAACAGTTTCCCACAAGGAGGGGTTGGGTGGGTGGTGGTTTCTTACCCTCGAAAAATTCCCTATGGCATTTACCATTTTTTAAAAGCTATAAAATTCCTTCATACACTTTCCAATAGAACCATGATTACAATTTGCACATATGTGACCAATATTCTGTGCACTCTGTAGAGAGGCCAAAGATTGAAGAAGCATGTATGAAGTCTTTTATGACACAGGGACTGGATCGGTCAGAAACTTGTTCTACCTACAGCCTCAACTCCAGAGCTCCTGGTTGAGCCATCATCAACAATTACCTTCCTGAACACACTCTGACACAATCAGGCAACTCAGAGTGCAGTATGTGCTGTACAAAATGCACATGTAACATGAAAATTGAGAAGCGCAGCATCTAGGAAATAGTGGCACGTACCATAAAAAAGAAGTAAAGCATGTGAATACACCACTGATTTGGATTACCTTCAACCGTTCTTGCAAGCATTGCCTAGAATGACATCGTTGTGCTTGCTTTTAAAGGTAAAGATTTGACCAACAGCACCTGGTAGAGGTCTGTTTGAAATTCTGGGGCAGATTTACAAGCCCCTTGCAACACTTTTGTGCTGCCGTTACGTCACTTTTGTGATGCAACAGCAGCGTTAATAGTGCAGCAAATTTACAACGTGGCACATCTAGGGAGATGCGTCACGTTGTAAAGCCCTGCGTGACATTATACCGGCGCCAGGTATAATGTATGCAGAGTGGGCGTTCCCACGCAGGAAAGCCGTGTAAAAGTGGTGTAGTGAAATCTACAAGATTTCACTGTGTGACTTTTAGGATGCCACTGCATCAAAACCTTACGCCTGCTTGAACCAGGCGTAAGGATTGATGCAGTGTATTGGGAAGAGGCTGCAACAACCATTGCTGGAGTTGCGTTGTGCTTGCGACATGACTCCAGCAATGCATGACTTTTCTGCCAACAGATGCGTCAGAATTTCTGACGCATCTGTCAATCCTTGCGCCTTAGTGCGCCATATTTCAGTGTATTGGGAATAGGCTGCAACAACCATTGTTGGAGTTGCGCCATGTTTGCAGCACGACTCCAGCAATGCGTGACTTGTCCGCCAACAGATGCGTCAGAATTTCTGACTCATCTGTCATTCCTTGCGCCTTAGTGCGTCGTATTGTAAATACGGCACATCTATGGTGGCTAAAGGTCTATTCACGCAGGCGCAGGGAAATCTGACCCTCTGTTTTTAGGTCTCGCAGTGACAGCACTCGTGCTGTTTCTTCAAGACATTTTGTTTACATGCTGGGGGCCTGAAGCCCCCCCCCCCATTGCTTACTGTTAGTTTTCTTCACTGCCACTCTCATTTGCTTGGTTGTTGTTAGTCTGCCCCTCTGTTTTTAGGTCTCGCAGTGACAGCACTCGTGCTGTCTCTTCGAGACATTTTGTTTACATGCTGGGGGCCTGGAGCCCCCCCCCCCCATTGCTTACTGTTAGTTTTCTTCACTGCCACTCTCATTTGCTTGGTTGTTGTTAGTCAGCTACCATAGGTTTCTGTCCTATTTGTGTATTTGACCCTTGCCTGAAGCATGGGTGTTTACATGCTGGGGGCCTGAAGCCCCCCCCATTGCTTACTGTTAGTTTTCTTCACTGCCACTCTCATTTGCTTGGTTGTTGTTAGTCTGCCCCTCTGTTTTTAGGTCTCGCAGTGACAGCACTCGTGCTGTCTCTTCGAGACATTTTGTTTACATGCTGGGGGCCTGGAGCCCCCCCCCCCCATTGCTTACTGTTAGTTTTCTTCACTGCCACTCTCATTTGCTTGGTTGTTGTTAGTCAGCTACCATAGGTTTCTGTCCTATTTGTGTATTTGACCCTTGCCTGAAGCATGGGTGCATTACTTGTGTCCTCCCACTGCACATTTTTTAGGCGCTATTTTTATCTTTGAGTTTAACCCCTTCGATGCTTGTGACGGAACCATTCCGTCATCAGTCACAGTTGGGCTGTGCTGATGACGGAATGGTTCAGTCACGACCACACCCATTTCAATGAGGGGCAGCACAGGAGGGGAATTCCATTAGCAGCGAAGGTGTTAAGCACTCTACAAGAGTGCATCTATTTCAACTGGCTCCCTCGTGCTCTTCTCCCCGTTGGTTTTCCTATCCTATTCGCCGCCTGCCCTAACCCGCCCTGCCTTCTTTAGTTATTTGTGTTGCCTTTGCCCACCCTCTATCAATCTGCTGTCCTCGACCACACCCTCCCTCAGTTGTTATTAGACCCCTACCCACCATAACACAGCTGCGCTATGACACTGGCTGAGTCTTGGCACTTTTTTCCCTCCACATCCACGGTTGTCCGACTTGACCTCCACCCTGCTTCTGTATTCCCACCCCCCTCCCAATAACTATAAGTGCTCAAGGCAGGACTGGCCATAACGGGCACCGGCAATCTCCCAGTGTGCAGCACGGGTGGGGGCCGGTTTTGGGCCCCTGGGGGCGTTTTTGTTACAGGGCCGGTTTTGCAGATTAGCTGCAAAATCGGCCCTGTACTAATTCGTCCGAAAACCGGCCCTGGCAAAGAGCTCGGCGGCACCTCCAACGCCTGTGAGTGAGGAGGGGCAGGGGCGGCCTTAGGCATGTGCAAGCTGTGCATCTGCACAGGGCCACCAAACCCCAGGGGCCACCACGCCAATATATATCCTTAATATAATAATCCTCTGAGGACGGATACATTTTTGCGTGACGGCCCCTGGCAGGGATTTGGCGGCCTCCAGCTCTGTTCCACTTCCAAACACCCTAACTCCTCCCCCCCCCCTCTTCACTGGCCTTCGCGTTTTGCCCCGCCCGGAGCCCATCTTCCAGGGCCCCCTACCTACGCTACCTGCCCAGAGCCCCCATGAGCCTAGAGCCGCCCCTGGGAGGGGGGGGCCGGCCGAGCACTTTGCCAGGGCCGGTTGTGGTTCCTAGTCCGGCCCTGTAAGTGCTTGGTTGACTATGCAAGCTTGAGCTGCAGCCGTACGCCTCTACTCGCCTCTCTGCTGGGGCCAACCCAAGCCACATTAGTGATGGACCGTGTTTAAGCTGCTTACTGCCAGGATTCTTCCTTAGCCCTTTAAACTAGCTATGCTTGGATAGTATACCTTTTTGACAATCAATTGTTCTGTCCAGTGTCTGTTGTTTTCACTAGAACAAAAGGCGCTCATTCCCTCTGTGCATTTTTCTGTTCATTGAACCAACTCCACAAATAACAAAGAATTAGTGCAAACAGTTGCTCTCAGGGCGTTCACTGTGAATAAAATGAGTATCTCGATAAATATACGTGGCTGGAATGACAGGCTGCCTGTGTCCTTCTACAGAAATATTTGTAGGTATATTTTATGTTATTGTGTTTAAAGTACCCCAATAATTATACTATGTTTGTCGGTCTAACCATCTACATATCTGTCTACCTGCCTATTTATATTTCTGTCACATGTATATTTATCTGCCTCTCTGCCTGTAAATGTGTGTGTGTAGCTATCCATGGTAACAGTTGTTTATTTGCTTGTCACCTTCACAGAACCGCTTTGTGTAGAATACTTTGGGGCAGATTTACAAGGAACTGACGCATCTGCATAGATGCGTCAGTTTCCTTGCGTCACCTCCAAATGTCCATGTGCCACCATGGATGCGCTGTATTTACAATACAGTGCACCATGGCGCAAGGAATTACAGATCCGTCAGAAATTCTGACGGATCTTTTGGAGGAAAAGTGATGAATTGTTGGAGTTTATCCAAAAAGTGATGCAACTCCAGCAATTCACCAGAAAACATAGGTAGGTCCCATGTAAAATGCCCTGTGTCAATCCTTACGCCTGGTATGAGCAGGCGTAGGGATTTTGAAGCAGTGAAGGCGTAGAGTGACGCAGTGAAATCTTCTAAATTTCACTGCACCAGTTCTAAGTGGCTTTTTGCATGGGCACGCCCACCCTGCATACATTATACCTGGTGCAGGTATACAGTGAGGCAGGGCTTTACAACGTAACACATCTCCCTAGATGAGTCACGTTGTAAATGGGCCGCAACTTTTACGCTGCAGCTGCATCACAAACGTGATGCAAATGCTGCGCAAAAGTGGCGCAAGGGGCTTGTAAATCTGCCCCCTGATATGTTATATTTAACCAATTGAAATTGGTGCTTATTAATCTGTCGGCCCCTTCTCCCTCTTTCTTTCTATGGGGATATTATATATAGAGATTCAGCTATTATGTATAGTGCATACATTCTGCAGAACTGTAGTATTTATTAATATATATTATTATTACTGTTCTAGACATCGATGTTATTGTTATTGTCTACTCCACCATTTTCTGTGTGTATCTCAGCCGTAGTAACTTGGCTAGCGCGATACTCTACATTGAACCAGTATAGCAGAATGCAGTTCAACTATCAAAGTATTGTCATAGCGGTTTTAAAGATCGCAATATTCCTGCCCAACATCAGACGACAAACACATGCAGTAAATCGGCAGTCCAAAAAGTGATCCTTTTAAACTTATTCCATTATCTGCTCAGTGCAGCCGGGCACATCAGCCTACTTTACTTCTGAACAATTTCATCTCCTTGACCAATGTCAATCCGGTTTCAGACCGGGCCATACCACTGAAACCGCCCTGGTCCACATTGTTGAGGACACTCTACGTTCACTAGATCAGAATCAATCTTGCTTACTAATCCTCCTTTACCTATGTTTATGTTTAAGAATTTGTAGAGCGTGTGGCTGCCCGAGGGCTTCCCAGCGCTAAAGAGTATTGTTTACAAACTCTTATCCATAGGGCGTCTACAAGGGAAACAGCAAAGTTTTGAGATGTTTCCTGAAAACTGTTTCATTGGGTAGAATTCTTATTTTATATGGGAGGGCATTTCACATCTTTGGTACCAGGTGGGCAAATGATCTGCCCCCCCCCCCTCTCCCCCCCCCCCCACCGGGCTCTTTTCGCTCTTGTTATCCTAAGAAGCTGTTGCTGGGCTAATCTTAGATGCCTGGTCGGGATATATCTGGACATCATTTGTCTCAGGTTTATTGGACATTTTTTGTTGACAGCCCTAAATGCCAAGCATAGGGACTTAAACTTTATTCTTAGGGGAGCCAGTGTAGCTGTTTCAGTGCTTCTTTAGTCGAAATGCGTTTGGAGATTTTTAGGAGTCTTGCTGCCGCATTTTGTACTACCTGTAGTCTCTTCGTCACATATTTAGGCTCACCCACGTAAAGTGAGTTTCCATAGTCCCAGCGGGAGATACTAAGAGACTGGATTATGTTTTTTTCAGATGTTCTGGAATCACCTCAATAATCTTCCTTAGTGTTTTAAGCCGAGAGATACATATTCCTGAAAGCTTCCTGGATTGGCAGTCCATCGTGAGTGAGTTCTCTATCCAGACCCCCATGTTTTTTATAACTGATTTGGGTATAGGTGGGTTTCCCATACAAGGGGGCCACTGTGTCAGAATGCCTGGATAGTGGATTTTCCTAATAGCATAATCTCTGTTTTTTCGCCATTTAATTTTGGATGGCTGTTTGCCATCCAATTTACCACTCTCTCCAGACAGTGGCTCAACTGCTTATTTGCATTATCTGTTAGGGAAACTATCAGCTGAGTGTCATCAGCATATGACCCCACTGAGGCACCATCTTCCTGTGCTATATTAGCCAGCTGTTGTTTGACACTGTGAATCATGAAACCCTTTGGAAACATTTTAGAACACAGGATGAGTCTCTATGGTATTGTATTAAAATGGTCTCCTCCTTCTTTTACAACAGATCTCAGCACATCTTAATCAATCACCCTCTTTCCGACCAGTCACCACTTACACTAGGTGTACCCCAAGTTTTAACTCTCTCCCCGACACTGTTCAACCTGATCATGGAGCCTCTAACTGAAAACCTCAAACTCCCTCACATCTCCTACCACACGTATGCAGATGATACTCAACTCTACATGAAAATTACCTTGCCCGATGACATCAGCACCCTTAAGGACACCTTGACAAAAACACAACATTAGCTGCCTCATAACCATCTCAAAATCAATGCCCTCAAAACAGAATTCCTATTGATCTTACCACCCAGTATCACCTCTAATATCAAAGACTGGCTTTCACACCTTAGTGCCCTGAACAGTACCCCCACATCATGAATAATTTTGGACAACACCCTTTTCATGCAAAAGCAAATTGTTGCCGCCACCAGAGGAGCTAACCATCAACTACATGCATTAAGGAAATTATAACCTTTCCTTCCCACTGCAGATCTTAAAACAGTGGTTCAAGCACTTCTGATATCCAAATTAGACTATGATAGTGCTTCTCTTGTGAGCCTCCTGAAAAGCAAAATCTATCCACTGAAGGCTACCTGGAAGGCGGCAACAAGGCTCTTCACTGGCCAAAAAAAAGAGATTTCCCCTGAACTACAGTCTCTGAAATGGTTACCCCATGAAGCCAGGACCCATCTAAAATTGCCTATTTTACCTGTCCCAGAAATTGCCTATATCTGGTGGAAACAGAATTTCCAGAAGCAGTGTTCCTTACTTCTTAAGCCACAAAAATTAAAGAAAAAGAATACCTACAAACGATCTGTTCGTAATGGCCCCTAACATTTGGACCTCTCTTCCTCTGGAGACCAGGTTTAACCACTACTCCTTCATCCTCAGAAAAGAAGTAAAACTTCTACTAAGCAACAAATTACTTTCACATTGAGGCCATATCTCCCTCTCCGCGCTTACCTGCCTGTGTGAGGCTTCATTTATCACACCCATCGACATATCCGAGATTCCACGCTATTTGTTCATTGCCCAACCATTTACATACCGTCGACACCTATCGGACTCTGCTGATGAAAGCACTTTAAATGACTCTGTGTGCCTATTCTGTCTGACTGCGGTCCTGAAGCAAAAACTCCAGGACCGCAGAAACTGAATACCGGCCATTTAGAGAATCACGAACCTCATCTGACTACATACCTGAACTTTGCCTTGAAAAAGCCCACGGCCAATAGGCCACCGGGGCGAAACACATGTTGCCTGTTCTTTTTTCGCATATGCAACAATAGATAAAAACCACGCACGCAAAACCATTAAAGAACACTTGAAATGTCTTTTTGGACCAATTTTGACACACCGTGAGGGCACAATCCTCCATTTTTCTCTATACTTACCTCTACAATGGCTCTTGGGTGAAGCTGTTCGCGAGGAATGTGCCACGACACAATTGGGCCCTGACAATTGTAGCACCTAAGCCCAGAGACCTCCACCCATACAGTTAGCCATAAAGGGAATTTATGGTTTGAGACCCCATTATGATCAGTGTGGTAGTCCAGTTTTGAGGGAAAGTGGGGATTTGGATAGTGTGAAAATTGTGTGCGTTAGAGCCAGTTGGAAAGTGGCGCAAATTGGAGTAGTAAATAGCACAATGCTAAAATGTAGAGTCACAAACTGATACCACGGGGAACATTATTTGTCATGTGCGATATATAACACTTAATATGAGCTTGTGGAGAATAATATGGATGTTTGTGTTTAACACCTTCGGTGTTCATGATGGGTCCTGGCCGTCATGAGTCACAATAGACGTGTGCTCATGACGGCCGGGAGCCGTCAGAACATTGCAGCTCCGCCCACGCGTGGTTAAATTCTCCGCCTGTGCGCGAGAATTAATCAGTGGGTGGAGTTCTGATGGCTCCCGGTCATCATGAGCACACACCCACCGTGATTTATGATGGCCGGGAGCCGTCATATGTTCCTGAGGGCCACGCCCCCCTCGCACAGTGGCAAAATTTGCGCCACGGCGAAGAGGTTAATGTACCAAACTCCTCATGCTATGGTAAATACTATACACATTTCCCAGTTAAATTTAATGGCAGCTGAGGTATTTAACGCATTCGATAATTATCGGATGTGTTAAATATAGCTAAATTGGTACTTCCCACCGATGTATAAACAGGGGTTTCACGCACTGGTCGAAATTTACTGGCTCACCCATAATCAGGGCCTCTTTTTTTGTGCCAGTAACAGATATCATTAGTCATGAAAAAGTGTTATTTCTGTTGATTTTTCTAAAAGACTTTCCCTTTTCCCACTTCTTTCTTCCCACAATCTGTCGCACGATGGATGGTGTTACCTCTTTTGGCTGCTTTTTTCCCCTCCCACACTTCTCCCTCCCTGCTCCTACTCATTCCTCCCTCCCACCCTGCTTTTTTAGGTCTCGGGCCTAGCGTACACTGCGCAGCAGTGTCGCGCAACCAGAGTCCTTTTCTGGGGGTTTTGAACATGGACCTGGAAATTCCACGCAGCTCGTGCGTGATATTTCCTAAGTCCATTTTCATTGGCCTTTGCATGCGTGTACTTTTAAAACAGAACACGCAATAGGTCATGGGCGATCGCGTAGCTCCGCCCATGGTCTATTGGTGTCTGTTACGCTCACCTAGAGGCCATATGTCTTCAATTATCGTGGCCGTCACGGCTGCGATAATTGAAGACATATGCTCGCAGTGGCGCGCGCACACAACTCGCAGGGTTTTTTTAATTTTTTTTACAATTGTTCACCTTAGCAACGCGTCCTCCATGCACCACGCCAGCAGGCTAAATTCCTTTCCAGGCTTTTACTCTACATGTTTTCGAGATCCTCAGAATTCCAGAATGCTCCTGGAATAGAGAGAAGATATTTGATGAGGAAGTCATCAGTGTACATGTTGGTGCCCCCGTAAAAACAAACAGTCCCTTCTATAGAGAGAGCATCTATATTTTGGTGTAAAATGCCCCACCCGGAGCCTCCCAGGTGCATGCATTTTACGCATACACGCACAAGTGCGAAGTCAGACCTATTGGCATCACCAATGCTCATTTTAATATTTTGTCTCCCTTTAAGACCCTCTTTGCAATGTCCGCACCTCCCCCGCAGTCCCTCTTGCAGATCGAGCCCACACTCATCTCCCGCACTCCCACGCCTCTATGCCAGCCCAGCGGCCCTGTTTTGTTGGCCAAAGGTCAGTGGACGACAAAGAAGTGGGATTCCCCGAAGAGATAAAACTACTGTTCTACAATATTCCCCTTTAGCAGAGCGCAGCTCAGCTTCGTTTTCGTACTCTGACAAGAACATATAACAAATACAGCAAGACCAGCTAAGAGCCCTCGTCCATGTTTTCAGGGCAAAACTCAAGTCACAGCACACAACAGGTGCAAATAGAAATATTGAATCAGAAAATACTGATTTCGAAATGTGTGTAATGTATTTTTTTTAAAAACTGCGTTTCAAAGCCTATGCAGCATTGTCTTCGCAGTATGGCTTTCAGTTCCACCTTTTCGTGAACTAAGTGCAATGAGGGAGAATCCCACGAATGCAAAGTTGCCAACCAATGGTATTTAGTCTGAAGCCTTTATGGATCACTGTTGCCTACGGAGAACAAGTTTGGTGCATTCCTATTGGTTCCAGGTTTGAGGACACATAAATGAGACACAGAATTTTCATTTTGGAAGGTAAGCTGACCCATGAAGCATCCAAGAGCCATGTCCTTTCTACCAAGGCAGACAGCACCCTCCTAGAGATGTCATAATGTGCAGCAAAATTATGTCTCTTGCATGACAGTCCTTCAGCCGCTAACTCTGCACAAGCTCACGGTGATAACTCACCAGATGCAGACTCCTCTTTACACCAAGGTGGTTCCTGACAAGTTGGCCGAAAATGGTACACTTTTTAAAATGGGTGACTACTGTCCACATGACCGGACCATGACACAGCTAACAGTTAGAGACGGCTTAGAAATAGTTGTGAGTTGAGGATTGTTAACTACCCCATAGCAGGGCGACTGCTACCTGGCATCCCTGTGTGTATCTGTGTAGCTTTTCATGACAGGATCTCTTAGTGGACGTAAATGTGGCCTCAAAAACACAACGCAAAGCGCTGCTGGAACAAATCCAAGACCGACTGAAATACCACACATGGCATGGAGCCATTTTGAAACCATGCCAGACATCTCTACCTCTCCACCGTCCTGAGGTGGGTGCATGGCACTGCCTGCCTGCACGCGGCCTCTTCTCCTTCCCTGTGAGGCACAAGCAGCGCCCCCTTCCTCGGCTGCCTGTCCCCCCTCCCTCTCTAGGGGCCCGGCGAGGTGTGCACTCAGCTGCGACTGACTCATGCCAGTGGCGTAGGGCCCGCCTACATGTCCCCGCTCCTCCTCTACCCCAGGCCACTGAGGTGCAGGGAGCGCCTAGACGTCCCTCCTCGCCATCTACTCCAGCTCTGGAAGGAGCATACCCCGCCTCCCACCAACTTTAATTCTGGGTCAGAGCCAGACTTTCCATTTTTTTTTCTTTAACATTTTCAGTCAGAAGACCAGAGTCCTCTGTGAGACGGAACCTTGTTGATTCAATGAACTCGGGGAATAGGTTTCACACAAAACCGCTGTGCACATGTAGCAGCATTTCCTAGCGTTTCAGAGTTCGTACTGTTGGGGCGTGGCTTGAGCGCCGCACAAGATGGCGGCTTGACGGCGAGGCTCCGCTGACGAAGCTCGAACGCCGGCAAATATTTCAACATACACCGAGGCTTCTCTGGAATACTGCACATAATCAGCAATCGGAATGTGAGGTGAGCAGGACGCTATATTCCCTGTCTCTCAATTCCAACGGAATGTGCTCTTTCTCCGAGTGACGCGGTCCGCTAATCTGGCGGCCGCCATTTTCTTTTACCGCGACCCTTTCAAATGCGGTTTTTTACTCATGTGAACCTCGTTTTCTTATTTTAAGAACTCTAATGTGAATCCTCCGCCTCACCCAGCCATTTACTATTGCAACATGCCTATAAAACTGCAATATTTCGCCCTTTGTGTTCTTGAGGCTCCACGCTCTTTTCACTAACTTACCTCCTCAACTCAACGACCTCTCAACGTGGTTAGCGCCTTTCTTCTTCACGACATCCATACTTCGGGCGCTTTCAACTCTATTTTACTTCTTTTAAAGAGGATTTTCTTACAAAAAGAGGTCAAGTGCTATACCTAATTAACTTTTGCTCCTGGCTCCACGCTACCCTTCCTATTCCTTAAAATTTCATTTCTACGACAACATTCTTCACATAATCTATTTTTCCTGGATTCAGTAGCAGCATTGCTGTATTTCTTCCCTTGCCTTATATGGGGAAATTGCGCAACCTCAAGCTTACTGCTCCCAAGACCATTTCTCGTCAGTCCTCAGACTCTGATTCCACGACACAGACCATGGACGAACAGGCTCCTCATAAACCAGAGGTTACACATGGGGCAATCCCTAAAACTAACATTTCCAGTAAACTTCTGCAACCTGGCTCTACGAAACGACTGAAAAAAGACCCTCCCTCTCCAGGTTCCTCGTCGCACTCAGCGTCCATGGATCTCATCCTTGAAGAACTTCGTGCGCTTAAACCCTTCATGGCCGAAACCACCAAAACTTTGCAATTTCTTCATGACAAATGGTCTACACTTGAATCAAGGGTTCTTTTGGTGGAACAATCTACGGAATCTCTTCAGACTTCTTGTGCAAAAATTTCAATGTTGGAGAAGGATGTTTCCCTCTTAAGAAGACAGACGGAGGAGTTGGAAAATAGAAATCGTAGAAATAACCTACGCCTTTATAATCTTCCGGAACATACAGAAGGGTCAAATCCAACCGAATTCTTCCAAACCTTCTTACAAAAAATTCTAGACCTTCCTCCTTCTTCTTCACTCAATATTCAACACGCACATAGACTTGGCCCGAAAGTTTCCACCAAACCCCGCGGAGTCATCATGTTGTTCTTGCAATATACTGACCTCCTTCAAGTACTTTCTGCAGCAAAAGCGAAAAAACAAGTTATGTGGGAAGGCCACCGTTTATATCTTTCTCAAGATGTTGCTAAAATAACGGCAGACCGTCGGAAGCAGTTCCTGGACTTACGTCCACGACTTCGGGATCTTGGTGCCAGGTTTGGCTTACTTCATCCGTGCCTCTTCAAGGTGACCTATAAAGAGAAGACCACGACTTTTGAAGAACCACACGCCCTTGAAGAGTTTCTCCGTTATCATGAAGCCGAAAACATGGACACTGCAAGACCTGTTTAATATGTCCTGTGTTTTCCCTGTCTGACTACAGTATTTATCTTTTTCGTTTCCTAACATGTTCTAGTTTTTGTTTCCTCCATCCCAGTGGTTCTACATAGTCCTCATTTATTGTGTCTATTATTGTGTATTTACATATTTGGTTCTCATATGTCTCCCTAACTTCCCCTTTTCAATTTTTGTCTTTATACAGATCCCCTCCTCATGTTCCTCACCCTGGTGTATTTTCGCTCTCTCCAATTGCTCCCATGCTGGTTCCTCAAGTGTTCGTTCGTGTGAGTTTCGGTTGTCGATGTCGTCCTCTTCTGGCGTCGTCACCCCTCTTCTTCTTCTGTATTTGTTGGTATGTTCTCTCTCTTCCTCCCACCTTCTTCTATTCTCTTTATGATATCTATTTTTCTATTGTTCTTCTTCCTATTTTCTTTCTCTACTCTCTTCTCGACCTTTCATTTCTCTTACTCTCAACTTTTTCTCTCTCTCTATTTCTCTCACAGATTCGTATTTACATTCTTCTTACGTTTCTCAGCTCTTCCCAACTTATTTTCTTCTACATCTTCTCATTTATATCATTCTCCTGATACTTTATATTCCGAGTAGTTACCTGGAATGTTAAGGGGTTAAATAACCCCATTAAACGTCAAAGAGTTTTAACACATTTGACCAGACTTAAAACCGATGTAGCCCTCCTCCAAGAATCCCACCTTACAGAATTGGAGGCTACCAAACTTAAGCGTTGTTGGGTGGGTCACGTTTTTTATTCTCCTGCTCTAGGTAAGAAAAATGGTACAATTATATTATGTCATAAAAAGTTAAATGTTTCAATTTTATCTCAGGAATGCGATGTTGATGGTCGTTGGGTTCTCGTTAATCTTCTTATAGATAAAATACCTATAGTTATTTTCAATATTTATGCTCCGACAGGTGTGGATAAATTATTCTGGCCTGCTATTTCTGATAAACTGGTTACCCTCAATGACCAATACGTTATTCTTGGTGGTGATTGCAACCAAGTATTCGACCCCTTCACAGATAGAAATTCAAAAGTTAAATTTGTTCCCTCTAAAATGCATTCCCAATTCGTCGCATCTATACAAAACAATGCTCTAGTTGACATTTGGAGGCTATGTCACCCGGACCTCAAAGAATATACTTTCTATTCCCCCACCCATCACTCTCAATCCCGTATTGATTACCTCTTCCTCAGCAAACCATTAGCGCAACTTGCTATTCACTCAGACATTGGTTCCATTTTAATTTCAGACCACGCTCCCGTTTTCGTGGATATTGACCTTATTCCTTACTCCCCTCACTCAGGACGCTGGAGATTTAATAACGCTTTACTCCTTGATTCCAATTTTTGCACCCAATTTAAAAACTTTACTACTGAATTTTTTACCATTAACCATCTTCCTGAATCCTCCTTTGTCATGATATGGGACTCATTTAAAGCGGCTGCACGGGGTTTCATCATTAATTTCGTCTCTCAAAAGAAAAAGCAAGCAATCTCTAAGTCAACTCAACTTTTGGATAAAATTAAGAAATTAGAATATGCTTACTATAATTCCAATTCTGAATCCTCTCTTCGTGAACTTATCTCCGCCAAATTTGATTTTAATAAATATACCACCAATGCTGCCTCAAATTCTCTTCTAAAATGCAATTCCCGTTATTATGGTGGTCAGAACAAGATGGGCAAACTCCTAGCCAATTATCTCAAGATACGAAAAGAAAGATCAAAAATTGAATCCTTACAAGGCCCAGCTGGTACATCTTTCTTTAAAGATAAGGACATATTAGCTCAATTTGTCTCCTTTTATCAAACTCTCTATACTCCTGAATCTAATCCTGACCCCACTGATCTTCTTGCGTACTTTCAAGACATCCCTCCTCCAGAATCTTCCCATCTTGACTTCCACTCATTGGATTTGGACATTACCCCTTCTGAAATTTCACATGCAATCTCTATCCTTCGTCGAGGTAAAGCACCGGGGCCTGATGGTTTTACCATTGAGTTCTACAATCACTTTTCCTCCCTTCTTCTCCCAAAATTACATTTGTTATTTCAATCCTTTGCGACTTCCGGATCTTCTCAGGGTACTTTCCAAGAAGCACTAATATGTTTAATTCCTAAACCAGACAAAGATCATACCCTTTGTAAAAATTATCGCCCTATTTCTCTAGTAAACACTGATTATAAAATTTTCGCCAAAATTATAGCTCTTCGATTAGATCCCTTATTGCCGGAACTTATTGGCCCTGAGCAGTCTGGATTCGTTAAAGGTCGCCTATCATCAGACAATTCACGAGTCTTTTTTAATATTTTGAGTAAGGCTCCCTCCCTTTCTATTCCCCTCGCTGCTATTTCCCTAGATGCTGAAAAAGCATTTGATAGAATAGGATGGGATTTTATGTTTCAAGCACTTCGTTGGTTTGGTTTCCCCCCTAAATTCATTTCTCTTATATCCTTACTCTACTCTAGCCCTCATGCTTCAATTTTTGCTAATGGTATGACTTCTGATTACTTTCCCCTTCGAAGAGGAGTGCGTCAAGGATGCCCTCTATCCCCTCTTTTGTTTATTATAGCCTTAGAACCCTTTTTAACAAAACTTAGACTCGATGATACCATTACTGGTTTTCACTATGGTCCTCAAAAACAAGCTAAATTGTCGGTTTACGCAGACGATATCTTATTTTATTGTTCGAATCCTCAAACAACTCTCCCTTCCTTCCTCCATCAAGTTTCTTCTTTCTCAGCTGTTTCAGGTTATCGCCTCAACACTGACAAATGCGAAATCTTACCCTTAAACCCTTTATGTCAAAAACATCTCTTTGATTCCTCTGGTTTTTCCTGGCAACCCACTAAGATTAAATATCTAGGTATTTGGTTTGCTCCCCGTATTACAGACACTCTTAAATTTAATTTCGAATCTCTCTCTAATAAAATTAACACATCGATAACTCGCTGGAACCCTCTCTTCCTGTCCTGGTGGGGTCGTTTGGACTCCATCAAAATGATGCTAGCACCCTTAGTTCTCTATTCTATTTCCATGATTCCCATCCGTATCCCAGACCATTACTTCAAGTCGATAGATTCTCTTCTATTAAAATTTCTATGGAAAGGCAAAAAATCTCGGATAGCTCTTTCTTCTTTGAAAAAAGACAAATCTCTCGGCGGAGTCAAATTCCCTAACTTTAAATCTTATCACAATGCATTTTCCTTAAGACAAGCCATGCGGTGGCTTTCTTCAGATCTTCCTCACATTCCTCCTCTATGGCTTACATTAGAATCTTCATTACTCCATCCTTATGAATTTAATGAAGTTCTATCCTTTTCCTCTAAAGTATCATCACTCCGTTCCCCTATTATTTCTCACTCCTGCTCTCTTCTCCGACCCTATTTATTATCCACATACCCATCTACTTCCTCCACTCACACCCAACCTATCTGGCATAATAAACTCCTCAAAATCCGTAATCGATCCCTATATTGGAAAACCTGGCATTCTCTTGGTCTCAAATGGATCTCACAACTTCTTTCAGGCACTCAACCTCTTCCTTTTCATGACCTTCAAACACAATTCTCGCTACCTTCCTCTTCTCATAAACAGTATTTATCATTGCTTCCTTCCCTTACCCATTATCTTTCTTCGCTTCCAGCCACCAATTCTATCCCCGTCATACTTCTTCCAATTTCTAATGCCATTGACCAGTCTCTTTCTGCTTCTTTTATTTATAAATCTCTACAGTCCTCTAATGATCGTGCAAAATCTAAAGTTGAGTTGGCTTGGGAAAAAGACTTGTCTCAAAATTGGTCCCTCAGTTTATGGGATAAAATTTGGTCTAAAATTCACAGTACATCCAGAGCGGCAAACACTACACAAACCCTATTCTTTATTTACAATCGCACGTTATTCACTCCATTGACTCTATCATCATTCTCCCCAGACACTCCCTCCACTTGTTGGTCCTGCCCATGCCCTTTAGCTGATTTGAAACACATGTTATTCGAATGTCCTCACATTTTACGTTTCTGGCAGTTAGTTTGGTCTCAACTGCAAAAGATTTTCAATTTTACATTTTCTTTTTCCATCATACACATTTTTCTAGGTTCCCTCTCTCCTACTTTTAGTGAATCACATCACAAACATAAACTACTTGACCTCTTTATAGCCATTGCTTTTCACCACATTACATCGCACTGGAAACAAGCTAAAGATGTTTCTTTTACTGCTTGGTGGAACGCAGTTTGCTTTAATCACCGTCTTGACACTAATTTTGTTTCTCCCATTTCCTTAGCAATCAAACGTGATCTATTATGGCTCCCCCTTACTGAATACCTATCCAAAGTTGCTAGACCTCCTCCCACTTCTCCGATACGTAATGTTGAAGTTTGTAAACCACCATGAATGCATTTTATTATTTGATTACAATGTTCTTCATTATATCTATTGTTTTATAATATTATTTATCTACTTTTATAATTCAAGATGTTCCCTCATCCCCCTATGTTCCTAACATGCATTGTTTTTCTATTTCTTATGCATAAGATAGCCTCAACTAATTTTGCCAATATGTAAGAATGATTTCATGTTTCTCATAACTTTTGACTGTTTCTTCATTTTCTGTCTTTGCTTCTTTTTATTTCAATAAACTTCAAACTTAAAAAAAAAGAGTTCGTACTGTTTGTTTAATTCAACATCAGAGCTTTGTATGGAGGATTTTTTTAAGTATTTTTCATAGTTGTAAAATCCTACATGCTTTCAAGGCTAATAAGGGTGGGTGTCCAGGGCCAGCAGTGTGTGGGTGTGCATGGTGAGCAGCGTGTGAGGGTGCAGGGTGAGCAGTGTGTGAGTATGCAGGACGAGCAGTGTGTGAGTGTGCAGGGTGAGCAGTGTGTGTGTGTAGGGTGAGCAGTGTGTGTGTCCAGGGCCAGCAGTGTGTGGGTGTGCATGGTGAGCAGCGTGTGAGGGTGCAGGGTGAGCAGTGTGTGAGTATGCAGGGTGAGCAGTGTGTGAATGTGCAGGGTGAACAGTGTGTGGGTGTGTAGGGTGAGCAGTGTGTGAGTATGCAGGGTGAGCAGTGTGTGAGTGTGCAGGGTGAGCAGTGTGTGTGTGCAGTGTGTGTGTGCAGGGTAAGCAGTATGTTAGTGTGCTGGGTGAGCAGTGTGTGAGTATGCAGGGTGAGCAGCGTGTGGGTGTCCAGGGCCAGCAGTGTGTGAGTGTGTAGGGTGAGCATTGTGTGAGTGTGCAGGGTGAGCAGTGTGTAGGGTGAGCAGTGAGTGGGTGTCCAGGGCCAGCAGTGTGTGAGTGTGTAGGGTGAGCAGTGTGTGAGTGTGCAGGGTGAGCAGTGTGTGAGTGTGCAGGGTGAGCAGTGTGTAGGGTGAGCAGTGTGTGAGTGTGCAGGGTGAGCAGTGTGTGAGTGTGCAGGGTGAGCAGTGTGTGGGTGTGTAGGGTGAGACGTGTGTGAGTGTGCAGGGTGAGCAGTGTGTGAGTATGCAGGGTGAGCAGTTTGTGAGTGTGCAGGGTGAGCAGTGTGTGAGTGTGCAGGGTGAGCAGTATGTTAGTGTGCTGGGTGAGTAGTTTGTGAGTATGCAGGGTGAGCAGAGTGTGGGTGTCCAGGGCCAGCAGTGTGTGAGTGTGTAGGGTTAGCAGTGTGTGAGTGTGTAGGGTGAGCAGTGTGTGAGTGTGCAGGGTGAGCAGTGTGTGAGTGTGCATAACAAAACACAACAAAGCTTAGCATAGCATAACAAAACATAGCATAGCATAGCATAACAAAGCACAGCATAACAAAACAAAACATATCACAACATAAAACATAGCATAGCATAAAACACAACAAAACATAGCATAGCATAGCAAAACAAAAAACACATCATAGCATAGCATGACAAAAGATAGCATAGCATAACAAAACACAACAAAGCATAGCATAACAAAACACAACAAAACAGAACAGCATAACAAAGCATAGCACAGCATAACAAAACATAGCATAGCATAGCAAAACACAACAAAGCTTAGCATGGCATAACAAAACATAGCACAACATAACAAAACATAGCATAGCATAACCAAACACAACAAAACATAGCATAACAACACATAGCATAACAAAACAAAACATAGCATAGCATAACAAAACAAAACATAGCATAGCATAACACAACACAACAAAGCTTAGCATAGCATAACAAAACATAGCATAGCATAACAAAACATAGCATACACACACCCACAACCACACACAGCCACACACACACAAACATAACCACACACACAACCACACACACACACAACCACACGCACAACCACCAGCACACACACAACCACACACACACACACAACCACACACACAACCACACACTTACAAACACTCAACCACAAACACAACACACACACAACCACACACACAACCACACAAATAAGCACACAACCACACACACAACCACAACCACACATACCACCACACATAGAACCACACATACAACCAAACACACACAACCACACACACTACCACACACAATCACACACACACACACAAAAACTAACAATTCCAATCCAACCCACATAATTCCACTACACACCACATGCATACACTCTATAACACATGGCTAAAAGAAATTGCCATTTACAATGCCATTAGCTCTAACTCAAATAAATCCGAGACCTATTGCATTTCCAATGCTTGTTTGGGTGGGGGCGGCGGGCATTCATTCAATCTGTATAGAAAATGACCTCGATCTGAGTCACTGATTGTTGTATGATTTAAAAGTCATCAGCCATTGGCTGATCTTAACTTTTTTCATGACATATGTAGTTTTGCCATTGAAAATCGTTTGTTTAGCAGCGAGATTAGTCAGGAAAGCAATGTTCTGTTCTTTGTTTTGTTCAGTTGCTTTTTGTTAGCTGAGAAATATTTTCAGAATTCAGCTGGGGTTTTCTTTGTCAAGAGAAGATGATTAACTGTACTGCTGAATTCCACTATTTTATTATATTTAAAACAAGTAAAGAGAAAATTCAACCCCTTTCAATACTGTCAAACATAATATTTTGATTTTAACAATATATGATCCTTTATGTGCTTAATGCGTTGTTCTCAAAAGTATATAAAAGTCAGAAGAGAGGTAAGCGGAAACATTTGGTGGATAGAAGAGTACCCTCTACTTCAGTGGGAGAATGCCAGATTGCCCAATCACCGAAAAAAACAATAAGCTGGGCTGAGTCGGTCACATGTCAGAAGCTTCTCTGTATGGGCCAGTAGGACTGGGGCAGAGGAAGTCACACATGAGAAGCACATCTTCAAGGGCAGTGAGAGTGGAACTTCTAACATGCTATCATCACACCTTCAGTGGTGAGGTAATGCCAATCACAGGTCTGGTGCAACTGGGAATTATTGGTTCACATGAGGAGGCATCATTCGCAGGACAGGTCAGGGGCCTCTCTGGCAGGGCTTGAGTAGAGTCTGGTATACATCAGGTGTAGCTTTGATAGTAGAGCAAACAGAGGCCAGTCCCATGACAGGTGCACATCTTAGAACCTGAAGGGCTGGGATAACGACAGTCAATTGCTGAGTGCACCTTTTGGCGGCCAGAGGGCAGTTACACAGTCAATTACAATTCAAGTGCACCCGCGTAAGTTCAGTAGGAGTGGTGCCCTTCTGACAAGTCAGTAGGACTGGAACAAGAAGGAACCTGGAAGGGATCTTCTGCAAGATCAATCTGACAGGCTATACCAGCCGGCAGGGCTGTGGCAGAGTCGATCACTTATCAAGTGATCTGGTACCTTTAAAAGGTACTGTTAAGAAATCACCTGTAGTTCTGCAAGAATTGTTCTTCTCAGAGGCTATGGGCCATATGTATGAGGCAAATCTGCGTGCAAAATAAGCATTTGCAATTCCTTAATTTGCGATTGCACCTAAGGAATCGCAAATTTTGCGATTCCTTAAATGCAATGTAAGAAGCACCAAAAAAAGGGCAATTTGGCCTTAAGGAATCGCAAATTACCACCAACTTCAAGTTGGTGGTAATTTGCGATTTCTTTGAAAAATGCACTTTTTTGCATTTTTCAAAGTGCCATGTGAAGCACATACATGCCCTTAGGGCATGTATGTACGCCACATGTGCACCCATGCTTATTTCAGAGGTGCAACAGGGTGACCTTTTGACACCCTTGCACCCTTGAAATTGCATTCTCAATTTGCGATTCGCTAATTGCTAATCGCAAATTGAGAATGTCTTCCCATTCGGCCCATAGGAATGAATGGAGCGGTATTCCTTAATTGCGATTCGCAATTTGAGATTCGCAATTAAGGAATATGTAGGATTCGCAAAATTTATTGCAAATCCTACATACATATCATTTTGCGATTCTCAACTAGCGATTAGCAAAAAATCGCTATTTGAGGATCGCAAATGCAGATTTTGATACATATGGCCCTATGTCTTTACAAACTTTGGTTTGGCTTTTGTTTAGCACACAGAACAACACAGGCTCATATGATTGCACAACTTCAGACAGAGCAAGAGAGTCAGAGGTTTCCATATGCACACTCTTAGGCAAATACAACTATAGGCATGTGTATGGGGGACATAAACAACTGAGGTCCATGTTTTATCAGTTCTGTATATCTGTGGGTTGTGCCATGCAGAGCAAACAAGGGGCCTCTGCTGGTTCTATTTAGAGGCTGCATTCTCTCAGGGCGGTCTTGTGCTATTTGTGGATTGCTCACTTGACCAGGTTGTGTTGTGCCACAGCTACTCTTAGGCCAGCCAAACACAGGAGATCTGTTGGTAAGGCCAGAAGGTTACATCTTGAAGAAAGATGTATATTTAGATGACCACAGGAGATTTATACAGTGTGCAAAATCATTCTTACTTTCAAAAAAGTTTAGAATGTTCCTTTAACCTTCCTCGCAGAATGTTCCTAACGTTCTCTATGTAACCTTCTAGAAAGCCCAGAACCTTATTTTAGTTTCCAATCCAAAATGGAAGAACTTTCTTTGGACAACTTCCTGCTTTCTGTTTTCCTTGATGTAAAGAGCTTCGGGCCTGCTCTTCGTGCAACACAGCGCAGTTGAAGTCCTGTACTCAACAGTTTCCTCCCTCATTCTATTCCCCTGTTTGTTCAGTTCATCTTGAAGTACTTGTCTGGCAGCCATCAGCAGCCATTGCTTTCTTTTCCTAAAAATACCATCTGCCTACTCCTTGTTTTTTGGCCCTGTGACTTTTATCCAGGGCCGCATTGACCGTCAGGGCCGGCTCTAGGCTCATGGTGGCCCTGGGCAGGGAGCGTAGGTAGGGGGCCCGGATGAGGGGGTCCGGGCGGGGCGGAGCGCGCAGGCCAGTAAAGAGGGGAGGGGGTCAGGGAGTTTAGAAGTGGAACAGAGCCAGAGGCCGCCAAATCCCTGCCAGGGGCCACCACGCAAATATGTATCCATCCTCAGAGGATTAATATATTAAGGATATATATTGGCGTGGTGGCCCCTGGGGTTTGGTGGCCCTGTGCAGGTGCACAGATTGCACATGCCTAGAGCCGGCCCTGTGACAGTAGTGGGCACCCGGCATTTCCCTGGTGGGCCGGAGGGATGTGGGGTGGTTTTGTGCCCGTGGGGGCCGGTTTGTCACTGGGGCCAGTTTTGCAGCAGTGCTTCAATATCGGCCCGCCTCATGGGCGTAACACAGGCCCCGCAGTCCACGCGGTGCAGGGGGGCCCGAAGCTCCAGGGCTCCAGGGGGCCCCCTCGGCACTGCACTTTGTCCGGAGAGCTCCTAATTGAGCTCGGAGGGGTCCCTCTACATACCTTGCAGGGAGGCCCCCTCAATTTTCGATACGCCAGTGGCCCCCCTGTAGCAAAAGCGGGAGAGGTACTTCTTGCTAGCACACCTTGCCCCCACTCCCCCTATCCCCCCTCCCATGGCTGGTCGAGCAGCAATCTGCCAGGGCTGGTTGCTGTTCCCAGTCCGGCCCTGCTTTTATCACCTTTTGAGATTCCGTCCTTCTTTCTAGCACTGCACTCCTTCGCTGTCCCATATCGTGCAGAGCAAAAGTGGCTACTGGCAGGGGAGAGAGAGGAGTGGCTTGGCATCACCTCCACATGGAACAGGCCGAGGCTAAGTTGAAGAAGACTCCACAGTGTGTGTGTTCAAGAACAGGTTTCCACTGCTGCTACCTGTGCTGTAACTATTCTATATGAGCAAATAAAGCATGCTCCACTCCTGCATTGTAGCCTACACTTCTTGTACATTGCAATCTCTTTTGCACCCTATGTAGTCCCAGTAGCGGCTCCCGGGAGTGCTGCGGGACGGTGGGGCGGGGGAGGGGCAGGGTGGAGGTAGTAAACTCCGGCACACGGCCGAAGGGAGGTAAGTACATAAATAAATAAATAAGTAAAAGAATTATATTGCGCACGCTGCAACACCAAATGGCAATGCAGCACTCGCAATGTAATTTGTTTTATTTATTTATGTACTTGCCTCCGTTTGGCCATATGCCGGAGTTTACTATCCCCCACCCTGCCCCTCCCCCGCCCCGCCCACCACCCCGCAGCACTCCCTCCAGGAGCCGCTACTTTGTAGTCCACTATTTTGCACCCTACTTCTCCCCTTCATAGTGCCAACTATTTTGGGTTTTGCATACTGAAAAGGGGTTCACCAATCTTCACCAACATACACTGCAGGTACAGCGTGGGCATCAGCATTGCAAGCTTTTTTCATAATAGTGGAGAAGTGTGCTCAATGATTAGAGCGGTAGACCCTGACCAGGGTTCAATTCCCCGCCTCGGCGGGTCTTGGGCTCAAAATTCCACGGACCTGATAATTCTCGCCTCTGTGCCTATTCCAATCATGGAGTCCCACTCTGCAACTCTGGGCAATAGCTTGCTTAATCTCCACAACGACCCCCACAACGCTTAGGATGCCTGGCCTCCACCTTGGGGGTGCCCAGGAGTGGACGCCTCACAGGGAAAGCCAGGATGGGTTCCAAAGCGGTATTCGTACAAGCGCCTTGAGACCCTTGCGGGTGAGTAGTGCGCTATACAAGTATCAATTTACAATTTACAATAAATCTCCTTCCCTGAAGGTAAGAAATGGATTAGAACGAGAACAGAATTTGTAAAAATAAATAAATAAAGCAAAAATGACGCCCATAACTAAGTGCAGGAGTCCACAGGTTTTCATAGAAGCACAGCCAAATGCATAGATTGCCGAATACCAAGACTGCCACCTTGTACCACCACCACTTCATGCATCTTTCATCCACAACACTACTCTTTCTGTCTTGCAGGATTCGTTTCACCTTTAATACTTGATTCTCTTCTGACCTTTCGCTTCCTAATTCGTTCTCCCTGTTCTCCCTTACTGTGAGTCACAGTCTAAATATGGGAAACTAAATCTAGTCCTGTCCCATCTATGCTCTCAGCTTCTGGAACAATATCCCCGTGTCCATCAGGCAGTAGCGGTCGCATGCTTCCACCCTCCTTCGAGCATATGTAATTCAATTTCTCATTAAGGAACCATTTTGAAAAGTAACCAAGAAAGTGTTGAAATGGAACACTTTAATGTGTTTCTTATGAAAGTGGCTCTTTCGGATCAATGATTCTTACAGCAAGTTTGCCCAGTATTTCTAGAGGAGATCTAAAGAAAGTGATTTGTTAATTTTATGTTGAAGACTTCTTCAGCAGGCACCGAACACCATCACCCCAGGCATTCATTCTTTCTTTGATGATCTGACACAACAAGTGAATAAACTGTGCCCAAAAAAAGTTATACTTTTTAGTTTGGTGTCAGTTTAACCCCTCCCGTGCTCATGACGGAGCCGCTCCGTCATGAGCATCGGCTGAGCTGTGCTCATGACGGAGCGGTTCCGCCAGGGCCCTGCCGCCGCGCCTGCTCGGCGCATTCTATTGAGCGGGCGGGGCCATGACGGAACCGCTCCGTCACGAGCACAGCTCAACCGCGGCTCGTGACGGAGCGGAGCGGCTCCGTCACGAGCATGCGAGCGCTGCTCGGCCCCCCCGCCCCCTCTAGCGGGTTACACCGTAGAAAGAGAAATGAGTTGTTTCAAATAAAATAAAGGAGTAAAATAGACAATATCCGCAGAGACATTTTGGCTCTGGGGTCTGTTGAAGGTCTGCAAAAAATAGAAACTGAATGTGTGTGTTACCGTCCACAGACAGCTCTGCAGCAGCAATGTCTCTTCTCATCTGTCACTCCAAGCCGTTGCAAGGATCATTTAACCGCATCGCTGCTGCGGTTATTTTTGCGCTGTGCGGCTGTTTTCGAATAACCGTGTTACATGACGAGCTCAGCTCGTCATCCGCACACGTCACCCGTGGCTGATGACGAGCTGAGCTCGTCATCAGCATCGAAGGGGTTAAGAAAATGCATAACCTTCCGAAGAAGTTGTGTGTTAGCATTGGTATTTTAAGTCGTACAAATCTTGAAATGCGTGCTGTCAGGATGTTGGTTAAATGCAATCATTCACTATGATAATTTCTTCTCGAACACCTTTGTGAATATCAGACCACGATCTTTGTCAGTGCCCTGGGAAGCTGATGGGTCACCTGACACCACATGCAGAAGCCTTGCTTTGGAAAGAATTGATTGATTAGCAGATGCATCTTCCTACTTAGGTGTTTGGCATCCACCCAACGAGGATTGGAAAAAAGACCAAAGGACGCAGTTGCTAAATTTGTGCCACATTACGATGGCTGAATGACCGCCACCCGCAGGCTGTCAGTGGCTGCCCCTCCGCCATCACAATATGGCTTTCCCCCCTACATATTATGATGGCGGGGGAAGCGTGGCTGTTGGAAAGACTGACAGCCATGGTCCAGACAGCGGATCAAATCCCACTGCCAGGCAGACCAAGTGCAACTCCCTGCATTGTGGCGGTGCCTGCCAGGCACCACTGTAGGGATTATGATATCCCTTTTTCCCGGTCGTTCTGTGGCAGTCAACCCACTGCAAAATGGCTGGTGGACACGGATTTGGGGGCCCATAGCAGGACCCCCTTAATCCCTGGAGCAGCGACATTTACCCTGTTCCCCCTTCCTATCCCTGCAACATTTGGCAGGCACCACATGGTGCCTGCCACATAGTGCAGGGATATGTCTGCACCCTAAATTCTTGTATTGCAGCGGGGGCTACTGACCGCATCCCCGCCACAGTGCAAAATATAGGTAATGCAACTACTGTGGTGGCGGTCGCATCATTATTCGGATTGTGGGTAGGCCGTCTCGTAGGCGGCCAGTCCCAAATCAGATACGATGGCGGACGGACTGACATCCGTCCACTATCGTAATAGGGCCCCTAACTCCCATATAACCATCAATACACAACCATGATATATTTTAGAAGGGAGCACTTGCTAATATTCCTGGGTTTGCAGAAAAATGTTTTTTGTTTCAATGTTTGTATTGAGAATAAAGTTCAGCATTACCACTTTCTTAAAGATATGGAGCAACACAAGAATATAAGAAACTGTAACATATAAAACCAAGATCCAGATAAAGGAAAGAAATAATGCAAGAGAACATCACAAACACCAAACCCCTGCAGTAAGTCTTCAGATACCTACATCCTACATTCGGGGAACTGATGCAGGAGATAAGGTGGTTTTCCAAGTCCAGCCCCTGGTGCTCTACAAAGAGTCAGTTATCTTCTTGACTCAATTTAAAGTATAACTTTAAAAAGGTATTGGAGGCTTCTCTTTCTTGGCCTGGTCTCTCATTCTCACCTCCAGCAAGGGTCTTTTTTTTAGGTTTCATGTAATGATAGAGAGGGCCCCACCAACCAAGGTGCCAAGGCACTATTATCAAACAGTAAAATCAAATTTTCCCTCAGGAAAATGTCGTGTTACCAACAAACCACACGATCACTATGCACACAGATCTTCATCCAAATACCTCAAGGCAACAGAGACTTCTTCAATCAAACTAATACCACCGCAATAAAAAAAACCTCTTGGTTTTTAATAAAAGATTTCATAAACATCATTATGTATTTAAAAAAATAGATCCAAATACTCCAAGGATCAAATCACCCTCATATGAATTAAAACACGTTTATACAATGACATGTTAACATATGGCGCAAAACACATAGTATAAACATATAAAATCTAAATCTGAATGAAGAAACATATAAGACCACAAGCACTTGTCTATTTTACAAATACCAATCTGCCTAAATCATTATCCCCAATATATAATATACTGGAGAAATAAACATCTATTATATTGAGAAATTACAGTAGATTTGGTAAAACAAAAGTGTTGACGCGTTTCGGTAAGCTTCCCAGGTTTTAGCCACCTCCCTCAGGACAACAACAAATAGTCACCCACACATTATATTAAGAAATAGATAAAATTGGTGTATGTCTTTCACGAGTCCTTCCAGGAGTCTTTATTCAATTAGTTCTCATGAACTTCAGCATTTATGTAAGAATCTCTCAGGAACCTGCTTCTAGTTCATCAGGTTTTCAAACTACCCAACATTAACTGCCTTAGTCGGACCTGTATATCGTTGTTAGATTTCACAAATGTCTGGGACTTTATTACCCATGGCTCTCTGAACAGTTCTAATGAACAACTATTCCATCCATCCTTATTCGAGTCTCCACCATATATGGGGTGCATAACCCTCCGTGTTAATTTCACCGCTATACTTGTATTACAGCAGTTTCTTCAATGTTTAAAAAGACTAATCTTCTATGGAGTATGAGCTGCATAGACGCCGATAAGCGTTTCTAACATGGTACCCTGATATTTGCACCACAATACTTGTTTGAGGGCATTCTTCAATGTTTAAAACAACTCATCTTTACCTCGAAATACAAGCCGCGTAGACGCCGATAAGCGTTTCTACCATGGCAGATTTGCTTTCAGCAGTGGCAGGGTCTTGCTGGGAGTGCTAAGAAAGGCTGCTTTACACCTTTATTATGCAGCACTCCTTCGAACCAAATCACTCCTCTTTCAAACTGTTTACTGTTTACCCAATCCACTAAGCTGTTACACAGCACTAAAAACCAAGACATACCGCTGCAAAACTCCACAAACAGCCTGTTGTTTAAAAACACAATTTACAGCCTCCAGTAAGTCTTTTGAGTGCACCATGTTTTCTGTGGTATGTCGTGTGAGAGAGGGGTACGGGGTACTTGTTATGACTTTGTAATGAGCTAGGTTCTCAAGGGAAACACTTGGAGAAATGGGTGGGTGCTGTATACCGCACTGTTGCTAAAATTAGCAGATTCAGAAGTTTTCCATGAGCAGTTTGGTCCACATTGGTGTACACCTACAAGTAAATGCTGCATCTCTCACCACTGGCAAGGCTATATATGTATCTCCTGCAGCAAAAACAGTGATCTCGCAGGCAGAGCGTACAAAAAACTTACAAATAAATTTCAAACAAGGTCCCAATCCCATGTCGCATATGTTTATCTTGTCTAGCAGCTGTTACAGCACTTTCTTTTATGCTCTTCTTCATGTACGTATTTTATTGGGTTATTTAGTTTTGTCATAATTCTGTTTCTATCAGCTACAGAATTCTCTTTCGTAGTTTTAGACCAGTTTGAAACCCCGATACATGTTTAAAAATATCTGACTCCCCTAGCAGACTGTCTTCACATACTACTAGCTGTGTTAGAGACTATTGAAACTTCACTGCACAAGCTGTCTTTAGAACAGAATAAGTCCAGGACTACAAAAGTGTGAAACTATGGGGAATATCAAAGTGGATATGTTAAAAACAGAACTTAAGCTTCTGCAAAAACCTAAATGAACGACATTTTACTTACATTTAAAAAACAGCTGTTAACATTTAAAAAAAAAACGGGAGCTTTGGGCACAGTATTCTTGAGAGTGGAGTCTTGCCAATCAATCTCCATATTTTGTAAATTGAAATGTTCCATGGCAATCATTATATACAGGCATTTTTAAAGTAGGTGTGATGAGGAGCTTTGACCGTCAGCCAGCCAAAATGGTGAATGCCTTCAAATATACCACTTGCATAACTACAACCAAAATTAAAATAAACAAAAACATTAGGCCACTCAAAAGTTGAAAACAAACGGTTTTAACACGTGTTTCACGCCATATCGTTGTATACACCCACTTGGAGCAAAGAGAAAGATAGTGGAAAGACGGGATTATTTCTCTAGAATCAGAATAGCATTCTCCAGAATCCCGTCACAGGTCGACTAGACCTTTTTACCTGTCATAGAGTGTAGAAGGCAATCTATCCAAACAATTTACCATCAACTTCAACGATTCCCATTGCTTTCCCCAATGAACCACTGACTAAGGATCGAGTTTAAAGATTTATTATAAAGCCAAAAACAGTTGGGTGTATAAACACCTCAGCAAAAGGTTCAGAAGATAAACAGGCACTACTACAAACATAATCCTACGGAAAAGCCTCAATCGACTAAGGAACAATACAAGAATCAGTTCCAGAATCATCAGGCTAACAAGAATTGCTATGACCTGAGTTTTAGTAGGCATTTGAAAAGAAAGAAATAAATCCAGATTAATCTGTCCCTACACTATACTAAGTGACATCCCTACTCAACAAGGTTCACTCCTATCAAAGGTGTCAGCCGTGGTGACTTCCAAAGAAGTACACTCACTTTGTTCGGACTTTGTCTAAGAACCCCTCTCTCATAGCGAAGCTCTCTCTGCCTGACCAACAGCTTCCTTCGCCCTCATGCGCATCTGCTCTGTCTTACCCTCGGGGTGCTGTCCCTAATACAAAACCTCACAATACGGACGACACGCCCTAAGGTACGCCCCTCTCGAAGGTGTTGATTTTCAGAAATTTCCACTACGGCATCTCCATCCTTGTCCGTTGAAACGTCCTTGGGTCCCAGACTCTTCTTCTCTTAAAGTTGCTTCCCTAAATTCCGCAGTCACTCCTCCATGTCTGGGTCTATCATCCTAACGCTCATACACAATGGGCCCTTCTTTTACAATCTCTACTTAGCCTTGCACCTGCAAAGGAACACATGTGAATCGGCTCACAATTTCATAATGTTGCAATTGACTTTAGCTAAAAGCAGCTTTCTTGAAAACATTTCTATGGTTTAATGTCAAGCAAAGCATTTTCAATCTGGCCTACACGATTTTCATAACTAGGCCTCTGCACGTTGCTCTATGCGAGTTTTGGCACATTAATTCATAGCCCTACATCGCATTTAAACATAATTAAAAGTCCTCTATATATGTGGGTGCTGACTACTCGTGAATATGGTGCACCCCTACAATTTCTAACTCAGTTTTGCGCTCTCTCAATAGTCACAAATAAATCTATCTATAATGCACAGTTAATCTTCGAAGTTTTATACCAGATTCATATTTAGAGTAAACCTATTCACCATTGGATAGACTGTTGTTACATCATACTTCTCTATTTGTATATTAAAGTACAAAATATTTATGCTTTTTCTTGTGGAATCTATTGGTCAGATGTACACAAAAAGCAGTCATAAATTGCTCACTGACTTTTTGCAGCCAGTATTCAATTTTGCAAACAACCATATATACTAATAGGATTTTTCACAAAATAAGGAACAGTGGAGGGTGGCAGAGTGACCTAATTCATGTTAATTACACAGGTCGCAATTTGCGACTCAGTCCAATTGACTAGCCTCACAGGAATGGTGCGTGCAAGGGACAGCAGACTACACCCCTGTGAAAATATTTCAAAATGTTTTTTGTTTTAGAAGTCTGAGTTTCTTTAACAAAATGGTGCGGCTTTGTAAAAAAGTTTTTCAATTTTGAAACAATTCATTGAGAGCAGGCAGAGAACCCTGAACCACTTCCCACCATTATGCAAAATTTTACGTAATTTAGCTGTACTTTCTCATAATTAAGTCAAAGCAAATTACACGAATTTTGCACACCCCTAGTTTTAATCCTCAGCATTACTGGTGGAAGTACCGTCATGGTGTGGGGGCAAGGAGAAATTGATCAGATGTCCCCAAAAAGACTTCTAGAAAATAATTGCAGCCTTCTGTGTGTGAGTTCTTGAAGCACAAGGACCACACTGTTAAGCTACTTCCACACCCTTACCCGAATTGAAAATGGCAGCCTTTCCTGCAGAATCTAAGGCTTGTCGTTTAGACCTCTTTGCACCATACCCGTCTCCTTTTGGAAACAAGGATGCTGCCCCTTTACTTCCTTGTATGATAGGTCACAGAGGCCATGTTTACATCAGAAGCACCATAAGTGAGTTCTCTGGATGAAAAGAGACAAGTTTCTTAGGGACATTATTCTGATACTCTGTGCAAAACTACATTTATTTGTGATTTCATGTGCCATAACAGATTATTGGCCCAGATCTGCCCTAATGGAAGTGCCTCAGAAGTCCAGTACATTGTGTCATAATTAGCTCCAGGGGTTTCCTTTTGGTCGCTCTGCAGCTCCCTGGGTGTTCATAAATCAATGCTCTGAATAGTCCACCCATCCTGTTATCTTTTCGGGAGAGCAATCAGAGGCAAGAAGTAGGCATCCATCTGCAGAGAACCTGATATTTGTTATGTTTTGATATCTTGTATTTGCACACTGCACATTGCCACTAGTGTGTTGTTATTGTACGGTAAGTGTCAGAAAGGATCACAGGTGATCCAGTATGTTTGATTGGATTAGTTGGTTGGTTTATGGATTTAATGTTTCTTATGTGAGAAAGGTTGTGTGTGTAGCATGAGGTCCTGGCATGTAGGCTGGTCATATCAGGTGAACTTGCCACTGTATGTTTGTGCGCAAATGTTTATAGAGATTTGTGAGAGGAAGTAGTAATAGAGTGACACAGGGAAATTAGACAACGCCGCACTGTATGGGCATATGGTGGTGCCATCCAGAAGTGATGATGGTGAAACCTAAGGCAATCAATTGACAGTGCAGTAGTTTGGATGAGTGAAGTCCATCCAGAAGGGGCGATGATGCAACCAAAGGCATTCAATTGACACTGTGGGAATGTGGTATTCTTGGGGGTAGCTGCTATTGTGGGGCTTTTAGGAGTAGGTGCTACTGGAGAACCAATTTGAGAAAGCATCAATGAGTAATCCTGTGTAGAGAATGTAATTTGATTTGAGGGGGAGTGGTGGGAAAGTGTTTAAAAGAATAGCATAGTAGTGGGGGTGTGATTAGGATCTGGACCCAGACCCCGGCTAATCCTAACAAACTCAAACAGAGAGATTATCTCTGAAAAACAGCCTTAATCTCTCCACCCTAAACCTGGATGCCCCGGCAGGAGAGATTAAATAGGGCTGTCTGGTCATAAATGAGTGGCAGGGCTGAAGGGTCTCTTGTTCATGTGACAAACGTTGTGTGCATTGAGCTAGTCCCAGCGGACAGCTGTCCAATTGGCAGAAAAAGGGGTAGAGGAAACCTGAGGTCAAACAGCAGGATAGAGGGAAATACATAATACAAATAAATTCAGGTTAACTCAGGTCCTCATTCAGAGTTTGGCGGATGAGCTACTCTGTCGCAAAAGGAATTGTTACAAGGGATAGATTGACGGAATGGTGTGATGGGGCCTAGGGAATATCTGAATATGTCTTCGGCCATTGCACATTGACTTAGGGTCAGTTGTTGTAGATCCTGGGCATGGAGACAATAGTCACCCTTCCAGTCTGAGTATACTAGTCAATGCCTAACGTCACCCAATGTCTTCATGTCACCAACACAATACTCCATCCCTGGGCTTTTATTTAATATCCATTCTTGACACATTCCTTTAAGTGCCTAGCCTTCAAGTCAATTTAATTTCCCATCAGCTGTTCCTAAGTATATTGTTCGTGTGACAAAAGCTGCAGGCATTAGACTAGGACCGGCATGCAGCTGTGCAATTGATACGTGATGCGAAGGGGACCGGCCTTTTGTGGTGGGTAGTTAAATATTGTAATGTGTTTTGTTTAAATTATTGTTTTATTATAAACACCAATAAAATGATGTCTACAAAAATAACGCTGTTCCTATGTATACTAAGGCACAATATAATATAATTTATATTGCCCACTCTTTTATAATCAAATGCCCTTTGTATTGGTTCTCACCCATGGTCACCGTAGGCCTTTTTGAATAATTGTAGGCCAGCTGTTTTGGATAAATACCTTGTTTTATCTGCTTCTAAAAAGGTGATCAATTCAGAGCTGGTGTCACAATCATCACCTGATAGAGTTACATGACCTAGATTGCTCTGCTTTGGATAGGGCCGGACTGGCTACCAGGCGTTTTGGTATGCTGCCAAGCTGGGGGCTGATTTCACTGCGGTGGGGGCTGATTTCGTTGATGGGGACCTGCGTGTGCTTCTAAATAAACAAAGCAAAACTAATAGTTTTAAGCACACGAAGATCCCCATCAACAAAATCAGCCCCCAGCTTGGCAGCACACCAAAATGCCCTGTAGCCAGTCTGGCCCTGGCTTTGCACCCTTTAGCAAACCAGCCACGCTTGACACTTTTTTACAGATAGGATTTATCTTTTATATCACATTTGTTATCAGGTAATGTTCTTTGCTACATGACACCAAACCTTTATTCAATCTATGAAGACCCCTAAGTTTCTGATCTATCAATAATAAATCATCAGCATTCAGCAGCAATGACTACACAAAGCACTCAGGCCCTGCTGCAAGAGATGTACTAGATCTAAGAAACTGGGGGGATCTGCCAGATAAAGACTGAAAAGGGTTGGTGCATGCACTCATCCTTGTTTGTGACAATTAGTTGTTTTTGTCATTTTGGTGGTCATACCATCCCTAAGTGAATAGGCTTATCCCCATTTTACTTCAACCCAGTCAAACACCGCGGAGTAATCTAATTGACAGCAATAGAGATTGTTTGCCAAGTTCATTGCTTTCCTTGCTAGCAAGCTAATGGCTATGATGTTATCGATTGTACATTACAAGAATTCAATCTAAAGCCACAACTCTGGAAGGAGGATATTGTTGATATGTATCCCCTCAAATAGGTAATTGCACTATTTGGATACCAAATCTGGTGCAAGGCACTTCTTTAATGTAGATTAAAACACTACTAATAATACACCATTGGGCCAAGGATCCCTGGAAGATTTCACTGTACTAATCAAGTCTAGAATATCCAAGTTATGAAAGATGTAATTTGCCTGGTACTGTGTCTACTTAATGGATCACTATAATAAGGACAAATAGTCCACCCATTGATTGTATGAGAGAACAAATTAATTTAAAATATTGGCAACCAGTGAATTTAGGGCCCAGCACCCAAAAACTTCTCACATCTTTATTCTTTATCACAAAAACCATAGCTTTCCAGTTTTTATCTATTAGTTTTATCTTTATTTCTACCACCACCGATATTCTCTTAGAGCTGTTAAGAAACATTCCTTTATCCTCTTATTCTTACTATGTAACTTGGCTTTATGCCCACATCAAAGTGTATTCTTCTGAGATGACCGCATACACCTAGTGCCATGCCTTGTGTCATCTACTATTCACACTGATGGTGACTGATGATCTTTTCCAATGAATGCTGGAAGAATGTCTTAATGTACATTATAATTCCAGAAACCTACCCAGGATTGCTAGAATAGCCATAATTCCCTCTGACCACTATCCAATGCCAGATAATTATTAACAATACCCATCCTAATAGTAATGGCATACAAATAAGTAAATAAGTAGTCCAATAAATTTGACATCCGTTTCTAACAACTGATACATTAAATACCTGCTGATCCGAGAGTAAGTTGTCAATGTATGGAATTAGATTTACATAATAGTCACTTGTGACCTTTATATCAATCTCAAAATGAAGAATACCATGAAAATTGGGAAATCAATTAGGCTATAATCTAGAGTTATATTCTTTCCCACCAGATATACATGTGAATAACATCTCTGTTGACTCCTTGCTAATGTGACAATTCAAACACCGGAAAATCAGGGCTTCCTTCTTACTACTAATTATAGTAACACATCTATAGTTCTGAATATTGTTATGTCTATGTTAAGTGGTCCCCAGTGCTGATCTATCTTCCAATTAGTCAACTCACAGGCAGCTGCAGTCATCCATAATAATATCTTAATAAAGTCACCCATAATTATAAACATATGCTACATATTGATCTATCAGATTTCAATTGTACCTAAGAACTCAGATATAACATTATCACCAGACAATTTTCTTGTGGTAATTATGTATTGCTCTCTTCTCCTATCTAGCATTATTACCAACAATACTTATTGCTAATACATTTTCCAATAATGTCAAAATTATTACTTCAAAGTACCCTATGGGTGAAAGTACCAATATTATCATACCTCCCTTCAATTTACTAGGCAATGTTGGAGTAGGAGGTGTTCAGAATTCATGAATCCACTCCTACCTATCTTAGCCAAAACCATGTTTTGTGAGAGCAGATAACTTGTGTTAGAAAGTAGGATCTGCTCTCAAGGTTACCCCTACTTTGTGCTGGTGTTATACTGCTTTTCTGGCTCGTCTGACCAGGATCCTACTAATCAGGACCTCACTTACTGTGCTTCCTCCCTAAATTGACTATGGTGATATGGTGAGTACCTTGGTACATTCCTAATTGGCTACTGGTATACCTTGGTAAGTCCCTAGTATATGGTACTAAGGTACCTAGGGCTTAGGTACACAAAGTGTCTCCCATGGGCTGCAGCATATATTATTACACCATAAGGGACCCTCCAAACTCTGACTACAGGCCCGCCGTTTCAGCCTGTGTGAGTTGGTGCTTGCACCTCTCCCGAAAGATATGTTACCTTATATCTAACCTCACTGCACTTAAAACATCTAAGTCACCCCTCTATTAGGCCTTTCAGTCCTAAAGGCAGGGTGCTCGGTTCTAAGTGTGAGGGTGACACTGCAACCTTCGGAGTCCATTCTCCCGGGTTGTCACTGCATCAGCCATTACTATATATAGAGTGGCCATGCCTCATTATGCAATCACCATCTCTAAACTGGGTGTAACAAACCCTATCATATTTGGTATCAAACATGTTGAAATCATTTCCATGCACTGTAAAGCTCATTCGGGAGGCCCTTAGTGCGCCCGGTACCAGTCTTCCAAAATCAGACAGCAAGCTAGGGCTGCTGTCGACCTGAGACACGATTCTGCCCTCCTGCTGCTGAGCCAAGCTCGAGCAAGGGAAGGCAGAACAATAAGTATCCTGTCACAGGGAGGTGTGACCACCTCCCAGACAGGGTTTACTGTATCAGGACAGGGTGGGGGAGGCTTGTCAGAGCCACTCAGACTGCTTAAGGGGCACATTTGGTGCCCTCCTTGCATACAGTTCAAACCAGTTCAGGAAGCCATAGACTACCGCTCTGGCATGAAACTGGACAAGGGATATGGGAGATTCATCCCTACTTTCCAGCCCCTCCTCTCGGAAGGACCTTGAATCATCCCACCCCTTTCCTTGGGTACTTAAGGGCTTACCTGAGGGTGGGTCCCTAGATTCATCATGGGATTCGATTTAGATCATACTCTGCGTCCTCCTCAACCATCTGGACCTTCTGACCGAGTCATGCAGACCGCGTCGGACTGACTGCATCGGACTTCACCTTTGGAACCAAGACTACAACTGGGAAGATGCTGTCTGCTCCTGATCTCTTCGTTCTGCATACCCACTGCACCGTCAGTGTCTGAGCTCCATACAGGCCCCTTCCAGGTCCTGTGGACATCCAAAAACAACCGAGGGAATCTCCCTTAGAGTGAAGGAGTCACTCCCCTACATCTGCAGGCACTGTAACGCAGCAGATCAGGCTTGCACTGAGATGTGGTCCTCCCAGTTTACAATTGCCTTGATACTCGCGTTATGGCATTCTCGGGAGTAGCTGTGTAAATCTTATCATTCAATCACATTCAATAAGTAGGGGGTATCAGTCAACCTTAAAACGTTTTTTAGGCCCATGTGGAACGTGCTAATGCTTTTTCTTTGAATTCTGGGACTTGTAGTCTTATTTATTTATTATAAAAAAGAATTTAAAGAAAAAAGGCTGGATTGGAACAGCATATAAAGCGTGGAAATTCCATACCTGGCAATTATGCAGGGTAGTATCTCCAAATCCTACAAATTTCATCTTTAAATGGTATTTTAATATTTCACCTCTACTATTCAAGATTTGGTCTAGTGTGATCAAAAATGGACAAGATTTGGAAAGAAGAGAAACAATAGCATCAACGCTGACATGTTTTACAAGTGTAAGAGCATCCTGGACTATAAAGGCAAGTACCAGTCAGAGCACTAAAAAACCCAGAACTGTGAGAATCGGTCTGGGTGGCATGGAACACAGCACCCGCTTATAAAGTGTTGCTATTGACAACGCACCCATCTCTTTCTACAACACTACCCATGGCATAATATTTTCTTAGTTGTGTATCGGTATCGTTTTGTTCCCATCAAAATGAGCTGATTAGGCAAAGAAAAACACATTAATGAGACTTTGAAAACTCTGTCAGAAGTCGCAAAGAAAAAGGTTAATTGGTGTTACAAGGGTACTCGAGGTCTTTTTCACAATCTTCCAGCTATCTGAGCGGAGGCAGTGCTGCTAAATAATTCCTTTTATTCAAACTCAGTCCCAGCAGGTTGGTGACTGCAGAAGCACACCTGCATATGTTCTGGGGGCTGCACTGGAGCCCTGGAAGGGAGGAAGTGATTTATAGGCATGGCCTCCATCCACCCTCGTGCAATCGCATACCAACCACTCTTGTAGCAAACAGAGGGGTGTCCAAAAACTGTAGAACTGATAAGTGGGTACTTTTGCAGCTGGCTAATCTGTTAAAGTGGTGAAGACCATTCCATTTTTATTTTAATATTGTGTTATGTATAACAACTCCTGTTTGCACAAATCCATCGCAGTGCATAAAAAGTCATTTGGTAGAATTCATGGAATCCCAACCCCTTGAATAATTATGAGGCATGGATTATTCGATTTGTGAATCTCTCCAAGTGGCTGTGAATGCAGGGCTGGTGGCCTGCAAGGGAATGCAAGGATTGAGGCCTGCGAGAGACAGCAAACTTCCTTTCCCTGCGTTCGTATTTATAGAATAGCTTAGTGCTTAGGGCTGGCCTAAAGACAGTTATAGCTGTCTTGCCTGACTCATGTTTTCCACACACAAACAAACTTTTACTTCGAGTGATTGCATTCTGTTTGTGCACATGTGCATATCTGGGTAAAGAATAGATTCCCAAATTAGACATGTGAAAGCATTTCTATTCACCAGTGACTACTAGTCCATACTAATATAATAAAGAGAGAGCCCAAACCTTTGAGGCGGGTAATCTCAGGAACCACAGCACCAATCACAACACCCAATACAGAGTTGGAAAGGGCAGTTGCAGCAGAAGGACATAGGCTATGCAGACGCCCACCAAATACATTTAAAAGGTAAAAGAACCGTGCCAGCAAAGTAGTCCCTTGTGGGCGTGTCTGTGTTGTGCTGTGGGCGTGTGCTGGGGACGTGACACACGCTGGGGGCGTGTGGTATGTTCCTCCCTTCATGCCATGTCTCATATCGTGTGCTAATCCCACCCTGCTCCCTTTAAATACCCCTGCACCCCATAATCATAACCCACCCTTACTCCTTAAAATACCCCAACACCCTTAAACACTAACCCATCTTAACCCTATAAATATACCCTGTACCCCCAAACCTAACCCTAAACCCTAAATATACCCCTGTACCCCAAAACCCAAACCTAGCCCTGAACCCTATAAATACCGCTGTACCTCCAAACCCAAACCTACCCCATTACCCTAAATATACCCCTGTACCCCAAAACCCAAACCTAGCCCTGAACCCTAAAAATACCGCTGTGCCCCAACACCCAAACCTACCCCTGAACCCTAAAATACCCCTGTACCCCAAACCTAGCCCTGAACCCTTAAAATACATCTGTACCCCAAAACCCAAACCTACCCCTGAACCCTAAAAATACCCCTGTACCCCAAAACCCAAACCTAGCCCTGAACCCTAATAATAACCCTGTACCCCAAAACCCAAACCTTCCCCTGAACCCTAAAATACCCCTGTACCCCAAACCTAGCCCTGAACCCTAAAAATACCCCTGTACCCCAAAACCCAAACCTAGCCCCGAACCCTTAAAATTCCCCTGTACCCCAAAACCTAAACCTACCCCTGAACCCTAAAAATATCCCTATACCCCAAAACCCAAACCTAGCCCTGAACCCTAAAAATACCCCTGTACCCCAAAACCCATACCTATCCCTAAACCCTAAAACTACCCCTGTACCCCATAACCCAAAACTATATCTGAACCCTTAAAATACCCAAACACCCCAAAAAATATACCTCAGTACCCCAAAACATATACCCCTATACCCATACTTACCTTATCCAAACATTAAAAAAACATGCTTTTACCATTCATGCATTTACAACGAATTTCGTTGTAAATGTATGCATGGTAAAAGCATATAAAATGTAATGCCATACGTTATAATGGCATAGCGGAGTCATGGTACTTTCGTAATAAAAGTATGCGGAGTGATGGTATGCGGAAAGAAAGTTGCGGAATAATGTGTGTTTACCCTCCCTGGTAAGTACATTGGTGGCACGGCGGCCCACATCTCCAGCAACATAGTCATATTTTTCCACCACCCATTTGAAAAATGCACAGGTCTCTCTCATTGATGGCCAGCACCGACATAGACTTTTAGACACACCTCCCGCCACAAGTTCTAGAATTGCGTACTTTAGAGCTGGGGAGCTCCTTTCGAATCTCGGCATCAGCTCAACATCCTGTGATTCCAGGCAAATCGCTTTGTCTCCCCGTGCCTGCCACAAATGAATGTGTTCTTCTGTAATGTAAATTGTGCTCATGCCATGTTGTCGAGTTTGCGCTATATAATATTGCAAGGAAAAATAAAGTAGGGAAACTCGAGTTCACACACTACTGAACGCGCACTCTTAAGTGCATCAGCAGTGCACTGTGAATCAGAGCGTTTCACAGGCCTGTCACAGATAAGAAATGCTATCAAAACGAAATCCTACAAAACAATATACTACTGGCCGGCAGCAATTCATATCCGGACGACGTCGGGACGGGCTGCTAGTATATATATATAGTAGGATGACATCAGTGACTTTGATAAAAAAAAAAAACATATATAAGAATCTTTAATATTGACTGATTATCATAATCCATGCTGGCATATTTATTTATATTATGGAAAATAAGCACAAATAATTAAAGTAGCAGAAGTATATTTGCAAATGTATGTTGAAGCCATGCCGTCAGCTTTGTAAAGGACATTTAAGCTGTTGCATCTTATCTTGTTACGATGTGAGGTACTGCAGCTTGTGATAGCCTTTTTAAACAGTTGATTCGACATGAGAGGGACATATAGTAAAGTCTTGAAAGACAGTAGCCTTGTTAAGGACTTCTGACTCGAGAGGAGCATCTAGTAATGACTTGAGGTACTGGGGCTATCAGAAAAACCAGACCTATTAGCTGTGTCAATGCTTAACTTTAATTGCAGTGCTTGACCCTTAAAGGAACAGGGCCTGTAATTAAGGCAATCAAGAAATAAAATAGTCATTCTATTAGGGATCAGGCAGAGGGCTGTAGTCTGCTCCCCAAAAATCTTACCTCTTATATTCATAAATTGAAAGCTGTTTCTCACCTGCAGCTTCCCCTTTTGTGTGTTGGTATCCAATCATTGCCAGTTGCAAACCATAGATAAAATCAATTGTTTTTCAGACTGAGGAGTGCGGGCAAATCTTTCATTCCAGCTGTTGCTTCTGATTAGCAATTAGTCGTAAAATGCACATAGTGGGTCAGAAAGCCGTTTTCTAGCCTGTGATGTACCTTTGGTGCATTGTGGCTTTCTAGTTGTACAGTTGCAAAGTCTGTAATGTGGGGTCTATAGGTTTTGTACATTAGCCCCTGCAGGCTCTGTGGTGCAGGAGACCCCCACGTTTGAAGAGGCCGCTGCTCAGCTCAGCACTGTGGAGTCTCTCTTTGGTGTCACTAGTAAGTGATTTGTTGCTATGAAGTTAGACCATTTTGTATTACGCCAATTATGCTCTCACATGTGGTTGGAAACAACACTAGGAATTTTACGTTCTAGATAAATTAACATGGGGGCATATTACCAAGAATAAGCAATAATTATCGCTAAGCTTGGTTAGCGGCTATAATTTATTCGCCGTGCTTCGACTATTTTTATCGCTTAGAAACCTTGCTATTATCAAGGTTTATCTCCTAAGCGATAAAAATTGGCCGAAATGCATGAATATCGCTGAAAAGTCCGCGATATTCATGCATTACCGAGCTAATGCTCTTAGCCATGTTATCCACCTACCATTGGATAACATGGCTAAGAACTGCTCTGGGCAGGCGTTAGCTTTTGGCGATATTCGCGCTTAGCGCGAATATTTCCAAAAGTAGGTAATAGGAGATAGCGATGTTAGCGACTGTTTCCAGTCGCTAACATCTTGGCACGCCCACTTTGCATGTTATTAGCGATAATTATCGCTGACATGCAAAGTGGGCCAAAAGATGATCGCTATCTCCTACTAGCTGTTGTTACTGGTGTTAGCGACAGCTAGGTAATAGGGCGATAAACTTATCGCCGCTTTAGCTGGAAAAATTCCTGCTAAAGCGGCGATAAGGCCCTTGGTAATATGCCCCAAGTTCCCCATACAGTCATACACTAAACAACCACTGGCAACGCCAACAGGTCTGGCCTTAGCTAGTTATGTTTTTTAAATCACATTTTATTCCTAGCACACGCTAGGAAAAATAAAAATAAAACATATAGCCTCATAAGTGTGGTGCTTTATACTTGCAATAAAAACATTTTATTAAAAAAAGCTATACAATTGTAATAGAACAGTATATATATGTTTTATTAAGCAGGTGTAATTTGATCAAGTATAGAAACCCTTAATCATTTTAATTCACAACAAAGGGAAGTTTGATTCTTGGTGGAGACAAGAAAGAGTACCTTTGGGTTGAACTTATTGTTATCTGAAGACACAGTTTCACACACAATAATGACAAAAGCAATTAAAACTGGCTAATAAATGGAAGGAAAAAGGAATTGCAAATTAAAATATTGGCCCATAGGCCTGGCACTAACATAAACCTCTTTTTTGGTGGATGTGCGCATATGAAGAGGCAAAATGCTGACAAATACACTGCAAGAGAGACAAAGACTGAGGTTTGCTGATCCATTGCCCAGGGCTTGATACTGTGATGGGTGGATGTAACATGTGCCTGACAGTTAACAGACTAATAGATAAGCGCGCTGACCAGAAGCCCCTCTATGTATCTATATATCTATGTATTTATTTATTTTTTGGAACTTTTTGATTACCTGAGGCCGGCAAAAGAGCTAAAGTTAAAAGGCAATTTTTGCAGTAATTTGGTAGCAGTGCTAGATGCACCCTCAGGTTCACCCTCATTGCATAATTTGTCTAATAAATAAGCAAATAAATACATAAATATCTATGTACAGAGGCCCAGAACCAGCATTACCAAATGCAGTGAGTGATAAATACAGTAAGCATGAGTCAATTTCGTGTCTCTTTGTTCCACCGCTCTGCACATACTCTCTCTTTATCTCACTCTTGCAAGTTCTTTCTCATCTATGCTTTCTCACTGTTTTCCTTTCTTTTTGTTCATCTTTTTTTCTACCTGATACGTCCTTCTGTCTTTTGCTTGAGTAAACTTTTGATGATAAAATATAAGTCCTGGCCATTGTCCACTACCTGCCACCACTTGCACAAATTCAGCATGCCTGGCCTTGCCTTCAAGCCTTGGCCTTTCCTTTTCCGTGGCTCTCCGGGCTTGCAAGGGCTGACCACTAGTGTTTTCGCCTCTCACCGCCCAGGAATATCACAAACATTTTAGTCCAGGAGAAAGAAAGCTTGTTGTCTGTGGCAATCTTGCCCCGTTTATACAGATGACTGTAAATTCTTTAGCTCAGTCTGGCTTTAAATTGTCTAAATTATCAGTCTACCTTCCACTGAATCAACTGGAAGAATTTTTGTTCAAAACCAAATCTAGTTCCCCATTGAATCCACACCCACCTGACATTCTTCTCTTAGTTGCATCTGAAGTGGGTCCTTTCCTTTCCAAGTTGGTTAATGATTCTTTGGACTTGGCTGTAGTTACCACCAGTCGGAAGCAGGCATTTATAATTCCACTCTTGAAGAAGCTGTTGGCCAATCCTACAATAATAAGAAACTTGAAGTTTCGACTGCTCTCTCTCTGCTCCCCTTAACTGCTAAATTTATCAGGAAGGAAGTTAACCTAAAGTTGTCCCAATATATTGAGTTAAATAATATTCTTGAGCTCTCTCAAGCTGGGTTCCAGGCTATTTAAAGTGTGCTGCGCCATTTATTAATAGCTACTGAGTCTTTATGTGAAACTCTAGGTAAGCGGACAGAGCAGCTTTGATTTTGCTGGATCTGAGTGCCGCCTTTGACAATGTATTTTACCACATGCTTAAGAATGGCTTGTGCTTGGCAGCATTCTAGGGAAAGCACTCAGCTGTCTAATTTCATTTTTGACACTCAGGATCCAAGCTGATCAGTTCTCATGCTATAGCTCAAACTCTTGGCCTCTTACATGAGGCATCTCGCAAGGATCATCGTTAAGCCTTGGATTTATTTTATGCTTTTGCATCCCCTTGGGCCAAGCTCCTTCGGACATTTGGGTTTCAACTGGTATCATACACATCTGATACCCAAATTATTATCTCGTTTAATGAGGACACTAACTCTGTGGCCTGTTGCTTTAAGAAAATCATATCTGAGGTCACCTTCTGGATGCCAGCTAACTCAGTGTAGCCAGATACACAACAGACACATGGATTGTTGGTGGTTCTGTCTCTCTTTTGCCTTCTAGATGGTGGCCTGCTGAACTAGGACATCTTTCCGCTCCTGTTGATTCAGCAAAATATCTCAAAGCGATCTTTGACAGCGAGCTATATTTCGCTCCCAAGTAAATAAAGTTAGGTCACCAACTTCTATAATTTATACCTCCTGCATAAGATCATGACACGCCTGTCTTTGGAGAAATGCAATACTGTTGTCCAGACAGTGATTATGCCCAGATTGGACTATAGTAACTCTCTGCATGCAGGCCTCACTGTTACACTTATGAATAGGCGGTAATTGACTCAAAACAATTCCACTAAACTTCTTATGCTTTTATTGCAGTAAACTTCTACCTCCCCATACTGTGATTTTTCTCTCCATATTTACGATGAGCAGTTTCTTGAATCAAAGCCAAAAAGAAGCCCTACAAATGTTTTGGGCCAAGGTCCCACAAATATTGTGCATTCTTGAATTGTCCTGTTTCTCTTGGCTATCACATGAACTGCCTCCTGGTAAGCTGCAAAAAGAACAGATGATAAGCTTGCAGTTGCTCGAGTGGAGATGCTGGCTTTTATCAGCACCACCTTTCCCTACAGAAACCAGCAAGGAATTCATGGCTGGTATTATGTGCCACCTCAATTCAGGAGCCCAGTGGCATCAATTTACTCTCACCCTCAAGACTCCATGAATTCCAGGTACAATCCCCACCCCCCATTATGTCTTGTATACCTGCCTATAAGCATCTGGCAGACTTACTGGTTATGTACCAATTTAAGACTTACTGTACGGTTTGTTTATTCACTACCTTAAATGTCATCAAGGTCATAAGCTGTGTAATATTACTTCATGTGATGTCATCAGGGATAACGGTCATGTGATCTTTGGGTGACTATGAGCAGGTGACGCCTTTTCTGCTGCACAGGATGTGGGGTAATAATGGAGAGTGTAGCTGCCGTGTAGAACAATGATGCAGAGCATTTGTGGTTTTGTAGAAATAAAGCCAGTGGTGATCCAATGGGTGATTTGTAGAGAAACTGTGAGTAATAACAGGAAGCGAGGATAAATGCTGGCTGTGATGCCCTGCCAACGCGCGGTCTCAAGAGAGCTCCATCGAATGGACTATGGTTATACGTAGCGTTTACATTTACTCAGAAATGGCAGTGTCGTGAGTCAGGTTTGAGGAGAGACAAGGACCAAGCACAGACCCCAGGTGCATGGATGAGAGTAAATGCCAAAGATAAAGACTTTCATAAAGATCTAAGGGCCAGGCTGTGCACGTCAGTAACTTTTAGGGATAGGGAAATACATTGTTTTTACAATATTTGATATATGTATTTTATTTATTTTTAACACAGGCACACATGATTATGTGCTATTCCTCATAAAGAGACAATTATCGTGAAAAGTCCTGATGAAGGTGGTGCTATATCTTCTTGCACACTGAAACGCGTTGACGCTTCTGGGGTGTTAAATTCGAGGAACTATTGAGTGAAAAGATTTTTTATATGATATGACTGCGACATAAATTCAATCGAATTACCGGTTTACTGATGATTTTTAATATACCACCTGTTGTTGTCTCTTTATTTTATTGATCGGTCATATGAAGTGTTTTTATGAATTGTGGACAGTGTTTGCTGTTTTTTAAAGAATTGCATTATTGGTGATTGTTAATGTACATTAAATAAATGTATGTGATTTTTATATAATTTTGTGATTTTTGTAATTATATGTGGGGTTGTCGAATATATTCATTTATGAAAACATTTGGCCTGATGTATGGTTGAATGAAGCTCACAGGTTGGTAGTTAGTCCAAGGGTATACTTTTTTATTGTTAAAATATTCTGATGTGCCTTTCACTTTTTCAAGAGGTCAAGGGGAACTGAGTCTACAAAGTGCCTATCAAAGGCAGATAACTGGCTGGACAGGATATCGTGACAAGAATATCGAAGGACAAAATATCGAAAGGTAAGGTTGTACAAATTTTGTATACCAAAGTCCACATGTATATATCTTCAAGGTACATTAAGGTAAAGCTAAGAATTGTACATCCTTACCTCCCCACTTACCCGTTCAATGTTTTTCTCTCGATATTCTTGTCACGATATTCTGTCCCGTCGATATTCTCCCTTAGATATTCTGTAGAACAATCGGTGGACTGCATTTTCTGGTGCAATGGGCTTTCAAATATGCACATTTCACAGCTTGGCACAAGAGCCCCCACCTAACTAGAGGTCTTTTCACAGCCCCTCATTCCATCCTAACTATGGTCATAAGAAGCTGACGTGCTGTTTGTCATGCTGGAGTCTTGCAATGAACTTTGATGCGACGACTTCATTAAACTCCTCGTTTTCGATACATTAAACCTCTTCGGTTTCTAAACTGTGTAGACAGCCTTGCAGAGGGGAATCTAATTTACTTGCCTCTTATAAGTCAGGAAAAGAAAATGAGATAATAATGAAAGTTGCAGCTGAATAACCTTCTGAATAGAACTCGTAATACTGACACCAGTTATGTTGTTATAGAGTATAGTTAACGTCAATTACATTTCCAATCACTCAGGAATATTTTAACACAATTAAATACAATGTAATTTATCTTTCAGCACAATTAATACCTAACCAACCAAATAATAGCCACAAATTGGATTTTCACAGAAGCTATTTCCCTCTGTCATCCGCGCATCTCACCGCTACTGGGCATCCTTGACCCACAATACAGCTACTCTGCATCAGTCACTCAACCCACAGTAACTCTAATGTAGTCCGTTTCGTAGCACGACAGTAATACTACTCAGGTAATACTATTCACAAACCTGCATCCAGAAGTCTACGCCTTCATCCTTCCTAACTTGTGTGCACAGCAAGGCTTAAAAGAACTGCCGGAAGTGATGCAAGATTTCTGCAATGCTACTGAAAGTTCACTCAGGCTGGTAGTGACGTCAGCCACTCCATCACTTTGCTTCAGAATGTTGGGGAGGCTCCTAGTAGCTGTTATGAGTGTGGTAAACAGACAAAATATCGACTAGAAAATATCGAATGGACATAATATCGAATACAAAATATAGGCTGGACAGAATATCGAATGGAAAGATTATAGACATCAAAAATATCGTTTTGAAGGTAAGTAATGTAATATCGAATTTTAAAACATAGATAGTCAAAATATCGAAGTACATAATATAGGTTAATAAAAATATCGAACATTTAATAATATCAAATTTTTTATAGTGTATTTTATGTGTTAAAAGTGTTTATTTATGTTATAATGTAATTTCATTAATTAATTTATGGTTATTTAAATTTTGCGTAATTTAATTCTGTAGCTGGTTGTGGGTTTATAGGGGAATAGGGTGGGAAGTAATTTAATTATAATTAATTAAATATGTAAATTTATTTATTGGTATTTGTTTATAATTAATTGTTGCTTAATTTTTATTTTGTAATTAATTAAATTTTAATTGCGAATTAATTTTATTTAATTGATTAATTGATAATTATGTTAATTTAACTAATTTAATTTCTGTAGCAGGTTGTGGGTTTATAGGTTAGTATGGGTGGGAAGTAATTTAATTATAATTAATTAAATATGTACATTTATTTATTGGTATTTGTTTATAATTAATTGTTAATTAATTTTTATTTTGTAATTAATTACATTTTAATTGCCAATTAATTTTGTTTAATTGATTAATTGATAATTATGTTAATTTAACTAATTTTATTTCTGTAGCGGGTTGTGGGTTTATAGGGGAGTAGGGTGGGAAGTAACTTAATTATAATTAATTAAATATGTACATTTATTTATTGGTCCTATCCTGTCAGCTCCTGATGCGAAAAGCCGGGAGATTTTTAACTGAAGTTTTAGCTTTGTGGTGTAATAACTGTGTGCTTTTAAACAAACTTACTGCTGCTATTACGTGCACTTTCCCAGCGAGCCGACTCAGCGCTCACGAGGGATTTTGACACACCGGCGCTGGCTGAGGGGAAGACTGCGGCCACGCCCACCACCTTCAGGCCACGCCCCCTTTCCTCGTAGCTTTAAAAGAGTGCGCTGATCTACAAGCGCGTTCAGAGTCCTGTCAGCTCCTGAGGCAAAAAGCCGGGAGATTTTTAACTGAAGTTTTAGCTTTGTGGTGTAATAACTGTGTGCTTTTAAACAAACTTACTGCTGCTATTACGTGCACTTTCCCAGCGAGCCGACTCAGCGCTCACGAGGGATTTTGACACACCGGCGCTGGCTGAGGGGAAGACTGAGGCCACGCCCACCACCTTCAGGCCGCACCCCCTTTCCTACATAAAAACATGTGCTTCCCCCGGAAGCGCAGCGGACGGGCGCAGCGGGCGCGCCGGCTATGCGCCGAAGGCGCGCCTAAGGCAAGCCCGTCTGCGCCCGTCCGCGACTGGATCGTGCCCAGCGCCAGCCATGCTGTCTGTGCCCGTTCACACAATCAAAGGATAGTCTGGACCAGTGCTGAGCTACGGTCGTTGAACGTCGCCACTCCTTGTCAGTCGCCTGAGCTCAATCTGACGACTCTGGATCTACCCCCCTATTGCCCACGTTGCCAAAAGTCACTCAGCGACGTCTCTCCCCAAATAGTCACACCTCTCAAAACAGCAAGCCGACTATCACTCAACACTTCCACAACTCACTTTAGGATCGGGCTACTTAATTGCAGATCCCTCCCCAAGCATGTTGATGATTTATGCTTGCTGATAGCGGACTCTAAATGGGACGCCTTGTGCCTTACAGAGACATGGCTCAATGAAGATAACATGGCATCCATTTCGCTAGCAATCCCCCCCGGCTTTAAACTTAGCTTCTCTAATAGAAAGGAAGGCAGAAGGGGTGGCGGAGTGGCTATCATCTACAATGATAAATACACATTGTTGTCCTCCACTCCTACTACATTTCCAGGTATAGAGGGGTTACACTTCTGCCTCCAAATCACCCCCCAACTGTCTCTAACAGATCTAATTATCTATAGACCCCCGGACTGCCCGGCGTCATCCCTGTGTGAGCTTATGGACTTTATAGTCCTAAGCTCTCTAGCCCACCCGCATTATATCGTAGCCGGTGATTTTAATATTCATGCGACAATCCAGATTGTCCACAGGCTACTCACCTCATCACAACCCTGCAAGCGGCCAATCTAACTCAAGTTATTTCGGGCCCCACGCATCGGGCGGGGCACATGCTGGACCTTTTCTTTTCCAACATACTGAATACAAAAGCTAAATCTCCGATACCACTGTTATGGACGGATCATTTTTTAATTACTCTGTCAATCTCACTCTCCTCTCAATCTTAGATTACAGGGAAACGCTCCTATGTGCGGAGAAAATGGGACAATTTATCAGCGGACATCCTATGCCCGGCGCTTATAGAAAATCCCCTACCTCTAACCTCTGATGTAAATTTCGATGCACTATCAATGAATTGTTGGATTGGCAACTTAGTGGATTCCCTCGCTCCGGCCAGAATCGCAACGTCGCGCAGAGAATCGCCCTCTGCACCGTGGTTCTCCCCTGAGCCGATGGCCGAAAAAAGTAAATGCAAAAAGTTGGAGCGCCTTTGGCGAGCATATTACTGTGATTCAGCCAAAACCAGCTATAAAAAAGCCCTTCATGCCCTCCACTTATCCATAAAAAAAAGCCAAAAAAATCTTCTTTGCGACTTCCATCCAGCAGGCGGAACAATCAAGTAAAGAAGTTTTTAAGATTGTCCAATCTTTCTTTAAACCTAGAGCCATTGAGACTGAAATCATCCCATCCGTAAGACTCTGTGAAACTATCTCAGATTTCTTTGACACTAAAATAATAAAAGTGTATGATACTTTTACGGACTCCGAGCCTACAGCTATGGATGAGTTGGGAGATACTGAGCCACCCGCTACCTCCTTAAATCAATTTCATCCTATCACCCTCACTGAGGCACTGAAAGAAATACTAAAATGTAAATCAGGGGCACCTGTTGATCCATGCCCACCTAAACTCTGGAAACTGATGTCGGATGCAATTGTAGTTCCCCTTTTACATATATGGAACACGTCCATTGAAACTGGTACGTTTCCGGATTGCTGGAAACAGGCCACGCTCCTCCGTTGAAAAAAAAATCTCATGGCGCGCCGGATGACCTGAGCAATCTCCGACCCATTTCCCTTCTAGCAGCCCCTGGAAAAATGCTCGAAAAGCTGATCCAACGTCAGCTAAATAGCTTCATTGAAGAAAAAGGCGCCTTACATGAAACTCAGTCTGGCTTTAGGGCCGGTTTCAGCACCGAGACGGCCCTCATTGAGGTTGCTGAGTCGATCAGGTGGTCCTTAGATTCAGGAGCATCAGCTATGCTGGTGCTCCTGGATCTATCAGCTGCTTTTGATACGGTGGATCATAGCAGACTGCTGATGCGGCTGAAGGACATAGGCCTAGGAGACAAGGCACTGAGTTGGCTCCACTCCTACCTCACAGATCGGTCCCAGAAAGTGGCGCTGGGCACCTTCTCTTCTAAACCCAAACACCTCTGGTGTGGTGTCCCGCAGGGGTCGGCACTCAGCCCTTTGCTGTTTAATGTTTATCTGGCCCCACTTTTCACTCTGATTGCTAAATGGGGGGGTCAAGGCAATTTCGTATGCAGATGACACGCAATTGGTCTTCCCCTATAAAGACACGTCAGAGGCAGCCTTTAGTAAAATCAGGGGCTGTCTTCGAGACGTGGCTAACTGGATGAACACAAATAAACTTAAAATGAATGCTAGCAAAACGGAGGTGTTATTCTTTGGAAAACATAAACATCCCCCCGGACTTGTGGTGGCCGCCTGAAATGGGCCCAGCCCCATCTCCCGGAACCCATGCAAAAAATCTGGGAGTAAGATGGGATGAGAATCTCTCTTTCCTGCCGCACATACAACAGCTTACCGCTGGCTGCCTGCATAAACTTAGAAATCTTCGAAAATTCCTGCCTCTTCTACCAGTCGAGTGTCGCAAAATGGTTGTTCACGCGACAATTACATCTCGACTAGACTACTCAAATGGCCTTTACCTTGGTCTGCCCAAATATTTGGTGCAACGTCTACAGATCGTGCAGAATGCGGCTGAGAGACTGATAAAACGCTTTCCCCTTAGGCATCATGTCTCTCCGCATCTGCACGAGTTACATTGGCTCCCAGTGATAAGCAGAATTAAATTCAAGGTGCTAACCTTGGCGTTCAGAGCGCTAAAAGGTACCTGCCCCAACTATTTAAAACTTCGACTCCCCCGTTACCACCAAAAGCGAGAGCTGCGATCTAACTCTATGCTCAAGCTAACTATCCCGCATGTGAGGAAAGCCAGACTTGGAGGCAGGTCCTTCTCGGCTGGCACAGCGAAACTTTGGAACACCTTGCCCCCTGCCATCCAATCTGCCAAGACAGAAGCTAGCTTTAGGAAGCTCCTAAAAACTTGGCTTTTTATGCAATAATACTGAATTTCCTCCTGGCTACTCGCTCGCTGCTGAAAGACTCGTTAGTGCCGGGACACCTCGCCCAGAGGTAGCTGTTCGCGCTTTACAAGCATCTGTATTATTATTATTATTATTATTTGTTTATAATTAATTTTTATTTTGTAATTAATTACATTTTAATTGCCAATTAATTTTATTTAATTGAATAATTGATAATTATGTTAATTTAACTAATTTAATTTCTGTAGCGGATTGTGGGTTTATAGGGGAGTAGGGTGGGAAGTAATTTAATTATAATTAATTAAATATGTTAATTTATGTAGTGTTATTTATTTATAATTAATTGTTAAATAATTTTTATTTGGTAATTAATTACATTTTTATTGAGAATTAATTTTATTAAATTGATTAATTGATAATTATGTTAATTTTACTAATTTATTTTCTGTAGTGGGTTGTGGGTTTATAGGGGAACAGGGTGAGAAGTAGTAAGTTTTTAAATACTAATTAATTAATTGTTAATTTGTAATTAATTAGTATTAATAGATAACTAATTGTAATGATTAAATTAAATTAGTATCTGTAATTAATTAATTTCTATATTATATTAAATTGGTAATTACTTTTAATTATTTTTTTTATAGATATTAATATATATATATTTTTTTATTTAATATATGAAGTATCTACTTTCCCTACTGTTGCACTCACTGGAGTGGGAATAGTAATTTTTACCCCTACGCTATCCAACGCTTTCCCTACTGTTGCACTCTCTGGAGTGGAAATAGTAATTTTTACCCCTACGCTATCCAACACTTTCCCTACTGTTGCACTCTCTGGAGTGGGAATAGTAATTTTTACCCCTACGCTATCCAACCCTTTCCCTATTGTTGCACTCTCTGGAGTGGGAATAGTAATTTTTACCTCTACGCTATCCAACGCCTTACCTACTGTTGCACTTTCTGGAGTGGGAATAGTAATTTTAACCGCTACGCTATCCAACGCTTTCCCTACGGTTGCACTCTTTGGAGTGGGAATGAAGAACCGGGTTTTTAGAACCCAGCAGCGCCAGGGAAAACGCCCGATGTCTTCGAGTTCCCCTGCCTTGGCAAACAGAGACACGGGACACTTTTTGGTGACGTCAAAGACCAAATTTATTGGTTGCAACCTGGAACAGAGGTCTACGAAGCACAACACGGGTGGTTCGCTAGAGACTGCACAAATTCATTGAGTGGAGCATCGTCTTTTATGCTAAAAATCACATTCCTGGCTAGCATCAATTACATACAAACTGACCAATCGAACAGTGGCATTTCAGACAGATCGCATGACGACAATCCCACTTTCCGTTGTCCAGCCCAGCAGAAATGACTAGGCAAAGTCCAACATTCCTGCTCGAACAGGCCGGATGGACTCATCATAAAAGACCTTAACCCATATCAATGATTAAGCCATAAAGGAAAGAACAGAAGCAGATGACAAGCAAGATAGAAGGGTGCGTGCATGTACCATAAACTCAGCAATGTCCTGCTCTTTGATCTCTATCTGACCAGCTGCCTAACAAGGAATTGGCTCAACGAGGTCAGCCTCGGGCAAGGGAGTCAGTTCGTTCAGGTCACTCAAAAGTCAGCTAAAGGTGTACGTGTCCCAAAGACTCGCTCGGCCGTAGTCATCAGCCTATGTGAGGGCAACCACACAAAATGGCTGCCGTACACAAAATGGAACCCAAAGGTTCGGACGAAATCCATGAATACGCAGTGTTTCCATTGATCGATTATGACGAAAACACTCGTACATGCCGCACTCGTCATTTGCGGTCCGCTGATACCAAAATCGTCTATATCCGACGACCTTTATTGAACGGGTTCAGAATCACGGAAACACAGGAATAGTTATTTTTATCCCTACGCTATCCAACCCTTTCCCTACTGTTGCACTCCCTGGAGTGGGAATAGTAATTTTTACCCCTACGCTATCCAACGCTTTCCCTACTGTTGCACTCTCTGGAGTGGGAATAATAATTTTTACCCCTACGCTATCCAACGCTTTCCCTACTGTTGCACTCTCTGGAGTGGGAATAGTAATTTTTACCCCTACGCTATCCAATGCTTTCCTTACTGTTGCACTCTCTGGAGTGGGAATAGTAATTTCTACCCCTACGCTATCCAACGCTTTCCCTACTGTTGAACTCTCTGGAGTGGGAATAGTAAGTTTTACCCCTATGCTATCCAACCCTTTCTCTACTGTTGCACTCTCTGGAGTGGGAATAGTAATTTTTACCCCTACGCTATCCAACGCTTTCCCTACTGTTGCACTCTCTGGAGTGGGAATAGTAATTTTACACTTCCGCTATCCTACGGTAATAATATTTGATATTTTTTAATTTTATTATGTTACTATATATATATGTTTTAGCAAATGTGATTGTAAAACATTTTTTTATAACTTTAATTAATTATTTAATTATTATAAGTTAATTTAAGTATTTTTAAGTATATTTTAGTAAATCATGTTTAATATTAATTTAATTTAACATTGTTTTTAATAAAGTCGATATTTTTACAAACTATATTTTTTTTAACGATATTTTTTACTCGATATTTTTGTACTTACCTGTTTGTAGATACAAAGTTGATATTCTGTCTGTCGATATTTTTTCGCCGATATTTCTGGTAGTCGATATTATGTCCCTCGATATTATGTCAGTGATCCGATGAGTGTAAGTTTCAGCATATGATTTTCATGGGACCCTTATATGTGTGTATCCATAAAATGTGTCACATGTCAGGCCAATGCGCTCAGAAGTCCCAGCTACAGGCTGATAGTTAATAAAGGTTAAACTGTTATTGAAAAGTAGTAATTTTCGTATTGATTCCGTATTAATTAAAAGTTTTCTCTAATGGCCAAATGCTGTACAAAAAAGGCCAACATTCACTCCAGTAGGACCACACTCCGACTGAATCTACACACCAGAACAGGTATGGATATGGAGGTACACCCTTAATCTTGGAGCCTCTATTTTTTTATATAGACAAAAACAAACAGACTACTTTGGGACTTGGACTAGTGGAATAATTGATGTTTATTACTTTACATATTGGATAGTACAGTACGGAATTACAACCAACATTAAGGAATGTGTGATTGAGGATTATAGTCCTGAAGAAGTCGCTGGGCAATTTCCTTTTGTGGGACGAAACACGTGTTGGGTAAAGAGTCATATAATTGGACTGAAGAACAATAAAGAATTCAGAAAGAAGATAATTGCTCTTTATACATGATTATTATCAGATACCTGCATGTCCTGTACATTTGGAATACATTTCTGACACTTTTGGAATCCAGGAAGAATAGCAGAGGCATCATTTACAATGCCATTTGCATGCGTAAATCTGACTTATGACACAAATAGATAAATTTACAAGTGCAATGTATTCCTAAGAGGTCACCTTGCACTTGTGAATACCTTCCTTCACACATAAGATTACCCCAAAACAGGAAACATTACCTGTGAGTAATCCCCAATTAATGGGGTGGGAATTGCAGGACACACTGTCCTATGAAGGCTTGCAATACAAACTCTTTGGTGATCCCTTACCATCCAGGAAATAGTTGAATATTTACTTCTGCCATGGGGAGAAGTAAATCGGATTCCAGCAGGCGAAGGGGAAGAAAATACCCCAAAATTGTATGGCGTTTGGGGAAGGGGTTCTCAATGGAGAAAACATTTTTCTTGTGAAGAAAATGAATTAAAAAAAGTTATGCAATTACACAAACTAATGGCTTTTCATATAATTGCAGGAACACCTAAATGGATTCTGACAGAAATGCCAAAATACAGGCATAAAATGTCAACTTGCGACTGGCGCAGCTGTCAAGGTATACTACAAGAAAGTTTGGTGAGTGGCAAAAAATTGTAAATTTTTGTCCTGTGCAAATCGGTAACTCTGCCTGTGCAGATATGTAACTTTTGTAAAACGGGCTTAGGAGTTCTTCTGGGAAACTGATGTAGGAATACTTGCATGAATAAATATTTACCCTTCTCTTACTGAAAAGGAGTTACTCCTGCTTTTCACAGGTGTAAATCTGTAACTATTTTCAAGGTGGGAAATTAAATTCAACACGTGTGAATGCCCACAAAGTGAAAGGTTTGTGTGTGCTGGCTTTAGCAGATGTAACCACCCTGGAACACTCACACCAACCCTAGTGAAGAGATAATTTTATGCGGATGATAATTTATATGGAAGAAAATATATGGTTAGACGATCACTAAATTGAACGTGCACTTGAAAGTAATCTATTAAACACCTAAGATTTTATTTAATTTTATTTACTTTTTAATTCGGCCCCTAATTGCTCGATGATTTAGGGGTTGATTTAAATCTTGGTGGTAAGTGTATTCCATCACAACTGCAACGGAGTATCCTTACTGGCAAGATGATAGGCTCCAATGCTGGATGGATGAGACTGACATTTTAGGCCCTCTCCAGGCGGGATTTAGGAGGGGAGTCTCAACAGTCGATCAGTTACTTAGACTTAACATCCTGTACTGGAAGACAACACACTTAGAAGGGGGGTCACTGTATGCGGTTTTCGTTGATCTCCGTGCCGCCTTCGACCTGGTCCCACGGGCCAAATTGTGGGCGGTACTGGCGGATCTGGGTGTCCCCGGTGATATACTGCACATTTTAATTAGGCTACATACAGATAATTACGCCCGTGTAAGATATGGAAGGGGCGGTAGGCTAACAGATAGGTTCCCTGTCCAACGTGGGGTAAGACAGGGATGTGTGTTGGCGCCGACCCTCTTCTGTCTTTTTACAAATGGGGTAATAGAACATCTGAGTAGGATCCCTAATGTCGATGCTCCACAACTAAACAACAGCAGGGTGCCAGCGATTATGTTCGCGGATGACACCCTGCTGCTGTCAAAAACACCAATGGGGCTGCAGAGAGTCTTGGACGGATTCTTGGAGTTCTGTAACGAAAGGGGTTTAGAAATAAACCCCTCCAAGACCAAATTCATGATTCTCAGCAAAAAACCCAAAAATTGCCCAAATCCCCGCCTGGGAGCTGTATCTTTAGAAAGAGTCCAAGTAATCGAGTACCTGGGCATTACACTTAATCAGTCTCTGACCTGGCAGCAACATAAATCAAAGGCCACTATAAAATTAATTCAGAGGGCGGGAGCTATTTCTAGAACTGCCAAGAAATCCTATCTTCGACCTCTGGCACCGGCAATACACATTTACAAAGCTCAAGCTAGAGGAGGTATTGCCTACGGGGCAGAGTTATGGGGACACACATCGCTACAAACTATACAGGTCGCAGAAAATAATTTTATAAGACAGCTAGCGGCTCTTCCATCGAGTAGCCCCCTTCTCCCCTTGAGAATGGACTTGGCACTACGCCCAATCACTGAAGAACTGGGCCTAAAACCTCTGACTTACTGGAGACGGCTGTGGAGCAGTCAGGATCTGGGCCACTACAGAAGCGAATTACAGGAGCTGCTCAGGCTAATACATGTGTCCAAAATCCCTTGGTTGAAGTATATCCGGGACATGTGCACAACACTTGGAATCCCTGAGCTGTGGTGCAACCCTGAAGTAACTGCCACAAGCCTTCCAAGGAAAGAACTCTCCAGCCTGTTTTACAATTTTATGCTCCAGAGAGCTCTGGGTTCAATCAGGGAAGGATCTCTAAGTGACACTTTCATCAAAGCAAAAGACTCCTATAGACCTGAGTATGTTCTGGACGCCATGTCCCCTGTGCATGTAAGAAAGATTTTCCTGCAATGGAGATATGGCTCGCTACCACTTAGGGCCTTCACCAAATCCTGGAATGGCAACCTGGAGTCGGCTACCTGCCCAGCATGCAATTACAAGTTGGAAAGTGAGCTACATGTGGTATTCTTTTGTAGAGCCTACAGTAAAATCAGGAGCTACTGGCTGGTCCCATACTTAAAGAACTTGGGTTTCCGAACATATGCCCCAGCGTACAGAGTGCTAAAAACAGACTTATCACCTACAACTGTCTTTGCCATGGCGAAGTTTTTGACGGCAATGTGGAGAGCACGCGCAAGAATTATAAAAGACTTTAATATGGCATCCCCTATTAACTTTTAAGCTTAAATCATACATCTTTTTAGACTCCAATTATGCCCTTTTAAAAAACTTGCAATTACTGAAATCATTTTTAATGTTTTGTGGTATGTTTATGTGTTTATCTTTTATGATCTGAAATGATCGAAATAAAGATTATTTGAATTGAATTTGAATTTGTAAATCTGACTTAGGGGTTGATTTAAATCTTGGTGGTAAGTGTATTCCATCACAACTGCAACGGAGTATCCTTACTGGCAAGATGATGGCCCCCCTGCAAAATTTAGATGCGGGTAGACCAAAGGTGTAACAATGGTGGAGACTACTCCGTTTTCGCAATGGGATACATCCCTCCGATGGCCCTATGGAGTAAGGGCCATCGGAGGTTGACTTCTATGTCCGCCCACCGAAATTAGATCTTCGGACATAGAGGTCGATTTTCACTGACCATCACCTCCATTAAGACCATGGTGGCAAGTGGCAGTAGAACTGTCTAATGCTCCCCTCGCCATGGAGAAAGTTCCAATGGCAAGGAGCACATTTATTTGTTATTTTCCCAAAACAAATCCTGCTTCAGGATTTTCTTTTAGAAAACTAGAAACAACTTTGATGACAGATCCATCATGTTGACAGAGCTGTGTGATAAACTTTAAAAAGCATTGATAGGAACTGTTAAGATGGCAGTCTCTCTCAATACTGTAGAAATGACCACCGGCTTGGTGGTCATTTCTAAATTTGGCTGGGGAGTAGTCTCAGCCTTCAGAATGTTAATTCCCTTGCCAGGCCAACAGAGAATACTCTGTCCACAAAATATTAAATCCACCCCTTAATCACCTGGTAAAAAGATTTAATTTTTTTAGATTGAGGTAGAAGACAGTACCATATTTGTGCAGGTGTTTGCAGGTACTTATTTCTGAGGAAGATATCTCTTTACACCAGTTTCATAATGGGCAAAATGCCGAAGTAATTGGAGTATTTTCAATACATTACTCTTGAGAATTAAGCCGAAATTTTGTGATAATGCCAGCTTGAGTAATTAAAAGTAACTTGAGGCAAAAATCCTTCTGCAGGAGCAACAAACTTAGAGAGCGCGAGTGGCTGTCGGCTTCTGCGGTTCATGTCCTATATCATTTAGTGCTATTTTCTTAGCACAAACTACATCCTCTGACCCATTTTGTTCCAAGAAAATAGTGCTAAATGCTGGATTATGCTTCTCATTTAATTATGCATGACTGCAAGTCATTTTGCAGTAATTAGAAGTAATTACGCTTGAGAGAATTATGTCAGTTATGCCCACCCCCTAATAATGACCACAGTCTACCAACAGAGCACATCAACAGAGTGTTCCACAATCTTTAAGTATCCTTTAAAAATAACAATACCAGATGCCCAGGCCCTTTTTACAGCTTTGTTTGACCTGGAATATTCCAAATTGTCACATATGTAGGAGGATGCTTGTTAATAGGTAGTGTGGTTGCAGGCATTTGGGAGCGCTGGCAGAGACAGTGGGTCTTGAAGCTGCGGTGTCCTCTTGAGTATTTTGTTGGGCCCTGGCACATATATTTTTTTTAAAGTTACCCACTGAAGAAGACCAAAATATCATATGTAACAACTACTAAGATGAAAGCAGAATGTGTAGAAGTTTTTATTTCTGAACCAAAGCAAAGAAGTCATCATAATGTTCACTAAAAAGTGCTGTCACCCAAACTACTTCAAGGGGGTCGAGGGATTACAGCTCTTAGAGCCTGTCTGCTCTCTTTAGTATCAACATCTGGCCCCAAACATAAGGCCCTTGGCGCAGTGTTATCAACACCTCTGTCAGTTGGGAAATCCAAAGGTAAAGCTACTTTGCAATCCTAACCCCAAACCTGTAGAAAAATCATCTTTTCCTATAGCAAATACGTGCAAATTTAACTGCAGTACCACAAATGAAAAAAATCATTTTTGGCAGCAAGAGGACACCCCCACAAGGCCTAGGAGGTCAGGGTATCCCTACCCAGGCACCCCAACATTTTATTGTTCTTTTCTGTTTTTAAGTACCCCTACTCTGCCCCTATATATGTTATGTAAATTTGTTTACTTAGTACGTGAAGCAGCCAATAAGAGCTTCCAGTCTCGTAGTACTACTGTGGCCTGAAATATCTATTAATTTAGAACCTTCATTTCGCAAAACCTACTGCACAGATTTACACTAAATGACAAAAGGCGCACCTTCTGGGTAAAGGTTTAGCTTTCTGACAAATTTTGTGCAATTCCATTCAGACATTTTGGCTGTAGCTGGGTCTAAAGTTACTATAGGATTTGAATGGGAAAACTTGTTTTGGGACCCCACCTTTTCGCGCCTTACTTGACAGATCACCGTAAAACATTCCAGGAAGCAGCAGAGGTGGATGAACTTCTTTTTGGAGAGCTTCATGAAGACGGCTGCAAAATTATTAGCATACCAAAAAATCTATTTTCCATGGGGAGAGGGCCCTAACAGTAGCATAACATTGATATATATACTCTGCAAATCTTCATGAAACTCTCCCAGAAAAGTGCTCTTTTTTGCCTAGTTTGTTCGTGGAAAGTTTCAGGGTAATATGTCAAATGAAGGACGAGAAAAAAAATAGGGAGCCAAAACACAAAACCCCATGTATTTTTAACAGACTTCTTTAAGAAGCAGTACTGCAAAAACTGCTGAACGGAACTACACTAAATTTGGCAAGAAGCTAGATCTTAGGCTGTAGATTGTGCTGTTTGTGATTTGGTATAAATCCATTAAGTAGTTAAAAAAAAATGTAAAGGTTCAAACATTTTTGTATATTTGGAGAGTTGGGTTTGAGAGACTATTGTGAGAGTCTCTCTAACATAGTTTTTGAAAAAGAGCCTTCTGATTGGCCCAGGGACCTTTTTTCCTTTGGCCAATTCATTTCTGCATGAGCAAGGCTCATTAGGGAGCAGAGATCTAATTGGATGCCAGCAACATGTGAAACATGATGCTAGCAGCCATTAGCGTACTCGGGGACATAATCCCCTGTCCTGAAATGTAAAAATACAAATAGCATAAGGGCACAGGGTAGGGCCTGTAGGGGGCACACTGGAACCCCCGGGGACCTCCCCAAAAAACTTGAGATTTTTGCTGTAATCCCCCAGGACTCCTGCAGGATCGCCGTGAACAAAGAAAAGGTAATGGTGGCCTACCATTAATTTTTAAATTAATTGGGGAGGGGGGTGTGAGTGGAATCTGGTTATTAAAGAGCCATTGTAATGTTTTCCCTCCCACTAAAGGCCCCCACTATCATTTAAAAAATGCATGTATTATCTGGTGATGTTACTATAAGTCACAGCAAAACCTACACATAACCAGACAATGATAAAGATGTGTCATGTTACAGCTCAGATAACAATAAACAGCCTGACTATGCATCATTTATATGCCTTCTTGCACAGTGGGACATATGCATGGGCTGGAAATCTGCAAAAAATGTAAATTGAAGCAATTCTTGGAATGTGTATACTCCTATTAATAGGCCTTTTCGTATTCAAACAGATGAGAAAATCTATGTAATGGACCGATTTCTATAAATGATGCATTTCATTAAAAAGAAATATACTGTAAGCAAAAGCTTCAGTGGCATGGCAAATATTATCAAAATTCACCCAAAGGGCAGCATTCAGTGGATTAATGAAAAGGCAACTTCCCTCCCCAGGGACTTGGAGATAACATGGATTGTGTTTAGGTAATGAGCTTCATTTGTAGAAGTTTCTGTGCAGAACTCAAACTGCCACATTAATTTAGGGCCTGATATAGACTTATGTAGACTTTGGCGGATGGGTTACTCCGTCACTTGTGACGCATATCCTGTCCACCTTATTACGAGTGTATTATATCCAACGGCACTTGAAATAAGGCAGAAAGGATAGCCGGCTTGTTTGTGACAGAGTAATCCTTGCCCCAAACTCTTAATCAGGTCTTCAGTTATTTGGGCACTCTCATGGATTATGCAAAGATTTTGCAAAGATTTTGCTGTGACTTACTCATGCTGTAGTGAATAATTCTAGGGTAAACCAAGACTTACACCTAGAATTAAGGAGTAAGCCAGGAGTACTGCAAGAGTACATCAATCCTATCCCCTGTGTGACTCAGGCCCCATCTTTTCAGATTACAAAGGGTTCACAGGCTTTCACTGTGCTTGATATAATATCTAGGAGTGGGCTCAACGCGTAATTCTGTGTAATTATGTGAAAAGAGGAATTCTGCATTCAGCACTATTTCTTAGTGCAAAATACACCTTGCAGCCAACCACACGCGGATTCGCGTTACATATGGTTATAAAATATTACTTTACATTTTTTAAAAACCTAAAATTTCACGGAAAAACAAAGGTTAGTGAGGTATGGTAATATTATCTTACTTTGCATTAAAAAAAAACGTAGAAATTCACCAAGAGTAAGGTTGAACTTCGCATGAGGTTTTGAAAAATGTTTAGACAAAAGCGTATTAACCACATTTTCTACAATTAATGTCTGTTTAGTGGAACTGCCAAAGCACAAAATGGATTTTTAAAAGTACTCGGCAGAGAAGAATTTGAGGCTGCACATCTTACCCTTGTAGATCGAAAGGCATGGTTAATATGTAAACAGAAAAACTATTGAAATAATCATTAGCAAACCAAACAGGGCTGCTATTGACTGGAGCGCAATTGGCTTTGCCAATGTTTGTTTTTATGCAAATATTTATCGTAAAACTTATTTAAAAATCTATTACAGAATGGCCACTTGTCCATGCAGATATATGCACGTTTGCTCACTGATGAGCATTCACCTGGAATAGATTTTTTAAATAGAGTTATGCAAATACCATTGAAAGATAAAGATTGCCTCCTGTGGAAGGCACATGTACACAGTTGTATGTCAGAATGTCGTCTACAAAAATATGATGCTAGAAGAATATCATAGCAAAAATATGATAACCAGTATTTTATGAAGGTAAATAATAATTGGTAATTAGAGATTTACTATTCTTAACTACACATCCATGTATCTTAGAAATATGACCATATTTTACATGTTTATTTTGGAGCAATTAGCTTTATAAAGCTGTTCCTTTTCAACGTGCAGTAAACAATGGACACTGTCATGAATAAAAAATGTCTTGACTTTGTTTTTCTTTTCTTGAGTAATTTGTAACTAAAACAAAGGGCAAATGGTCACAGTCAGTGGACTTAGGTCATTTTGTTGCTGCAGCATTTACTGCATAGTTGTGAATTTACTGCATTTGCCCATAATTTAAAAATGTTGTTGATTTCACCAAAAATGTTGTTTCTATCTCTAATGGATAAATATAATTCTGACAATGTACAGCAGAGTTTATTTTTTTGCCACACAATGGGTCACCCATGATGTAAATTAAAGAAATGTAATACAAAATGAGTCAAAAAATCTGATGTTCCCTTTTAGGAGTTGCAGATCATACCAAAGCCTAAGATGGTGGCCTGGGTCCATGGTACCCATCTTGGGTTTAGGTGCTGAGGATCTGCAATTCCAGAAATGGAACCTCAGTTGAGGTGGCGGGTTGGGCACAGAACCTGGCAGAAGGTTAAGCTCAGTATATGGCCAATGGCATTGCACAGTGGGTTTTGAGTATCAAATACATCAAAATCAATCAATTTTACTGTACAAAACAAGTTAAAAACTAAGGGGCCGATTCACAGAAGTAACAAGACAAAATCCTAAACTTAGTACTTTTGGAATTCACCAGAAGTTAGGACAAACTTAAGACAGACTTAAGACGGACTTAAGACAGACTTACGACAGACTTAAGACCAACTTAAGACAGACTTAAGACAGACTTAAGACAGACTTACGACAAACTTAAGACAAAATCCTAACTTAAGTCTGTCTTCAGTCTGTCTTAAGTCTGTCTTAGGTCGGTCTTAAGTTTGTCTTAAGTTTGTCTTAAGTCTGTCTTAAGTTTGTCTTAAGTCTGTCTTAAGTCTGTCTTAAGTCTGTCTTAAGTCTGTCTTAAGACAAACGTAAGACAAAATCCTAACTTCTGTGAATACCAAAAGAAGTAAATTTAGGATTTTGTTTTAAGTTAGTTCTGTGAATCGGGCCCTAAATTCTGGTTCTGCCTCGTACTTTTGAAACCACTCCATTTCCCAGCTATGGTTAGCAGTGCAAACAACACACGTCATAAGTTGCCTCGCCAGTCAGGCTCAAAACATCAATTCTGAAACAGTATAGAAACAGAAAGAAAAGAAATATCATGAGAACATCCTAGTGGACAGGGCAAGTTATGGTGTGTAAATCATTCATATTATTAGAAAAATCAAAACTAATGTCAACAGCCATACCATTGGATGTTGTCCTTATTGATGTAATCAGTGATCAGTGATATCATTACGTGCCATGAGTGAGATCATGTATGAAGTCAAAAGCAGTGCATGAGTGGGGAGCCCAAGTTATCGTTAATTAACCTAATTGTCAAATGACACTGTTTGTAGGTTTTGTTTGTTACAATAAGCCACTGGATCCGTGTTTTTTTCAGTGACTTTCTTAAGTTTTTGTTAACATACATTAAGGTCTTATAACCAAAGCGAACTTCATTTTGAACAGTTTTTTTCATGAATATTAAGGGTATGTGACATTTCATCAAAATTATGTGAAAATACGAACAATTGTAACAATTATAAATCTGTTGTTTCATCCTATATACAGGGCCACTGGAATTATGCGTAAAGGGAAGGTCAAACTGTGTGGCAGGATTGATGGTTATGTGGCAAATGCATCCATTAGAAGTAACAAGCGCTATATAAATGCAAAACCTTTTCCCCTGTTCTATCCCTCCGCTATCCTTCTCAATCCAAATAACTGACTAATATCCACCACTCAAATTACTTTCATATTTCACTATACTAATTCAACACTAATCCTTTATGGGTTCCAGAGTAGCGTGCTACTCACCAAAAAAGTGCTTTGACGCCTCGTCAGGGGTAGTAAGCACTATATAAATGCAATTACAATACAATGCAATACAATAATTACTATGCTGATGCTGCAAATTCACATAATTACAGTGTCCCTGCTTATATAATAGCATGAAATACGTCCTTACATGAATTTTTGGAGCGAAGGTGCATTTAAAGAAAGCACAGCGAACAATAGCCACTCATGTGCTCGTATATCTTTGCTGTAAGTTGTTAATATAAATGGCACCTTTTGGAGTAAATGTTTGCTAATGATGGCACGTAATTATGTGAAGTGGCGTAATGGCGTAATTTCAGGAATTTTGCATAACTCAAAATTCCTTAAATTATATGTCTTCTGTTGGTGTCATTTAAATTCTGCCAAGGCCTATTGAGAATCTGCAGTTTTTTGATAATATACTTCACCAAACGGTGTCCTGCACTTAACCTCCTATTTTCTGCCAACTCCCACTGAGTACTGCCTGTAGCCAGGCCCAGGACCAAGCCCTCCTTGGGTGATCAATGAATGCTGTGCACAGTCTTCAGTCAGGTTCTTCAGAGGTTGGCTAGCGGGTCTAGTCCAGACCCTGCACCTTACATTTCACAGGAATATATCCCACTGGGCATAACCAAAGGTTAGGCCCTGCACCTAGCCCTCTTAAGGCAACAAACCCATGGTGCATGTGACGTATGGCCATGCGCAGTGGAGGACGATCACATGGACTGGGGTACAGCAGGGCTGGCTTTAAAACCTCCCCTATGTCCAGGCCCTATGCCCAACCTTCCAACTGTGACAAATCCCATGAACGTGTGCTTGGCACCTCAATTTTGGGTCCGTCGTCATGCCGAACCCATGTTGCAGTCAAATTCTCTACTTTCCAAGGAAGCCCAAAGTGTTATGTGCAAATAATACTATATATCAAAGTCTATATATAAGGCTTTGATGCATACACACCACAGAATATTCCTGCTACTGCATTCCCGTAAGTGGTCGGACTGACCCAAAGTGCGTTGTGCAAAAGTGCCTTGAAACTCCCATGTCTCAAAGGGTTCCCATCTGCAGTTATCATCCATCTGTGGGACCCTTGGTGTGCCCAACCATGTTGCACTCCATCCCTCAACTTTCCATACCAAAAGTGCTCCATGCAGAGGTCTATACATAAGGCTATGATCAATTTGCAAAACAGAAGGTTCCCACTACTGCTTTCCTCTGAGCTGTCTGGATAACCCAAAATGCCTTGTGCAAAGTGTCTACTCCCATGTCACTCAATGTCTTCCCATTTGCTGTTTCCACTCAGGCTGCCTCTTTGGTTCCAATTGTTAGGTTTAGTTTTCTTTTGGTATGTCAAGTTTTATTGTCACTCAAAAGGGAGCACATTTAAAAGTAGGCCAATAAATCTTTGATTTGCTAATATCTTTGCTGCTTTATCATACATCTACATGAACATTTGCAAACCCTTATCTTGTTTAGCTTACTCTTGAAGTATAGAGTTTCTTCAAAATACATCAAGGTATGATATTTGACAGGCTGTTAAACCTAGTTCAGGAATCTCTGGTTTCAGGCAACTTATAAGATGGGGAAAGTTAAAGAGGGGTGATAGGGAACATATTTGATTTGCTAATATGTATGGTGCAGTTTCACCGTTATGAATCAAATTGGGCAGACCTTTAACATGTTTAGCGTTTCTCTTAATATGTCGAGTTTCCCTCAAATCCATCAGGAGATGATACAGTTACAAGGGGATAGAGGCAATAAAGTGTTCCTTTTCTAATAACTTTGGTGCTGATTAATGAGTGTGGTTAATGAATCTGCATTGGATTTGGTGGCTTTGTAGCCGGTAAAGTCCAGGGCAGGGATTTCAGGTTTCGACAAGAACTGACTAGTGGCAAAAGGGCTGGAAAATGTAAAGGGACTATTCACAGAAGTGGATGGCTGGTCATGTGTGTGGCCTGTGGGGCTATGGCAGTGTTTAGTGGATGTTTGCCGCCGGAATGTGTAGTGTGGCTTTTCGGCTGAAGGTCATGTGCAGTGGGATTTGGCTGCAAGGCCTGGCCTCTGGCCAGACCCTGCCCCAACCTGCTGTGAGCTGCCAACACCCAATGCTCAATGCTTTTGGCCGTGTGTGTCTCAGGGTTCACAGCATAACCTGGCCGTAGATCCGGCCTTCATCCAACTTTTCGTGGGTTGCCAATCTCTGCTGGACATGGCCTTTGACTTGTGCAGTATGGGTTGCCCATAGGTCCTTGCCTATGGCCTGGTAATAATTTTCATTTCTTTAAGTTAATTTTAATAATTCTTGGATCCTTTTTTGGTTTCCACAGCCCCAACCTCGGTACTATATACCTGTTATGGAGGATCTTATGCCTGACTCACGAAGCCTTTTATGACTCTGGCTCTGAGGGCATCAAGTCAACTGTCCAGCATTATGCTCCCACGAGATCCCTTCGGTCTTCGGACAAAAATGTGCTTCTTGTTCCCAGATTTAAGAAGGTTAAACAGGGCGGCAGAGCCTTCTCCACTGCTGGCCCCTAACTGTGGAATTTCCTTCCAGTAGAAATTTCTAGTCTGGTCTCTCTGCCATTATTTCGCAAGGCCTTAAAGACCTGGCTTTTTTGTCATTCTTCAGTTTAAGCATGCTCCTCCTCTCTCCGTCTACTGACTTGACGCCCTTGAGCTAAGTTTCGCGCTCTACAATTCTTATTCATTCATTCATTATGACAGGCACAACCTTTTCCTTGTCTAGTGCGGGGGGGGGGTGGAGGGAATGGTTTTTATTTGTAAGGTTAGGTCCACAGAAAATATGCAAACAGGAGTTCGAGGACTGTCACTTTTTCAAGCCCACGGGCAAGTTTTTGTAACGCTAATTTCTCAAAGACTACTGAATGGATTTACATCTAAGCAATGGCACGTTTCTGGGCCAAGTTATAGTTTCGTGCTAAGTTAGGGTTTTATCTATAGCGTATAGCAAATATTTCAATTCGAGATTAGATGGTAAATGCTTTTTTTTGACCACTCATTAATTCTCCCCCCACCTAACTTTGATGAATTTGCATGAAGTCCAAAATATCAAGAGCATACTAAAATTAATAAAATACACATACATGCATTTACGTACATAGAGGGGCTTTGAATCATTATTTTTCAGCCATTGGTCTGTTTCAATGACATTCACATTCTGTTTCTACCCAGGACAACCGTTAAAAAAACACAATGGGGCACTGCAGCCATTGGTAGTTTGCTTGATCACACGCACCGTCCATGTGAACAGGGGCAACTCCTCCATTGGAGCAGAAGAGCTTTGCCCCACTTACGTGCCCCCAAAGCCCCCAAAAAACAGAAAAAATGGTTATTTATTACCATTTTATTTTTTATTGTCCCATCCTGAACCGAGCTTCAGGACAGGGAGGGGGTTGCTGAGTGAGCAGGGAGGAGTGGTGGTGAGAGGGTTGCCTTTGCACGTGTTTTTGGCTGGACGTTTTGAGATGGCCAGCCATACATGCACACTTTAAACCTCTCAACCGAGCTGTCTTAAGACAACTAGTTTGAGAGCAAGTGCAAACATCCAGTACCCTCTGGAGCACCGAGAGAGGTTGCTCCTACCAATCAGGATACTGCTCACATGTTGGTTAACAGCATGTGAGCAGGCCTGGATTGGTTGAGGGAATTTGCTGGGCCCTGCACAGAAGTCCCAGCAGACCATGTCGGAGTGGGGAGGACATCGTCAGGATCCAGTAAGTGCTTTTCTTTTCTTTTGTTTACCAACGCCTCTCCCTCAGTAGATGCCAGCCGCAACGGCATCTGAAACTGAGTGTTCTTCAGTGTCATTGTCTGTGCTCCAGTCATCAAGATTACCATTGTCTCCTTCTATAGGTCACCCTTATTTACTTTCTTTCTGGTTTTTTTTACATTTTGTTTTCCTATTTTTTCTTTGGAGAGCCTGACAACTACCCGGAGAGTGCCACTGAGCCACTCGCTAGACGCATATTTTATCTGCAGGGCACCTCATTAGAGGCCCCCACTTCTTTCAAACCATGCAGCCCTCTAGTAAATATATTGCCCATAGGCTTTCATTGATTTGCAGGCCCAAGATGGCCCCCATGTTTAGAAAAATTATGGGGCTGATTCACAGAACTAACTTAAGACAAAATCCTAAACTTACTACTTTTGGTATTCACAGAAGTTAGGATTTTGTCTTAAGTTTGTCTTAAGACGGACTTAAGACAGACTTAAGACAAAATCCTAACTTAAGTCTGTCTTAAGTCTGTCTTAAGTTTGTCTTAAGACAAAATTAAGACAAAATCCTAACTTCTGTGAATACCAAAAGTAGTAAGTTTAGGATTTTGTCTTAAGTTAGTTCTGTGAATCAGGCCCGGAGTTGCCATTTTGGATTGGTGCATGATTTGTACATTATGCAGAGTGCCAATACAAGATGGCCACCTACTGCTCTCTTTCATTTTTTACTTTAAGCACATGCCTACCTTTAGATGGCAGCATTTTGTTTATTTTATATTACTCTTATTGGTTTAATTATTTTGCATACCCTTGTATGTGTGTGTGGTGCATTACAGATGGGTGAGTGGGTGAATGCAAGGAGTCAGTGGCTGAATAACAGAGGGAATGTATGATGATGTTTTTAGTACCGAAATACACCAGTGACTAAAGAGGGACTATCAATAATAATCCAGGCTTACAGGCATTGCCAATGCTTGTTTTTATATCTACTAAAAAATGCACCATTGAGTGTCGCACTTTTTTCCCCTTGTAGTAAACGGGAATCACTTATTAAGTACACTTGCTATTGAAGTAGCATTTAAATATATCTAAACAGTATTGGGCCGACTCACAAAGGCATTTTGGAGGGTTTAAAGAAGTACTCCTGGAGTACTCTTTTACATACTCTTACATATCTTTGTGAACTGACATGTAAATAGGAAAAATATGGGTGTATTGAGCGAGAATTCATATCAAATTAGCACAAGTAGAAAGAACTGTGGCTTCTTTTGCAATTTTACTAAGACGGATGCGAAAGAGTACTCCTCTAGTACCAGATCTCGTACTTGTAAATTCTTTTGTGAATGGACCCATAAGTCAAAGTAAGTAACCCCCCTGCCCCCCCCCCAAAAAAAAAAAAACGGTTCCTGCACCTTTCTCCCAGGATAGGACAGGAAGCAGGTGTTAAACCTTGAGTGCAGGACAAGAAACATACCTCCATTCTAATAGTTATGAGCCGAGAAAACTGCCCTAGCTATTGTTGTACAGTAAGAAAGTATCTTGTTAGCTGCTAGAGGTGAGCCCAGTAGCGTAATTATACAAAGTATAGTGTCCCCAATCTGTCAAATTTCTAAAAAAAAAAAGAGGAATTTTTATTAATGCATGGGCATTGTCCTATTATTCATCTCCCAAAATCTTATTCCATGCAGAATTCGTAATCTTTAACACACACACAGACTGTTGCCCTTGCTGTGCTACACCAGTCTTGATTTTTGTGCCACTTTAATTTTTCCAGAAAGTAGAAAAATTATTACAACTATGATATTGTCTGCTTCCAATTTTATCAGGTTTTTATGTCTTAATATTTATTATTTTACCATGTTTTGTGGTGTTTTTGCTTCTTTGTACAGTATCTGTATATTAGTGCATAATTTGCATGCTTTTATGCCTATTGTACAGCCGAATAAAGACGATTCTGATTCTGACTACAACAGCCCATAAGTAAGTACGAAACTTACCATCTTTAAATAGTCGGCCGCTGATATCACCTGTGATCTCCACAACACGCGTTCCAACCACAGTAAGGCCAGTTTATCTTTTCTTATACGGTCGGAAGACAGACAAATAAGACAAAAATGAGATGCAATATGCATTTCAGATTCTGAAAAAATAAGGTAAGATCAGGAAAATTGAAAGGAGCTGGTGAAAAAAAGAGGGGAACCATATGAAAAAGGGTGTCATTTAGAGTTACCCTCAAGGGGAAAGATAGGGGAATAAAGAAGAGAAAAAAAACAGCACAAATAGAGGAGCAGAGTCAAGAAAACAAATTATGAAGGAAATGGAATGGGAAACAATGGGGATAATTGTAATACCCCTTTAAAAAAGAGAGGCGTAAAAATAGAGGCGAAGTAAAAAAAATACAAAAATAAAAATGGATGAAAGAAAAGGGGGAAAACTTGAAGTATTCAAAAAAGAAGTAATGATGCAAAGCAGTAAACACTGAATAATAAAGTGAAGGAATGTATAAGGTATTTTCTGTGTGGCACTCCAAGATAGTTTCTTAGTCACGCACTGATAAAATATTTGAGAACAAAGAACAGTGAGTACACCTGCCGGCTGTGGAAACTGTAATAAGGAGTCAGAGCATGCTAATGAGAAACTGAGTATTTCTGACATGACAATAAGAATTCTTCAAGGCCATCCCCCCGGGGCGCACTGCAGGTAATGTAAAAACGACAGCAACACTTTGACTTACATGTCAGAAGGGAATGTTGCTGCAGTGCTCAAGATTGAGAAATTCTTAACTTAACATATGATTTTCGTCTAGCTGGTACCCAGTCGGCGCAATCACATCATCTCTGGCTTTCCACAGTGGGGGATTGGCAGAGTGATGTACGGTACATTGGTCCCCGATGGAGACAACATGAAAACAGAGAAAAAAATAACTATACTTACCCGTATCTCAAAGAGATTAGTCTGGAAAACATTACTTTTCTGTAAGTCTAGAACTTCAAATTGTTCTTATACAGAAAACGTAAAATATTTAAGAGTTTGGACTCTTTTTAAATTTTATTTTCTTGTTTCTGTTTTAAAAACATATTACAAAATGTAATCAGAATTAAAATATCTGGATGTATTTTCAAGCAGGAAAAGCGGAATCAATTATTTGCGAAATGTATGAACAGTAGGAATAATATCCCTGCTAATTCTGTATATTAACTATACCTTATTGTGAAAAACAAAGTCTTTTTGCAGTGTCCCCCCACTTTTTGACAACATTTTGACTACTAGATGCTGGTTTTCTGACTCTGATTGTGCCCTCGGCTCTGCTAACAAGACCCCGGGACTGTGCTTTGTGTAAAAGGTACACTGTAATTAGGTATAATTACAATTGGTACTGACAACCTACTTGTAAGTCCCTAGTATATGGTACGGCATGTAGGTTTAGAGGCCCAGTAGATTTAAAGCTCTTAAGACTGCACTGCTGTGTTGCTTGCTGTCATTTTAAAAGCCAGCCCTGCTTTGCAGGCAGCGTTTAAAATAAAACTGTGTCCAAATTCGACATTGGAATTAAAGGTACTTCCAAAATCTTAAACTACCTTATTTTTACATATATAAGTCACCCCTATGGTCTCACCCAGGTGTCCCAAGGGTAGAGTGCCATGTTAAAGTAAGCAGAGACATTATAAAAGATGTTTTCTAAGCTTAGTGAGGGAAAACAACCAATTTGTTGTTGCCCCTTTGTAGTTCATTAGCTCGATAGGCTAACACAGCAAGGCTTTATTAAACTTTGCGGGTCCTGAGTTCACAGCAGCACAGGGTGCTCCCAGATTCTCTGCATCTCTTAATGCAGTAGCACTTTGAAACATTGCAGTTCATGAGTGTATCTGCACATTATCAATGCATAGTGTGCTTTTAGAAACGTTGTTTTCCCCTATGCACTAGCACTGTGTGCATTTATGGACCAAGACTGCTTTTGTTTGCCTTTGTGACTCATTTTACTGAGTTAATGAAATGTTTTGGCTGTATAGATTTTATCAAATATTTTATGATGCATGTCTGATCTAAGCAGGTTTTAATGCTCTTTTTGGTGTATGCTTGTTTAATCCTAATGTTTTATGCTATGTTTTATTGTACTTTTATGGCTAACAGCCGAAATAAAGATTTGAATACTGAAACTTTAATCAAGTCTAATTGATAGGAGTGAGCTAAAATAATTCTTCAAAGTATGAAAATTATGGTTGCAATAAATCCAGCAACTTGCCAAGGCTGAATTTATTATAAATGCTACAGAAAAGAAGCACTTGCTTTTAGTAATGCACCTTAATTCAGCCCTCTTGCAGCCTCTTCTGATTGGCCATTCTTTGCCAGGCTGAGCCAAGCACTCTTGATTAGGTGTGAAGCGGCCTCGGCTGAGACAAAGGAGACATCTGGTAGGAGGAGATCTGCTGCTGCAGAGCAAAAGGAAGAAAGGGGTCTGGGTAGCCAAATTGGTCTTAAAAGGAAGAAAGACAGTGAGGACAGGAACCAGGCTCACCTCCACATCCTGCAACCCCAGCCAGATGGGAGCCCCTGTAATTGAATTGGCAGAGGGCTTTTCTCCATTTTGGATTTTATGGAAGCATGGTTTCTGAGACAAGGACTTGACACCCTACAGGGGAAAAGGTCATAATTGATGGTGGCACCTTGCACCCCCTGCTTGTCAGCCCAGAAGCATGGATAAATATGGGAGAGCTGCCAAGCAACACAAATTCCTGCCTGAAAATATCAAGAGAAGAAGGACTGCCCTGCTAAACCCCTGTTCTGCACCATAAGAGGACTACACTCATAAGGACAGCACCTGCTTCACAGAAGAAGACTGTGCCTTGCTTCAAATATTAAGGAGTGCGCTCCCTGAAAGTAACAGGTAGAAAAGAGCTTCAAGAAGAAACCTGCATCAACTCTACCAAGACAAGTCCAGCTGACCAACTTCACCTGGACTTTAAAGGATCTGACCATGTGCATTGTGGGAATTGTAGTCCCGAACTTCCAAGAGGTAGATCAGAGCTTCTGGAAACTTGACTGGTGTTGTGGACCCTCAAAGACCCAAAAGAAATGTCTGGAGAAGAAGGACTACCCTGCTGGACCCTTGGATTGCACAAGAGAGGACTGCACTCATAAGGACTACACCTGCTGTTCACACAAGGCTTCACAACAAAAGGACTTTGTCTGTTTTAAAGGATAAGGATTGGACTCCCTGAACAGCAATAGATAAAAAAGCGCTGGAAGGGCTGCCTGCAACATCAGCAATGAGGACAACTCCAGCTGACAAGCTTCACCTTGATTTTCCTGTGGCTTGACTGGGTGCATTATAGGGGTTGTAGTCCCAGACCCAAGACGCAAATCAGAGCTTCTGAACCCTTGGCTAGTGATGTGGACCCCTTTCTTGCATCAAGAAACACTTCTGGAAGTAAGTGTAAAAGTGTTACATTGTGAGCGGTCTGAAATCCCAGTCCAGTGTGACTTTTTCAAACTATTTGAGTGCTATTCATACTAAGGGCAAGTTTTACTTATAATCTTTCAAAATTAATGTCTCTGGTTCACTACATTGAATATTTGTGTGTGGCTTTAGTGCCATTTTATTCATAAAAATATTTCCTATTTGTATAAATTGGTATTGGATTTTTATTGTGTGTTGTGTCTTACTTATTTACTGTTAGCAGTGTTTTTAAATGTTTTACACACCTGTCTCCTAAATTATGTCTAACTTGTCGTTAGCCAAGCCACCAAGGGTTGAGTAAGGATTTATTTATTGAGACTTAACTGGACGGTATTTGTGATTGTGGTTTTATTGCAAGCCGTAGGTACCTACCTGCACCTACTAGTAAACCACCTTCCAACATATACTGCCTCTACAAACTGAGTTCTATAGATAGGCACTTCCTTAAAGGGCCCTAGTTTTTACGCACAAGTGGTCAGTGTCTTTCATGGCTCTGCACTTCTGAGTGGAAAGTCATGTGATGGCTGAGATCGGCGTGCATGGACGGCCTCTGTGTGGGTCCTACAGTGTTGTCCCAGTGCCCACGGTGTGGGCGGAGGACGCAGGGCCAGACGACGCTGCTTGGTGACGCACAAGGGTGCTGCTGGGGAGGTGGTCTCTGGACCCAAGCTGGCAACTGGGGGGGTTATTAGGTGGAGAATACATTGTTACCGAAGGTAAGTAACTTGCTCTTCTAAGCCCTCCCCTCTGACTCTTACCCTTCCTTCTCCCCTTTACTCATCCCAAAACCCATCCTACTGCTATGAACATAAAAGAAAAACAACTCAAATTAATTTCATATTTCCCTATATTAATTCCCCACTAATACTGTTAGGCTTCCAGAGTAGCATGCCACTTGCCGAAAAGCGCTTCAACACCTCATCAGGGTTAGCAAGGGCTATATAAATGCAAACCGTTTCCCTCTTCTATCCCTCTAGTATCCTTCTCTATCCAAATAACAGATTAACTTATCCACCGCTCAATTTCACTATACTAATTCACTAATTCTTTATGGAAAAAGAGCTCTGACGCCTCATCAGCGGTAGTAAGTGCTATATAAATGCAATTACAAGACAGTGCAATACAATTGTCTCTTTAATGGTACGTAATGATATGTTACTGGTTGCTTATGAGTTTCTGCCTTGGAATCCAATTTGAATTTGGTGACATGTGGAGAAGTGTGGCTCAATGGTTAGAGCGGCAGACCCTGATGCAGAGGTCTAGCCCGGGACCAGGGTTCAATTCCCCGCCGGGTCTTGGGCCCAAAATTCCACGGACCTGATAATTCTCGCCTCGGTGCCTATTCCAATCACGGAGTTCAACTCTGGGCAATAGCTTGCTTAATCTCCACAACGGCCCCCACAACGCTAGGGATGCCTGGCCTCCACCTTGGGGGTGCCCAGGAGTGGACGCTTCATAGGGAAAGCCAGGATGGGTTCTACAGTGGTATTCGTATAAGCACCTTGAGACTCTTGCGGGTGAGTAGTGCGCTATACAAGTATCAATTTACATTTACATGGAGCTTCTTTCCAACTCTGAACGCCGCCACTTCCTCACCACTCTCCCAGAGTGGATACCCTTGATTTTTCCCCTCAATTAAGGCGTTGTTGTGCTTTGGTGGGAAATGAGTGAGTGTTGGTAAATATCAATCTGTAGTGGATTCCCGACCACAGACCCGCAACCTCACACGGTGCGATTTTGTGTTGTGCAGTGCCACCACTCTTCAAACAACCACCAAGTGAAGAGACTTTAAGATACATGGACCACTTTTAGCCTCATTAGAATATGCCCAGCAATTAGAAGGAGGACTCCTGGATCCAGACTTATTGATTCCGAAAACTATCAGTATCTTCACCAAGCCTTTCAGTTACTAAACATCCCACATTTCTGGGTCTTGAAACAAATTGGGCCTTCAATTATCAGATCGAATGCTAAACGTTTCCCATGATTCTGGGCCCTTCAGCACACAACACACATACACATCACGCTCCTGCTTTTATCAGAAATAAATGTGTGCAGAAACTCATTGCATGTTACAAAGTGTGTCCTTACACCCTGTAAAACTCAGAATCGGGCTTGTCAGTAACTGCCACCCAGAATACTGCTCCGTCTGACTTGCAAAGGGGACCCTCAGGGGGTCTAGAATACTTTACATTGAGGCAGTATCCAGCTATGCACTGTTATAGACCGTGTCCTGTCTTACAGACTCCCATGGATATAAAAGTCGGTCCGGGGTGGATTGTTTGTGCCTTTGAGGAGGGTTGGAGGCAGTGTCATTGATACCAACACCAGGCTCCCTTCCATGGACCAACCTTCTCCAAGGGCCCTACTCTTTCTTCCCCACAGGATCACATGGTGAAAACCATTCCCTGAGTGTCACATTGTCTGCCACCACAATGCTGATATCTCCGCTGAGCCAGGTGGTCCTACAGAGTTGCACTGCTTTTGGAGCATAGAGTACAGGACTTTGACCGAGGCAAACTTCTGCACTCTCCACCCACATCCAGATCAAGAAAAGTGTTGATCCTCCTCGCTTGAATCACAAACATCCTCATCCAGGCAACAGGATCTTCTTTCTGATCCCCTCTGAGGAACTTCTGCAAACGACAACTGTTTGCAGAGCTGGGAACATGATTATATGTGGAAAGAATGCAGTGGGAATCTGATGTTCGATCACTCCAACCTTGTGAAAGCAGGGAAGAGAGGTGAGCATCAACAGGAAGAATTTGTAGCAAAACCATAGAAAATAGGAGTGCAAGAAGTTGAGGTTTATCTCTTGGAAGCCTTCTGAAATTCTTGTGAATAGAATGATCATTGCCTCACGACGATTCCTGCTAGTGTGCTTTCACATTAAAATCTGGATATCTGTGCACTGTTTTAGATTTTACAAGAAAAACATATCGCCAACAACCATCCAACTTCAAAGTCACTAGGAAAACGGTGTTTAAGATAACTCATGATAAACAGCGTGTCCATTACTAAAACTCGTAAGGAGATAATGGTACTTGCAAAAAAATATTGCTAGTTTGCAAGACAAACTACACAAGTGCCCAGGCAGGAAAAGGGGGATACTTTGAACTTTGAGTAGACCAATAAATAGGAACTATTCAAGATTCCGCTTTTTTCCTCTAAACTTTGCACAGCCCTTGACATAGTAGTTTGATAAAGATTGGTGACCTCTCACGTTAGGATAAGGGGCTATCGGTGCAGAGGTCCTGGGATGAGGCATGTGGCTTGTTAAAATGCCATGTCAGAATTCATAGTACAGAAAACGGTCAATTGTAGGAGTTTATTTTTCTTCATGTGGTACTAAAATGATTACAAGTCAAATTCCTGATGAAATGAAATAGGATTCTTAACCAAAAATCCAAACACCTATGAATGAGAAATGTAAATGCCCCCAGCACTGATTGCCCAAATAGGAATTGTTACCAGTGTATACGCCCGAGGTGCTCCCATCATTTTCTTTTTTTTTAAAGAGTTTTATAAAGCCCAAACTAGACCCGAAGATATCAGGTATCAGAGCGCTTTACATGAGGACCAGTTTTGTTACACAAGGACACATTATTTTTTGTTAGGCACGGGGAGATTAAGTGATTTGCCCAGAATCAAAGGCTATTTGAGGGTCGTTGCCAAGACTCGAATCCAGTTCCCCAGCTTCGAGGTCGACCGCTCTAGCCATAAGGCTACATCCTCTTCCCATCATGTCTTAATTACCATCTCTTTATTCGTTACAAGTAACCAATGACTATTTTATGATGGTTGTTTTACAGTGAAATATATCAGTGCGTCCCAAATGGACACGAGGACACATTCCACGCTAACATATGGCAACACGTGTTGTTTCACTAGTTTCATATATTTAAAAAAACTTTTTTGCATAGTTACAGAAATGCAAATCCCGCACTCTCTTAACCGTGGCGTGCCGCAGGAATTCCAGCCCTGTGCTGGACATTCCAATCGCGGGCATGGTCATGACGGAACCATTCCATCATCAGCACAGCCCAACCGTGACTCATGACGGAATGGTTCCGTCACGAGCATGGAAGGGGTTAATTAACAATAATAATAATAAGTACATTAGGGTCACTGGAATTATGTAATTCTTTAAAAAGAGCCGCATCCTCACCCTCACACCCAGACCAAAGACCAGATGCTAATATTTTTCAACAACTTTTAGGAGGGGGGAGGGGTTGGGGGGCTAGCAAGCAAGCTTGTTTTAGTGTCCCAGGGAGATATTCCAAAAACTGTTATCAGAACTAAACGTATGATTACAACTGGTGTTTTGAATTTATCAAATTATCTTTACACTAAGCTAAAAAGAAAAAAAATACAGCAGGACGCCATACAAGTTATAGACACCGCTATGAAATGCTAACATAACAAGACAGAAAAGACTACCAGTGATGAGAGTGACAAATGCCTTTCTTGAAAAGTGGTTTGAAAATGGTGTCCCACAGTACTTTTGCAACAATAAATATGTGAAATGTAAAATGTTATGAACAAGCTTACAGCGTGTGAGGGATAAATAAATACGGAGGTGCCTGGGGTGGGCTACAGTAAGGCGATAATTTGTAAGGAAATTTAAAAAGCAAAAAAAACTATAGTCACTATTACCTTCCATTTGGCATTGAAAAAATATATTTTTTGTTTAGTTGTGCCTGAAAAGACACATTTTAGCAAATGAATAGCCAAAGCATTATTTTCATGTATGTCTACTCGTAGAGCACATATTCACCTTGAGAGTACCGCTTGGTATTGCTAATAAGGAACGAAGCTTTTTGTTACCCAACTCTGGTACTCATTTTAATAGTGAAAATGTTGAAAGGCTGAGTTGACCTGGTGAAATTCAAACCTGTGATTAGAGGGATTAAACAAAGTCTAGGTGAAATTTTAAATACACTGACAAATTTCATATTAGGCTTGAATCAGCATTGATGGAGCCGGGCTCCTTTTCTTGATATACTCTGGAACCCCTGGTTGACAGACTGTTAGTTCCATGGACCAACCTTCTCCAAGGGCCCTACTCTTTCTGCCCCACAGGATCACATGGTGAAAATCATTCCCTGAGTGTCACATTGTCTGCCACCACAATGCTGATATCTCCGCTGAGCCAGGAGGTCCTGCAGAGTTGCACTGCTTTTGGAGCATAGAGTACAGGACTTTGACCGAGGCAAACTTCTGCACTCTCCACCCACATCCAGATCAAGAAAAGTGTTGATCCTCCTCGCTTGAATCACAGCCCCCCCCCCCCATCCAGGCAAAGGGATCTTCTTGCTGATCCCCTCTGAGGAACTTCTGCAAGCGACAACTGTTTGCAGAGCTGGGAACATGATTATATGTGGAAAGAATGCAGTGGGAATCTGATGTTGGATCACTCCAACCTTGTGAAAGCAGGGAAGAGAGGTGACCATCAACATGAAGAATTTGTAGCAAAACCATAGAAAATAGGAGTGCAAGAAGTTGAGGTTTATCTCTTGGAAGCCTTCTGAAATTCTTGTGAATAGAATGATCATTGCCTCACGACGATTCCTGCTAGTGTGCTTTCAAATTAAAATCTGGATATCTGTGCCCTGCTTTAGATGTTACGAGAAAAACATATCGCCAACAACCATCCAGCTTCAAAGTCACTAGGAAAACGGTGCTTAAGATAACTCATGATAAACAGCGTGTCCATTACTAAAACTCGTAAGGAGATAATGGTACTTGCAAGAAAATATTGCTAGTTTGCAAGACAAACTACACAAGTGCCAGGCAGGAAAAGGAGGATAGTTTGAACTTTGAGGAGACCAATAAATAGGAACGATTCAAGATTCCGCTTTTTTCCTCTAAACTTTGCACAGCCCTTGACATAGTAGTTTGATAAAGATTGGTGACCACTCACGTTAGGATAAGGGGCTATCGCTGCAGAGGTCCTGGGATGAGGCATGTGGCTTGTTAAAATGCCATGTCAGAATTCATAGTACAGAAAACGGTCAATTGTAGGAGTTTATTTTTCTCCATGTGGTACTAAAATGATTACAAGTCAAATTCCTGATGAAATCAAATAGGATTCTTTACCAAAAATCCAAACACCTATGAATGAGAAATGTAAATGCCCCAGGCACTGATTGCCAAAATAGGAATTGTTATCAGTGTATACGCCCGAGGTAGCTCCCATCATTTTTTTTTAAGAGTTTTATAAAGCCTGAACTAGACCCGAAGATATCAGGTATCAGAGCGCTTTACATGAGCACCAGTTTTGTTACACAAGGACACATTATTTTTTGTTAGGCACGGAGAGATTAAGTGATTTGCCCAGAATCACAGGCTATTTCAGGGTCGTTGCTGTGAGAAGTTGGCCCGATATGCAACGTTCGCTATTCTAGCGACCGCTATGTATCGTTCCAACGACCCTTATGGTGTTTGGTTGTAAGTCAACCTATAGACCAGCTATCCTAGTAGCGTGGATACGAGCAGTCTAAGGCTAAAGACTCGAGAGGGCGCGTTAAGCCAGCTGTTTACCACACATGTACCCCTTGAACACCCAGTGAAAGGACACCACACAAGTGTTATGAAAATAAACAGTATATTTATTAAGAATCACAACAGCCCTGTACTCTTTATGAGGACAGGGTACTAAGCACAAACCAAATCTCTTTAGCAAATACTTCAAGTGCACAATTAAAACAAGTGTCCGAGGACACGGAAAGATTAAGGTCTCGGGCGGACCCGATAAGGCAAGTCGGAAGCGAGGGACTCGGGACCCTAGAGTAAAGAGGCTATGCAGGCACCGAAATGCCGAGTTACCTAGCCACGAGGGCTGCGGCTGCACAAGTCTTACAGGCGTCGGGGTCTTCGCTGACGAGCCAGGAGCCGGAAGAAAAGGAGTTGCTGGCCGGCGACCAGTGATGAATAGTTCGTAGAGATCCAAGCCTGGATCAGAGATTGATGATACCTGAAAGCAGAGGGGACCAAGTTCGTACTACTAGCCAGTAGTCAGAGGGTACCAGGAAGGCACCGGTTGGCCGTCACCTCGACCAGGTGAGTGGGCGACGCTAGGCTCTGCAGTCTCACGGACCAGGAGGCGTTGTCGGCGACCACGGTGGAGGTGCGAGCTGTCCCACGAAGGATGATGCTGTCGGCGTCGCTGGGCCCAGGATGGGACAACAAGCCTTGGCAGATCTCAGGGCCACGTGGTGGCCTAAGATGGCGTCTTGAGTGGACCAGGAGGGTCCGGGGTGCTTCTCGAAAAGATGGAAGCAAGGGCCAGTCTGGAGCAACCAGACCAGCAGGGTTGATTTCCGGATGTCGTCACAGAAGGGCACAAGCCAGCGGCTAGTGACCAGACAACGTGCTGAGCAGCGAGCAGAAGGGCCCCACGCAGATCGTGGAGATGCTGGGAGACTGCACTTCGGTGCTGGAGCGGCTCAGGGTCGGGGCTTCTCGGACCCCAGAGCACTCACCAGAGAGTTGCCTCGATGGTCGTGCTGGTTAAGAAAGCATGCAGGTTTTGATGATGGCCGGTCCCTCGAGGTCTCGTCGCACCCACAGATCACAGCTGAGCTGATGACGGGGGTAGAGGTCAGAGGTGCCAGGGAAGCCGGTTCTCGTCGAGCTGGGCCGTCGGATTCCTTGAGGAAGGACTTACAGCAAACCGCAGAGTTCTTAGATGGTGCCCGCTGATGCAGGGTGACTACTCCTTAGTCACAAGGGAGAAATCTTGAGAAGAGTCTTGAATGTCCTTTCGTAGAAAGTAGTTCTTGAATCAAAGATGATCTAATTTGGAAGGGTCCCCGCTCCGGCCTTTATTCTAAAGAAAGGGGTGGGTACATGACTAGGTCCTGCCCTAAGGGTGGGACCAGGAAGGGGGGTAGCTACACCCCTCTCCCCTGCCGGACTTTCCCCAGGCCAGGGCTGTCGCCCCTGGAACTGGTTCTAACCGGCAGATGCGTAGTGAGCACCGGGGTGCCACTCCGCAGTCACCTTCTCGCAAAAGCCCTACCTACCCAGAATACACAAACCCTGTCTGGGACGGTGCGAACACCGCCCTCGACAGGAAACCCTTTGTCCAAGCTCTCCTCGCTGGAAGGACTCCCAGCAGCAGGAGGTCAGACTCGTGTCTGTGGTGGCAGCATCCATTTTGTGGAGCTGAGGCTTTAGTTAACTTTAACCGGGGTTCACAGTTACGTACATGTCGTGTCCCTCTAGAAGGGCGGAATGCTAACCTCGTCGCCAGAGTTGGTGAGAGGGCAGCATCCCGATTCGTATGACACCTTACTCGACATGTCTTGATAACGCGACACCGAAGTTACCGATATGGTACGCGTTATCATGGAACAGCCATTGGGTCTTGATTCCGCAAGCTGCAACCGGGCTCGGCTCGGGCCAGAGCCTAGTTCACACGAGCCCATGCACTCTGCCTTCAGGATTGTCAAGGCCTGCCATAGGAGTGACTGATAGGAACTCGAGTGTCCATTGTATGGTTAGATATAGTGCTACTATATCTAAAGCAAAGTGTGTTTACACGACTTCGCCCCAGCTGTCACGCAGCCAGTTGTGTCAAATTTAGGAGGCCAGCCAGGGGTGGCATAATACATGCTGCAGCCCCTGGCGGCCCTGGGTACACCCATGCCCTGAGTTACAGGGTCTGATAAGGTGGCCCAGTACCAATTGGTAAATGCACCTAGGGTACATGTCGTAATTTAGAAAGAGAACAGCCAGGCTGTGGGTCTGATTAGCAGGCCCACAGCCAGAGAAAGTCGTAAACCAGTGAAACAAAAGCGAAAAATCTGGGTGATCATGGGATTGCAGACCCTACTCTCCTACATGACCCCCCCCAAACGTCGGAACAATAAGCTAACCTTGACCAGGTGAGTCTTCTTGTTCTAAGTGGAAATATCTGGAGAGCCCATCGGCATTGCCATGATCAGTACCAGGTCTATGTTCCACTGTAAAGTCCATCCCCTGTAGGGAAATGGACCACCTAAGCAGTTTGGGGTTTTCACCCTTCATCTGATTTAGCCACAAGAGGGGCTTATGGTCGGTCTGAATCTTGAAGTGAGTGCCAAACAAGTATGGCCTCAGCTTCTTCAGGGCCCAAACCACAGCAAAGGCCTCCCTCTCAATAGCTGACCAATTCTTCTCTCTAGGGGTCAGCCTTCTGCTTATAAAAGCAATGGGCTGGTCTTGACCATTAAAATTCAGTTGAGAAAGAACAGCTCCCACACCCAACTCAGAAGCATCTGTTTGGACAATGAATGGTTTGGAGTAGTCCGGACTCTTGAGGATAGGCGCCGTGCACATGGCCTGCTTTAGGTCATCGAATGCTTTTTGACAGCTCGCTGTCCACTGAACCTTTTTTGGCATTTTCTTACTTGTCAGTTCATTTAATGGTGTCACAATTGAACCATAGTTCCTGACAAACTTCCTATAGTAACCAGTCAGGCCCAAGAAAGCTCGAACCTGAGTCTGGGTGGTTGGAGGAGCCCAGTCCCTGATTGACTGTATCTTGCTCTCCAGTGGCTGAACCTGGCCTCCACCTACAAGGTGGCCCAGGTATACAACCTGTGTCTGCCCTATCTGGCACTTGGTGGCCTTGATAGTGAGGCCTGCCGCTTGCAGAGCCTCTAACGCTTTCCGCAGGTGGACCAGGTGATCCTCCCAGGTGGAGCTAAAGACAGCAATATCGTCAAGATACGCCGCACAGAAGTCATCCAGCCCGGTAAGGACTTGATTCACCAACCGTTGGAAGGTGGCAGGTGCATTTTTCAGACCAAAGGGCATCACCACGAACTGATAATGCCCACCAGGGGTTGAAAATGTGGTTTTAGGCTTGGCGTCCTCAGCTAACCTGATTTGCCAATACCCAGCTGTCAGGTCAAACGTACTTAAGTAGTTGGCCGAAGCCAATCTATCGATAAGCTCGTCTGCCCTTGGTATTGGGTGGGCGTCAGTCTCAGTGACTGCATTGAGACCCCTGTAGTCTACGCAAAACCTCATCTCTCTCTTACCACCCTGGGTGTGAGGTTTCGGCACTAGAACTACGGGACTAGCCCACGGGCTATCCGAGGGTTCAATGACTCCCAGCTCCAACATTTTCTGCACTTCACTCTTGATGCAGTCTCTAACGTGATCAGGCTGCCGGTAGATTTTACTCTTAACGGGCAAGCTGTCACCAGTGTCAACCTCATGGGTGCACCAATCGGTCTGACTGGGTGTTAGAGAAAACATATGTCTGAACGACTGAAGAACCTGTTTACAGTCGTTCTGTTGATGTTCGGAGAGGCTGCCACAAAAGACAACACCATCTACCGATCCATCGTCAGGATTCTGAGTGAGCAGGTCGGGGAGAGGGTCACTCTCCTCTTCCTGTCCCTCATCTAGGGCCATGAGCAAACTCATGTCCTTCCTGTCGACATATGCTTTTAGCCTGTTGACATGAAGCACCCTGTGGGGGCTCCGGGGAGTTCCCAGGTCGACCAGGTAGGTGACCTCTCCCTTTTTCTCCAGGATGGTGTGGGGCCCGGACCATTTGTCCTTGAGTGCTGCTGGGGCCACTGGCTCCAACACCCACACCTTCTGTCCGGGCTGGTAAACAGTCAAGACAGCCTTTTGGTCATGCCAAGCTTTTTGGAGTTCTTGACTGGCCTTAAGGTTTTCAGATGCCTTCTCCATGTATTCAGCCATCCGCGAGCGGAGGCCAAGCACATAGTCCACTATGTTGGCTGCAGGCTTTTTGAGAGGTCTCTCCCATCCTTCCTTCACCAAACACAGGGGTCCCCTTACAGGATGTCCGTACAGAAGTTCAAAAGGGCTGTAGCCAACCCCCTTCTGTGGGACTTCTCTGTAGGCGAACAAGAGGCAGGGGATCAGGACGTCCCATCTACGCCGAAGCTTTTCTGGTAGTCCATGAATCATCCCTTTTAGGGTCCTGTTGAATCTCTCAACAAGCCCATTGCATTGTGGGTGATAGGGTGTAGTGAACTTGTAGTTGACACCACATTCCTTCCACATAGCAGTTAAATAGCTCGACATAAAGTTTGCACCTCTGTCGGAGACGACCTCCTTAGGGAAGCCCACTCTGGAGAATACTCCAACTAGGGCTCTTGCCACAACAGGTGCTGTAGTGGTCCTAAGGGGAATAGCTTCAGGATACCTGGTGGCATGATCCACTACCACCAGTATAAACTTGTGCCCTGATGCTGTAGGTGGTTCCATGGGACCGACGATGTCGATCCCCACCCGTTCAAAGGGCACCCCCACCACAGGCATTGGTATAAGGGGGGCCTTTGTCGTGCCACCTGACTTACCACTGGCTTGGCAAGTGACACAGGAGCGGCAAAACTCCTTGGTATCTTCGTTCATGTGAGGCCAGTGAAAGTGTGAGACAAGCCTGTCCCACGTTTTCGTCTGGCCTAAGTGACCTGCTAAGGGAATCTCGTGGGCCAAGGTAAGTAGGAAACCACGCTGAGACAAGGGTACAACCAGCCTCCTGGTCATGCCAGGCTTGGGGTCTCTTGACTCAGTGTACAGGAGTCCATCTTCCCAGTATACCCTGTGGGTACCTGTGGCGTTCCCAGCAGCCTCAGCAGCAGCCTGCTGTCTGAGGGGTTCAAGAGAAGGGCAGTCTAACTGGTCCTTCCCCAGGTCTTCCCTTGAGGGTCCCCCTGAACCCAAGAATTCAACTTGATCAAGTTCGAATTCCCTAGGCTCAGTTTCCCTCAATTCCTGTAGGTCAGCCTCCTCTGAGACTTGATCCTCGACCTGGGGCAAGGGGGAAGGCGCAGCCTTAACCCTACTGCTCTTTTTCTTGGGAGGTGTCTGGTCCGTTGTTCCAGGATCCAGCACCTGTTCAGTGGGGCATTTCCTGACCTGTGACCTGGTCACAGCGAACACATGTGCTGGCAAACCTAACATTTCCATGTGAGTCCGGTGCTCCACCTCTGACCATTGTGATGACTCCAAATCATTGCCCAACAAACAATCCACTGGGAGGTCTGGACTAACTACAACCTTCTTTTGGCCAGTTACCCCTCCCCAGGAGAAAGCTACAATTGCCATACTGTGATTGGTAGTGACATTGCTTGCATTGGTCACCAGGAATTCTGTACCTGGCATGATCTGTCCAGGGTCCACAAAGTTAGGCGTCACCATGGTGACGCTGGCACAAGTGTCCCTATAGGCCTGAGCCATCTTTCCATTTATGAAAGGCGTCTGTCGGTATTTGCCCAAAGTATTGGGGCTTACGTCAGGGGACACGTCCACGTCCCCTGTACTGACAAGGACAGCCTGAGTGAGTGTGCCAACTAAGTTGTCACGCCCCTCAGAACCCAGGGTTAACCCTACTAAACCCTTGGGAGGCGCACTACCACTGCTGACTGTACTAGGGGACACAGGTGCCTTAGGGGCTGCAGTGGCAGGAGTCTGCCCTCCTCCTTTCTTGGTGCACTCACTAAACCAGTGAGATTTACTTTTACAGTACTGGCACCATCTTTTGGATTGGCCTTCTTTCTTCTTTTGGGGAGCCTGACCCCCACCCTCTTTGGGTTGTTGGGGACCTGTCGAAGACTTCTGGTTATTTTGTTCCCCTTTAGAATCTTTACCCTTCTGGTCTGCTTTCTTCTGACCACCTTGATTCTGGCCCTGGTTCTGTTTAACTCTCGTACGAACCCATCTGTCTGCCTTCTTTCCCAATTCTTGGGGAGAGGTCAGATCCGAGTCGACAAGATGCTGATGCAACAACTGGTTCTGACAATTGTTTAAAATTTGTTCTCTCATCATCAAATTATACAATCCTTTGTAATCAGTAACCTTACTGCCCAGCAACCAGCCCTCAAAAGCCTTAGTGGCACAATCGACAAAATCAGATCAATCTTGAGACTGCGTTTTCTGGGTATCCCTGAACAGCACCCTGTACTGCTCAGTGGTTAGGCCGAACCCTTCAACAAGTGTATTTTTCAAGACTTGGTAATCGTTAGCGTCCTCCACCCTTGTGGTGAGGAGCTTGTCTCTTCCTTTTCCTTCAAAGGAGAGCCACAAGATAGCTGCCCACTGACTCTGGGGAACACCCTGCACAGTGCAGGCCCTCTCCAAAGCAGTTATCCATTTGTGGATGTCGTCCCCTTGTTTAAAGGGGGGCACTATCTTACCAAGGTGTTTCGTATCGAAACTCTTTTCCCTATTGCTAGGTACATTGCTGCCACCAGTGGGGACTACCCCACTTAACTGTTGCTCTCTCGCAAAGGCAAGCCTCTCTTTGGCCAGGGCAAGTTCTTCCCTTTCGATCCTCAGATTAGCTGCCCTTTCCTTAGCTTCGTACACTCTCCGCTGAGGGGACGTCATCCCTCTTTGCGAAGAGTTGCGAGAGCCATTGGTTTGAAGGGATCTGCCAGAGTCTCTTGACAGAGATCGGGCTCGTCCATTCCCAATGTTAAGCGGACCTGACAGTAGCGCTGGGGGCGCCCCAGTACCACTATCATGTTTGCTTAAGTTGGACCTGCTTAGTCTAACGACTTCTACCTGTCCCTTATCTGCCTCATCCCCAGAGGGATCCTCATCCTCATCATCCTCCACATCTTCGTTCTCAGTTGCGAGGTGGATGAGGTCAGGATCGTCTCTGGTTCCCTCGAGGGGAGGCATGTCTCCTTCTGGATTAGAATGGCTAAGAAGCTTCTCAGCCTTTCTGGCATCATAAGTCTCTAGGAGACCAATCAGAAAGGAGGTGGTGGGGTTAGCCCCTTGCTTAATCTTCCTAGAGGTACATACTTGTCGTAACTCATGGAAGTTAAGCACAGTATATCTTGAGGAGATGACCTGTGGAGGGTCGACTGACACAAGGGGAGACTCAGAGTTTCCTCCTTTGTCCGACATACTGCTTCTAGTGTGGTGTAAGTGATGCACCTACCTACACTACGTGTTTACCTACTGTTCCCTTGCTAAGAGTTGCAGCCAAGGTGTGCTAAGCCTTGAGGAGCTACAACAGCTGGTTCAGTAGAACTCAGAGTATTCTAAGCTTTAGTTATATGTACTAACAGTACTTGTGTGATCTTTCAACAAGATATTCTTAGGATACGTGTGGTAAAACAACAGCAAGCTCAAATCCCAACCGCTGCTCACCAATGTGAGAAGTTGGCCCGATATGCAACGTTCGCTATTCTAGCGACCGCTATGTATCGTTCCAACGACCCTTATGGTGTTTGGTTGTAAGTCAACCTATAGACCAGCTATCCTAGTAGCGTGGATACGAGCAGTCTAAGGCTAAAGACTCGAGAGGGTGCGTTAAGCCAGCTGTTTACCACACATGTACCCCTTGAACACCCAGTGAAAGGACACCACACAAGTGTTATGAAAATAAACAGTATATTTATTAAGAATCACAACAGCCCTGTACTCTTTATGAGGACAGGGTACTAAGCACAAACCAAATCTCTTTAGCAAATACTTCAAGTGCACAATTAAAACAAGTGTCCGAGGACACGGAAAGATTAAGGTCTCGGGCGGACCCGATAAGGCAAGTCGGAAGCGAGGGACTCGGGACCCTAGAGTAAAGAGGCTATGCAGGCACCGAAATGCCGAGTTACCTAGCCACGAGGGCTGCGGCTGCACAAGTCTTACAGGCATCGGGGTCTTCGCTGACGAGCCAGGAGCCGGAAGAAAAGGAGTTGCTGGCCGGCGACCAGTGATGAATAGTTCGTAGAGATCCAAGCCTGGATCAGAGATTGATGATACCTGAAAGCAGAGGGGACCAAGTTCGTACTACTAGCCAGTAGTCAGAGGGTACCAGGAAGGCACCGGTTGGCCGTCACCTCGACCAGGTGAGTGGGCGACGCTAGGCTCTGCAGTCTCACGGACCAGGAGGCGTTGTCGGCGACCACGGTGGAGGTGCGAGCTGTCCCACGAAGGATGATGCTGTCGGCGTCGCTGGGCCCAGGATGGGACAACAAGCCTTGGCAGATCTCAGGGCCACGTGGTGGCCTAAGATGGCGTCTTGAGTGGACCAGGAGGGTCCGGGGTGCTTCTCGAAAAGATGGAAGCAAGGGCCAGTCTGGAGCAACCAGACCAGCAGGGTTGATTTCCGGATGTCGTCACAGAAGGGCACAAGCCAGCGGCTAGTGACCAGACAACGTGCTGAGCAGCGAGCAGAAGGGCCCCACGCAGATCGTGGAGATGCTGGGAGACTGCACTTCGGTGCTGGAGCGGCTCAGGGTCGGGGCTTCTCGGACCCCAGAGCACTCACCAGAGAGTTGCCTCGATGGTCGTGCTGGTTAAGAAAGCGTGCAGGTTTTGATGATGGCCGGTCCCTCGAGGTCTCGTCGCACCCACAGATCACAGCTGAGCTGATGACGGGGGTAGAGGTCAGAGGTGCCAGGGAAGCCGGTTCTCGTCGAGCTGGGCCGTCGGATTCCTTGAGGAAGGACTTACAGCAAACCGCAGAGTTCTTAGATGGTGCCCGCTGATGCAGGGTGACTACTCCTTAGTCACAAGGGAGAAATCTTGAGAAGAGTCTTGAATGTCCTTTCGTAGAAAGTAGTTCTTGAATCAAAGATGATCTAATTTGGAAGGGTCCCCGCTCCGGCCTTTATTCTAAAGAAAGGGGTGGGTACATGACTAGGTCCTGCCCTAAGGGTGGGACCAGGAAGGGGGGAAGCTACACCCCTCTCCCCTGCCGGACTTTCCCCAGGCCAGGGCTGTCGCCCCTGGAACTGGTTCTAACCGGCAGATGCGTAGTGAGCACCGGGGTGCCACTCCGCAGTCACCTTCTCGCAAAAGCCCTACCTACCCAGAATACACAAACCCTGTCTGGGACGGTGCGAACACCGCCCTCGACAGGAAACCCTTTGTCCAAGCTCTCCTCGCTGGAAGGACTCCCAGCAGCAGGAGGTCAGACTCGTGTCTGTGGTGGCAGCATCCATTTTGTGGAGCTGAGGCTTTAGTTAACTTTAACCGGGGTTCACAGTTACGTACATGTCGTGTCCCTCTAGAAGGGCGGAATGCTAACCTCGTCGCCAGAGTTGGTGAGAGGGCAGCATCCCGATTCGTATGACACCTTACTCGACATGTCTTGATAACGCGACACCGAAGTTACCGATATGGTACGCGTTATCATGGAACAGCCATTGGGTCTTGATTCCGCAAGCTGCAACCGGGCTCGGCTCGGGCCAGAGCCTAGTTCACACGAGCCCATGCACTCTGCCTTCAGGATTGTCAAGGCCTGCCATAGGAGTGACTGATAGGAACTCGAGTGTCCATTGTATGGTTAGATATAGTGCTACTATATCTAAAGCAAAGTGTGTTTACACGACTTCGCCCCAGCTGTCACGCAGCCAGTTGTGTCAAATTTAGGAGGCCAGCCAGGGGTGGCATAATACATGCTGCAGCCCCTGGCGGCCCTGGGTACACCCATGCCCTGAGTTACAGGGTCTGATAAGGTGGCCCAGTACCAATTGGTAAATGCACCTAGGGTACATGTCGTAATTTAGAAAGAGAACAGCCAGGCTGTGGGTCTGATTAGCAGGCCCACAGCCAGAGAAAGTCGTAAACCAGTGAAACAAAAGCGAAAAATCTGGGTGATCATGGGATTGCAGACCCTACTCTCCTACAGTTGCCAAGACTCGAATCCTGTTCCCCAGCTTCGAGGTCGACCGCTCTAGCCATAAGGCTACATCCTCTTCCCATCATGTCTTAATTACCATGGGCCTCATTTATGAAGGCCTTGCGCCGCCGTTGCGTCACTTTTAACATGGGAAAAAGTGACGCACCGGTGGCGCAAGGCCTTCATAAATATGGCCCCATCTCTTTATTCGTTACAAGTAACCAATGACTATTTTATGATGGTTGTTTTACAGTGAAATATTTCAGTGCGTCCCAAATGGACACGAGCACACATTCCACGCTAACATATGGCAACACGTATTGTTTCACTAGTTTCATATATTTAAAAAAACTTTTTTGCATAGTTACAGAAATGCAAATCACGCACTCTCTTAACCGATGCGTGCGGCAGGAATTCCAGCCCTGTGCTGGACATTCCAATCGCGGGCGTGGTCGTGACCGAACCATTCCATCATCAGCACAGCCTAACCGTGACTCATGACGGAATGGTTCCGTCACGAGCATGGAAGGGGTTAATTAACAATAATAATAATAAGTACATTAGGGTCACTGGAATTATGTAATTCTTTAAAAAGAGCCGCATCCTCACCCTCACACCCAGACCAAAGACCAGAAATGCTAATATTTTTCAACAACTTTTAGGAGGGGGAAGGGGTTGGGGGGCTAGCAAGCAAGCTTGTTTAGGTGGCCCAGGGAGATATTCCAAAAACTGTTATCAGAACTAAACGTATGATTACAACTGGTGTTTTGAATTTATCAAATTATCTTTACACTAAGCTAAAAAGAAAAAAAATACAGCAGGACGCCATACAAGTTATAGACACCGCTATGAAATGCTAACATAACAAGACAGAAAAGACTACCAGTGATGAGAGTGACAAATGCCTTTCTTGAAAAGTGGTTTGAAAATGGTGTCCCACAGTACTTTTGCAACAATAAATATGTGAAATGTAAAATGTTATGAACAAGCTTACAGCGTGTGAGGGATAAATAAATACGGAGGTGCCTGGGGTGGGCTACAGTAAGGCGATAATTTGTAAGGAAATTTAAAAAGCAAAAAAAACTATAGTCACTATTACCTTCCATTTGGCATTGAAAAAATATATTTTTTGTTTAGTTGTGCCTGAAAAGACACATTTTAGCAAATGAATAGCCAAAGCATTATTTTCATGTATGTCTACTAGTAGAGCACACATTCACCTCTGAGAGTACCGCTTGGTATTGCTAATAAGGAACAAAGCGTTTTGTTACCCAACTCTGGTACTCATTTTAATAGTGAAAATTTTGAAAGGCTGAGTTGACCTGGTGAAATTCAAACCCGTGATTAGAGGGATTAAACTAAGTCTGTATGAAATTTAAAATATACTGACAAATTTCATATTAAGCTTGAATCAGCATTGATGGAGCCGGGCTCCTTTTCTTGATATACTCTGGAACCCCTGGTTGACAGACTGTTAGTTCCTGCTTGAGAGTGTGGAGGGGAGAAATAACTTGTCTTATTAGATTTCACAGTTCGAATAAAACATGACTCAGAAGAATCACGGACTCCAGGTTCTGCGTTTCGGTAATTTATTACAAAGCCAGGAATAATTGGACATACAAACACCTTAGAATAAGGGTGTAGAAATAACTAATAAAAAGCCAAACCTATGGGAAAAGTTCAGTTAGTGGAACATACAAAGGATGATCAGTTCTAACATCAGAGTACAGGCAATGACTGCCCCTACATCGAGATTATTCTTCACTGGATGTTCGTAAGTAAACAGCAGTAGCCTTTCCCTCCACTACCAGGAAAGTGAAATCCCTACATAGCATTTCCCCAGGCAAGTTCAGGAAAAGGTGTCAGCGTGTGAAGACGTCCTAAGAGGTTCACTCACGTTGAATTGGTCAAGTAGCATAAAGCTACAGAGCTCGTTCTAAGATTCTCCTTCTCCCTCTAGTCAGATCTCCTCTCCTAATTCAATCCCCGGAACACTGTCCTTCATTCCAACATAAAAATCCTAGGACATACCCCTTCCACATCACAAGATCGGCCCATCCAGCTAATCACCTCCTCGTAGGTAGCTTTCAAGTTGGTTCCGATACTTCCAGCTTCTAGCTTGATGACCTTGATTCCAGATAAAAAGAGGGTATTTTCCCTAGACTCACAATCCTATATGCACAGATTTTATGAACTAAACAATAGTAGCTTCACAATTAAGGTGTATCAAAACAAGTCATTTATTAAAAATTCATCATTTAACAATTAAAAAATATTGATTATCACACAGAATATTTGGTTACAGAATCATAAAATAAAAACACTAAAATTAATGATAATACCAAGACAATTACAATTATTCACATACCATTATTATGACCAGCATAATTGGGACAGACAGAAACAGGTTGTATGATCTAGAATTTATCTATTACTGTTTGTACATCCAACAATCTGTCTAAGACACAGTTTCTTATACATTCAATCCATTTGTATTAGGAAAAAAGTGTTCTTTGTCTGGATTGTACTGTTGTTTGCGTCAACGCGTTTCGATGGTTTGTTGCTAGTCTGTCATGAATTGAAACACGAGTGAACTAACCTTTCATAGCAGGATACAGCGGGAGCGATGGTGATGCTTAATTCCGACCGCCCCTATGTGCAATACACCGCAGGAGTGATGTATCACAACTCCACCACGGGCATCACACAAGGGGAAGGGGAAAAAGTGGATAAATAAAATATAACGATGCAGCAGTGCAAATCAGCAAGTCTTGATAGACCAGATGGTCGCGTTTTCTCTTCCTGATCAAAGACCCTGCATTAAAACAAAGCACACGTCACCACACACCACCCAACAGGTAACAAGTCAATGTAATGCAGTGTATGAAAGAGACCTACACTTACAATAATCACTGCTGCAAATGGCTGTACTCGAAACGGCACAAAAATAGAAAAATAAAGTAAAGAAAAGAAAAAGCAATCATGACAGCGTATACCACTCTCTTTGAAACAGAGAGCGTATACTCTAAGCACATTCAGTGCACTCTACTTATCTTAACCAGTGAGAGTCTCTAGTATTGTTAGGTCCGCTGATGCAGTCTCCAATGTAACCGCCACACACTCGTTATCCTCACGAGATGAACCTAACTAATCCAGCGCGGCATGCGCTATAACTAACTACAAAGTCTTGGAATTTCTGCACGACTTATACAAGTCCACGCGAAAGTATTTCCACAAGTTCAAGCGTTCCTTTCACGCTTTATGAAAAGCGCAATGCCTTTACCCGACCGCGCTCGAACACGCGAAGTCAATCTTGGCGTCTTCAGTTCCAACGCATCTAGCGCTGCCGCTCTAGCAAGGGAAACAGCGGATTCTTCGTGGCAAAGATCCAGCGCGTCATGCGCTGCCACTCCAAAGAGAGAAACCGCGTTTCTGTTCTCTCAGCTTCACAAATACGAATGTTCTTCCTCCGGACCAGGACTCTCACTTCGAAAACAGGTGACAAGCACCTGAACACAGGAAAAGGAAGGGCTAAAAGCAAAAAGAAGAAAACAGAAAAGGGACACACCTAGCACCAGGCATTCTGGGAATAGTAGTCCCAATTCTCCAGCCATACCAAATCGTGACAGAACCCCCTCACAATGACCGACGTCCCGGCGGTCCACCAGGCTTTCCAGGAAAGCGAACATGGAAACGCCGCAAAAGGGCAGGACAATGCAAGTTAGACCGGGGTACCCAAGAGCGATCTTCAGGCCCATACCCCTTCCAATCAATCAAATACATCACTCGGCCCCGAACTCTCTTTGAATCAAGAATCGCCCTCACTTCATACTCCAAATCACCCTCCACATCCAAAGGACAAGGTTTCACGGGCAGGCAAACACCAGGAGCACATGGCTTCAATAGGGAAACATGGAATACCGGATGTATGTGCCACTTGGGAGGAAGGACAAGCCTAACAGCCACAGGATTGATCACACTATGAACAACATACGGACCCACAAACTTCGGCTGCAATCGGGTATTCCCCTTAAACTTCAAATGCCTCGTGCTCAACCACACCATATCCCCATTTTGATAGGAAGGCTCCTCTCGTCTCTTTGCGTCAGCATAACGCTTGTCCCTCTCCCTTGCTTCCCCCTGGGCCGATCACATAACCCAGAAACTCCACCTCTGTCGCATGGAACAAACATTTCTCCAATTTCACGAATAATGTATTTGATTGCAATCTTTGCAACACTGCCTCCACATGCTGAACATGTTGGTCAATCGTCTTGGAATATATTAAAATATCATCGATATAGACCATACATGATACGTCCAACAAACCTCTTAAAACCTCATCCATAAAAAACTGGAAGGCGGCAGGGGCATTGCAGAGGCCGAAGGGCATCACACAATATTCATATAGGCCGTATTTTGTTCGGAATGCAGTCTTCCACTCGTCGCCCCGCTTCACTCTCACCAAGTGGTATGCACCCCGAAGATCCAATTTAGTGAACACCGTGGCTCCCTTCAGCTGGTCCATAAGCACCGGTATCAAAGGCAAGGGATACCTATTCTTTTTTGTGATCCTGTTAATTGCCCTATAATCAATACATGCCCGCAAACCGCCTTCCTTTTTCGAAATGAAAAAAAGCGGCGAAGAGGCAGGTGAGGTAGATGGACGAATAAAACCAGCAGCCAACATTTTCTTTAGATAAGATTGCAAATAAATATTTTCGGGCTCCGTGAGTGCATATATCCTACTGCACGGTATACTTGCGCCGGGTTCCAACTCAATTACACAATCATACTCCCTATGGGGAGGTAGTCTACTTGCTTCCTTCTCGCAGAACACATCCTGGTAGTCCACGTATTCTTCAGGTAAAGTAGATACAAGACATACGGACTGGACACTACACCCAGAAGCCAATAACACAGCCGGGTTATCCTCCTTAAAGATGTCTGATGCGTAATGTGCTCTTGTACAGTGCTCAGCACAGAATACTGAGTTCATATTGATCGTTCTAGCGGCCCACTGGACATGAGGATCATGCGTGGTAAGCCAGGGCATTCCCAATATCAACCTAAAATTTGGCGCATCAATAAGATCGAATTGAATCTTTTCAATATGCGTTGTTCCCATTTTCATCATGAGAGGGTACGTATGATAGCACACGGGTCCAGATGTCAGTGCCGTTCCATCAACTGCCTTAACAGGTTCCGGTTATAATTTTCGAATACAAAGTATACCCAACTCATGAGCATATGTTTGATCTATGAAATTCCCTGTGGCTCCACAATCAAGCAAGGCGTGTACCAGTTCATATTTTCCATCAGCCACCTCCAGCGTAACACATACATTAATATGGGCTACAGTATTTTGGATCGTATTGATTAGAAAGGAAGAGACATCATTTTTCTCTGACCTCAAACAAGGCGTCTCCTTCATGCTTGAGGTATTCAGTTTTCCGTCGGCTCTTCAGCCCACTCCACCACAGGCACTTTTTTCGCAACTGGCCTTTCCTTATAGGGGGTCTGGTTTCTCATGGAACAGTTCTGTATGAAATGGCCAGCCTTCCCACAATACATACACAACTTCTGTTGTCTTCGCCTTTGTCGCTCTTCTGCACTGATAGGCCCTCTAAGGCCCCCTGCTTGTCTTGAGTCATTTCCAGTCATATTAGATGAATTGCCTTCTGCCAACACTCTGGGCCTGATGTAGGGGATTTTAAATTCACCACGTTGCTTATCTTCCTTTCTCTCCTGCAACCGATGGTCTAACTGCACTGTTAAATCAATAAGCCCCTCACAAGTGACAGGTAAAGGAACTACTGATGCAAGGACATCCTTTAGATCACTACGCAGCCCTTGATAGAATAAGGAGATGCGTTTTTCTTGTGGCCACTCTGTTTCCACTACTAGTCTATTGAAGTCGGTTATATAAGGCAGTAAATCTCGTGTGCCCTGTTTCAATGTAATTAATTCCCTATCCAGAGACAGAGAATAAGCCTTCCTATCAAATAACTTCTTCATTTCATCACAAAATTTTGTAAAGTCAACAAGAATAGGGTCGTTCCTCTCAACCAACGGAAAAGACCATGTAGCCGCATTGCCACCCAAATACGACATTACAAACGCTATCTTGGACTTATCATCAGGAAAAACTGCCGGTTTACACATAAAGTGCAAACGACACTGCCCCAGAAAGACATTGAACCTTTTTGGATCCCCAAAAAACCTTTCCGGAGGTGAAAGAGGAAGTTGAAGGGGCTGTATAACCTGGATAGTGGAGGAACTAGCACCGCCACCCTGCCCTTGCGATGCTTCCCTAGCAACCGGAGGAGGCAACATACTTCCCCTAATGTAATGTCCTCCCTGTGCACCACCCTTTGAAAAACCTGCCATTTCTCTACGTACTGTAACCATCTCAGAACGCACAGCAGCATTCTCTCCTCTCAATGCTTCTACTTCCATTCGTAAGGCAGACAAAGTTTCCAACACTGAAGTCGCTATAGCGTTAGAATCCATCGCTCAGACTGCATTCAATTCGTGGGCTTGTCACTCTGTCATGAATTGAAACACGAGTGAACTAACCTTTCATAGCAGGATACAGCGGGAGCGATGGTGATGCTTAATTCCGACCGCCCCTATGTGCAATACACCGCAGGAGTGATGTATCACAACTCCACCACGGGCATCACACAAGGGGAAGGGGAAAAAGTGGATAAATAAAATATAACGATGCAGCAGTGCAAATCAGCAAGTCTTGATAGACCAGATGGTCGCGTTTTCTCTTCCTGATCAAAGACCCTGCATTAAAACAAAGCACACGTCACCACACACCACCCAACAGGTAACAAGTCAATGTAATGCAGTGTATGAAAGAGACCTACACTTACAATAATCACTGCTGCAAATGGCTGTACTCGAAACGGCACAAAAATAGAAAAATAAAGTAAAGAAAAGAAAAAGCAATCATGACAGCGTATACCACTCTCTTTGAAACAGAGAGCGTATACTCTAAGCACATTCAGTGCACTCTACTTATCTTAACCAGTGAGAGTCTCTAGTATTGTTAGGTCCGCTGATGCAGTCTCCAATGTAACCGCCACACACTCGTTATCCTCACGAGATGAACCTAACTAATCCAGCGCGGCATGCGCTATAACTAACTACAAAGTCTTGGAATTTCTGCACGACTTATACAAGTCCACGCGAAAGTATTTCCACAAGTTCAAGCGTTCCTTTCACGCTTTATGAAAAGCGCAATGCCTTTACCCGACCGCGCTCGAACACGCGAAGTCAATCTTGGCGTCTTCAGTTCCAACGCATCTAGCGCTGCCGCTCTAGCAAGGGAAACAGCGGATTCTTCGTGGCAAAGATCCAGCGCGTCATGCGCTGCCACTCCAAAGAGAGAAACCGCGTTTCTGTTCTCTCAGCTTCACAAATACGAATGTTCTTCCTCCGGACCAGGACTCTCACTTCGAAAACAGGTGACAAGCACCTGAACACAGGAAAAGGAAGGGCTAAAAGCAAAAAGAAGAAAACAGAAAAGGGACACACCTAGCACCAGGCATTCTGGGAATAGTAGTCCCAATTCTCCAGCCATACCAAATCGTGGTTGCTAGTCACACCATCTTTTTCAAGACAATCATTTAATTCTGTCTCGGAGGGGATTATACTTTCTTTCCCTATGGAAATATAGAATGCGTAAATCAACAAATTCATATTAACTCTAAGTCTCATGTCAAAATTTTTATATTTCTCAACATAGTTTGTAACACAAGAAATGTCTTAAGTTTGTTCTGTGAATCAGCCCCATCGTTTATAAGAAGGACTATACCAGGTAGACATCTATGTCTATACAATTTTTGCCCAATCTTCTCTTGAATTCAATCCTATTTCTACAGTATTGAGGTAACACATAAACCACTGTTCCCTCATTTTTTGCTTAGCTTCAGTCTCACCACCTCGTCTATTTATCCAAATTTTTTCTAAAACAAACCACTTTAATTTGTCACAGTTATGTTTTTTTTCTTCATAATGCTCTACGAGTGGGGCATTTATTTTTTTATTTCTTATCGCTGATTTGTGTTCCACTACCCTTGTACGTAGTTCCCTGCTGGTCTCACCGACGTAACCTAGACCACAAGGGCACGTCAGGAGGTAAACAATGTTTTTGCTACGACAATTGTTTAGGGTTTTTGACCTGAGGTTTTTTATCAGCAAATATCATGTTTTTCCCTTCTATTCAGTGGTGGCATATAGAGCACGTACCACATTTGTGGTTTCCAACAGCCAGACCTCCCGTTAATGGAGTTTGATTGTCTTTAGGAGTTTTATACGTTGTCACTAATGAGTTTCTTATCGTTTTGTTCCTTCTGACGGAAAATAAGGGTTTCTGCAATTGGCTCTCTGTGTTGTAATTAAGGATCTTCCAATTTCTATTCAATATATTTTTTATTTAGTTGCTTATATGTGAGTACTGTGTTACAAAAACTACTCTATCAAGGGTTGCTTTCTTTTTTCTTTGTTTTGGTCTAATAGGCTATCCCTATCGTACAATCAGGCTCTTTTTTAATGAGTTTTTTATTCATTTGTTTGGGTATCCTCTTGCTTTCAACTTCTTTTTAATGTTTTCTGCATGATGGTAAAAGTCCTTTAGGGATGTACAATTTCTGCGCAATCTTAAAAATTCCCCAAAAGAGTATGTTATCTTTTTGCGCATGAGGATGATTGCTTGAGTATAGCAAGAGTGAATTTTTATTGGTAGGTTTAGTTTAGAGTTCTACCTTAAGAATCTCATCCTCACTTTTGATTAAAATGTCTAAAAATTCAACCTTTTCATTACTCTAGTGTGCTGTGAATCTAAGGTTTGAATCGCCCCAATGAATCCATTCCAGAAAAGTATTAAGATCACTGCTGGCACCGTTCCATATGAAGATGATATTGTCTATGTAATGGTGCCAGCATTTGATATTTCAAAGAAGGGTGCTACCTCATTGAATATGTGATGTTGTTCAAATTCTCCTACGTAGATGCAGGCCAGGCTGGGGGCACATGTGGTCCCCATACTGGTCCCCTTGATTTGTAGATAAAGTTCCTCCTTAAATAGGAAAGAAATTCTCTTAAGGATCAATTGGATACAGGATATGATAAAGTCCTTGTTCCCTCCGCCTAGATTTTCTTCCCCCAAAATCCCAGCAATCACATCAATAGTGTTGTCCTGGGGGATGTTGGTGTTCAGGGCTTCAATATCCAGGGTGACTAAAATCTGGGTCGCCCTGTTGAAGCCCTGCCCCTCAAATATGGATATGGTGTGAGCCGTGTCCTTGATATATGATCTTTGTTTTCTCACCAAAGGTTTTAGGAAAAAATCTACACATCTGCTAAGAGGCTCTAGTAACGAACCTATACCACTAATTATGGGCCTCATAGGCGGGTCTACAATGTTTGTATGTATTTTGGGCAATCCGTAAATTGCTGGAATCATGGGATGTGATTTAATCATATTTTTGTATTCATTTTCACATATCCATCCTTCCTCTTTGCCCATTCTAAGAAGTGTGTCTACCTCACCTTTTAATTTACCTAGTTCTGCGAATTTACTACGTTAGTAGTGTTCTTTAATGCTGAGAAGATCTCTCAATTTTTTGTATCATATTTAGAGGTGTCGAACACCACCACTCCCCCGCCCTTATCGGCGGGTTTTATTGTTAAGTCTTCGCAGTTTTGTAGGGTCGTTAAGGCTATTCTCTGTTCTTTATACAGAGATTATTGTTGAATTTATTCTTTAAGCTGTTTTTATTCAGTGTTTTGATTTCTAATTCAACCACTCTCTCAAAAGTCTCTACGTTTTTATCTAGTTGGTTCAAATGGGTTATAAAGGTTGATTTAGGTTTAAGACCTGTTATATTAGGTGGTGATATGTAAGTCTTGTCTTCAAAAAACTTGTTAAGGCGTATTTTCCTAAAAAAAACTTTTTAAATGACTCTCTAGTGCAAACAAATTAGGTTGGTTAGTGGGAGCAAAATTAAAACCTTTTTTTAGTACCTCCTGTTCATCCTTACTAAGATTTCTACTAGAAAGATTTATGATAGGGAATTCATTTATCTCCAGTACTGCTTGTTCCGTGTGGCTAGGTACTCCATTTTGAGGTTGATGGTTTCGTACTGGGTCCTGGCAAGTGTATCCCCTGTAACCCCTCTGCCCTCGGTATTGGGTTCTCCCTAAAAAAGAATTGTGTTCAACTGGGGGGCCACTTCTCCCTCCCTGACCACTCTCTTGTTCCTCCTCACTACTGGAACCCGATGTCTCTGAGAAAGTGATCCGTTTGTTGCCGCCTCTGGAATATACCGGCCTTTGAAATTGGTGTTTTTCCCATTTTTGTTCTTTCTTATTGTTGTAATAATCCTTATTTGTATATGGATACACTCCTTCTACCGAATATCTTTCCACATCCTTCTTAAACTTTTTTAATTTCTTATTGGCTAAGTATTCTCTGTAACTATCCGCTTCTAACTCTAATTCTTCTAGTTTTTTCTTAGCGTCCTCCAGGGTTGGATTTTGTTTTTAACTGGTTTTCCAGTCCTTCTATATCCTGTTTTTCTATTTCAAGTAGCTCTTGGGCTGTCTCTATAATTAAAATGAGCCAGTCACGGATACACCAATTGGCAATTAATGTCCATGTCTCTATGAATTTTGGATGTTCCACAAAAAGACCAGGCTCAATTCTTACTTGTAAGCCTATCGGAATTACCCACGCTTTCAGATAATCTATGAGGAATTCCGCGTGAAGTTCCGTTCTTATTTGTTTCTTTTTTAAATTAAGAATCTTCACAAGCTGTCCATGTCTGGTATTGTTCAGCCCCTTTGAGCCACCCTTACTGGACTTTAAGTTCATGAGTTTGTTATATTGGTCTTCAGAAAATCCGAAGGTTTTTAATTTTTTCATTCTGAAATAATTAGAAACCCCTTTGTTTTGAATAGTGGGATTAACACATATCTAATAGATGAGACTGAAAGCCTCTCCAACCAGCAGGCTGTACAATATAGTTCAAAACAAAGAGAGGCCTTCTCCAGTGAGAAAGAACACCATCTCACGTTATTCAACACTCCTTGTACAAATGTATCCTCTCCTCCCTAAGCCTAACTCCTAAAACAAAAGTGTTATTCTAACTAACAAAGATGAATTTCTCCACCTGCAACAGAAACGTGAGAAAGAAAAGATTCTTCATACACATGAACATTACGAACACTTCAACTATGAGAGCCAGGGAACATACACATGATGCCTATAGGAAATCGTCTAACATAAGATCATTACAAAATGCTGTTAATCATACATATACATGAACACTATTATTGTGCACTTTTAAATCAGTGCGATACATAGTCAGTATTAATTTCTCATTAGCTATTGATAAAATGAACGTTAAGATTTCACCATTTAGAGCACAATTACAATGTTAATTTCTCCACGTTGCACGAAGTATCTCTATCACTTTATTACATTTCACATTCTAATAGCCAAATGTTAACACGACAAAAGAATAAATGCAGGTGCAATCTATTTGTGATTATAATGCACCCCCTACAAATTGAGGAACATAGTCACGCTTTATCAGCATCCTGAAATTACCTCGAGACTTAAAAAAAAAAATGCGTCCTTGTCTGAAAAAAATCACGAGAGATACTGGAAAACTCTCTTTTGCATCTAAAAGAACAATTTTATGACATTTGTATGGAATTTTGAGAAATTGTGTGAAAAAACTGGCGCTTTTGCATCTCACTAGGGTAAACACAAATGACTAAAGTGAGGACCCCAGTCCAGTGAGCAACAGGACCTGGCTCAATCACTCGCTTCCATGGTCTTTCAGTCTTCCTTTTTCTCAGAGCCTCACACTCCAGTATTGACTATGAGTCCAGGATGTGTCCATCTCACCAAGAAGTGAATACACCAGGCCCATCTTTTCATTTACAAATCATTGTTTCCAAATGTGCTAGAACAATTGGTATAAAGGTACTGAACCATGATTTGAACTCTAAGGCTGAATATGTGCTGTAACTCATGTTACCACACATACTAGAATTATGAGTTTTTTCTTAAGTAACTCGTCCCCTGGATACATTTTGAAAGGTCAAATCTCCTGCTATTTATCTGCGAAATATGCCTGGTGAATGGCAGAAGATGCTGACTTTGGGATGATAACCACCAAAATGTACACCAATATTTTATAACTCTTTATTGGCGATAACTATTATCTCTAATATATACACTTAACACCCCAGTGTCTGTATTTTATCAGGTAAGATGATTATCGCATGCAATAATAAGCAACTTCTAACGCGGGCCCAAGAAGGTCTTTGCTTGTTAAAATAAACCACAGGAGTGGGGAACTACATCCTTGGTGAATGAAGTCATCAGGTAAATTTACCAGGGGCGGCTCCTCTGCTAAGGAGGAGGAGCGCTGCCCCACTGCCTTTCAGCACAGCGAAAAGGAAAGATAAAATGATAATAATGATAATTTTATTTTTCCATGCTGAGGCAGCATTGTGTGGTGGGGCTAGGCTGGGCAGTGGGGTGGGAGGAGTGGTGGCACCCCCCTAAGAGCGCATGAATGCTCTGACTGCAGTCGTAAAATGAATACTAGTAAAATCAAACTCATGGGCTCTGTTTATGACTCCAGTTACGGTGCGCTTGCACCAAGCAATGTGGTCCGTGCGCGACGCAACTCAGAAATTACATTTTTGAAGCCACGCAAGGCCACCTGTGCAACCCTGAGTGGCATTCATAAATCTCGAGTAAAGCAACGCAGCTCAAGTCACTGCTTGGCCTTACTATACGCTAGGGAGGTGCTCCGTGGGTTCCCACGCAACTCCCATGGTTTTTGATGCTTTCTCCGATTTAACAGACCTGGTAAACCTGGGAAGGTGCCACAAAGATACGCCTTACCAGGAGAGGCGTAACAAGGAGAAATATCTTTATGTCTCCTTGTTACTTCCTCTTTTGCAGCACACACAGATAGAGGAATATGCCTCCCAGGATTGTTTTTGTGCAGGAGGGTTCCCCTTCCTGCACAAACACAATCCTGCATGCAACACAGGCATTAACCATGATGCAAGGGTGCCTGCGTTGGTGCTAGGCTGCAAAAAGGCTGCCAGTGCAGGGGAAAAGGCAGGAATGTGCTGTATTCTTTTAAATGCTGTGCATTCTTGCCATTTGCCTGTCACGCAGTGCAGCTACTGCATGTCAAATCTTATAAATATGCTCCATTGTTTTTTGCTACCAAAACATCGTAAACGTAAGCAAAAGTGTATGTCAACCTTTGTGAATCAGGCCCTGTATTGTTAACCTTCTCATGAATATTAGTCTACATTTCCTCCAAATCAGAGTGCAAACATACTATGCAGTTTCTCTACAGTCAAACTTAGAGGATGTTAGGTGTTGTAGTCGCAGCAACGTGCTCTCGGACACCTGTATAGGTAGCTCTGTGCTTAATAAAACCAATACCAGATCAATTCCCCCAATAGATGAAGCTTGTATATAAAAGAATGCAACTCAACCGCTCAGCTGCTAATATTTCTGTGCTTAGCTATTAGGCCATTCCAATGGATGAATGTGTGCTATATAATGACTTTTTGTGAACAAATGATTTAATTCCCCCATTTTTACTTTTTCATTTGTTTCCTTTTCCTTATATAATTTCCTCCTCTGCTCTTTCATATTTCAATTTCAAATAGGTATTATAATTAATAACTTTTAAACCTTAATTCCATATTAATTATGATTTATATTTCAGGTGTATTTCATAGATAATTACCCCCTCGTATTATAATTAATAACTTTCAAACCTGTCATATGGATACTTCGTTACATATATTGCGTTAAGTTAGCATGAGTGTATTACATGTTTAAACAGCCATTTTTCCTTCGGCTTCAGTTTTGCACACGACACCTACTTGTTGTTGTCGCTTTCACCCTAGAAGCGGTGAGGTGGTTTATTTGAGAATAATATGTTATTACTATGCTATCAGCTTTGCCTGGTTCACTTGGTACAACTGTCTGCACACTGAGAGCTGCACACTCTAAGAATAACCTAACACAAGGTTGCTGGGAGGCCTGATCCTCGCACCACATTAGACATAACACAAATAATGTTGATGCCAACATTTTGGGCTCTACGCGGGTTTAAGATAGAGTTACAGGGAATGAACGTAGACACTTGGTGCTGCGCATGAAGAGAGCTGGTAGCTGTTGATGTGATCTACTCCTACTGACATTTAGAGGTATGGGTCCGCCCTGCTAAAGCCCGAATGAGACCTTCTTAGATATAAAATAATATGCTAAATAGGGTGCGCGAAATAGAGGTGATATAGATTTCTATAGATTTTGCATTGTAACATGCTATCACCTTTTGCTTACTATGGATTAGTGACTATGCTGCTAACTCTGATTTTTATAATCTGCATTTTGGTATTATACAAGATACTGCGTTTGAGAACCTTGCATTGAATTATAAATATTTCAAACTTGCACGTGTGTTCTTGGACTCTCAGTTTTTGGTTTGAAATGATTATATAACGAAAGAGTGTTCATGTGTTCCACGATTCCTGAGGTATTCTAAAGATCATGTTCTGGTTTGTCTAAGACATGGATCATTTCATAATGATCCATGAGACACTGTAGCTAGCTAGGTAAGGGGATTTCTGACACTGAGATGAGTTTTGGATCATCCTAACTCACTGAGGTTCTAGATCTCTATGCACAGTTCTGTGGGAGAACGGAAACCCTGCTTCCATATTAATTATTATTTATATTTTAGGTGTATTTCATAGATAATTACATCCTCAACATAACTCCTTGAAAGGTTTGTGTAAATTACATTGTAATACACCTTCTCGAAATAAGATTTTAATTATCCTTCTGTACAACACAATAGCTTGAAATTCCATTTTATTATTGTCATAATTGACACTTTTGTATCAAAATGAATACAAATCTGTCTAAGGCAAAAAAAAGGTTCAGTTCTGTGCAGTTACTGGATGAATTCACCAGAAGGAAGCAAATGGGATTAGATAATTGAATTCATTATCTAAATGTAATTTATTTTCTTTAGCAACGTGTCTCCAAGCTAAACATATTTAGCCACCCTTGAGCATACCACATAAGATGTCTAGTTAGATGAACACTTAAGGGGGGGCTTGATTGATAGTGCGGATTCTGACTTGTAAAGTCAAGCATTGACAAATCCAATAGGTCTTGCTTTAGAATGGTAACACACTGGAAAGCACACATGTACACCCATGTATGCCAGCGTTTGCATGCATTAACACTAGGCCTGGGCAAAGCACTACGCTACGCTCGCATAGTTTAAGAAGTTTGCACAACTTCGCACTATGCGTACTGCACTTAGCACAGTGTGAACACGCGTAGCATAGTGAAGCGGTCATTTTTTGCTTTCTCGCGGTCCTAGATGGCAAGTTGGCGACCGCGAGCAAGCAAAATTACATCCTCGCAAGACTTTTTCCTTGTTCGCAATCAGCAACATCAAGTTGCCGATAGCGAGCATGGAAAATAAACCTCCCGGCGAGATTCTCATTGCGGGGAGGTCAGGTTTCTCATTGCGAATGGTCGCACATGCTCGCGGCCGCTCGTGATGAGAAACTACCAGTCTGCTTTGAGAAAGCTGCAGCTCGAGTAAAAATCTACTCGAGCTGCAGAAAAGTACAGCTCACACTGTGAAAGATGCCGTTTTCAATGATTGCACAGTGCCGGATGCTTGTCCGCACTGTGCAATCATTGAAAATGACATCTTGCACACTTGCTCACGTAGTGTGAAGTGCACTTTGCGAAGCTACACGTAGCGCTACTTCGCGAACTACACCCACCCCTACAGTGAATCCAGACCAGATGACTTTGTTAGTGTCTTCCCACTGCCCACTCTATTGTTGTGAATACACTGTCCCTTAGTAGCACATTTGGGGGCTTATTTGGCATCCACTGGTTGAGTGAGATAAATGCATCGGACAAATAAAAGACCTATCTGAGACTAGGCGTTTCTGACTACCGGCTTCGCTTAGCCATCCTGTGTGCATCTGGTAGACTCTCCCACCTCACAGGCATTCTGCATGCAGAGTCTATGTGCGGTCCTCACAGGCAGTCTCATCACACTCCAGCTCCCAGGGGCTCATGGTGGAAAGTCTATTATCCTCTCTGGAGCCTCTCCCACCTCCTGTGCCCTTCCCACCTCTGCTCTGTTTGCTCTCAAGTGCAGAGATGCTAGCTTGTGGGCCAGGGCCCCTCAACGGAGTGGCACTCCGCACATGTGAAATAGCTGACTCACCTGCTGAGTCAGGGCTTGGAGCTGCTGTGCAGTGGCCTTGAGAACCCACTGCTTCAGCAGCTCAAGCTGGGGTGCTGTTCACGTTAGAAATGCTGATCATTTCTGAGACTGTTCTGTCTGCATCTGTGTAGACAGAAGCCCTGGAAAAAAGTCAGGGACACTGATCACAGACATTAGGGTGGGGGGCAAATCAATCACAGTACAGGAGGACCAGATGGAGAAATGGAGAGAAAAAGAGAAAGGGAGAGAGAGGGAAAGGGAGAGAGAGAGGGGAACAGAGAGGGGGAGGAAGGAAGAGAGAAAGGAAGGACATGCAAAAAGAAAGAAGAAACTGTTACAAGAAGGAAGGGCCATTCTTTGATGGGCGAAAGAGTGAAAGATTGGTGGATGGAATGGTAAAATAATATTTGCATGGGTGGGCGAATTAAATAATGGAAGGATTGATAGAAGGTGGAATGAATGGGTGGATAGAGGGAAACCTGGATTGAAGGGTAAAAGAACAGGTGGTTGGATTGAAAAAAGGAAGGTGAAATAATGGATGGATAGATGAAAAAGAATGTAAGGATGAGTAAAAGGATGGATGAATGGTTGGAAGTATGAGTGAAAGAATGGATGAAGACATTAATTATGAAGGTGTGGGAGGGTAATGGTGTAGGGGGCTGTATGCGAAGATGAATTGAGGAATGGATGGATGACTAAATGGCTTGAAGGCTAGAGAGGTAGAAGGACGAATAGGGATGAAGGAACGTCTTCTAAGGTGAGTAGGGCTTATTCGCTTCGCTCACCTGATCACATGCTAGGTATTGATGGACGTGGGGGCGGGGGCGGTATTTTAATTTTCTCTTTACTCCCTTGCAGCGGGGAAATGTCCTTATTTTCAGTTTCTTTTTTTAACACAGAAAATTCAGAGTGAGAGGTACATTACTTTCTACTTTTCCATTTCAGCAGGAATTAGACTCTTACATTGCTTTCTCAAGTCACTTCTCACCTCTGGAGTTCATATTTTGTTGAATCATACTCATGGACAGGGGTTTGAGGAGAAATGCCAGCTACCCCACCCAGATGCATGTGACTGAGTGCTAAGTTGGCGGCTCAATCAATCAATCAATCAAAGCATTTGTATAGCGCACTACTCACCCGGAGGGTCTCAAGGCGCTAGGGGAGGGGGGGTCCGCTACTGCTCGAACAGCCAGGTCTTGAGCTGCTTCCTGAAGGCGAGGTGGTCCTGAGTCAGGCGGAGGTTGGTCGGGAGGGAGTTCCAAGTCTTGGCGGCGAGGTAGGAGAAGGACCTTCCCCCTGTGGTGGCTCTTCGGATGCGGGGGGCGGCAGCGAGGGCGTGGCCGGTCGATCGAAGCTGGCGTTTGGGAGCGTAGAAGTTGAGGCGGCTGTTGAGGTATCCTGGGCCTTGGTTGTGCATGGCTTTGTGTGCGTGGGTGAGGAGACGGAAGGTGGTTCTCTTGTTGACCGGGAGCCAGTGCAGGTCTCTCAGGTGTCCGGAGATGTGGTTGCGACGGGGGATGTCCAGGATGAGTCGTGCTGAGGCTCGGAGTATGGATTGTTATTCTGTTAGCCTTGGATAAGCAGAGTGCTGTGGGAAGCAAGACTTTCAGGCACTGGATAACTTTCAATACCTTGAATGTAAATAGTCTAATGCTGCATGCTCTACTACAGCACAGGGAAAGAAATTTGCAAATAGAGTCGGGATGGGTTTGGATGGGAGGGACACACCTTTCAACACCTAGTGGCTTTGTACATTTACACTTTATTTTACTTCCCAATTTCCAAAGTTGTTTTTGGCATACATCTGCATTCTTAACCAATGAGATAAAGGTAATGTAGTTTGTGTCGGCTCAGACGGCAAATTTAATTGGTTGTTGGGAGATTAACGTCATCTACGATGTTTGCCTTGATATGATACAGTAACCTGATCTGATGGGATTCCCCTCACAATCTAGTGGGGGTTCTTCAATGACTCTTAGCTGGTAATGCTGGCTCTGTATCACCACTTTATTTCTTTGAAAGCTGTCAAATGGTTTCCCTTCATGCTCCAGAGAAAAAAAGGATTTTGCCGGGAGATCCTCCCTCGACAAACTCTTTAGGTGCCTTTTGGTGTTGCCCAATGACCGCTGTCTAAACCGAAAAAACGACACATATTAATGACCGCCATTTTCAATGCTGGATGTCTGATGCGGGATATTCCAAAACATGGCTGGCACTTTAAACCCTCTAATGGCTGATGAGGGCTGACCCAAAATCCATTTCTGTACATATTTTGCGTTGTGTTTTTTATTTTGTTGATTTTATCGTGTGTTGTGTTTACATAAGCTCCAGGCAAACTTAATAAAGACAAAAAGTGTTTCTCCCTCACATCTAAGCTGAGAATAAACAAATTATTGTGTGAGGGATTCTTGAGATGTGTGATGAAGTGAAGATTGTACTCATGATCCACCACAAAATTCATTCCAGTGTAGAAAGAGTCTCACCTGGTAGTAGGACTAGCCAAGCGAGTGCGTATGCACGGGATAGCCTCTGGGTGCAACCCTCTGCTCAGTTAAAACTGATAAATAAAAGGAAGGGTATCCTACTGTTCTTTTCTTCTTCTATCCCACAGAAGGATTACTCATATGTTCTACAGTTATGCATTAAATATTCATTTTATTCCATCAATGATATATAAGTAGCCATAGCCGATACGTGTTTCACTCTGAGAGTTACCGATGAGTATTCCTAAGACTGGACAAAAAATGAGGTAAAGGCGTTTAAAATCACAATCATACAAAGGTATGTGTTTCAATTTGCGGTAGATGGAGAAAAGGTGGCATCTGTACCAGATGTTAGGTGTTCAAATAATCAGTCCTGAAAGGGATCATGAGAAGAAAGTTTGAGAGAATGAAATCCATGAAGAGGCTCAAAGTGTCTAAGAATTTTTTTTATAGTCATGAGGAGGAGGGAGAGATTTCATACACTGATGTGATGAAATCATCAAGAAGAGTTTTAAGAATTGGAGTAAAAAGGGACAGAAGGGCATTTTATCTGGAGGAAGTCGTACTTTATTAGAACCCAGATAAGTTTTCAGCCTAGGACCTAGGAGTAGGACTCATGTGTAACATGGTGTAAATGTTATCAGGTGCGGTCCAAAAAGCATGTGAGGGCATATTATCAAGAAACGGCGTTAGCATTATCGCCACTTTAGCGGCAGAAAACTGCTGCTAAAGTGGCGATAATGGGCTTGATAATATGCCCTTGTGAATTCCCATAGAAGCCCACGTTCTGGTGTGAACCTGGGCTTCTATGGGAATTCTCTACGACATATTATCAAGCAGTTTTCTGCCGCTAAAGTGGCGATAATGTTAACGCCATGCTTGATAATATGTCCCTGAGTTCGACTATAAGTACATCTTTGAGACTGGAAGAGTGACAAGTGGCAATAAGAAATTACCGAACGAGTGTATTGTCATATTTACTGGATGAATATTAAAAAGAGCAAACTGAAGGACAATTGAGCAGTGTGCAGATGAGAAATTTGTTTCTTCATTTTTCTCCTCCAGTGCACAAGTAAGAGCAGGCAGCTTCTGTAATTAATTTGTATAATTCATGGCTGCATGGACCGGTGATCATCTAGAAATGTGTAGTGCAGAATGAAATAATAGAATTATTTTGGGGGATCATGGAGGATTATTATTAGATCTCGATAAGTGTGTGCACAGAATCCTTATATGAACTGCTGCCGATTTTGTTTCTGAGTACCATGTTCGAGTGTAGGGGGCCGTCTCACCATCCTGTGATTCTCAGTAAGTCACTTGGGGGCATATTTACAACAGACGACGATAAATATCACAAAGCGTGCTTAGCGCTTTCATATTTGTAGCCGTCTATCGCTGGAATTTATCGCCATGCTTGCGCTGTATTTACAACGCATAGCGCAATGGCGATATAAATTCCAGCGATAGCGGGGTAATCGCTGTTTTGCATGGAACATTGCTGGTTTTCCAGCGATGTCCCCAGCAAAATGGCGATATGCTTGTTAATACGACCATGTGGTCGTGACACAAGAATCCAACTCCCATGTTAGGTATGGGTTGATTTTAGCAGGGGTTAGTCATTGGCGAAAACAGCGTTTTTCGCCCAAAACTATCGTCTGCTAAAATGCATGGGCCTCCTTGTAAATATCGCAATGTGCACTTCAGAGATATTTACAAGGTTGTACTGCCTAGTGACGCCCACTTTGCATCTCATTACAAATGCAAAGGGAGGCATCGTAAAAAAGGGTGCTAACATGCGCGAATGCATGTTAGCACCCTCTTGTAAATAGGGCGATATTTTTATCTCCGTTTTTTTAGCTTTAAAAGCCAAAAAAGCAGAGATATGGCCCTTGTAAATATGCCCCTTTATCTCGCCATGACTAAAAAAACATAATCTGATCTTGTGTAATGTAATTTAGTATTAAATGGAATTACAGAAGTCTATTGTACTGGACTGATTTCCTGTGAGCAATACTTTGTTTAGGTATGAAATTTTGGCACACTATTCCTAATAGTGATATAATTTTTGGAGAGTGACGAGCTACAGTGAATTTGTTTACTCCATATTTATTAAGCCATGCAGGGCCAAGTAAGGTGGCCTTGTGTTGCTTCATAAATCTCACTTAGGTTTTGCGTTGGCCTTGCGCCCCCTTCCATGGTGCAAGTGCAGCGCAAAACCTTGATAAATCTGACCCACGTAGCTATTCTTTATTGTCTTTCCTCTATGTCAAAACAGTCAATATAAGTGAGGGTTTGCAGAAGGACAGAAGTACTCATAACTTGTTTTCCCAATCCCTTTATCATGAAAAAACAAATATACTTTAATCTGAGAAGAAATAAATCATTTTATGGTATCATAACTTAAACCCTTATTAGACCAAATTAGACAATATTTATTACACAATATTTATGCCAAGTGATTTTTCTGCATACAATATTCTGATAGTCCTGAACTAGCCATTTTCTTTAGTAATGAGAATGGTTGTTTGGTATATATATCCATGAAGAGAAAAGCATCATCACGCATGTATTGATGGAAAATCACCAAGAGGATGCAATATACCTTGTAAAGGAAATTTTCACCTGCATTAAGGGCAGCTGCATTAAAGAACCATGGTGGAAGCCTTCAGCCAAAGTGTAGCACCATAAACCACTGGACCTATATTACATTTGCACATTGTTTGGTTGTGGTGCCCCCGAAGGTCAGCAGCAACACAAGAAGGGTTGTTACTTGGTTGTCGGCCTCCCAGAAGCAATGTTCGGCCCCCATAAAACTATGGTCTGATTTAAAGAAAGGTGACACCCTAATGTGCTTGCCTTTCCAGCAAAGGTTCTCAAGAAAGCTATCAACCAGCAACTCACGAACACCTGGAACACAACAACCTCCTGGACTACTCCCAGTCTGGATTTCAAGCCAACCACAGCATCGAGACAGCCCTGATCGCACGCAGCCACTGACTACATCAGGGCCCCCCTGGACCATAGCAAAACGGCAGCCCTCATCCTCATGGACTTGTCAGCCACCTTTGACACCATCTCCCATCACATTCTGATCAACAGACTCGTCAACATCGGAATCCCAGGAGACGCCCTTAAATGGATCGCCTCTTACTTCACCGGGAGAACCCAAAGAATCTGTCTCCCACCATTCACCTGGTATCCCAAGAAGATCATCTGCAGCATCTCCCAAAGATTGTCACTCAGCCCACCCTCTTTAACACCTACATGACCCCTCCTGGCCAACACAGTAAGATCAAACGGACTGAACATCATCTCCTATGCAGGCAACATCCAGCTCATCCTCTCACTTTCAGAAGAGTCCTCCATCACCAGAGCCACCTCCCACAGATGTATGATGAACGTCGCTGACTGGATGAAGGACAACTGTCTCAAACTCAACACCTCACTATGGAATGATGCATTGTGGCCCAGAGAACTCTGCCCACCCCCATCCCCGACAGACAACACCCGCAACCTGGGCATCCTCCTGGACAGCAAGCTATCTATGAAGAAACAGGTTATCACAGCCTCATCCGCTTGCTTCCACATCCTACGCATACTCCGCAAGATCTTCAGGCGACTTCCAATCAACACCAGTAGGGCCGTCAGGCAGGCCCTCATCACCAGCAGGCTGAACTACCAGAACACACTATATGTAGGAATCACTGCACACCTCCAAAAGAGTCTACAGACAATACAAAATTCAGAGGCAAGACTCACCCTCGACCTCCCCAGAAGGACCCACATCAGACCCCACCTCAAGAAACTGCACTGGCTCCTGATCCAGAAAAGATGCCAGTTCCAGATGCTGACCCAAGCATACAAAGTCCTGCACAATGAAGGACCAGCATACATCAACAAACACTTGACCTTCCACCAACTGACCAGACATCTATAATCTACTTCTCTCTTCCTCACAGACACCCCCAAATTCACCTACCTAACAGCAGAGGAAGCTCTTTCTCACAACTCCCCAGTGGCGGCTGGTCCATGGGGGCGTCGGGGCAGCGCCCCACAAAAGAACTGATCACTGCAGTTTGGACAACAGGAATGTAAGCAGACGAATTACCAGCTTTCACAATTCGTCTCTTTACATTTCCGGGCCGGCCTGTGCTTCACGGGTGAAAGACTAAAGTGCGCACGTCAACGCACAGCGCACGCAGGCAAGAGGCGAGCAGGAGTCCAGAAGATGGTCTGCGCATGTGAGTGAGGAGCGTTGCTCCTCACTCACATACACAAACCATTAGGTATGCTGCGCCTGCCCAGTGTAGTGCAGGAGTCTGAAGATAGGCTCCTGCTCGGGCGGTGATGCGTTTTTCGGAACGTCGCCCCATGCCCTATCAAATGCCAGGATGCAGAGTAAACAAGGGTCAGCCACCCGGCCCCACGTCGCATCCAGTCAGTATTTCCTGTTGAAAAGAAAAGAGTGGGGATAAGTTAGTTCCACCGCGGACATGATGCAACAGCGGAGGAGATGCCAGGTAAGCTTTATGTTTTATTCATTAAATTAAACCCCCCACCCCACTCCCCGCGCGTACCTTCCACCCAGTCATGCCGGCCGCGTGTGCAACTCCCCCCTGCGCCTCAGGTCCGCCCCATTGCTCCAGTAATTTAGGATAGGACTCAAGACCTGGATGTTCAAATGAACAAACCACCACACTGCAGCCAGCATCTCCAGCACCTTGAGACCCTCACTCGCGATTTGCAGAACTTTATAAATGCTTGATCGAATAATCTCCAAGGGTGTGGCATTAGTGACCCAGAGAGAGGTTTAGGTTAGATAGAAGCCTTTCATGTCTGAGCTTTTGTGTTTAGACTCATTGAGTTTCAGGCTCCAATGTATACATGGTTTTCATTGAAATATTCACTGTTTTGCACTGATTATTGTTACAAATGTATTAAACCCTTTAGGTATTGCTTTTTCATCATGAAACGCAAAATCTATTCATAATACCAATATTATTATTGACCTGCTTATATATTTCATTGCTGAGTGAATGATGAGCATCCTGTGACAAAGCCTGTTTTTCGATTATTGCATACCACATGATTTGGTATAGGTATCTAAGAGGGCATTACAGCTTTATGGGGGTTAGGGTCTGCTGGCACAGAAACCTTTAAACATACCTCAGGCCTCCTCCAGGCTGCATTTAGGGGGGATAGTTGGCCTCTGTGAACAATTTTATGTAGTATGCACTCCTAGAAGAATGTGAGGCCCTTCAGAGGATGCTCTCAGTGCTTTTCCCACCTGCCCTTTTGTATATATTTGCAACTTGGTGGTGTTTAAATTTTTTATGTGTATTAACATACCTCACATTTTTCAAAGAAAAAACTACACTGACTAGACCAGAGGTTAGACCTAATTATTCTCAATGAAAAAGCTCTCAAAGTACTATTATTATTAGAGATGTAATAGTAACCACATCAGACAAGATTACATTAGTGGCCACCATATGCAAGATTATCAGTTGCGATCACCCCTAGTGAATCGGGCATGGTTGCCAGCAGAAATGTAAAGAATACTTTGTCAACGTGGAATGCCTTTACATGGGTAATACATGACAGCTATAGCTGCAATGCCCCTAGCACCAAGTTAATTATATTAGTAATAGCCTCCCCAGCACCGTTTGAGTATTACCACTCAAATATCAGCTTAGAATATATTTAGGAAATGTAACCATTTGTTCTCCAAACATCAACTTTTGAGTTCTGAAAATATACACATTTTCATCTTGAACACGTTTTTCACTCAACCTAGCAAAAGCTTCCAATTTAGTTCACTGGGTTCCAAACTAAAGAGCTTCTTACTGGTAGCACGAGAGCTACCAGCCTCTCATGAGCTACTTGTTGGAGAGTCTGGAATTGGACATTGATTTACTGAGTTATTTGTTGCATTGCTTAGCTCTGAGTGGCATATTTTCAAGCCCCTATTGCCACAGGAACCACTTTTATCGATGTTCTTGTGGCGATAGGCTTTACCTTATTCACAAGGTGGCGTTAAGCCACTTAATGTAGCTTAACGCTGCCTTGTAAATAAGGCACCCTATCACAATTTACTTAGCATGAAAGGGTTATGCAATGGGTGTTGCGTTGAGCATTCCAGTGCAACACCCACTTTTATGCTGCCCCATATTTACAAGGGTGTTGTAAATATGGGGCACCGCCAACATTAAGACCAGGGAAAACCTGGTCTTAAACAGGCAAAACAAAAGAAATGCTATGTGTGCGGCACTCCTCCACTTTAGTTGTAAATATGCCCCTGAGTTCTTAGCCCATAGCATCTCCCTAAGTAAGCCTTGGACTGATCCGTCTTGCTAGCCTGAGAGTGAAGGGCAAAAAGAAGTTCTTGGGTCTCAATGTAAGGGTCCTTGGTAGCACATCAAGCATATCATCACTTTTGACTGTTCTTACACTCTTCCAATAGTCTTTTATTTAAAGACTTTCTTCTCAACAAAGTCAGAGCTGTTGGTCACACATGCAGTAATGTTTCACCTACCCTCTTGGACTTCTAAGTGCCTCTCAAGCCCTCTGTTCTTTTCTCATCCATCACTCAGAAATGCTATAAAACCCAGGTCATTATCCTAGACAGGGTAATAGGTTTCACCAACATTATTTTCTATGTTTCTGCTCTTAGTGCAAATAAGTTCTTGAGTTTTTGAGCGCTGTACAGCCAAACTGAACCATTCATCTACAGAACCACCAACATTCATGCAGTCCATCGAACCATTCAGTCATTCATCCATGTTTCCACTCACCCCATTCATTCATCTGTTCGTACACACATGAGCATAACCATCCATCTTCTCCGTCCATTTGTTCATTCAAATAGTCATCCATCAATATATTCACCTGCATTCATGTCTGTGAGTGTATTTGTACATCTCTGTCACATACATTATTCAATTTTGCTGATGTAGAGTCTGGCAACAAATGTTACATGCACTTCTACATACTGCAGAAAGACAGGAGATCAAGAGAGCAGAAAGGAGAGGGAGCAGAGGTAAACATCATCCAACTACCCATACACATAAATCTATGTACACTATATTTATGGATTCACATATCCATTCACTTACAACCATGCATTCATACAGCTATGCACCAACAAGCATGCATAATTCGTTGATCAATCAGTCGATTCATGCATCTATCGAAACTCATCATTTCATGTATTTATCCAGAAACAAACCCATCGACCAAAGGTGCATTTGTCCTTTCATTCACCCCAACATATTCATCTATAGATCCACCCCACCCAATCTACTTACTCATCTCTTTAACTTCGCCCATCCACATCCACAAATTCATTAATCCATCCACAGACATCTAGTGATCATCCTAGAAGACAAGCTCAACATGGCAGCTCAAGTCAACACAGTGTGCACCTCCTGCTTCTGCATCCTGCCAGACATTTTCAAATGGATACCTCAGAATACCAGATGGACCGTCACGCAAGCACTCATCATCAACTGGCTGGACTATGGCAACATTCTCTTACACAGACTTCAGACAATACAGAACACCACCGCAAGACTCATATTCAACCTTCCGTGTCACATTCACATCACACCACACCTCAGAAAGCTTAATTGGCTCCCCCTTCACAAGTGCAGCCAATTCAAACTTTTCATACACACATACAAATACCTACTCAACACAGGACCGGAATACCTCAACAGCTGCATACACTTTCACCAACCCACCAGACACCTACACACTGTCTGACTCACATTTGAACACTCTCCCCGCATAGGTAAAAACAAAACTGAAGGTTGACCATCTTCCTACCACACCCAAGACATGGAACACCCTCCCTTAATACATCAGAGCCTATTCCTCACTTCTTGAGCTCCGCAAAAGGCTGAAGACCTAGCGCTTCATATAAGCACCTTGGGGACCACACACCTACATACCTGCCCAAATGCCTGAATACCCTCTTAAGTGATTAATGAGATATACAAATCAACATAACATAACAAACATAAACCATTGCTTCCATATATCCATCTACCCCAGTTCATGCACACATTCATCCCTCTATCAGCCAAACTGGCACCCATAGCCATGTATCTTCCCTATATCATTCTGCTCATTTACGTATCCACCCACCAGCCTGCTTCAATCAATATGTATACACACACTCACTCATCCAAACTTGTGTGAGCAATTGAGTTAGTACCGGTGAAGTGAGTACCACTTTGTTGGTTTAGGGAAAAATAAATCTGCATCAAGCGGTGGGCCTACATTTATATTAGTTACTGATGCTGCAGGTCTGTTCTGTCTCTGAGGATCGCCACCGCTGTTTTAGCCCTATTCATTTCAGCCTGTCTGACTCCATCCATTACTGTGTAGTCAGGAAGGCAGTGACAGCATTAATATCCATAATTCCGACTGCCTCGATTTCAGCAGACTAATATTTAGGTATTGTCATAGAAGTATGAAATGAGCCTAAATGTAAATGTATGACCATGACCAGTAAATGTAAACAATGTTGAAAACAATTGAGGCTGATGCCAATCTTGCAGGTAAACTGATTGGGTGTACGAAAAGTGGCACCAGACATATCATTCGAGGTTTGCATAGCGATGCCACCCAGAACCAGAGGCTGATCTTGGTTCTAACTCTTTGGAGCCAGGAACATAGAATCTGCTAATCATCAGTACTAAATTGTGCTGAGTGGGGTTAATAGGGTATAAATGCTATTGTCATGAGCCATCATCCTCCCATAATCAAAAACCGAGGGTAGCTGCAGCTGAAGCTTAAATACAAGTGAGAACTAAAGAACTATCTACTGACCAAACACAGATAATGAGGAGTGTTTTGTGAAGTAAGAAAACACATCACATGTTGCTGAATCAGAGGGGCATATGTACAAGCCCCTATCGCCACTACAACGTCACTTTTTATGACGTTGTGGTGGCGATAGGGGCGTTGCCTTATTTACTTAACGTGGCTTAACGCTGCCTTGTGCATAGGCCCCCTTTCACGATATGCTTAGCCTGAAAGGGGTGGGCAATGGGTGTTTCGGTCGGCGTTCCACTGCAATACCCATTGATTTTGGCTCTGCCCCTATTTACAAGGGCAGCGTAAATAGGAGGCAGCGCCAAAATTGAGACGTGGAAAACGTGGTCTTAAGTTGCTGAAACGAGGAGAATTGCATTATTTCTCCTGGTTTTTGCTTTTTCCATGTGTTCAGACTTGTGAAGCACACATAGAAAAAGCAAAATACCTTGGATTGTTTATGTACAGGAAGGTCCCCCTTTCTGTACATAAACAATCTTTTTTTTAAAATGCCATTTTGTGCCTTCCATTTGTGTTGCATTAAGCAGCGCACACAGAGGTGACAAAATGGGATTTAAAGATTGTTTATGTACAGGAAGGGGGACCTTCCTGTGAATAAACAGTCTTTCCCCTGCAAGCAGACACCCATGCACTAAAGTGGCGCGACACTGCTAAGTATAGCGCAAGCACAGGGGACAACCCAAGGCTGCACCATATCGTTGTAAAAATGGTGCAGCCTTGCATTTCTGAAGTGGCAGAGAGAGGCGTTAACGACCCGCTCCGCCACTTCCTTGAACATATGCCGCAGAATTTTTCAGGCACACCAGAAGAACAAGCTGTCTGTTGACTATATGCTTTAGATAGGATTCAATATACGTATTATCAATTTGTGTTAAATCATTGTTCATCCTTCCACTATGCGATGTATCTGGACTTCATGCCAAAGTGTATAGTGACTGCCTCTTTATAACTACATCTCTGTTGTTGTTTCTCTACACCACACGTAGTTTACTTTACTTTTCATGTTGATATGCCACCTACTTGGCTTTCTTCATATCAAGAACCTTCCACAGCGGCTGAGGTGAACCCAGGCGTAGCAAGGTCAGGTGGTACCGAGTGCGGAAAATTTCTTGCCATCCACCCCCCACATTGAAATTATTAAAAGAAGGAAAAGTAAGATACTTACAGTTGAAGTTATTGAACTCGTTTTAAATAATATAATTTTTTTCAAAAAATGTGTTGTGGGCCCAATTTTTTATTATTTTATTTTACAAACAATTTTTTTTGCCATTTTGTCACCCCACTCAGTAGTGATAACAGGGGCAGCCCGCACCCAACGCACCCCCTTCCTACGCCGCTCGGGGTGTAGTACGTGCTGTACAAAAAAAATATTCTTATCATTAAAGATTATATTGTGTATTGTTTGAAACTAGTGAAGGAAACGCCTGAAGACTGGTGGTGCGTAGAAATTCAAAGTGAACGGATAATCAGGTCTTTGAGATGACAGCAATAATTTTAGGTGCATGGGTCATCGTTGTCCTGCTATGATGATGAATGTGAGTTCATATGTACTTTGGTTACATTTGCAGTGGTTTCTGTATCTGTTCAAGGCACCATAGCACGTAGTCTGTCCCCTCACATAACTCTTTGAGTTCAAATTTATAAGTTTATTGAAATAAAGGAATATAATGACACAGAGAATACGATAGCAGTAAAATTAAAGTATTACACACAACAAAGTCATTCAAGTTTTAAGGAATTTATAGAGCTGTCAACGAAATTCAATCACAGATATCATGTGTATAAAAGTAACAAAGTCATATAAGAAAAGAGTCAGTAAAAATAGGAACCTACATCTTTGCCTAACACACATTTTGCAGGTAAGTATATGATTAAACTATACAATGACAACAGAAAGTAAGTCATGGAGGTTTGGTCACTTCTTGTAGCGGAGGATAGAGAGACAAAGAACATTGTGCACTCATATCTATAACCATCATAACAGGTGCCCATAAATCTAGACTTTTTGATGCCAAATGCAACGGATATACAATTGTAGTGTCTAGTCTATGATTATAACAGACAGAATACCACCATACTTGGTATGATAACTTGGTAAAGTCCTTTCACTTTTTGGTAATTTGTTGAAAGGCTACTGCTAATAGTACATCTATTATCTTTACATTAAAATCACAATGTTCCCAAACCGGGGACAAGCTACCTAAGAAAATATGTACAACAGAGGAAGGGTGATTAGAATTAAAAATCAGATTAATTTGATGCCATACTTTTTCCCGAAAATTATAAACTAAATTGCATGTAAAAAGTAGATGATGTAAATCGGCGTATGGTAAAGAACAGGTCCAACTCGTGTCTGGGAGTGTATTATGTCTTGAATTGAGGATGAGTGGTGTAAGCAGAAGTCTATTGTATATAAAAAAGAGTGTCTGAGTAGTGTTCACAGCCCTGGAGGACTTCCTAAGTTTGACCAAAATTTTATCTCATAACTCCACAGACCAAGAAGTCTCTAAATCCTTCTCCCAAGATATCTCTGTCTTCGTTTTATCTCTGGGAGCACTTGAGCAATGTAAAAATGTATGTATGACAAAAGCGCTAGAGTTGTTCAGTAAGAGCATCCGCAATGTATCTACAGAGAGAGATTGAGAGGGGATGGGGTCTTGAGAATTTGTGCACTGTGTATGGGGAGTTAGAATGGCTTGTGTTAAAAGGATAAATTTGGAGCAAAAAGCTGAAGGTAAGTTAAAAGAGCAACTAGCATGTTCAAAAGACAAAAGCTTGTCTTGATCATATAGTGGATGCACCCAAATCAGGCCTCGTTGTCTCCATGTTTTCCAAAAGACGGGTTTATTATTTAACAAAATGGAAGCATTGTGCCATTTTATAGAATTTTAGACTGAAGCCCAAACGCTGGAATTTATAGAGGAGACATTCAGTAAAATCTTAGAAGTATGTTTAAGTATGGGGGTAGAAATGGACTGTGGTTTACATGTGAAAGACGAATATTCTTGGAACTAAAATGGGAAAATAAAGGATTGTTCAAGCATAACCCAAAGAGGACAATTTACGGAAGACTCAGAAAGCCATCTCGAAGCTTGATGTAAGAAGAAGGATTTATGGTAAATCGGAAAGTCAGGGAAATTTGTCCCTCCTGATTTTGGGCCAATCAATTTTGATATAGACATGCATGATTTGTTACTGCTCCATAGGAAGGAAGATAATATTAAATTATTATTTTTTAAATATTTTAGGGGTATAGACACCGGAATATTAGAGATTGTGTATAAAACTATAGGGGAAAGCATCATCTTTATGGTGTTGAGGCGCCCCCACCAGGACAAGTAAAGAGGATGCCATTTTGTTGTTAAAGAGGACAGTCGTTGTACACAGTTGTCCGTGCAACGTGATATGGTCCCTAAAATGGAAGGAGTAAAATGCATACCTAAATACTTAATGTACTGGGGACTCCATGCAAAACTTGAGGATGCAAACTAAGCCTTAAAAGTGTATTTTGTGAGAGGTAATATTTCACATTTGCAAAACACACAAAATAACGGACAGAATGTTGCACAATGGCAAAACATTCACCCCAGTCACAGATCTGGGTTTAATCCATCGTTATTTTGCTCACCAAGCCACCCCAGTTCAGACACGGCCATATGCAAATCAGTCTTGACCCTGTGCCTCATGGGAACAGTCCAGACCGAACTGCCAAGCCATGTCTTACCTGGACCGGAATCAAGCATCCTAGGACCGGCTTCTGGCTATCAGCTGTCTTCAGCCAGGATACCTTGACTCCAGTGGCTTAGTGCCCACGGGACCCACGTCTGGGTATACCCTTCCCACATAGGATGAACAGCAAAATAACGATGGATTAAACCCAGATCTGTGACTGGGGGTGACTGTTTTGCCATTGAGCAACATTCTGTCCATCATCTTGTGTGTTTTGCTGTTCACCATAAGTGGGAAGGGTATGCCCAGACGTGGGTCCCGTGCTCACTAAGCCACTGGAGTCAAGCTATCCTGGCTGAAGACGGCTCATAGCCAGAAACCGGTCCTAGGATGCTTGATTCTGTCCAGGGAAGACGTGGCTTGGCAGTTCGGGCTGGACTGTTCCCATGAGGCACAGGGTCAAGACTAATTTGCATATGGCCATGTCTGAACTGGGGTGGCTTGGTGAGCAAAATAACGATGGATTAAACCCAGATCTTTGACTGGGGGTGAATGTTTTGCCATTGTGCAACATTCCGTCCATCATCTTGTCTGTTTTGCTGTTCACCCTATGTGGGAAGGGTATGCCCAGACGTGGGTCCCGTGCTCACTAAGCCACTGGAGTCAAGCTATCCTGGCTGAAGACGGCTGATAGCCAGAAACTGGTCCTAGGATGCTTGATTCTGTCCAGGGAAGACGTGGCTTGGCAGGTCGGGCTGGACTGTTTCCATGAGGCACAGGGTCAAGACTGATTTGCATATGGCCATGTCTGAACTGAGGTGGCTTGGTGAGCAAAATAACAATGGATTAAACCCAGATCTGTGACTGGGGGTGAATGTTTCGCCATTGTGCAACATTCTGTCTATCATCTTGTGTGTTTTAATATTTCGCATTTGTCTCTGTTTAGAGTATAACCAGAGACCTATGCGAAAGAATCAACTTCTCTCAAAAAGGCTGGAAGAGAAGTTAGAGGTTGTGACATAAATAAGCGGACATCGTCAGCATATGCTGCCATTTTGATATTAGTTTTCTTAAAAGTAAAGCCATGGATATTACTATTTTGACGAATTGTTAATAGAAACGGTTCTAAGGCAAGATTTAATAAAAAAGGCGAAAGCGGGCACCCCTATCGGACACCTCTACCGAGTTGAAAATAGGAAGAGGTACCACCATACGCACATACAGCCGCTCTTGGATTAGAATACAAAATAGATATTTGAGAGATAATTTTTGAACCAAAGCCAAACCACTTAAAGGTGCGAAAAAGATAGGGCCATTCCACTGTGTCGAATGCTTTTTCTGCATCCGGGGCAATTGCTGCCAATGAATGAGAAATAAGCGAGTGTTACCTGTGATGAGACGCCCCTTCACAAAGCCAGATTGTTTTCCACCTAGCAAAGCAGGCAGCTGGGACTCTAAGCGTGATGCTAAAGCTTTTGAAAAGATTGTATAGTCTATATTAACCAGAGAAATAGGTCGATAGTTTTTACAATTTTGTAGATCGTTACCATCTTTAGGTATAAGACATATAAGAGCATCTGAAAAGGAGCCAGAGGATTCGCCCGGTTGTAAAAAGGCATTTATGAGAGTGTGTAATTTGGGAAGGAGTAAATGTGCAAAGTGGGTAAAAAATTCTACAGTAAATCCATCCGGCCCAGGAGCATTATCTTTTTTTAATGTTTTTAAGGCAGTAGAGAGCTCATTCCGTGTAAGGTCAGATTCTAAAAGTGATGGGTCAGGACTAGTGTCAGGGGTTAATGGATATCAGACAAAAATTGAGAGATGGATTGGTCAGAAGAGAGAGTTTCAGATGCGTAAAGGGTCTTATAAAACTGGAGAAATTCATATAGAATATCTTCATCTTTGAATTTCAATGGCGGTTTTGATCAAAAATAGATTCTATATTGAGTTTGTTGTTCTTTACATTTAAATAATTAGGAAATCATTTCCCAGCCTTATTCTGGCCACCATAAAATTTTGCACTAGACTTCAGTAAATAATTGGATGCATTATTAGTTGTATCTTGATTAAATTGAAACTTAACTTTGATGAGTTCAGATAAGTATGTTTTAGATTTAGAGGAATAATAGGAGTGCTCCAATCTCTTTATTTTGGCTAGAAGGTCATTGGTGACTTGCTACGCCTTCTTACGTTTTCTAGAAACAAATCTAATATTAACATCTCTAGCGGATGCCTTAAATGCATCCCAAATCACATAAAAAGGAATAGAATCTGAGTGGTTAAATAAGAAGTACTCATTAAAAAGGAAGTAAAAGACGATGAAAAAACAGGATCCAGAAGCAAGGCGTTGTTAAAGTGCTATTTTCGGGATAAATTAGGCTTCTGCAATACATCGAGGTTAATAGTGACGGGGGCATGGTCAGATATTAAAATAGAGCCAATATCTGCCGACACAAGTGATTGAGAAACATTGTGAGATATAAAAAAGTAATCTAACCGTGATTCGGTGGGGGGCATTGGGGAATAATATGAATATTCCCTCAACGTGGGGTTTCAAAGTATCCACGCGTCTATAAGCTTGTTTTGTTTGATTGTTTGTGTAAAACGTTTGTGAGATTTATGAGGGACGAAGGGAGTTTACGAGTTTCGATCTAAAAAGGGGTTGAAAATTTCATTGCAGTCTCCTGCAAGAATAAAATTGTCATCAAAGCATTGTGTAATTTGTTGGGCTAAAGATGTCCAAAAGGAAGAGTCACCAACTGTAGGCGCATAAATATTCAACAAAGAGATTGGAGCATTATCCACCATACATTTAACAAATATCCATCTGCCTGTTGCATTTGCGCACTGCGATAATACTTTAACAGTAAGGGATTTATGAAAAAGAATAAGAACTCCATTACCTTTACCGTCACCCGGAGAAAAAAGAGCTTCTCGCACCCATCCTCTTTTTAGTTTAGTAGATTAATCAGCTGTCAAATGAGATTCTTATATAAATGCAATATCAGATCCCAATTTAGTTAAATGGGTTAAGACTCTCTGTCTTTTAATAGGGGAATGTAAACCTCTGACATTCCCAGTGGCGGCTGGTGGGATCTGAAAGTAGTGGGGCGTAAAAGTCCAAAACCGGATATTACACAGAACACAACAGTAACACACAGGACATCACACAGAACACAACAATAACACACAGGACCTTACACAGAGCACAACCGTAATACACAGGAAATCACACAAAACACAATAGTAACACAGAACACAACAACACACAGGACATCAAACAGAACAACGGTTGGTTGTTGGGAGAATACTTGTCACAACACGCATCACACAATACTGTCAGTAGAATGCTTTTGGAGCAGGCCTAACATCACATATTTTAAACAATAAACTCTTGAAAAGATTTTCAAGGTTGAACTCGGGTTGTGCCGACCCCTGTAATACTTTTATGATGCCGGCGGTGTCCCAGGACTAGTAATGAAAGTCATTATTCCGCCTTCCCAATGTAAACACTTATATCGGTGCTAGGAAGATAAGGGCTATGACAGGAATACAAAGCTGTTTTATCACATTGGGCTGAAGTTTGGAAATGCTTTACTTTTTTTGCGGAAACAAGGAAAATGAAAGCCCCCATTTGCTACACATTGCTAAATTTCTCTGTCGTTTTCCTGAGAACAACAACTTCTACACATCCACTGGGATCTTACCAGTACGTAATGTGTGCACATGTAAACAACATCCTCCCATGAGTAACTCAGGCATTCACAAATTATGAACATTCCAGGCGTTAGTCACAATAACACCTAGAAAACGTTTTAAGAAGTGGCCCCAATGTGAGGTTTAAGATCTAAAGACAGCTTATGGTTGTTGATTAATCACGTTTGCAAATGTTCTAAATGTTCCTTTTCGAGGCTTCACCAGCAGAAGACTGAGATTCACCCTTAACTCTGCTCGTTGACCTGGTCTTGATAGAGGAAAGCTCCATTAAGCATGTGAAGTGGGTTGGAACCAGAAACAAAAAAAAGTGACCGGAAAGATGGAGCGAGCATCAGTCCTTCCTTCCTCACTTTCTTGGGGGAGGTAGGTAGGTGTGCACTGCCACTGCACGCTTCCATTGGCCAAGTCCCTGACAGCATACAAGTTATTTACACTTCTGCTGGGGGGGCTGCAAAAACACCCCAGGTAGCTGGCTGTCACAACCCCACTGCAGAATGGCAGGCGGCCCCACTCTGACACATCCACTCACCACGCACCCAAAAGGAAATATGTATCTCTGTCATTTATAGAAACAGGCGGGAGCGACGCTGCGCCGTCTAGTTACACAGATGGTGGCAACATTCTCGTAGTTAACTTACAGCCACAGACGCCTGAGGAACCGAGACAAGACACATCTGCCCTCCAAACTGACAATCTTCCAGGCGCTTCTTTTAACTTGAGCAACCTGGAGCATGGTTGAAGACGGTGTAAGAATAAAACCTTGCATGAAAACGAGCACATTTATAATTGTGCCTTAGTTATGTACAGGGACTCGAAATGGCGGGCTGGATGTTTGAGTCACCACAGAACGCTGTCAGTCTGACTAAATTATATCTGCGCATTTGCACTGCAGAACAATTATTGTGAACATTTTAAGCGAGCAAGGGCCCAGATACTGAAGGAATAAAGCGAGCCCTTAAACAGAGATAAGGGTGGAAGTGAAGGGCACAGTTGGATGACGTATTGCGTTTTATATACAGGCTGGAAACCTACCCATGACTCGTCGAAGAAATCCCAACGTTGATTTCGCTGCCTCGGTCTGGAATCATCTTACTTTTTCAGGGGTCAGCTACCAGGCCATGACTGGAAGACACGCATCCTTCGCCTTGTAACAGCTCTGTTTCTAGAGGAAGGGGGAGCGCGTGCCATCACTCTCCTCGTGACTCTGGTGTTCTTGTTGTAGCAGTCCTGTCCACGCCAGGGCGTGGTGACGTCCCAACAGCGTCGGCCAATCACTGACAACATAGAGCAGGGCTAATACTGCCCATAATGAGACCCGGCTCCCCGGGTCTCTGCCTGTATAGTGCAAGGAGAGGAGGAGGAGGGAAGGGGCTACTGCGTGTGTGCGCATGCGAGGGCAAGTCATAAAAATGACTTGTCCTTAATGCGCACACACTGCTGCTGCCCCCTGCCCTCTTTGCCACGCTGCTGCGATCTGCTAGCTCAGCCTGCCACTCACTGCCGCAGGCCCGCCCCCACACCCTTCCGCGATGACGTGACGTCACTATAGTTAGTGACTCCAACCGACCTCAAGGCTCAAAATAAATGCACTATGACTTGGTAATTTGTTTGTATGCAGTGACGGTCGTCCATGGCTAGTGGGGCAACGCCCCAACGCCCCCAATGGACGAACCGCCACTGGACATTCCATAAGACAAGTTTTAAAGGCATAAACTAAGACTGTATATATGTAGTAAGTTATGACTAAAACAGAACTGTGAAAAAGTTAGATTATACCAAATATTTAACCAACTGTGTGTGAGATAAGTCAACCATAATAAAAAAAAATTGAAAGAAGAGAGAAGTGTAATAAGCAAACAACGTGTGAGATGTGATAGAGAATTTCAGAATAGTGAAAAGTATTAGGAGGAAGGAAGGTCGAGAAAAGACAGTCCAGGGGAGAAGGAGGTAGAAAAGAAAGAAAGTAATACAGGAGACAAGGGAAACTAATAAGATGAAAGACTTACATATAATCCAAGACATACGGAGGGTGAGGGGGGATATGAGGCCACACGGGAAAATGATGGGTCCGAGACTCAAACTGAAGAGCGGAAAGGAGAACAGAACCAACGAACGTTGGAACATATGGAAAAGGATGGCACGTAAGGAAACCTGTTAGGAGAAAAAGAATGTTAAATATATAGCTAAGATAGACTTCATGAATACATTTTGTATACTTAGTATTAGCTGGTAAATGTAATCAATAACAGTATTAAAAAGTCATAGGAAGAATATACGCATATTAAGAGTTAGAAATGTCTATTTAGAGCTTTATGAAGAAGCGGAGTTCATAGAGTCAGCGTGGTAAGAGTATGAGAAGCTTTTAAATTTTATGGGATCATCATAAGTGCTAGTGTTGTTATCAATGGTCACTTTGAATAGGCAAGGATGAAATAAGTCATAACGTGCACCAATTGATCGAAGCTGAGGTCTCAATGCTAGGAACTCCTTTCGTCGATCTGCAGTTGATTTGGCATACTCTTGAGAGAAGAATATGGAGTTTCCTGACCAAGGAATACGATTCATTGCCTTTGCCGCAGATAAGATATGGAGCAAATCAGTGTATTCTAAGCGGTATAAGATCACTCCTCTTGGTTTCCTTACTGTAGAGGTGGACGACAAAGGTAACGCTGGACCCAGTCTATGAGCTCTCTGGATATTAAGAAGAGTGCCTTCCGGTAACTTAATCAACTTTGGAAGAAAGGACTTAAGAAAGGTAATTGGGTCAAAACCTTCTGTTCCTTCTGGAAGACCATAGAATCGAAGAATATTTCTCCTATTTCTATTTTCTAAGTTTTCGATTTGCTTGTGAAGCAAAGACACCTGTGAACGTAAAGAGTCCACCTTAGAAATAGATGTTGTATTGTAGTAACAAGTTTCTCCACATTAGACCACTTGTCAGAGAGCAACTGTAACTTAGAATTGGTTTCTTCAATGAATGGTCTTAGGGCCCTAATTTCTTCCAGCAAAATATCCATTGTGACTGAAGTATGCTGTTTAGGAGGTGGAGGAGGTTCTTTTTTCAGCCTTTTAGACATAGTTTTAGTAGTATTAGAATTAAAGGTAGTAGTAGATGTCGATGCACCTTTAGGTGAGGAAATTGCTGGGTCATACATGGTAAGGCAACTGTATCGTGAACTGGTTGTAATTGAACATCCACAGGAAGAAGAATGGGGTTGCGTAAATCCTTTAGGTAGTCTTCCCATATAGAAGGACTGAGTGAAACTGCAATGTCAGTGATAACTAGATCCCAACGTGAAATGCATCAGTATTGAGCTCTTTAATGCATTGCAGAGAAGCAGTAATTGAAGAAGATGCAAAAAAGTTGATACAACTAGAGAAAACGAATGTGGCGCTGTAAGGTTGCTCCGAATGACGAGACAATGAATAAATCAGAACATAGATAACAGGCAAGTCAGATCACTGAGTTTAGGTCACTTGCATAGTATTACAGAACGGACCTTCTTGAAGGTACAGGCAAAATTTAAGTTTGTCCAAAGTCAGTAGATATTCATGCAGAACTATGAGAAACTTGCTGTTAATGACAAAGCCATGAAAGCAATGCCTGGAAAAGAAAACTCTGTCAGCAAAGTTATATATCAATAGTAATTAATAGCTCAATAAAACACAGCTCAATGTATCACTGAAGTGAAATTGCCTGCGTTGTTTACATACTGTGGAAAGAATTTCTCTTGGTGTCGTAGGATGTCGAATTCACTTCATACAGCTTACTTGTGAAGATTGAGTTATGACACCCCAAGAAAATATATGAGGTGTGAGCAAGAAAAGGCAACCCAGCAATGATGTGAGAAATAGGAATGCAAGCGTGACAAAAGCATTCCCCACTCTAGGAATACAAGCATATGCGGAAATTCAGGCCGCGCTCTTGAGCAAATTCGATTAAGTGATGCAGTAAAATTGCGGCCATTGAACGAAGGAACTGTCACATCCTAATAGCTTGTATATTCTTTAAGCGGAGTAAAACAGTGAAGAGGCATGTAAAGCGCTCATGCAGCGGTGTTGCCAGTCAGTGATGCAAGGATTTTATCAGGAAAAGCATCAGCGCAGTAAATTAGGGTTCAGTTAGCGGTGGGATACAAAATGGCGGGTGCAATCTCAGCAGCGCCTCATCACACAACTCACGGCTCCAGTAGAGGTGCTCCTAACGTCGTAATCACGCTGAAAAGCATAACTCCATGAAGCTCAATGCTTCTGATGCATTTTCCTCTGGGTTGAAGGTTGTGCGTGAGAGAATTACCGCGTTTGGGCGGATTCCGCTCCTGCTGTCCCAGGAGACCTACGAGCAAGCCGCCACCTCCATAGGGTGCTAGCCACGCCCCCCCTCACATAACTCTGAGAAGGGTATTTTACTCTAAAGTTAGTCTCAAGTCGGCCAGTGGCTTAAAAAGCTCCTTTCTTTTAGTGGGAAGGGGGAGATAAACAGATCCTTGCCCACATTTGAGGCCGATGAATTCCCACGTCTGAATACTTAAATGTCACATCAACTTTGCTTCTAGAAACAAAACTGATAAAAATTACAAACATCAATAATAAACTTTTGATAAACTACAGGAGATGATAAACGGAGCTGGATGAGAGGTCCCTCGTGTCCTAACATTTTACTGTCAAATAGTTTTTGTACTTTCTATAGCAAACAGATCATTACATACAAACCCTTGGTGAACCCTTTCTTTTAACAGGAACAGAAAAAGTAATGAATAGAGGTACTTAGACCTTTCTGCTTTCACATAGTGCGCAACTATTTACGCAATCCTTGAAATGTTTGCACCTAATAACCTAAAGAAGATTTGTTAGATAATAGCATTGTACCCCATCTTTAGTCACTGCAGCCAAACACCTGCAAATTGTAATGTACTTTTTCCATTAGCAAAAGGGAAAAAATCTATATATTGCATTAAGTTTAAGCTAGTTCTCTATGCAACAAGGCTTAATTGGCTCTGTATGCTGACATTGTGAAAACAATCTGCAGGGTTTTTAAGGGGAATTTTCTCTCGTGTGAAAACATCATGAGTCAGTGTCACATCCTGGAGCAGAAGTGACAGGAGACATAATGGTAAAAGCCTATTGAAATTAGAACAGTTGGGTCGGAAGACCCTAACACAGTTTCAGTGTGACACCCAGCTCTTAGTTTTCTTATTCTGAAAAACGCTGGGACATATTCTCAAGAACACGTGATAACCATCGCAAAAATTACGTAATGAAACTTCCAACATCGCAGTCTATTGCGGGAAAATTACGCCTTGTTAACCGAGCATTCTCAACACAGCGGTACCATGCGATAGTCTCCAGATAACACGTCATACGCCCGCGTTAATATCAATGCAACGCCGCAAAAATGCGAAACACGAACACAAAAAATCTTGCGGTGAGGCCAATTGCGGTACAAAAAGCAGCGAAAACCAGCGACAGACATGCAAATCCCACACGTCTGGCGGGAAAATGCACCATAAAAACTACAGAAACAACACACCAGAAACAATCCAAAGTGCGTAACAACATGGATGCACCCTGACCGAGCGCAGAGGCCAACACGAACCCCACAACCCCCACAGACCACCAGCAACGAACAACGGGGACAGGGACGGCCAAGGAGAAGAGGGAGAGGAAGACGGGGTGCAGTCCGCAGCAAAACCAGAGCAGTCACGGAGGTGACAGAACACTACCATCAAGTGACCCACAAGTAGACCACCTGGATTGCAGTCAAAGTGCTGAGGAGGCCAATCGAGGAGGTCAAGAGGCGCTGGCATGATGTGACAACCTAAACCAGGCACAAACCTGCTGCCAACAGGAAGGCTGCAACGGCGACAGAAGATGGGAGTCCTGTGCCACAGGAGGAGCTGGAGGAAACCAAGGCCACAGTCATCAGTGTGGAGACGGTGCCACAACATCAACAGGGTGAGTAATGACCAGGGACTGGGGGGGTAAAGGGGGAGATGGGCACAATGGCACACATACACAACGAGGTGTAGCACACGGCACACCCACAATTACCCTGGATTATGTCCCTGATCCCCGTGGCACACTGCAGCACACACACACAGCAAAAACAGCACACGCACATTGAGGACAACGTGGTACAATGCACAAAGCTAACACTGCAGAACAGAGGATACAACTGGCTCTGAAACATGCCTACTACATCTGACAGAGCTGAAAACTGTGAAATGGAATTGTACGTGTACGACCTCACATCCGTCATGTAGTCCAAATGTACACTGTCCCACAGCAATATTCAGCACCTCACAAACAGTCACAATGTACATTGTCCTACAGTCTGCATTTAAACAGGAACAATGCGCCAACATACATGTCAACACAATGTCAACATGTATCTCCCCTTCACATTGCAGAGGGGCACACAACACCTCAAGCAGAGCACAGAAGATAACACATCTGTGATGCCGGAGAGGACCCCCACACCTACGACACCGATGCCCTACAACAGCCCATGGACATTCCACGCAACCCACCACCAGGACCCAGGCAGCCAAGCTACTTAGAGGAGAACACAGACCCTGCAACAGACCACACAGCAGGAAGCACCTGCAAGCACAGCTGGTGCACAACACTTCACCCACTCACACATGGCACCCCAATGCCAGGTGTCGGCACACAAAAAGGAGGTGGCGAACAGGTGTGGTTGGGGTCCCAACCCATGGAAGGCGAACTAGATCACATATGTTGGTGTCTATTATCCTTCAGGGACCACCTACACCCCACAAAGGAGACCCAAACTGCTATAAAACATGAGGATGCACATTCACAGTACAGAACCACACCCAGAGGCATGCAAATAGCAGTCACATACCCACGTTGGCTCTGCATATACGATGGCCCAGGCCACTCCCCTTATGAATTGAGTGGGTGATGACAAAGCTCAATGTCCAAGCTCCAACTCGCTGCCTGCGTTGACATGTCTGCGCCCACTGTACACAGCACAATGTAATGTTGTAGGGCCCAGGGACCTCGGGCATACAACAAGACCACAAGGACACACGCAGATATAATGTTGAACTGGCCATGTGCGCACGGACCCTTTATTGGCAGGGCCACAAGTACAGTGATGCCTGTGCTGGATATATGTGGGGTGAATGTATGCCAGCCCGCACAGACTTCTTGGTGCTGGCAACAACTTGAACAGGGGACACCAGTTCAACGGAAAAAGAAAACACCTGCATAACAGAGTCAACTGCTGAGCAACATGGAGGGAGCCGGAGCAAGTTCAGAGGTCACCCAACATACAAACAGAAGTGTCCGTGAGTTGCAGTGCACGGAGGTTGGGGCACTAGAGTTGAGCGCGCTCATGTGAAGAAAAAGTCTAGAATTGCATCCCTTCGAGATATTCCTGATGCAGATACAGTGCGGTGTGTTAGACCTGCACATCTTCTTCATCAACGTCCCAGGTCTCCCATACTGCTTGAGGTGACATTGCTGCACAACCTTTCCACAGAACAAAACTCAATCAGTAAAGGTCCATGGGTTGCGGTGCACTGAGTCAGTGGCACCTGGAGTGCTGAGCAGGGGATCAGGATGGGTAGATTAGCCTCCAAAGGAGTTTGTTTGAGGATTAAATTTAGCTAGTTATGTAAGTGAATTGGATTCAGGTAGATTAATAATCCTGAGTGAGATTAGTTTCAATGAATCAAGTCAACAGATATATAATTAAGACTAAATAAACATGACAATACTTGACATTAAACAATAAACAATAGACATGTGTATAGGCAAAGCAATAGATTTTATCAAATTTGAATTATAAAGGGAAAAAATACAATACAGATAAATATATGTACAAACAGGAATACAGGAAAAGTCTGTCTGGAATTAAATCAAAATCTCTGTAAAGCCTGTAAAACACCTATCCAAAATACAGATGTGCAAATTCTTCTTTGGATAAAGCTGAAAGTCGACGTTTCGGTCTTTATGGATAAATCTTTAAGACCATCATCAGGACAGAAAAAATGATATTGTAACTCCCTATTAAAAGATAAAATGAAAACATTTTCACTATATCATCAGGACTAATTACAAAATTCAGCGCCGCACTATACACAACGAAAAAATAACATATAATCACATTACATTTATCCAACCATAACAAATAAACAACATAACATTTAAACAGTATACAAAAAAATCTTTTTGGTTATTCTAACCATGTGCATAGAAATTGCAAATGTAAATTATTTCCAATGAATACACGGACTTCATTTAGAGTATTCTGTACATATACATAACTTAGAGGCTGGCCTGAAAGTCCATTCAGGCAAAACCAGACTTTGTGAATTGCTCATTGATACTAATACATAGAACCTAACTTATATCGATTTAGGAAGAGTCAAATTATTTTGTGGACCCCAGAACAGGGATTCGAAATAGATGAATTACACTAAGGTGTATTAATTTAAAAATGTAGACATACCCAAAGAAAGGGTCCTTGAGGTATTGTTAGCCTTGAACTCTGTTAACATCAATATTGTTGCTTCTTGGCGAATCTGAAAATATTGTGGTAACTGTGAATCACGCCACTATGGTGAGCTCTAGTGTAAAGGACATTTTTCAAAGAATGATTCAATTAGTACCTTAATTAATCCACCATCAGCTGATATGTTGTTGAGGAAGACGATTTTTTAAAAAAAAGAGACTCTGGAGCTGGGCAGAAATTAATCTGTAACAATAAGATTGGCTATAAGTGCCCAGTTAAACTACATTTACTTCGGTGGTCTAAAAATGGAATTATCATGTCGTTTACCTTGATAATGGAGAAATAGCAGGCAGTTGAAACTCTTAACGCGTAACACAATCGTCAAAGAATCACAATGTGTTGTAGAATCGTCAGAGAGATCGATCTAAAAAGACGGAATGGATAGGGTGTTTGTTACAAGCCATCCCTGAAATAACCTAATTGGATGTCCAAAAGCTAATGAGTCAAAGGACTCTTTTATGGACAGAACAGGTTTACCTGATGGAAACTTGAGAGTAGGGGATCAGGCAGAAGATGGTATCCACAACTGGTGTGAGCAACTCAGTCAGTCTGCCAGTATCACTGTTTCGACTCTGGTAGATGGTGGTTGGAGGTGGTCCTGGCGATGGTGGCGTGTGCCTCCTGCTGTGATGCCACATCCGGGCCGGTCAGGATTCGATTTGATGTGTGAGCCCTGGTGGGCCGCAATTGAGGCCGGAGGCAGCAGACAGCGCAGGGCCACAGACACATGGTGTTGATGACCCCAAGGCCATCGCCTCAGAGGCCATCCAATATCTCAGAAGAAGCGGCCCAGGACCTTACCTGCACATAGTTAGTAGCTCCAGATGCACAGCGGCCGGCACAGGCACGCTGACACGGGACGGTGGCTGGCGGTGCACTGAGGTAGGGCCATGCAGACTGGGCAGGTCCTCATCGATGTTCAAGGTGAATGTAGCGGAGGGTTGCGGGGTACAGTGAATGGGTCCTCCAGGGCATGAGCCAGAAGGTCTGATTTTACCCGGAAGCAGAAAATGGTGGAGTGGAAAGGGACAGCCTCGTTGCCAGAACCAATTCGGTATGAGCTACGTGAGGATAAAAATACCCACAGTCCATAGACTCAGACGCCACCAATGTACGACAAGTGAGTGTCCATGAATGTCGGGGAACAAACTTAGTGGCACAGGGGCTGAGAGGGGATGCAGTCTGCGATGATGCAGGTACACTGATATGAACTCCACCATTGCTAAACTAAGACTCTGTGACCTACTGGAGTGCAGTGTAGGCCAGAGTCAGTGGTCAGCAGTGGCCCCCAGCCACGTATTGTTGGCTCATGAAGCACAGAGTTAGTGACACCAGCAGTTGTCGGTAGCGTTCGTTCACCTCCATAATGATGATCCTTTTTTGCTCCTGACTGCAACGTGTCATCCTCTTACACCTCTCCTTGCGTGCAATATGTACTTTGCTATTGAAAAATCGATGCTCAGTTCTAATTGTGCGACCAACTTGACCGCAGTGTAGGCGGTAGGCGTTTCTAGCAAGGTGTCACCACATCAAAGGGAGTATAGTGATTTAAAGTCTGCATTGCCATGTCTACTGGGCCATTGCATGATCAAGACTCAGTTCCAAATGTGTGACCTACGAGTATGCTGTATATGCCGGTACAGTAAATCAATGAGAAAGGAGTACTGCAGGCCTTGCTCATGGAGGACGTGATGGTTGTAGCAGGTTGCCAGGGTCATGGGTCTCGGGCCTGGAGCTTGCACCAGCACGTGTGGGCCCTCTTCCACACACACCGGTGTCGGCAGATGGGCATTGAGGCCTGGGTGCGCAGGTGCGGGTATGACTGGTTCGGGGACCAGTGTACCGGGGTGCAGCAGGCGCACAGGATCACTGGCAACCCCGTTCATGGCACAGCGTCTACCTCGTGGCAGAGTGAGAGTCGTCGCACTGGCAGAGATGTTGGGCATTCCAAAAGGCAACCACGCCCAGAGCTACGTGCCTTTTATTCACACTCCTACGCTGGCCTGGCGTACACCGGGCCAGCCCACTCCGCTCATGCTTCCGGGGGGACGTAACAAGCTACATTTGCGCCTTCCTCCTCACTGGCTGGGATGACATGGTTGCATCCACTGTCCACTACACTCCATACACCTGCGGTGTGTCTCAACATGGATATGTGTGTGGTCTGCATACTGCAGTCTGTCCAGCACATCCATGCCACACTTGGCATTGTGTACATTCTCATTCATGGGTCACTTGCCTCCTTCGTACATGCCTGGTCCCCACCTCTTCCTACATTCTGCTATTGTGTGGCTGAGGTGCCATGCCGTTGATGGCTAATGTACATGGCTGGCTCAGGTTCCCACAGTAAGATGTTCTGTCATGTCTGGTGGGTGTGCATGTTGTATGTGAGCTTGTGACATGTGCATTTCCTGTGTTGTGAGTTGCATGATTGTGGAGTTGAGGTGTGTGGTGTGATCATTTGGTATTGGTCAACGAGCAGTGCTTTTCCGTGGGTGCCATCCTGGTAGCGCAGGTTGATGATGGGCTGTCGGAAGGTGTAGGGCTCATGCACACTGTCTGGGGGGTTGGCGGTGACGTTGCCGGTGATTCCTCAGTTGTCCGATATTGCCTGGACATTGGTGGGATAAATGCGCTTTCTGTTGCATGTATTGTGTGCAATGTTGCCAGGGGGCACAAGTAGTACATGTGTGCCGTCAATTGCCCCCTGAAAAGTGTGGGAAGACAGCTGTGGCGTAGACGCCTTGCTTGGTCTCCAGCTGTTCCTGCACAGTGTATGGGAAGTATAGATAGTGGTGCACCAAGCTGATGGTGTCATCCATGACCGTTGTGAGGGACTTGGATTGGGCTGGCTGTGTGACTCCTCCGACTCGTGTGGAAGTTGGTTGGAGGGTACCAGTTGCCAACAGGTGCATCATGGCCAGCAGCTTGGTCCGAGGTGGGATGTTGGTTGTCCGCTGTTTTGGTACCTTCATATTTACAACAAGGGGTGGTGAGGGACAGAGTCTCTGAATTAAACAGAATACTCTCACCCAGTCAAGAGATCAGGGCTAGATCCAACACCGTTTTTTAGCTCACTGCACCATCCCAGTTTCAGAACCTGGCTGTATGCAAATTAGTCTGTTCCTGTCCCAGTGCATGATGGGAACAGGGCAAACCAAACTACAAAAGCCAATTCTTACACTGGGAAGGAAACAAGCTACCGGGGACCGGTTTCTGGCATTTCAGCCTCTTCGGCCCGGCTTGCTTGAATCCTGATGGTGCAATGAGCAAGGGACTCACATCTGAGCATACCCTTCCACGCTTAGGGTGGACAAAAATATTTACAACAAGGGGTGGTGAGGGACAGAGTCTCTGAATTAAACAGAATACTCTCACCCAGTCAAGAGATCAGGGCTAGATCCAACACCGTTTTTTAGCTCACTGCACCATCCCAGTTTCAGAACCTGGCTGTATGCAAATTAGTCTGTTCCTGTCCCAGTGCATGATGGGAACAGGGCAAACCAAACTACAAAAGCCAATTCTTACACTGGGAAGGAAACAAGCTACCGGGGACCGGTTTCTGGCATTTCAGCCTCTTCGGCCCGGCTTGCTTGAATCCTGATGGTGCAATGAGCAAGGGACTCACATCTGAGCATACCCTTCCACGCTTAGGGTGGACAAAAATATTTACAACAAGGGGTGGTGAGGGACAGAGTCTCTGAATTAAACAGAATACTCTCACCCAGTCAAGAGATCAGGGCTAGATCCAACACCGTTTTTTAGCTCACTGCACCATCCCAGTTTCAGAACCTGGCTGTATGCAAATTAGTCTGTTCCTGTCCCAGTGCATGATGGGAACAGGGCAAACCAAACTACAAAAGCCAATTCTTACACTGGGAAGGAAACAAGCTACCGGGGACCGGTTTCTGGCATTTCAGCCTCTTCGGCCCGGCTTGCTTGAATCCTGATGGTGCAATGAGCAAGGGACTCACATCTGAGCATACCCTTCCACGCTTAGGGTGGACAAAAATATTTACAACAAGGGGTGGTGAGGGACAGAGTCTCTGAATTAAACAGAATACTCTCACCCAGTCAAGAGATCAGGGCTAGATCCAACACCGTTTTTTAGCTCACTGCACCATCCCAGTTTCAGAACCTGGCTGTATGCAAATTAGTCTGTTCCTGTCCCAGTGCATGATGGGAACAGGGCAAACCAAACTACAAAAGCCAATTCTTACACTGGGAAGGAAACAAGCTACCGGGGACCGGTTTCTGGCATTTCAGCCTCTTCGGCCCGGCTTGCTTGAATCCTGATGGTGCAATGAGCAAGGGACTCACATCTGAACATACCCTTCCACGCTTAGGGTGGACAAAAATATTTACAACAAGGGGTGGTGAGGGACAGAGTCTCTGAATTAAACAGAATACTCTCACCCAGTCAAGAGATCAGGGCTAGATCCAACACCGTTTTTTAGCTCACTGCACCATCCCAGTTTCAGAACCTGGCTGTATGCAAATTAGTCTGTTCCTGTCCCAGTGCATGATGGGAACAGGGCAAACCAAACTACAAAAGCCAATTCTTACACTGGGAAGGAAACAAGCTACCGGGGACCGGTTTCTGGCATTTCAGCCTCAGACATGAGTCCCTTTCTCACTGCTCCATCAGGATTCAAGCAAGCCGGGCCGAAGAAGGCTGAAATGCCAGAAACCGGTCCCCGGTAGCTTGTCTCCTTTCTGGTGAAGAATTGGCTTGGTAGTTTAGTCTGCCCTGTTCCCATGATGCACTGGGCCAGGGACAGACTGATTTGCATATAGCCAGGTTCTGAGCTGGGATGGGGCAGTGAGATAAATAACGGTGATGGATCAAGCCCTGATCTTTGGACTGGGTAAGAGTGGTCTGTTTAACTCAGACACTCTGTTCATCACCACCCCCTTTTCTAAATCGTTTTTGGCCACTATAGGTGTGGCAGGGTATACTCAGACATGAGTCCCTTTCTCACTGCTCCATCAGGATTCAAGCAAGCCGGGCCGAAGAAGGCTGAAATGCCAGAAACCGGTCCCCGGTAGCTTGTCTCCTTTCTGGTGAAGAATTGGCTTGGTAGTTTAGTCTGCCCTGTTCCCATGATGCACTGGGCCAGGGACAGACTGATTTGCATATAGCCAGGTTCTGAGCTGGGATGGGGCAGTGAGATAAATAACGGTGATGGATCAAGCCCTGATCTTTGGACTGGGTAAGAGTGGTCTGTTTAACTCAGACACTCTGTTCATCACCACCCCCTTTTCTAAATCGTTTTTGGCCACTATAGGTGTGGCAGGGTATACTCAGACATGAGTCCCTTTCTCACTGCTCCATCAGGATTCAAGCAAGCCGGGCCGAAGAAGGCTGAAATGCCAGAAACCGGTCCCCGGTAGCTTGTCTCCTTTCTGGTGAAGAATTGGCTTGGTAGTTTAGTCTGCCCTGTTCCCATGATGCACTGGGCCAGGGACAGACTGATTTGCATATAGCCAGGTTCTGAGCTGGGATGGGGCAGTGAGATAAATAACGGTGATGGATCAAGCCCTGATCTTTGGACTGGGTAAGAGTGGTCTGTTTAACTCAGACACTCTGTTCATCACCACCCCCTTTTCTAAATCGTTTTTGGCCACTATAGGTGTGGCAGGGTATACTCAGACATGAGTCCCTTTCTCACTGCTCCATCAGGATTCAAGCAAGCCGGGCCGAAGAAGGCTGAAATGCCAGAAACCGGTCCCCGGTAGCTTGTCTCCTTTCTGGTGAAGAATTGGCTTGGTAGTTTAGTCTGCCCTGTTCCCATGATGCACTGGGCCAGGGACAGACTGATTTGCATATAGCCAGGTTCTGAGCTGGGATGGGGCAGTGAGATAAATAACGGTGATGGATCAAGCCCTGATCTTTGGACTGGGTAAGAGTGGTCTGTTTAACTCAGACACTCTGTTCATCACCACCCCCTTTTCTAAATCGTTTTTGGCCACTATAGGTGTGGCAGGGTATACTCAGACATGAGTCCCTTTCTCACTGCTCCATCAGGATTCAAGCAAGCCGGGCCGAAGAAGGCTGAAATGCCAGAAACCGGTCCCCGGTAGCTTGTCTCCTTTCTGGTGAAGAATTGGCTTGGTAGTTTAGTCTGCCCTGTTCCCATGATGCACTGGGCCAGGGACAGACTGATTTGCATATAGCCAGGTTCTGAGCTGGGATGGGGCAGTGAGATAAATAACGGTGATGGATCAAGCCCTGATCTTTGGACTGGGTAAGAGTGGTCTGTTTAACTCAGACACTCTGTTCATCACCACCCCCTTTTCTAAATCGTTTTTGGCCACTATAGGTGTGGCAGGGTATACTCAGACATGAGTCCCTTTCTCACTGCTCCATCAGGATTCAAGCAAGCCGGGCCGAAGAAGGCTGAAATGCCAGAAACCGGTCCCCGGTAGCTTGTCTCCTTTCTGGTGAAGAATTGGCTTGGTAGTTTAGTCTGCCCTGTTCCCATGATGCACTGGGCCAGGGACAGACTGATTTGCATATAGCCAGGTTCTGAGCTGGGATGGGGCAGTGAGATAAATAACGGTGATGGATCAAGCCCTGATCTTTGGACTGGGTAAGAGTGGTCTGTTTAACTCAGACACTCTGTTCATCACCACCCCCTTTTCTAAATCGTTTTTGGCCACTATAGGTGTGGCAGGGTATACTCAGACATGAGTCCCTTTCTCACTGCTCCATCAGGATTCAAGCAAGCCGGGCCGAAGAAGGCTGAAATGCCAGAAACCGGTCCCCGGTAGCTTGTCTCCTTTCTGGTGAAGAATTGGCTTGGTAGTTTAGTCTGCCCTGTTCCCATGATGCACTGGGCCAGGGACAGACTGATTTGCATATAGCCAGGTTCTGAGCTGGGATGGGGCAGTGAGATAAATAACGGTGATGGATCAAGCCCTGATCTTTGGACTGGGTAAGAGTGGTCTGTTTAACTCAGACACTCTGTTCATCACCACCCCCTTTTCTAAATCGTTTTTGGCCACTATAGGTGTGGCAGGGTATACTCAGACATGAGTCCCTTTCTCACTGCTCCATCAGGATTCAAGCAAGCCGGGCCGAAGAAGGCTGAAATGCCAGAAACCGGTCCCCGGTAGCTTGTCTCCTTTCTGGTGAAGAATTGGCTTGGTAGTTTAGTCTGCCCTGTTCCCATGATGCACTGGGCCAGGGACAGACTGATTTGCATATAGCCAGGTTCTGAGCTGGGATGGGGCAGTGAGATAAATAACGGTGATGGATCAAGCCCTGATCTTTGGACTGGGTAAGAGTGGTCTGTTTAACTCAGACACTCTGTTCATCACCACCCCCTTTTCTAAATCGTTTTTGGCCACTATAGGTGTGGCAGGGTATACTCAGACATGAGTCCCTTTCTCACTGCTCCATCAGGATTCAAGCAAGCCGGGCCGAAGAAGGCTGAAATGCCAGAAACCGGTCCCCGGTAGCTTGTCTCCTTTCTGGTGAAGAATTGGCTTGGTAGTTTAGTCTGCCCTGTTCCCATGATGCACTGGGCCAGGGACAGACTGATTTGCATATAGCCAGGTTCTGAGCTGGGATGGGGCAGTGAGATAAATAACGGTGATGGATCAAGCCCTGATCTTTGGACTGGGTAAGAGTGGTCTGTTTAACTCAGACACTCTGTTCATCACCACCCCCTTTTCTAAATCGTTTTTGGCCACTATAGGTGTGGCAGGGTATACTCAGACATGAGTCCCTTTCTCACTGCTCCATCAGGATTCAAGCAAGCCGGGCCGAAGAAGGCTGAAATGCCAGAAACCGGTCCCCGGTAGCTTGTCTCCTTTCTGGTGAAGAATTGGCTTGGTAGTTTAGTCTGCCCTGTTCCCATGATGCACTGGGCCAGGGACAGACTGATTTGCATATAGCCAGGTTCTGAGCTGGGATGGGGCAGTGAGATAAATAACGGTGATGGATCAAGCCCTGATCTTTGGACTGGGTAAGAGTGGTCTGTTTAACTCAGACACTCTGTTCATCACCACCCCCTTTTCTAAATCGTTTTTGGCCACTATAGGTGTGGCAGGGTATACTCAGACATGAGTCCCTTTCTCACTGCTCCATCAGGATTCAAGCAAGCCGGGCCGAAGAAGGCTGAAATGCCAGAAACCGGTCCCCGGTAGCTTGTCTCCTTTCTGGTGAAGAATTGGCTTGGTAGTTTAGTCTGCCCTGTTCCCATGATGCACTGGGCCAGGGACAGACTGATTTGCATATAGCCAGGTTCTGAGCTGGGATGGGGCAGTGAGATAAATAACGGTGATGGATCAAGCCCTGATCTTTGGACTGGGTAAGAGTGGTCTGTTTAACTCAGACACTCTGTTCATCACCACCCCCTTTTCTAAATCGTTTTGGTACCTTCAGCCTGTGTGCATTGGTGTCAAGATGCGGAGGATGGTTGATCTTTTGTGCCTGTTGTGTTCTATGACATTATCTGGTTTTGGTTCTGTGAGGTTGGTGCATTTTAGGAGGATTGATGACTTTGTCTGGGCTGCACTGGTGTTGGTCGGGGCGGTGGGGGTTGGGGTGGTGGTCCTGGGGGTGGTGGCAGTGGGTGTTGTGGCCCTCTTGGGTGTCCTGGCCGCATGTTCAGTGACTCCATGGCATCTTGTTCTTCAGGTGTGGCTCTGGGCTGGCCTCCCTTTTGTGGTGCAGGCTGTGGTCCGACTTTACATCAGGTCAGAGCAGTTGTTAGTTTCCTGCTGCTAACATGCCTTATCGCATTATTTGTGATCTTATCGCCAATCTGGCTGGTCGTTGAGAATGTTGAGGTGTGGTGTTGTACTGCTTTTTCCTTGGGAACACCTATTTTGCATCCAATTAGCTATAGTTGCGGGGGTCATCTTTGGCGATGTTTTTTGCGGCTGTTATCGCAGGTCAACTGGTGCTATGGACTGTTAGCACCAGCTTGTGAATGGGGCGATACATTTATCGTGACTTTGGCTGCGAAAAAGTGCTGTTAACTCAGCGATGCAAAAACAACAATTGATGGAAAGAATGCAGAACAATGTCATACATTCACCCCAGTACAGAGATCTGGGCCTAAATCCATCGTTTTTTTGCACTCCACCCCACCCCAGTTCAGACATGGCCATATGCAAATCAGCCTTGACCCTGTGCCTCATGGGAACAGTCCAGCCTGAACTGCCAAGCCATGTCTTTCCTGGACTGGAATCAAGCATCCTAGGACCGGTTTCTGGCTTTCAGCCTTCTTCAGCCAGGATAGCTTGACTCCAGTGGTGTGGAGAGCATGGGACTCACGTCTGAGCATACCCATCCCACTCGGGGTGACAAATGCAAAAACAACAATTGATGGACAGCGATAGCTCATTGAGAATATGCCCCGCTGTGTGTTTTCTTGTACTGGAGACCATGTTACAAGTCTCCTTACATGTGTTCCACGTGATTTTGTTATGTTGCTCACTAATAGAGTCTTCATACTCCTTTAAATTTAGAGGGGTCCCACCCCCATTACCAGGCCGTGACAGTGGCAATGGTTCATAAAAGCTCATTATAGTAGTGGTAGAGCAGCCTTTTTACCCTCCGACTTATGTGGAGACCACATATGTGTTCTTCCAATATAAATATGTGCAGTTTTGAATTTTAATAGAATTTATGTAGTGTTAACTATCCCTGACGAGGCATTGAAACACTTTAAAGTGGGAAGCATGCTACTCTTTGACCCAAACTTGGTTGTGAATCCAGTGGTTATTAGTTATTGTATATTTTTGGTTATTGAGTTGGGATTTTATTGTCAAAAAAGAGGGGGGGATCAGGAGCTAGTTAATGGTCCAGTGCCCGTGCTCCTAACTAACCATGAAGTCAGCACAAGGGGGGGCACTGTTCCAAAGCGAGTGATGCCGGAGGTCCAGCATTCACTGAAGGGGAAAGAGAAAGAGAGGGGGAGAAAGAGAGATGGTGAAGTGCTAGGACTGGGACTCATGGAAAGACAAGTCTTGTCTCTTGTTTCCCCCACACACCCCGAAAGATGTCATGCTTCATCATTGGGCAGTTGCTCTTCGTCGGGCCTGCTGTGCAATGCCCTACGGGCTTTTTACTCTGCCAAGGGTACCTCTCCATTAAAATTTCTCTTGGTAACCCTTAGGCAGTTTTAACTCATTGCACGCAAGATATCACCCTTCACTGAGGACCCCATCCACACACCCACATGTACCCAACGGCAGATCTCTTAAAAGATCTCCGCTAAAGCGACCCTTCGGGGACCCATAGGGCATTGCACCGCCGGACAGACGAGGAGCAACTGCCCAATGATGAAGCATGACATCCTTCGGGTATGTGAGGGCAACAAGAGACAAGAATTGTCTTTCGACTGAGTCCCAGACCTAGCACTTCACCCTCACTCTTTCTCCCCTTCTTTCTTTCCCCTTCAGTGAGTGCTTGATCTCCGGCATAACTCACTTTGGAACAGTGCCCTCCCCCACCCCCACCCCTTGTGTTGACTATTGAGTTGGGATGGCAGGAAGTGCTGCAACATCCCCATGAAACTTGAAAAAGTTTAGACAGGGAAAGAAAAATAAAGGGGCCATTCAACTGTTTTTCTTCTGGCACTGTTTGCTACATTTTCAAAGACAGTCTGCCGCATATCCCCCCGTACCTTTAGTAAGTTGGCATTACTGGTCAGCACCCCCACTTTTAAAAGTGTCCCGGTACCACTCTATGAAATTGTAGAGACATTTCCTGCAGTTTCCTGCCTCAAATTAAGTTTGTAGAGCTTATCTGTGAATACCAGGGAAAGCTCATGCAAGTTGAATAGGGGATGAGATGTTAGATAGCAAGTCGAGGTTACATAAAAGGAGAGTTTGTGATGAACAATAAATCAAACTAAGCATAGGTAGGCTAGAAAAAATGAGATGTTATTGGACTGCAGGAATGGTTACCCAGAAGTCGAGTTTGTGATGTGTGAAAGTGGTACAGTTATGTTGCAGAACTATATTACAGAGTAAGGCAGACGGCATGTGTCAGGAGACATCTACAACCAGAGGCATTAAGGCTTGTAGAGGATGGACTGTAAGGAGAGAATTATTCCATGGAAAGAAAGGAGAGGAATACTCACTGGCCCCCAAACTCTGGAACTCCCTTCCGGTGAGTATCAGAAGCATTCAAAATCATGCTGCTTTCCTCAAGACCATAACACTCATCTTTTTTTTAACCGCATGCGCGCTAGCGGGTTTTCCCGCTGCGCGCTGAAAATTCGAAAATCGCGCGTTACGTGACAAAGCCAGCTCGTCATGCGCGCAGCGCAGGTAATGCCCATGACGAGCTGGCTTTGTCATCCGCATCGAAGGGGTAAATAATAATTTGCGGCGCTTTCTGGCCCTGTCACCTTTTTTTGTCTGAGCTCAGCGCTGAGACGCTCCTTGGCTGGGGCAGCCATGCGCTCTAAAATAGTATGAAAAAACAGTATAACATATAAAAATCAAGGTCAATTTTCATGTAGGATTTTAGGAATATGGTGGGATAGGTTTTTGAGGTAGGATCCCAGGTCTCCCATACTGCTTGAGGTGACATTGCTGCACAACCTTTCCACAGAACAAAACTCAATCAGTAAAGGTCCATGGGTTGCGGTGCACTGAGTCAGTGGCACCTGGAGTGCTGAGCAGGGGATCAGGATGGGTAGATTAGCCTCCAAAGGAGTTTGTTTGAGGATTAAATATAGCTAGTTATGTAAGTGAATTGGATTCAGGTAGATTAATAATCCTGAGTGAGATTAGTTTCAATGAATCAAGTCAACAGATATATAATTAAGACTAAATAAACATGACAATACTTGACATTAAACAATAAACAATAGACATGTGTATAGGCAAAGCAATAGATTTTATCAAATTTGAATTATAAAGGGAAAAAATACAATACAGATAAATATATGTACAAACAGGAATACAGGAAAAGTCTGTCTGGAATTAAATCAAAATCTCTGTAAAGCCTGTAAAACACCTATCCAAAATACAGATGTGCAAATTCTTCTTTGGATAAAGCTGAAAGTCGACGTTTCGGTCTTTATGGATAAATCTTTAAGACCATCATCAGGACAGAAAAAATGATATTGTAACTCCCTATTAAAAGATAAAATGAAAACATTTTCACTATATCATCAGGACTAATTACAAAATTCAGCGCCGCACTATACACAACGAAAAAATAACATATAATCACATTACATTTATCCAACCATAACAAATAAACAACATAACATTTAAACAGTATACAAAAAAATCTTTTTGGTTATTCTAACCATGTGCATAGAAATTGCAAATGTAAATTATTTCCAATGAATACACGGACTTCATTTAGAGTATTCTGTACATATACATAACTTAGAGGCTGGCCTGAAAGTCCATTCAGGCAAAACCAGACTTTGTGAATTGCTCATTGATACTAATACATAGAACCTAACTTATATCGATTTAGGAAGAGTCAAATTATTTTGTGGACCCCAGAACAGGGATTCGAAATAGATGAATTACACTAAGGTGTATTAATTTAAAAATGTAGACATACCCAAAGAAAGGGTCCTTGAGGTATTGTTAGCCTTGAACTCTGTTAATATCAATATTGTTGCTTCTTGGCGAATCTGAAAATATTGTGGTAACTGTGAATCACGCCACTATGGTGAGCTCTAGTGTAAAGGACATTTTTCAAAGAATGATTCAATTAGTACCTTAATTAATCCACCATCAGCTGATATGTTGTTGAGGAAGACGATTTTTTAAAAAAAAGAGACTCTGGAGCTGGGCAGAAATTAATCTGTAACAATAAGATTGGCTATAAGTGCCCAGTTAAACTACATTTACTTCGGTGGTCTAAAAATGGAATTATCATGTCGTTTACCTTGATAATGGAGAAATAGCAGGCAGTTGAAACTCTTAACGCGTAACACAATCGTCAAAGAATCACAATGTGTTGTAGAATCGTCAGAGAGATCGATCTAAAAAGACGGAATGGATAGGGTGTTTGTTACAAGCCATCCCTGAAATAACCTAATTTGATGTCCAAAAGCTAATGAGTCAAAGGACTCTTTTATGGACAGAACAGGTTTACCTGATGGAAACTTGAGAGTAGGGGATCAGGCAGAAGATGGTATCCACAACTGGTGTGAGCAACTCAGTCAGTCTGCCAGTATCACTGTTTCGACTCTGGTAGATGGTGGTTGGAGGTGGTCCTGGCGATGGTGGCGTGTGCCTCCTGCTGTGATGCCACATCCGGGCCGGTCAGGATTCGATTTGATGTGTGAGCCCTGGTGGGCCGCAATTGAGGCCGGAGGCAGCAGACAGCGCAGGGCCACAGACACATGGTGTTGATGACCCCAAGGCCATCGCCTCAGAGGCCATCCAATATCTCAGAAGAAGCGGCCCAGGACCTTACCTGCACATAGTTAGTAGCTCCAGATGCATAGCGGCCGGCACAGGCACGCTGACACGGGACGGTGGCTGGCGGTGCACTGAGGTAGGGCCATGCAGACTGGGCAGGTCCTCATCGATGTTCAAGGTGAATGTAGCGGAGGGTTGCGGGGTACAGTGAATGGGTCCTCCAGGGCATGAGCCAGAAGGTCTGATTTTACCCGGAAGCAGAAAATGGTGGAGTGGAAAGGGACAGCCTCGTTGCCAGAACCAATTCGGTATGAGCTACGTGAGGATAAAAATACCCACAGTCCATAGACTCAGACGCCACCAATGTACGACAAGTGAGTGTCCATGAATGTCGGGGAACAAACTTAGTGGCACAGGGGCTGAGAGGGGATGCAGTCTGCGATGATGCAGGTACACTGATATGAACTCCACCATTGCTAAACTAAGACTCTGTGACCTACTGGAGTGCAGTGTAGGCCAGAGTCAGTGGTCAGCAGTGGCCCCCAGCCACGTATTGTTGGCTCATGAAGCACAGAGTTAGTGACACCAGCAGTTGTCGGTAGCGTTCGTTCACCTCCATAATGATGATCCTTTTTTGCTCCTGACTGCAACGTGTCATCCTCTTACACCTCTCCTTGCGTGCAATATGTACTTTGCTATTGAAAAATCGATGCTCAGTTCTAATTGTGCGACCAACTTGACCGCAGTGTAGGCGGTAGGCGTTTCTAGCAAGGTGTCACCACATCAAAGGGAGTATAGTGATTTAAAGTCTGCATTGCCATGTCTACTGGGCCATTGCATGATCAAGACTCAGTTCCAAATGTGTGACCTACTAGTATGCTGTATATGCCGGTACAGTAAATCAATGAGAAAGGAGTACTGCAGGCCTTGCTCATGGAGGACGTGATGGTTGTAGCAGGTTGCCAGGGTCATGGGTCTCGGGCCTGGAGCTTGCACCAGCACGTGTGGGCCCTCTTCCACACACACCGGTGTCGGCAGATGGGCATTGAGGCCTGGGTGCGCAGGTGCGGGTATGACTGGTTCGGGGACCAGTGTACCGGGGTGCAGCAGGCGCACAGGATCACTGGCAACCCCGTTCATGGCACAGCGTCTACCTCGTGGCAGAGTGAGAGTCGTCGCACTGGCAGAGATGTTGGGCATTCCAAAAGGCAACCACGCCCAGAGCTACGTGCCTTTTATTCACACTCCTACGCTGGCCTGGCGTACACCGGGCCAGCCCACTCCGCTCATGCTTCCGGGGGGACGTAACAAGCTACATTTCCGCCTTCCTCCTCACTGGCTGGGATGACATGGTTGCATCCACTGTCCACTACACTCCATACACCTGCGGTGTGTCTCAACATGGATATGTGTGTGGTCTGCATACTGCAGTCTGTCCAGCACATCCATGCCACACTTGGCATTGTGTACATTCTCATTCATGGGTCACTTGCCTCCTTCGTACATGCCTGGTCCCCACCTCTTCCTACATCCTGCTATTGTGTGGCTGAGGTGCCATGCCGTTGATGGCTAATGTACATGGCTGGCTCAGGTTCCCACAGTAAGATGTTCTGTCATGTCTGGTGGGTGTGCATGTTGTATGTGAGCTTGTGACATGTGCATTTCCTGTGTTGTGAGTTGCATGATTGTGGAGTTGAGGTGTGTGGTGTGATCATTTGGTATTGGCCAACGAGCAGTGCTTTTCCGTGGGTGCCATCCTGGTAGCGCAGGTTGATGATGGGCTGTCGGATGGTGTAGGGCTCATGCACACTGTCTGGGGGGTTGGCGGTGACGTTGCCGGTGATTCCTCAGTTGTCCGATATTGCCTGGACATTGGTGGGATAAATGCGCTTTCTGTTGCATGTATTGTGTGCAATGTTGCCAGGGGGCACAAGTAGTACATGTGTGCCGTCAATTGCCCCCTGAAAAGTGTGGGAAGACAGCTGTGGCTTAGACGCCTTGCTTGGTCTCCAGCTGTTCCTGCACAGTGTATGGGAAGTATAGATAGTGGTGCACCAAGCTGATGGTGTCATCCATGACCGTTGTGAGGGACTTGGATTGGGCTGGCTGTGTGACTCCTGCGACTCGTGTGGAAGTTGGTTGGAGGGTACCAGTTGCCAACAGGTGCATCATGGCCAGCAGCTTGGTCCGAGGTGGGATGTTGGTTGTCCGCTGTTTTGGTACCTTCAGCCTGTGTGCATTGGTGTCAAGATGCGGAGGATGGTTGATCTTTTGTGCCTGTTGTGTTCTATGACATTATCTGGTTTTGGTTCTGTGAGGTTGGTGCATTTTAGGAGGATTGATGACTTTGTCTGGGCTGCACTGGTGTTGGTCGGGGGCGGTGGGGGTTGGGGTGGTGGTCCTGGGGGTGGTGGCAGTGGGTGTTGTGGCCCTCTTGGGTGTCCTGGCCGCATGTTCAGTGACTCCATGGCATCTTGTTCTTCAGGTGTGGCTCTGGGCTGGCCTCCCTTTTGTGGTGCAGGCTGTGGTCCGACTTTACATCAGGTCAGAGCAGTTGTTAGTTTCCTGCTGCTAACATGCCTTATCGCATTATTTGTGATCTTATCGCCAATCTGGCTGGTCGTTGAGAATGTTGAGGTGTGGTGTTGTACTGCTTTTTCCTTGGGAACACCTATTTTGCATCCAATTAGCTATAGTTGCGGGGGTCATCTTTGGCGATGTTTTTTGCGGCTGTTATCGCAGGTCAACTGGTGCTATGGACTGTTAGCACCAGCTTGTGAATGGGGCGATACATTTATCGTGACTTTGGCTGCGAAAAAGTGCTGTTAACTCAGCGATGCAAAAACAACAATTGATGGAAAGAATGCAGAACAATGTCATACATTCACCCCAGTACAGAGATCTGGGCCTAAATCCATCGTTTTTTTGCACTCCACCCCACCCCAGTTCAGACATGGCCATATGCAAATCAGCCTTGACCCTGTGCCTCATGGGAACAGTCCAGCCTGAACTGCCAAGCCATGTCTTTCCTGGACTGGAATCAAGCATCCTAGGACCGGTTTCTGGCTTTCAGCCTTCTTCAGCCAGGATAGCTTGACTCCAGTGGTGTGGAGAGCATGGGACTCACGTCTGAGCATACCCATCCCACTCGGGGTGACAAATGCAAAAACAACAATTGATGGACAGCGATAGCTCATTGAGAATATGCCCCGCTGTGTGTTTTCTTGTACTGGAGACCATGTTACAAGTCTCCTTACATGTGTTCCACGTGATTTTGTTATGTTGCTCACTAATAGAGTCTTCATACTCCTTTAAATTTAGAGGGGTCCCACCCCCATTACCAGGCCGTGACAGTGGCAATGGTTCATAAAAGCTCATTATAGTAGTGGTAGAGCAGCCTTTTTACCCTCCGACTTATATGGAGACCACATATGTGTTCTTCCAATATAAATATGTGCAGTTTTGAATTTTAATAGAATTTATGTAGTGTTAACTATCCCTGACGAGGCATTGAAACACTTTAAAGTGGGAAGCATGCTACTCTTTGACCCAAACTTGGTGGTTAATCCAGTGGTTATTAGTTATTGTATATTTTTGGTTATTGAGTTGGGATTTTATTGTCAAAAAAGAGGGGGGGGCCAGGAGCTAGTTAATGGTCCAGTGCCCGTACTCCTAACTAACCTAACTAACCATGAAGTCAGCACAAGGGGGGGCACTGTTCAAAAGCGAGTGATGCCGGAGGTCCAGCATTCACTGAAGGGGAAAGAGAAAGAGAGGGGGAGAAAGAGAGATGGTGAAGTGCTAGGACTGGGACTCATGGAAAGACAAGTCTTGTCTCTTGTTTCCCCCACACACCCTGAAAGATGTCATGCTTCATCATTGGGCAGTTGCTCTTCGTCGGGCCTGCGGTGCAATGCCCTACGGGTTTTTTACTCTGCCAAGGGTACCTCGCCATTAAAATTTCTCTTGGTACCCCTTAGGCAGTTTTAACTCATTGCACGCAAGATATCACCCTTCACTGAGGACCCCATCCACACACCCACATGTACCCAACGGCAGATCTCTTAAAAGATCTCCGCTAAAGCGACCCTTCGGGGACCCATAGGGCATTGCACCGCCGGACAGACGAGGAGCAACTGCCCAATGATGAAGCATGACATCCTTCGGGTATGTGAGGGCAACAAGAGACAAGAATTGTCTTTCGACTGAGTCCCAGACCTAGCACTTCACCCTCACTCTTTCTCCCCTTCTTTCTTTCCCCTTCAGTGAGTGCTTGATCTCTGGCATAACTCACTTTGGAACAGTGCCCTCCCCCACCCCCACCCCTTGTGTTGACTATTGAGTTGGGATGGCAGGAAGTGCTGCAACATCCCCACGAATCTTGAAAAAGTTTAGACAGGGAAAGAAAAATAAAGGGGCCATTCAACTGTTTTTCTTCTGGCACTATTTGCTACATTTTCAAAGACAGTCTGCCGCATATCCCCCCGTACCTTTAGTAAGTTGGCATTACTGGTCAGCACCCCCACTTTTAAAAGTGTCCCGGTACCACTCTATGAAATTGTAGAGACATTTCCTGCAGTTTCCTGCCTCAAATTAAGTTTGTAGAGCTTATCTATGAATACCAGGGAAAGTTCATGCAAATTGAATAGGGGATGAGATGTTAGATAGCAAGTCGAGGTTACATAAAAGGAGAGTTTGTGATGAACAATAAATCAAACTAAGCATAGGTAGGCTAGAAAAAATGAGATGTTATTGGACTGCAGGAATGGTTACCCAGAAGTCGAGTTTGTGATGTGTGAAAGTGGTACAGTTATGTTGCAGAACTATATTACAGAGTAAGGCAGACGGCATGTGTCAGGAGACATCTACAACCGAAGGCATTAAGGCTTGTAGAGGATGGACTGTAAGGAGAGAATTATTCCATGGAAAGAAAGGAGAGGAATACTCACTGGCCCCCAAACTCTGGAACTCCCTTCCGGTGAGTATCAGAAGCATTCAAAATCATGCTGCTTTCCTCAAGACCATAACACTCATCTTTTTTTTAAATTATAATTTGCGGCGCTTTCTGGCCCTGTCACCTTTTTTGTCTGAGCTCAGCGCTGAGACGCCCCTTGGCTGGGGCAGCCATGCGCTCTAAAAAAAGTATGAAAAAATAGTATAACATATAAAAATCAAGGTCAATTTTCATGTTGGATTTTAGGAATATGGTGGGAGTAGGTTTTTGAGGTAGGATGCAATCTCAGGGTGCATAAAGAGTATGTCATAACAGGGCCCCATGGATTCCACCATTTGCATGTGGTCTGCTTTGAAGCACTTGGGTACATGAGCGATAGGGCACCCATGATTAGGATACCCCGCTGTTTCTGTGTTCCGCATAAGTCAGCTCCATAGGATTAAGTGGTATCAGAGCTGCTTCCTCCCCTTTTCCCCCTGTACCCCTGTGCCACTATCTCCTTTCTCTCCTCCTGTGAAGTTAAGAAGCTATCAAGCAGTTAGGACAATACTGTAGTGAAAATACTGAGTAGCAGAATATTGACTGGTATCTGTAGGTCTACTGTAGTTACGTCCACATGCATGTGCGTTGACAATATATATATCTTCAAGGTCCATAGATGAAGAATTAGGAGTTATACATCTGTACTTACTGTATGCACATAATGCCTCAATATTCTGTCTCAATAATCCAGATAACGAGCCCTCATCTCCCGGTGGAAGTCATTGTAAAGCCAGGTACATATATCGGCAATTTTCAGCCACTAAAGGGAGCAAAGAGCATCCTTTGGGCTCAGTGGACTTACTCCTAAATGTTTCCAGCCACAAAGCCTGTGAACTCGTGCAGCTGAGCAACTTTTGAACAATGACATTACCAATGACTGTGGCTAAAAGTAGGGTGTGTGCAAAATGTGTGTCATTTGCCTGGGCATAGTGGGCGTAGCGGGCTACGCGGAGCGCCTCGGAATTGCGAACAAACTCCGTCGCCGTCCGTGTAGCTCTCTACGCCACCCGCCTCCACCCCCCAATATTAACAAGTAATTATATTACTTAAAACAAGTAAATTAAAACCACTTACCTGCCCTGGGGCGTCCCGGTCTGCCCTCCTCCTGTTCCTTGCCGTCTCTGCAAATCCTTGGGAAAACTGGGCATGCGCATGCGCATTTCTCAAACAAAATGCATGCACAGTTTTCCCAAGGAGTTGCAGAAACGGCGAGGAAGAGGAGGAGGGCAGCCCGGAGACATCGCAGGACAGGTAAGTGGTTTTAATTTACTTGTTTTAAGTAGTATAATTACTTGTTTAATGGGGAGTGGGGGCAGGGCTGGCCAACTTTGCTCCGCTCAGTCCGCTGCAGAGTGTGCGGAGATTTGCCTACTCTGCTTTCTCTGCGGAACGCGGTGTAGGCAAATCTCTGCACACTCCACAGGTGGAGCGGAGGTCTCCGCCCGGGGTTACATCTCAGTAAAATGATGTGAAATTACATGTTATGTGAAACGGGCCATGTACAGGGTCTTGCAACTGTCTTTGCTCCTAATGCCTGATTTATGTAATGGCGGTAAGCATACATAGAATAAATGGTCCACCATCTGAATTTAGTTGCATGCAGATCATAGTTTGGCCACAGCAGAAAATACTCCGTCTCTGCTGTACCTAAACTTCTCCGGCGACCTGATTTCGGTGGGCGGACGAAACATAAAAATGCCCCCCTCACCATTAGAGACGTCTCCTATGGGGAAAGGGGCATTCTTTTTAATTTTCCAAAAGAAAATCCTGCTTCGGAATTTTCTTTTCGAATGAAAAAAAACATGTTTGATGGACGGCTCCGTCAAACTTGAAAAAGCATTGACAGGAACTGCCGTGATGACTGCTGGCTTGGCGGTCATTTCTAAATTTGGCCGACGGGGACTCCATCAGGGCACCTGAGTATTTTACCCAATCCACCAAGATATAAATTGGCCTGTGAGTTCACTAATGGTTCATGTTAAAAAACTTTAAAGAGTACTTTTCAATGAAATGCTATGATGCGGCGTAGTAATGTCAAAGCTTCGACATGTTAAAGAAATAACATTTTGGGAATTTTGAATAGACTTCATCATATTTTATGGGATGTTTGTTGTATGATTTACATAGCAAACATTTACAGGGCTCGGCTGCTGCACGGGCTCTAAGAGCCGAGGCAGACCCTTGGCTCGGCTCTGGCTTGCCTCTCCCTGATATTTTGTTGACTCACCTACCACTAGTTTCTTAGAGTACATGTATGTCGAAGGTCAAACTCAGATTTCAAATCTTCTCCAATTGAGAGTTCAGGCAGATGCAAGTCTGCTTTGCAGAAGCTTTTGACACAAGGATTGATTTTAATTTTGATACAAATTTTCAATGCATTAACGACATTTGTAAATCTGTAGCTGCAAAACCAGAGGAATGCATTTGCAAGCAAAGTCCTTTTGAGCAGAATAAAAGCACTGAATATTGGAATAAATAAAGGAAAAGGTGTGTATCTCAAGGTTGGATCAACTAGCGAATCGCACACAATTGGGAAAGCATGATTTGTACTATGCACAGTTTCTGACTTATAATGTCCACCACCAGTTAAGAAACTGTGATCTGTATTGAAAATGTTTTTGTTATGTTTGTATCATGAAAGTAGCAGATAGTGTGTCCTATCTGTGACGATGGAAGCCAAGTGGAGCTTTTCCGCATGCCAGTCTCATCGGGGTGTCTGATCCAGTTAGGGTGTGTGTTACATTTTACTTTGGAAGGAATGGTTTTGTAGAAGTTCAGGGGTGCACAGTTTCTTATCTTGGGGTGTCTGATCCAGTGAAGGTGTGTGCTACATTTTACTTTGGGAGGAATGGTTTTGTAGAAGTTCAGGGGTGCACAGTTTCTTATCTTGGGGTGTCTGATCCAGTGAAGGTGTGTGCTACATTTTTACTTTGGATGGAATGCCTTTGTAGAAGTTCTGGGGGGCACAGTTTCCCATCTTTTTGTGTGAAAGAAGAGAGGTACGTGTGCTTCAACTAGGCCCCAGAAACACAAGAGCAGACAAATTAGCACAGCAGGTGTTCTGGCATATGTTAACGTGAACAATGCTTATTAAATAAACACCACTGTTATTTTCTCTAACTGGAAAAGCATAATTATACACTAGTCTACATATACGTTGTCGTAATGGAGCCTGGCAAAACTGTCCTTTTATAGTGTAACCTTAGTGCTCTTCGACTGCAAAGATTTGGGGTTTTCTTTCAAAATGATGGATTAAACCCAGATCTGTGACTGGGGGTGAGCATCTGAAAAGTTCAGCGATCCATCCATCATTTCCTTGTGTTTGCTTTTTTCATAATGACATTACCATAGTTACCTGACTCTGTTAACCAATCAAGAGCTTGTACCCTTTCCCATTGTCTTTTTTGGTCAAGCCTGGGCAGCGCATGCGCTCCTCTGCGAGGCATGCTGTATTGAGATATGGCATAGAAGCTCTACCCATTTCCTGACCATCTTTTCAATTGGATCTTGTTACTGTCCTTTCGAAATTGCTGGTTTTCGTTTGTGAATAGGCTTAGTAGTCCCTCCTTGCTAACACCTTGTCTGCATTTGTAATCTCCCATAATGAATTTTTACTTGTGCTGTTACACGGTCTGCTTTATCTAGTCGGTGAGCACTATTTTATTAATGATCTTCCATATTCCAGTCACGGCATTGCAGCACACCACCACCTTTTATATTGTTATAAGTTAGGTCTTTTTTTAATTTCCATCGCAGTCTGCTTTAACTATAGCTCATTTAATTTATGGTGTGGTCCGCTTTCACTTTATCATCCACGCTTATTTATTCATTTAATATACAGTGCCGCTTTCACTTTAGCAGCCGCGATACCTAAGCTTTCTTTATTTATATTTACACTTTGTGTAATATGTGCCCCATATGCGCTTTCACTTTAATGTTGTCCAAGCCACTTTCTTTGGACACTGCTCACTGTAACCTGACAATGGCGAACAGTGTCTAAAGAAAGGGACGCTGCCACCATTAAAGTGGTCTCGCATTTGCAAGAGTTTGAGCTATTAGCATTAGAAATTACAATGCTTTTGTATATCTGTTGCTTTGAAAAACACATAAATAAAAGGCATTAGCATTTACAATGGTAATAGCTTAAAATCTCGGAATTGCGATACCTATTGCATTGAAAATACTTGTTCTGTATGTAACCGTGGGGGCCTTTCTTAATCCCAAACTCCTTCGAGTGTGGACCTCAACCGGGAAGGCTTAAGTACCCAGAGCACACCCGAAGCTCAGGTAGGGTTTCTCTAGAATTAACAGTGCCAGAGATGCATACACCTCTTGCACTGGAGGCCACAGGTGGGCAGGGTCAGTGGTGTGTCTTAGATCCCTCTCCTTCCTCACCTTGTGTAGAAATATCTCTTCTGGATGATAGTGCCGGCAAGTGCTGCCCACTCTTGGCCTCATCCGCAGGCAATAACATCCCCTCCTGTCTTCCAGTGGCCTTTCAGTACACAGGAAGGCCCTGCAAGGAGCAAGCTTGCCAGACTTTAGTAGTATTCCCAACTGGGTCCACCCATCGGAGGAAATGGGGAGGGGAGGTATATAGGACCAGCATGTGGCCTCAGGTTGGGGAGTATAATAACATGCATGCTGTTGTTCTAGCGTATTTGTCTCATGGCACTTGCTTTGAAGTCTCTGTATGTTTAACACGTTGCGTGCTGGTGACGGAACGGTTCCGTCACGAGCCTCTGGTGGGCTGTGCTGGTGATGGAACGGTTCCGTCACGGCCCGCTCGCCTCGCCTGCGCGGCGCTGATTTCGCACCTGCGCGGCGTGTTCTATTAAGCGGGCGGGGCCATGACGGACCCGTTCCATCACAAGCACAGCCCACCCGAGGCTCGTGACGGAGCGGTTCCGTCACGAGCACGGGAGCGCCGCGCGGCCCCCCATCCTCCTTAGCACTGCGGCGGAATAGACGCCGCAGCTAAGGGGTTAATGTGGGTTCTATGTTCGAGCCTGACGCGACTTGGAGCGCTCACCCGCTGGCTAGGCAGATGATGGATGGACTCCTGGCTGCGCTCCTGGCTTAGCAGAGAGAGTTAATAGGTTCTTGAAGAAGGCAACCAAACGGCTTTGGCCACTCATCTAGATGTGGAGGAGTTTTTGAGGCAGAACTTTGGGAGTATTCTGTTACACCACATGGTACCACTAGTGTTTCACCTTTTATACTAGTAAGGAAACACACTCAGAGATTGAATTTATGCTCAGATTGGTTGAGGGTGAGCTTTCTCACTTTTACTAATAAAATCAATGTGAAAGAACTTCTACGCAATATGGATAACTGGGTCCTGATCAAGAAACCACATAAAGTGCAGATAGAAGATTCTAAATTCATGTCTCCTGTGAAAATTGCCAAGGTTTCCAAGGGTGATGTACTAACTGATGACCAAGGCTAGTGGCGCAAACGACGACTGGTGAAACAAATGCAGAAACAAGCAGATATTTTGTGAAGATCAAAATCTCCAGTGTTGTCAGGACAACTTAACGGGTCATGGCGGAAACACAATGATGGAAAAGAGGTTACTGCTCCCAAAGTCGAGTCCTTCACAGAGGCCAACTAGACTGGTTCCGTCGTACAGTGCCCTGCATAGGCAGTTGGTCTCAGTGGAGGATTCTGTGGACAAAACTGATTTGTTTTATTTTTTGCTCCACAATGAAGTTGTTTGTAGTAGACCAACTCGCAAAGTAAAATTTTCAACGAGATTTAAGGACTTTTGTATGCATTAGTTCATTTAGTTGTTTTACATTGTAATTCTTTTGTGTTTAATTTATATTTTGGTTCGTTTATAAAGGGGAAGATGATGTAATAATATGCATGCTGATGTTATAGTGTATTTGTCACGTGGTACTTGCCTCGAGGTCTGTGTTATTTTAATGTGGGTTCTATGTTTGAGCCTGACGCGGCTTGTAACGCTCGCCCGCTGGCTAGGCAGTTGGGGGATGGACTCCCGACTGTGTACAAGTCTGGATGATGACTCCTTTCTGAAATAAACTTCTGGATTTTACTTACCTTCTTCTGCGCCTTCTCTTTCCACGTGAAGGGAACACGACATCCGCTCCAAGGATACGGAACTACTCCATCTGCTGACCTCGGCAGCCATTTTGTAAAGCCCTCACTCCTATAGTTAGTAATAGAAACTGAATGTCCATTTCTACTCTGGAAGGAGAGAGTGCATCTCAAGGTAAAGTGGGCTCTGTAACCTGTATCCAGATAAAACTCCATTCTACGTATACAATATTGGCTGTACCACTGTTTGGGGTCTTGCTTTGGCCTCTTCACCATTAGTGCTTTTCCTTTTCCCAACAAAATGGAGCATTCCAGGAAATAACAATGTAAATGAAATATCTGATCTACATCCTTCTACAGTTGTGTATTATTGTAAAGTACGATTTTCAGAAGAGAGTAATGATTACACTTTCTTTAATGTTTCCCATTTGTAAATGTACATCCCCACGTCATAATTACAGTAATAAAGACCATTTTCATTGCACTCACAGATAATATATTCCTGTTGTAACAAACATCTCTATTTTAACTCCACATTTTTATTTCAGAAACTGATACTTTCATTGCCTCAAGCATACACACATTTTAAAAGGTTCGTGCGCTATTAACAAAAATGAAAGTATATCAATTTGAAGCATAATTTCAACAGCTCGTGCTGCCATTATGTTCTTAAGATACTATGTAAATTAAACAAGACAATTTGGACAAATTGGAATCGTTACACGTATGTTACAATTGCCCACAATTGTACGATGCTTTCGTAGAAATGCCACTTTCTCTAGCCGCGATAATCTCGATTACATTTGCACCAGAATTGGAGTTCCAAGTGTTGGGGTAATTTTCAACAGATAAAAACAATTGCAATTTGTAGGGACCTCTGTATGTCAGAACAGCTTAAAATGTAGCTTTATTATGTTAGGCCCCATAGGAATCAAGTGATAATAGTGCACCTGTAAATACCAGTTTTATCAAGGGATATCACCTCCTGAAATAAAAACTTTTAGAGGGCCTAAAATGGAAATATTACGTTTTTTAGCACAAGGCTCAATATCAGTGTAAAGTTAATAAACAAGTAATTGAGAGCGTTTCAAAAAGAGCAAAAAAACAACAAGGGGACTACTTTAAGAGCTCAGCTTATGTTTTAAGCTCCAGGCTTCAAAGAGGCCATCGAGTGAATGGTGGCAGAATGCACCTAAAAATCCCAATTTATGTCATCAAACAAAGCAACGTTCTAGAACGCATATTGTTGGTTACTGCGAGCCATGCCTGCCTGGGGAAAGAGAACTGTGGGGCATATTATCAAGAAACGGCGATAAAATTATGGCCGCTTTAGAGGCAGTTGTCAACATGGGCTTCTATTGGAATTCTCAAGGGCATATCATCAAGCCCATTATCGCCTCTTTAGCTGCAGTTTTCTCGTGCTAAAGCGTTGATAATTTTAACGCCGTTTCTTGATAATATGCCCCTGTGTTTTTGCACTTGATGGCCCTGTGATGGTTCCTTCCCCTGGAATCTGTGACTGCCACCCAGGCCTAAATATAGACCTTCCCTAGGAAGATAGTAACACCTCTCAACGGAGCCATAGGAATTATTCAAAGCCTGGACATGAGGCTGTCCTACTACATCCACATTCAGGAGATTTGCAGTGAATGTTCTAGAGCTAATGCTTAGTTTGTAAAAACAAAAGAAATCATAATAATAAGTTCCAGGTGCCTCGTCAGGAGTCCTCTGCAGCTTGCACCACTCATAGTCCTGCTCTGCCAGTGGCAGTACCAACAAAACTACTGATCATCACACTCTATGGTCATGGAACACAGAGCCGGGGTAGGTGCAGAGGTGCACACAACACCGCCATTGAGTCGCTAATTAGCGGTTCGCTTTGTTTGTTTCCATTAAGATGCGTACTCACCCAAATCAGGTCAGTTGGGTTTTCAAGGTAGATTCTTGGTTTCTATCATATGTTGTGACTGATTACGAGAAATTCAAATAAACGGTACGAATCAGTTGCAGTAGTGTCGGTTGTTTTTTTTCCGTTCCTGGCGAATTACCATAAGACCCCTTTGGGCTACAATAGGCAAGAAACATGCTGACCATACTCTTTAGAACTTAACCATGTCTGTTCCCTAGGACCATTGAATCCTATACGAGCAACACTATATGTTTTAATCAGGGTAGTAAGCTACACAAATAAAGTTTACTGAAACCTAGCATCCCTACGCCTATTTTTAAAAAGAATTCTTTCTCTCCACACTACACAAACACGTCATACCACACATACCCACACTTCATCAATCAGCAAATCAAAAAGATCTCTGGCAAAGAGCCCCCTTGTGGGTGCCTGTCGGGCATTACAGTGTAGGCCCGACAAGGAGCATGCCCAGATGATGAAGCATGGCACCTCTCGGGTGTGTGAGGGCACTTGCTCCTATTGAAGCATATTCCACTGACCTGTTATCTCATTAGTACTTTATCCCTTTCTAGTAACTTCACACCCGTATATTTCAAATACTTTCGAAAGGATCACTTGTGCTGGACCTGTTCAAAAGCTCCTGGTTCCTCTTATTTAAACTCTTCTACCTATAGAACCTCATGTTATCTCTGTATAATTCCTGATATTCCATGCACATCAGGAAGCTACTGTGATTGTTTTTGTTCCAACAAATAATGCACGGCTGAGCCTTTACCTCCAGTCATGGGTACCAAATGCTAAATTTCTGCTGCACTTCCTTGTCTCTCTGGATATGTTTGTGTGCTTTCCTCAGCCTTCTCTTCATCAATCACTCTGTGTTTATGGTTGTCCCATATTCTTTGACACCCCCACCAAGCCCAGGGCCGGCTCTAGGGTGGTGCGACCGATGCAACCGCACTGGGCGCTGACTTCAGGTGAGGGGGTCTATTTGGAGTATATTATAGTTTTAAAAGCACCTGCTGCCGCGCTCCTGGCCTCCAGCAATTTCAGGCAGCAATAAAAATGTCAAGATCACCCCGGTGATTAATGTTCTTAGTAACGAGATGGGAGGTCTGTCTAGTGAAAATTTTGGCTCATGGTAAGCTGACGCGGAAGTTTAATGTTCCTGCTACAAAGAACATGTATGATTCAGATCATAAATTGCATTTAATGTAAATAGGTCAGTGTCTTTCTGCCTTTGTCTAAGAGATCCTTTGTTATTTGCAGTTTATAAGTTATAATCCTAACATAGAACAGTGAGGCATTACTCAAAAAGCTGCATGCAAACTGCAAGGTATAGATTAGAGCTTTATGATTTGTTCCCCAATCTTTTGTTATCCTAATGTTGGAGAAAGGGTTCATGTGGATAGAAATCAATTCTGATTGTTAAAGAGAACCCCCCCCAACCATGGTGCTACATTTTAAATTCTTAGTTTGTGCTTATACTCCTAAACCATCCTGCCTACAGTATGGATGACATGTGACTCCTACACCTTGTAGCCCTCTGTCTTATGTAACATTTACCATACACTGATTTACACACCTATGATTGATTGTCTCTGTGTAGTGTGTGTGATGTAAAGTGCTCTGACACCCTACACTGTTATGAGTGGTGTCGGAGCTATAAAAAAATTAAATGGATCTGAGAGAGAGCGGTTATGGAGACTTGATGGGCATTGCTAAAGGGTGAAGGAATCTGTGGCTGAGGCGGTCATCGGGGGCGCTACAAACTTTGTCGCACTGGGCGCCACCAGCGCTAAAGCCGGCCCTGCCAGGCCCCTCCCCCATCTGAGTGCCTAACGCACGCAAACACTGAAGTTAATTAAAGCAAATACGACATGTAATTGTTAATCACTCCCACCCTTCAATATTGCTTTCTTAGAACCACAAATGCCTAAACAAGAGACATGCTGAAAAATCAAACTGTTCTGAACTCAATGATGGGTTTGCTGTGTCCTAGAATATGGCTCTCTAGGGTTTCCTAACGAAGCATGCTGAAAAGCCTCATCCATAATGCTCCTAATTAAATATTAAAATCGAGTTCCACAGCTGAACAAATTAAATGTTGTTACACAATACCTTTCTTAACCCCCTGAAGAAAGAACTGTGAATAACAAAAGGAAGGCAGCTCAAGTCACTGAAGCACAGAGGTGTGTTTGATTTAGAAATTGTATAGGACACGGGAGAATTTGAAATGCAAATAGGGAATAGGGATTTGAAAATGAATATCTCTCTTTGGTATTCCTGCTACCGCTACATTGAGCAGTGCCAGCCCCCAGGTGAAATAGGATTTTGTGTAAGTGATTCATAATTTCGTTCATTCAAAGGTGTGTGCTCTATTAGTGTGTCCGATTATATACACATTTTAAGCTCGGAAGTTTGACCAAGTACAACACCAAGACATCCAAATGGTCAAAAGAATTCTCAGGACCCTAGAGATAGCTCTATCTACATAAAATAATGTTTGCAGACATGTTTAAAGAAAGAGATTAGGGGGCCCATTAGGATGGCGGGCGGATCGCCCACGCCAGGCCGGCGGTAGCGATCCACCCGCCATCCTTGCCGGAATGACCCCCGCCACATTAGTATGGCTGGGGGGTCCGTGGCGGACGGAAAGACAGTCCGACACTTTTCAGCCCCAGTCGCCTTGCGACCGGGGCGGAAAAGGGTGTATATGGTGGTGTTGTCTATCAGACACCCCCAGCCATACTACCATGGGCATTTTCCAATGCCGCCACGGAAAGGCTTGCAGAGTCTACTTTGGGAGCACCCAAGGACTCCGGGGGGGGGGGGGGGGGGGGGGATGCACATGGGGGGTAACACCCTGCATTTCAAAGGACAACGTGGCAGGCACCGCGCTGTGCCTGTCACGTTGTGCTTTGAAATGCACAATATGTATTTTTGACATTGTGGCGCCCGTCAACCTAATGACCACCTTAGTCTCACTAAGCAGATTCAACGCCTTTCTGCTCCGATTCTCCTAGTTAGGTACTGCATAGCAATCCAAATTGGAAATAATGCCCTCAGTCTGTGAATAAATGTGTGTTTTTTCAGAACTTTGACCCTAGATTTTCCTACTTGTGGCAAAAAAGGAGCACCCCACAATGATCCCCTCATCTGAATCTGTTGATTACTTTCCTGGTGGACTCCATTGCAATAGCTGATAATCAAACTTTTGCGGAGGTTTCAAATGATGGAGACACGCCTTCCCAAAATTCCAAAGCTTCCCGCCGTTAAGATACTAAATAAACAAACTGAAAGCCTTATATATTTTTTCACACTTCTATGGTATTTGGCTGTGTTTGTATATGCACGTCTTAGGAGTGATGAGTGAGAGATTGTTTGCTTATTTAATTCCTGGAGAAAAGCTTGGTTTGCAGAACCCTGTCCCCTTGGTTTGAAGGGTATCTCTCGTGGGGCCTCATTTATGAAAAGTGACGCATCGCTGCGAGAAAACAGCGATGCGTCACTTTTCATTGCGACCTCCTTGCGACCCCAATGATGCGTCATATTTACAATATGACGCATCATTGCGCAAGGAATTACAGATACGTCAATATTTCTGACGTATCTGTAAGCGCAAAAGTGACGCATTGCTGGAGTGTGTCACAAAAGTGACGCAACTCCAGCAATACGTCCTTTCACATGGGGAAAGCCCTATGTGAAAGGGCTTGCGTCAGTCTTACGCCTGCTGTGAGGCAGGCGCAAGATTTTGACGCAACAGCGTCCTATAAGGGACGCAGTGAAATCTCATAGATTTCACTGAGTCACTATTACAAGGCTTTTTGCGGGGGAACGCCCCCTCTGCATACATTATACATGACGCAGGTATAATGTAGCGCAGGAGTTTACAAAGTGACGCATCTGCTTAGATGCGTCACTTTGTAAATAGTGCACAACAGGAGGCATGTTTTACGCCGCCGATGCGTCACAAAAAGTGACGCACCGGCGGCGTAAAAGTGACGCACGGCCTCATAAATGAGGCCCCTTGTTTCCAACATCCCTTCCCAAGGGTTGTATGACACAACAACGCATGCCATTTAACACGCATGCCTTAACCATGCGGTCTTTGCAACAACTGCGTCTTTATCACGCATGCCTTTACCATGCATGCATTTACAACTAATTTTGTTGCAAAGGCATGATTGGTAAAGGTATATGTGTAGTAAACATCCCACCCCAGTCCCCCCTGCCCTGAGCCCTAAAATTAGTTTGTCCTGACTGTGTTGTAATCTACCCACCCCAGCCCAACTAACTACACTGACTCCCCCCACTCTGAGTCCTAAAACCCCAAAAAATTACCCCGACCCCAGCACCTACGCCCTGAGTCCTAAAACTGGCCCCCAGGCTTGAAAACTGCCACTTCCCCTCCTGCCCTGATCCGTAAGATACTTCCCCCTAGATTAAAAAACGACCCCAACCCCAGCTCCTCTCCCTGAGCGCTAAAACAAGCCCCACCCCTAAAAGCTTCCCCCACCTCCCCCTAGGCCCAGCACAACTTACCAAGCCTCGTCCTGGTCTTTCCTCTTGCCGTGATCCTCCAGTTCCTCTCCTCGCCCATCCACTTAGACAGCTGTTCCACTTGAGGGGAAACGGCATGCATGCTTAAGCCTGTGTTGTAAAGGCCATTTCCCCTTCCCAAAACATTAGGCACCAGTTGATGTATTAAATGTTTTTTGCACTCGAGGGGCACTATGGTATTACAGAAGGGGCAGCAGAATATTTTGTGACTCCTTCTGTGCTACTACTAACGCTGGTGCCCATATTATGCCAGAGATATCATAAGAGGGCATACCCTCATTTGCATGGTGGCATGACCCCTATGCAAGTAAAGAATCTGCTCCTGCTCCAAATTATAAACACATGGCTTTAGGAGATGCGCTAAAAGTGCACCACAGAAAGTGGTACACCTATGTGAGACCTATTGGCTTAGCCAATAACGTATAGCCATACTGTGCATCAGCCTGGCTGATGTACAGCATGGCTAGAAGTTAGTGGCAGGGCATAGAGTAGCACAGAGTAGAGTGGTGTAGAGTTGAGAGGCATAGACAAGAGTGGATTAGAAGAGAGTGGTGTAGAGTGGAGTGGCATCAGAGTAGCGCAGAGTGGAATGGCGAAAAGCAAAGTGGCGCAGAGTAAAGTGGCATAGAATAGAGTGGAGTGGCAAAGTGTAGAGTGGCATAGAGTGGAATGGTGTAGAATGAAGTAGCGCAGAGTAGAGAGGCATAGAGTAGAGTGTCATAGAGTGGAGTGGTTTGGAGTGGCACAGTGGAGTGGCGGAGAGTGGAGCAGCATGGAGTGGAGTGGGATAGAGTAGAGTAGAGTAGAGTGAAATAGAGTGGCATGATGTTGTTCCGGGCCAATACGACTCCTCAGGATTGAATGGATGCTCAAATGGTATCCACCTCTCAACCGCCCTAAATCTGCATTTACACAATAAGCAGACTTATAGATGGTTAAGCGAGGGAAGTTTGTGAATATCAAGGAAGGAAAGGATGGGGACAGCGGGGAGGGAGATCTGTCAGAAGACACAAGACAGAAAGGATAATTAGCTTGACTCCATAATCCCTTCCTTTCTATATTAAATACACAATTCTACATTACTAACCTGTAAAGAAAAATACAATAATCAGGTATGCAGAAGGAGTGTACATAGTATCTTTCCTGGTCATGAAGCTGAAAGAACAACAGAATACGTAAGGATCCTATATAATATTATCAGCACATATCCTTACAGATGGAGAAACCCAAATACCTTTCATGCCGAAAGAAACCTCTTTAACCATACACACTCCTGCATATAAGAAAAGAAAAGAAAACAGCAGGCAACGGTTAAAACAACTGCATGTATCAATACCACCTTTACGTTGACCTCAGCCAAAATGAGCATGAAACTTCACTTGAAATTCAATTTGTTCATAACCATGAGATCAGTCTCACTGATTATAGAAGAGAAATCTTTTATCTTGTTTCTCCTCCACAAAACCTCTATTACTTTGGTTCCGTTACTTAAGACATTGTACACCATGCCAAAGTAGAGGTAAACGTTTTCTTCACCACAATTCAGAAATAATAATCAAGCTTATTTCAAATTCATTAGTGATGGCTAAAAGTCAATACCATTTCTTGCTACCACGATTCTCTCCCTCGCATGAACTTCACAAACCAGCCGGTTTTGTAAAGCCCGCCAACGAAGGGGAAGAAAGCACCTATAAGGATCCAAGGTATATATTCATATGTTCCTTTCACAAAAACATTGATGCGTCTAGATGCCTGGCATCAACTTCACAGTCCCCAGATTCAGTCTCGAATTATCCAAACAAAGACAAGAGTATAGTCCAGACTGCTATACTCAGATTGCAGAGTTACCAGTCCGAACGCATCCAACACAAAACAACCGTGCCCAATCCTGGCGCACGCAACAGAAGTCCGGACACCAGCTGATGCTGACTCCGGGGATGGAACACAACGGATCCTCGGTGTAACAACACCCTTACCGCACCAGGAATTCTGCCTCACAACACGGGAACCGCAGGGCAAGAATAATCGGCAGCGTCCTGCCCGACTCCACCAGCAATATGCGTTTCCGCCCACGTAACCCGGATACAATCGGATCACGTCGTGCCCGGCGCACCTCCTACTGGGAAATGTAGTTTGCGGCCGATATTTCGCCGTCTGTGCCCCATAAAGTCTCAATGCCCCCTAACAGATGTAGATTAGAATGGTGTACAGTAGAGTGGCATCAAGTGGAAGGGTGTGGAGTGGGGTGGTGCAGAGTTGAATGGCATGTAGTGGAGGGTTGTGGAGTGGGTTGGAGTAGAGTAAAGTGACATAGAGTAGTACAGCTGTGGGTGTAAGTAACTTAACCCCTTCGCCGCGGGGCTAATTCCCCTGCGGTGCGGGGGATAGGGTCCACGCGCAGTGCCGCAGTGCTTGTGACGAGCTCGGCTCGTCATGCAGCACAGTGGCGCTGTGCTCATGACGGGCTCAGCTTGTTATGACTCCGCCCACTCAATGGAACACCCCGCACAGGAGGGGAATTATCCCCACGTGGGTGTTGCGCGGCAGTCAGGACGAGATCAGCTCATCATGAGCACAGCGCCACTGTGCCTCATGACGAGAGGAGCTCGTCATGAGCACCGAAAGTGCAAAACAAGGAACCAAGTTTAAAATCGATGTAAATGTATGAGGCATAAAAGGGATGAATGGCTGAAGGGCAACAAAAATAGGCATGTGGCGGCAAGCATTATGAAGGTGTAAATGTGTTGATAGTGTGGTAGTTATACATTATAACAACTTAATTGAACCCATGTAAAATGTAATTTTATTTTAGTTGTACGAGTAAGCCAAAAGATGCAGGTGCAGATAAACAATGTCCAAAAATGCATTTGAAAACAGAATGATTGGAGAAAGCAGTGCAAGAACTGGAAACAGAGGAAGTGTTCTGCAACGCCCTCCTAAGTCACAGCGTGATCAGTTGATGGGCACTTATTACGTTGAATCAATCTGTGCATAGTCCATGCTCCACAGAAAGAAAAAGGAAGTGACTCGAGGCATGCCCTGGTCAATTAGGAGGCTGCAATGAAGAGTGACAACGAAGTCAACAAATGGTAATCAATTAGCAGGCTGCAAACCATTTCTTTTAAACAATACTCCTCGCAAGTGAGAACACATGCAGCACATGCGCTATCACAGGTTAGATCTACAAGGCTCGTGCGCTTCGCTATTTACCTCTGCCAAGCATTTGTCTCCTGTAAGCCTAGTGAGGCAAGGATACTACCCCTCTATCATTGTTGGGGCTCTAAGACCTACCAGTAGCCCAGCATGGTTCAGCAATTTATAGTGGAGACAAACATAATCCACCAGGTAAACTGAGGATGCAAAACCACTGGAGATAATTTATGAATGCAAAACGGTGCGGTATTAATGGCCCGCACACGGATTGGTTTTCAGAGGGCGCTTTCTTTCTATTCCAATTTTATGGACATGCTGGGTTTAAAGTTGAACGCTAAAAAAAGCTTTGTTATGTCATGCGGGAGGGGGTAAAATTTGAAGAAAAGCTATCAGGCAGGAGGGACTAAGGTGGAAACAATCAATTTGTTTAGCTATTTGGGCGTCCTCTTTGATAGATCCGGTTCCTGGGCCCCAGCGGTCAAAGCTAGGAGCTTACTTTTTATGAAGTCTATTGAGGCCCTAGAAATGTTTTCTAAGAAACTGGGGAAAAGGCAGCCGAGAATCTTAGTAAAGATCTAGCAAGCAAAATGCGTGAGCATAGCCATGTATGGTGCTGGCATTTGGAGTTTCCATGGTAGCTCAATAATCCAACGTATTGAAAACACTTTTCTAAGGTTTGTTTTAGCAGTCCCAACTAGTGCCCCGGTTTTTAATTGCCATTCTGAGCTGGGGCTGGTTTATATTTCCGATTCAATTAAGGCCCATCCTTTACTGCTGTGGCACAGAATCTGGTCTTCAGAGAGTACGGGTCTTAAAAGAGAAATAATAAGAGATGCAATGAGCCTAGAAAATGCCCAAAAACTTTTATGGCTAAAATACAGCAAAAAAATGTTGAACGACATTGGCCACCTGGTATACTATACTTCTCCTGACAATAGGAGGTCCATCAATCGCAAGGAGTTTAAAAAAGTGTGTATGAACCACTTGGAAGAAATCAGGTTAACCTTTAACCAGGTTGTGAACCAGGGTCAGCGGACTCGTTAATTCTCGCCTCGGTGCCTACTCTAACCTGGGATCACACTCGGCAACTCTGGGCATTAGCTTGCCTCATCTCCACAACGGCCCCCCACAAACGCCGGGGAGGTCTGGTTTCACCTTGGAGATACCCAGGAGGGAACATCTCACAGGCAAAGCCAGGACGGGTTCCCCAGCGGTCTATAGCGCCAGGACGCCTTCGGGTAGCAGTGCGCTTTACAAGACACACACAATTACATTTGAGATTGACAAACCCATGGTGGTTATACACCAAACCATCACCATTACATGTGAGATTCAACCGCATTTGCTACACGTAATGGATGGGTATGAAAGATATCTATTGACTAGATTCAGATTCGGGACCTTTCATCGCTTGATTTCCCTCCCTGTTATTAATGACTGGTCAAGGGAACCTCGCTGCTGCCCTTGTGATAACATCTCCCTGAAGAGTACCATACATGCAATTTTGTTTTGTAAGTACTACAGCAGTGAAAGGCGCAGATGGATAATACCCCTACTTAAACAGGGAGGATGGAGGCAATGTCGCCCAGCCTTCATGCACCTACAGATGCTGGGCAATTTTTACTGTATTGGCTCAAAGGTGGGCTATTTAAAGAGTGTGATGAGGGCCAGGACATTTTTAAATAACTGAATTAATGGACTTGTAATGTGATGGCCCTTTCCATTGTTAAATTGATTAATTAGGATTGTTCCAGACAACTAGGAATTTACTTCATTTGCACTTTATAAATGTTTGGTCAATTTCCAGTGATAACTTTGCATTAACGAATCTCTTAGTTTTAATGATGATGAGGTACTTATTTTTAAATGTATGCTTTTATGATTTTAAAGCTTAAAATCGAATAAAGCTCATTTCTGATCTGATCTGAATACAAAATAAATCAAATCATTAGGATGCATAGCTAAGCGCATTGAGCATGGGACTTTGTTCTTTCAGTGTGCATCCAGGAGAGTGTGATGCTCCTATGCCCCCCTAAGGTTTGTGTGTGCATGTGCGTGTGTGCGTGTGCATGAGGCTGAGTTTAGGAGTATGTGTGGAGGTTTGCAAGAATCTCTCAGTCTCTAGGAAGTTTTCATGGCAAACATTACAACTGACTTTGATAAAGGGACTCCTATGGCATATAATACCCTTGGCTGGAATAAGAGGGATATGTTTGGCATATTGTGGCATTCACTTTAATAAGGCCAATACCTCGGTTAGGTCATTGCACTGACTCATGGTAACTCTGACCAACATAAAGGGATCCATAGGCACAAATTGTGCTTTTTCAGAGTATTTCAGAATGATGTTTGCGCCTGGGGGAATATGTGTTAAGTTACTGACAATTACAAGTTGAGATAATTTGGGACACATTAAGGGCAATTATGAAAGATTTCAAGAAACAATTACAATGCATGCCTTTACAATGTAGTTTTTACATCGCAACTGGTGAACAGTAAAAATATCTATTTTTTAATATCGAAGTAGATTTATATCGAGTTTTACATATTGTAGGGACAGAATATCGACATCATGAATATCGACAACCAGAATATCGAACTTAAGGTAAGAAGTATCGATGTTGCAAATATCGATGGTTAAATTATCGGTCAATAATATTGATATTTATATTAGTGTTATGTATTTTATAATGTATTTTATATGTATGTGTTCTATATTTTTTTGTTAAGTATTGTACTGTTTTTTTTAAATATATGTATAAATGTTTTAGAAATGAGTCATTTAAAAAAAAGTAAATTATACGTTTTAGTACCGTAGCGGGTTGTGGGTTTATAAGGGAATAGTGTGGGAAGTAATTTAATTATAGTAAATTAAATAATAATTTTCATGAATTATTAAATATTTTTAATTACATTTTGTATTTTAGTTCTGTAGCGGGTTGTGGGTTTATAGGGGAATAGGGTGGGGAGTAATTTAATTTTAATTAAGTAATTATTGATTTTTAATTATTGGTATTAATAATTAATTTATTGTTAATTAATTACTAATTGGTTATTCATTATTATTAATTGATAAGTATATCATGTGCATTCAATTACTATTGGAGTGGGTAGTGGATTTATAGGGGAATAGGGTGGGAAGTAATTTATTTGTAATTTAGTAATGAATAAAAAAATGATTGGGTATTTCTAATTATTTTTTGTTAATTAGTTATTAATTGGTTATTATGTTTTATTAAATATTATTCATTGGTATTGATAATTAATTTTTGGTTAATTCATTATTAATTGGTTATCACTTTGTATTGAATATTATTTTATTGGTATTGATAATTAATTCGTTGTTAATTAATTATTAATTGCAATTTTTTTATTAATTGATAAAATTAAATTAATTGTGTGACATTCTATGTAGAGTATGCTGTGTGTTTATTGGGGAATAGGGTGGAAAGTATTTAATATTATTAAAGTAATTATTAATTTTGATATATTTGTAGTTTTTATTTTATTTATTGTTAATGTATTAATAAATCATTTTATTACAATATTTATTTGAATTATAAATATCTTATTTTTAACAGCTACTGTTGCCATCTCAGGAGAGGGAATGGTAACTTTTACTCCTACGCTATTCCCGACTGTTGCCCTCTCTGGAGTGGGAATAGGAATTTTTACCCCTACGCTATCCAACGCTTTCCCTACTGTTGCCCTCTCTGGAGTGGGAATAGTAATGTTTAGCCGTACGCTAACCAATGCTTTCCCTACTGTTGCCCTCTCCGGAGTGGGAATAGTAATTTTTACCCCTACGCTATCCAATTCTTTCCTTACTGTTGCTCTCTCTGGAGTGGTAATAGTAATTTTTACCCCTACGCTATGCAACGCTTTCCCTACTGTTGCACTCTCTGGAGTGCGAATAGTAATTTTTACCCCTACACTATCCAGCGCTTTTCCTACTGTTGCACTTTCTGGAGTGGGAATAGTAATTTTTACCCCTACGCCATCCAGCATTTTCCCTACTGTTTCACTCTCTGGAGTGGGAATAGTAATTTTTACCCCTACGCTATCCAGTACTTTCCCTACTGTTGCACTCTCTGGAGTGGGAATAGTAATTTGTACCCCTACGCTATCCAACGCTTTCCCTACTGTTGCACTTTCTGGAATGGGAGTAGTAATTTGTACCCCTACACTATCCAGTGCTTTCCCTACTGTTGCACTCTCTGGAGTGGAAATAGTAATTTTTACCCCTATGCTATCCAGGGCTTCCCCTACTGTTGCACTCTCTGGAGTGGGAATAGTAATTTTTACATCATATATGAAATTAATTGTGTGAAATTTTATGTAGAATATGTTGTGTGTTTATTGGGGAATAGGGTGGGAAGTATTTAATATTATTAAAGTAATTATTAATTTTGATATATTTGTAGTTTTTACTTTATTTATTGTTAATGTATTCATAAATCATGTAATTACAATATTTATTTGAATTATAAATATCTTATTTTTAACAGCTACTGTTGCCATCTCAGGAGAGGGAATGGTAACTTTTACTCCTACGCTATTCCCGACTGTTGCCCTCTCTGGAGTGGGAATAGGAATTTTTACCCCTACGCTATCCAATGCTTTCCCTACTGTTGCCCTCTCCGGAGTGGGAATAGTAATTTTTACCCCTACGCTATCCAATTCTTTCCTTACTGTTGCTCTCTCTGGAGTGGTAATAGTAATTTTTACCCCTACGCTATGCAACGCTTTCCCTACTGTTGCACTCTCTGGAGTGCGAATAGTAATTTTTACCCCTACACTATCCAGCGCTTTTCCAACTGTTGCACTTTCTGGAGTGGGAATAGTAATTTTTACCCCTACGCCATCCAGCATTTTCCCTACTGTTTCACTCTCTGGAGTGGGAATAGTAATTTTTACCCCTACGCTATCCAGTACTTTCCCTACTGTTGCACTCTCTGGAGTGGGAATAGTAATTTGTACCCCTACGCTATCCAACGCTTTCCCTACTGTTGCACTTTCTGGAATGGGAGTAGTAATTTGTACCCCTACGCTATCCAGTGCTTTCCCTACTGTTGCACTCTCTGGAGTGGAAATAGTAATTTTTACCCCTATGCTATCCAGGGCTTCCCCTACTGTTGCACTCTCTGGAGTGGGAATAGTAATTTCTACATCATATATGAAATTAATTGTGTGAAATTTTATGTAGAATATGTTGTGTGTTTATTGGGGAATAGGGTGGGAAGTATTTAATATTATTAAAGTAATTATTAATTTTGATATATTTGTAGTTTTTACTTTATTTATTGTTAATGTATTCATAAATCATGTAATTACAATATTTATTTGAATTATAAATATCTTATTTTTAACAGCTACTGTTGCCTTCTCAGGAGTGGGAATGGTAACTTTTACCCCTACGCTATTCCCGACTGTTGCTCTCTCTGGAGGGAGAATAGTAATTTTTACCCCTACCCCTTCCAACGCTTTCCCAACTGTTGCCCTCTCTGGAGTGGGAATAGTCATTTTTAGCCATACGCTAACCAACACTTTCCCTACTGTTGCCCTCTCTGGGGTGGGAATAGTAATTTTTACCCCTCTGCTATCCAACGCTTTCCTTACTGTTGCCCTCTCTGGAGTGGGAATAGTAATTTTTACCCCTACGCTATACAACGCTTTCCCTACTGTTGCACTCTCTGGAGTGGGAATAGTAATTTGTACCCCTACGCCATCCAGCACTTTCCCTACTGTTGCACTCACTGGAGTGGAAATAGTAATTTTTACCCCTACGCCATCCAGCACTTTCCCTAGTGTTGCACTCTCTGGAGTGGGAATAGTAATTTTTACCCCTACGCTATCCAGTACTTTCCCTACTGTTGCACTCTCTGGATTGGGAATAGTAATTTTTACCCCTAGGCTATCCAACACTTTCCCTACTGTTGCACTTTCTGGAATGGGAATAGTAATTTGTACCCCTACGCTATCCAGCGCTTTCCCTACTGTTGCACTCTCTGGAGTGGGAATAGTAATTTTTACCCCTATTCTAGCCAGGTCTTCCCCTACTGGTGCACTCTCTGGAGTGGGAATAGTAATTTTTACCCCTACGTTGTTCAGCGCTTTCCCTACTGTTGAACTCTCTGGAGTGGGAAAAGTAATTTCTACCCCTATGCTATCCAGCGCTTTCCCTACTGTTGCACTATGTGGAGTAAGTATACATATTAAGTTTATAAGTATATGTTTAATTTATTTTAATATTATATGTATTAGTTATTATTTTTTAATATGTTTTAATATTTTTAACTATATTTCTTTTAATTATATGTATTATTTACTTAGTTTTACATTATTATTAAAACATTAAAGTAAATGACATTTTTAACATCGTTATTTTTGACAACGATATTTTGTTTCTCAATATATTTGTACTTACCATTATGTAGATTGAAGTTCGATATTTTTGACTTCGATATTTTTGTGTCAATATTTTTTTAGGTCGATTTTATGTCCGCCGATATTCTGTCAGACATTCAACGCAACTACCATCACAACATATGATTTTACAACGCATTGCATTATAACGCATTTTTAGAAACTACCATTACAACGCATACCATTACAACGCCAATACATATATATATGGTCCTCAAAGGTAAGTTAAGCTTCTGGAAGAATCCTGCACACAGGTTTGAAAGGGTGAGCTTTACCTCATGCAGATTTGTAGGGCGCGCCATAATCCAGGAGGGTATCCTGGTAGCAGGAGCGGCCCTTGCAGGTAAGAGCAGTGGGACAGGGTGGGGAGGAAGTCGACAGGCGAGGACAAGGGAAAATTAAATTACATTTAAAAAAAAGAAAAACACTTATCTTGCGCTCTTACCTGCAAGGGCCGCTGCCTGCCTGGGGATTAGCAGGTGTGAGTCTAGGCACACCTAGGGCATAGTGGGACTACTCAAAAAAGTCAGATCTTTCGGCTTCTTGCGGATTTCAAGTGGGAGGAGGCTCTTTTGTGCAGCGGCAGGTAGTTCCATGGTTTAGGAAAAGGTGTTCAGGCGGAAAAAGTAAAAGTGTGAGAGAGGGAAGGTGACCAAATAAAGTACATGCAGAAGGGCTGAGAGAAAAGACAGTGAAGAGGAAGGAGATGACCTGAGAGATGAGACTACGGAGGATTACAAACAGGTGTGTTGAGAAGTAGGCATAGGAGTCTTAGTTATGCTTCCATGGCCACAACCCTTTTAGAGAGCCCACTCTCCAATACATACATTTTTCATCCCATTTATACTTAGTCTGCTACAGCAAAAGAGGTACCAGGCGATAGAACTACAACTAAGGAGCATAAAATAAGGGGCACACATGGGGGCAACGTTTCTATAAGGGCTGATTCATTTGAAACCAGACAGGGGCGCAATAGTGCTTGAAAACAAGGGTTACTTATATCAGTGCAGTTACAAGCAACAAGGTGACAGAAGAAATGCTTGCATTAAAGTCAGATACTCCAACACAAATTTCAAACCATGGGTTTTCACCTACTACGTCACTCCAGACAGAAACCTGCCCTATACAAATCGGTTTCAGTTCTGCCCCAATCAATATTCAGTTCAGCCCCACCTGCCAGGTCAGGTCCCCTCCAGGACCTACCTCTCGGCATACCTATCACACTTAAGGCAAATAAAGCAACAGATAAAAAAGGGGATGGAATAAATTCTTGACTTAATCTCAGTGACTTGCTATTTGCTCTGGCTGCAATCCAGTTTACCATGTTTTGCCTAGTGCGCACTCCAGACCAAGACCTTCCATCTGCAAATCAGTCTTGCTCCTGCTCCAATTAGAAGCAGCATTGGCAATTAGGTACTATGTGGCTGTCTGCACCATGGACAGTTACCTATTCCTATCTTACCTTGTTCTACCTTTTTAGAAATATCATTTTTAGCTTCACTCAACAACACCACAGCACCACCTCAGCATCAGCACAGCACCACTTCAGCATCAGCACAGCATCATCACCTCTGCGCCAGCGCGCCACCTCCAGCACAGAAGCGCAGCCCCACTACAGCATCAGCACAGCACCAGCGTAGCACCAGTGCAGCACAATCACAGCAGAAACTTAGGAGTAACGCAGCACCACTTCAGCATTAGTGCAGCAACACCTGAGCACCAGTTCAGCATCGCCTCAGCACCAACTCAGCATCACTCAGCACCACCTCAGCACCACCTCAGCACCAACACAGCATCACCTGAGCATCATCAAAGCATCGCACAGCATCACAAAGCACCACCTGAGTATCACTCAGCATCACATGAGCACCATCTCTACACAGGGCGAGGAATCATAAGACACACAATTGATGGACAGAATGCAGAACAAATCAAAATATTCACCCCCAGTCAAGAGATCTGGGTTAAATCCATCATTCTTTTGCTCACCATGCCACCCCAGTTTAGACCTGGCCAAATACAAATCAGTCTTGACCAGTGGTCCGTCAATAGTGTGTCTTTTGTCTGGGCATACCTGGCGCACCCTAAGTGCGCCGGGTATGCCCAGATGTGGGTCCTGGGCTCACTGTGCCACTGGAATCAAGCTATCCTGGCTGAAGAGGGGTGAAACCCCGAAACCGGTCCTAGGATGCTTGTTTCCAGGCCAGGAAGGACCTGGCTTGGCAGTTCGGGCTGGACTGTTTCCATGAGGCACAGAGTCAAGACTGATTTGTATTTGGCCAGGTCTAAACTGGGGTGGCATGGTGAGCAAAAGAATGATGGATTTAACCCAGATCTCTTGACTGGGGGTGAATGTTTTGTTTTGTTCTGCATTCCGTCCAACAATTGTGTGTCTTTCACCATCTCTGCACAAGCACACCACCACCTCAGTATCACTCAGTACCACCTCAGCATGAGTGCAGCATTCACCTCAGCACTAGAACAGCACTACCTCAGCATCAGCGAAGCACCACCTCAGCAACATCACAGCACCATCACAGCAACACGTCAGCATCAGCGCAACACCTCTTTAGCACCAGTCAGTGTCACTCAGCACCACTGCAGCACAGCACCACCTGAGCATCTTTTAGCAGCACCGAAGCATGACCACAACACCAGCACTGCACCAACTCACTACCAGCGCAGCACTACCTAAGCATCAGTACAGAATTACCACCTCAGCATCAGCACAGCGCCAGCACAGTATCACTTAGCACCACTACAGATTCACTCAGCAGCACCACAGTACTAGTGTAGCATCTCCTCAGCATCACTCAACATCAAACAGCACCACCTCAGCATTATCACAATGCCACCTCTGCATCAGCGCACCCCACTACAGCATCAGCGCAGCACTACCTCAGCACCAGTGCAGCACCACCTCAGCACCAGCATAGCACCAACTCAGAACCAGTATAGCACCACCTCAGCAGCATCTCAGCACCAACACAGCACCACTTCAGCATTAGGGCAGCACCACCTCAGCACCAGTGTAGCATCACCTCAGCACCACCTCAGCATCACTCAGCACCACCTTAGTATCAATCCACATTACATCCACACAAGCACACCACCACCTCAGAATCACTCATCGCCACCACAGCATCACTCAGCACCGCCACAGCACCAGTGCAGCATCTCTTTAGCATCACTTAACATCACCACAGCACCACCTCAACATCACCACAGCACCACCTCAACATCACCACAGCACCACAACAGCACAGTAACAACTCAGCATCAGTGCAGCACCCCCTCATCAGCAACTCAGCACCAACCCAGTACCACTTCAGCATCAGCGCATCACCTCAGCATCAGTGTAGCACCACCTTAGCATCAGCACGGCACCACCTGAGAACCATCACAGCACCACCTGAGCATCAGCACAACACCATGTCAGCACCTGCACACCACCACCAGCTCAGCCCGACCTAAGCACCAGCACACCCCCATGCTAAGAACTGCTGCATGTAAGAGAATTGAATTGCCTGTATACCTTTTAACTCATTGTTGATTTAAAAACGATGGTGTTCTGTTAATTTGAAAAACTGAACTTTTTACTTTGACTTTCAATTTTAAAATTTAAAATTCATTTAATCAGCACTCACTCTAAAAAACGCCACACTTGCTGGATTGACGCTATCTGCACCACCTTTCTTCCAATCCTGAGTAAAAGGGGGAGGAAACACTCACTGTCAGCAAAGGAAGCCTGTGCTCGTCTTTCACTCCTGCCCGCCCCGGTCCGACGCGGTAGCCAATACCGTTGCGCGGAGGGCGGGTCAGGGAGAGCCAGGCACTTCCTGTGGGGGCACTTCCTGAGCGGTTAGCGCTCTAGTGTATGCTTTTCGCTGGCCTATTTAGCCATCGCCCCCTTGCAAGCGCGCAGCGATCGCGTGCAGCGGCGCCGAAGCGACGTCGAAGACCAGCCAAAGAGCTGCCCGTCTGCGCCCGTCCGCGACAGGACGAGGCATAGGGGCAATGGGCTCTACCCCTTTGGTCTCTGGTATAACAGGTACTAGAAAACTCAGATACTCTGCCCAAACCCTCCTAGATTTAAAACCTTCTGGAGAATGCTGCACTAGAATACCCTGGCAATGTCTAGAGGGCTGCTTTTCTTGTATAAAATGTTGCTTCCAATCATCTGTAGTAAGGAGGAGCACGAATGAAAATATTCCCAAGATAGTACCTTCGGAGGGACTGAAGTGTTTTCTTTTAAATGTTCGGTCTCTCCCAAAGCATCAGCATCAGGTATGGGATCTTGTTTACACCACACAGCCAGATATCTGTTTTTTAACCGAAACATGGATGAAACCTCACACGGTTACAGCAATAACACTAGGGGTCCCATCGGGCTACAAGATTCTACACTTTGATCGAATCAATAAAATAGGCGGTGGCTTAGCCATCATATACAGGGACATACTCAAAGTAACAATACTAGAACAAAGGTCCTGTCCACAACTGGAAATAATGATCTTTAGAATCGCCTCAGCAGGCCACATCTCCTGGAAAGGTGCTTTAGCTTACCGCCCACCAGGATCCAATCCGGATTTTGCTCTCTCCCTTCTAGAGTTGTTAGCCCCCTACTTCAAATCCAAGGAGGATTTCATCCTCCTAGGAGATTTTAATGTGCATATGGACAACCTGACACACCCCGAAACAATCGCATTAACTACAGATCTGTCTAGCCTGGGGTTAAAAGCTATGAATAGCGGTGCTACCCACATAGGTGGTCATACTTTAGACTCTCTATTCTCTAACTGTACTAAAATAAGATGTCTACCTGCTAAAGAAATTCAATGGTCAGACCATTTTCTGATAGAGTTCCTATTAATAGGCCCAACTAAATCATTGCACAAAACGCCACTCCCGCCTATTTGACGCCGACAGTGGCACAAAATAACAGTGGAAAAGTTGTGGGAAAGCTGGATACAACCAACTTTCACAGATAAGGACTCAGCAGATACTGCATTAGCAAAATTCAATGACTCACTTAAGCTAGCCATCGACACTCTGGCTCCTCTAAAGCTTCATAAGCAATATCCCTCTACCAAGCAAGAAACCTGGTATTCACAAGAACTTAGAACAGAGAAGTGAAAATGTAGGCGATTGGAAAAAGCATGGAGGAAATCGAAAACTGAGGAGAAAAGGAACATTTATCTAGAGGCTCAGTCAACCTATTATAAAAACATAAAGCAAGCTAGGAAAAACAGTCTCAGCCAACAACTTACAGAGGCGGGTAATAGTCCAAGGGAGCTGTTTAAAATACTGCAGAGCTTTGTCAAACCCACAGCCTGTGAGAGCCCCGATGAATTCTCCCAAACTCTCTGTGATGAGATCTCGATGTTTTTTGAGGATAAAATTAATCTCATCTACAACAAAATCATGGCCGCTAGCAGCGTAGGAAATACAATTTTCCCCCCTTACAATTCACCCATACAAATTGAAAACTTATTACTATCCTTTCCGCAAATCGGTGATATGGATCTCCCCCCTCTCATCAGCCATATAAAATCCGGGTCCCCCAATGACTTCCTCCCAGCTAAAATGGTCGCCCCTCTGATCACCCTCTTAGGACCCTCCATTCAGTCGGTGATGAACATCTCACTGACAGTTGGACAAGTGTTATGTTGTGTATTATGTAGTTTCTCTTTAATTGTGTTCATTCCATGTTCTATGGAACGCTGTCACTGTGTTCTACATATGTCATATGTATTCTTGGTTATTCAGTTGAAGACTGTTCTGCTACCTGTCTGGCTGTGTACCTACTTACTGAAGATTAAACTATATCAACCTATCTACAGTGTCCTTCTTCAATATAACAAGTGGCGACGATCGGGATCTCAAGCTTCTTTTCTTCAAGTTTTTTTTAAAAAAAAATAAAAAGCTTGTTCTACGTAAATCAGTGAGCAGAGACGACGTTGGGAAGTGCTTCAAGACGTACTACCGTGAAGGACTGCTGGACTTCGAGCTATTTTTGGTGAGCGCTGTCTGAGTGTTATTATCGGCATTTTTATTAATATTACGCTCCTGCGCTCTATGTCTCAAAGTACCCACCGTTATCTATTTGAAAAATGCAGTTCTTGATCGGTGCGCGAGTCTGCCTGCAGTGCTGAATACTCGCGACCCTCTCTTCACGCTCGCACCTCCGTTTTTCTTCTTTGAAGATTCTTGGCATTATTCCCACGTCAAACGTTCTACGTGAACGTGGCGCGTCATACGCGGCTGCCATTTTGGATTGGGCAGGCCTTCTCGAGTTACAGGAAGAAGTTTGTACACTCGAGTTACAGCAAGCAGTTTGAACAACTCGGGTTGTTTTAATCGGTTTCGGACATTTGAATAACCGATTTAAGGTACTGTTTTGTCAATCTTAATTTGTTTTAACAAAATTACCACTTGGATTTCATCTTGGCATTTCTTTCTGGATTTTACATTTTCGGATTTTAATTCTTCTGGTGGTGAAGAAAGGACAGTGAGGAAAAGTTCCTTATCAGCTTATCACTCTTTCTCTCTGAACAATTCCACCACAAAGACTTATTATTAAAACATCATTCCTTGTTTAATTTCAACATGAGTCAACAAACCTTTTCTTTAAGTAATCCACAAGACTTCTGGTCAAAAGGCTCTACACCGGATTTGAAATGGTTGGAGTGGAAAGATTATTTTTTAAATTATATAGAGACTGTTGACTCGGATGGTAAAATGTCTGCTGAACAAAAGAAACGCATTCTTTTACATTCCTTGGGTCCGCAAGGCCTTAAATGCTATAATCAGATGAACAAACCTATTGTTGGTGGTGGGGACAGTAATGTTTTCACTGATGCCTTGTCTAATTTAGATAAGTATTTTGCCTCCAAGGTCTGTATTGGTATTACACGATACAAATTCTTTCAAAGGAAGCAGTCTAAAAATGAAACGGTTGATGACTATGTTGGTGAGTTAAAGAAAATGGGTAATGATTGTGCTTTTGATGCACTACTAGAAGATTTGGTTCGTGATCAAGTCGTCATGCATGCTAATAATCCTGCAATTCAGGAACGTCTCTGGATGAATGGTGATGCTTGTTTAGATGACATTCTAGCTTTAGTTCGTAAGGCAGAAACTTCCAGCAGATGTGCTAGTGCTTTGAAATCTGAAACTCTTAACAAAGATGTTATAGCCAAGGTTAATTCAAGTTCAAAAAAGAACAGTAGTTTTAAACAAAAGAATGAAACATGGACAAAGCCTAGAAATAGCAGTGAACCTCCAAAATGTTATAGGTGTGGGAGTTCGAAACATTTGGCTTTTGCTAAGTCATGTCCGGCTAAAAAGAGTAAATGTGGTGCTTGTGGACTGTATGGTCATTATACTAAAGCGTGTAGAAGAAGGACCAGAACAGTTAAATGTATTCAAGAGGACGTTGTCTCTGACGACAACGCCTCCAGTAGTGATGATCAGGCTTCTGAGTGTGCAGTTGTCTTAAAAAAGAAACTTCTTCTCAACATTCGTGATGGATGTTTATTGGTCGACAATAAGCCTGAATGTTGGATGCACATTGGTAGCGTGCGTGTGAGGGTATATGCTGATTCTGGCTCACCCTATACGATTGTCAATGAAGACGTTTGGCGTAACTCTTTCATTGACAGGATTGGTCCAAAATTATCTCCGTCGGATATTGACCCGGAGGGTTATAATGGTGGAAAGATTGATATTATTGGTTTTCGTTGGTTGAAATTTGAGTTTAAGAATCGCAAATCTTATGGCAAGTTGTATGTTTCTAAAAAAGGACCATCTGTGTTGGGATGGAAAGATCAAGGAGAATTACATATAATTCTTGATCCCAATTCTGTGGAGAAAGTGTTGGTGATGGATGAAGGCACTAAAACAGGTGATGAACTTTTAAAGAAATTTCCTTCTGTATTTCAGAAGAAAATTGGGAAACTAAAGGATTTTGAGCATAAGATAATTTTAAAAGATTCTGCTGTGCCGAAAATCTATAAAGTCAGAAGCGTACCAATCGCTTTGAGAAAGGATGTTGCATCTGAACTTGATAGATTGGTCTCTTCTGACATAATTGAGCCAATTGAAGCATCTGCTTGGGTTTCTCCCTTAGTTGTGGTGAAACGTTCAAACGGAAAATTGAGATTATGTGTGGATTTACGCCATCTTAATGATAATATTGTGGTGAATCAATTCCCCTTGCCTAAAATTAATGAGATGTTAGCCTTACTTGATGGAGCTAGATGGTTCACCACAATTGATTTATCTGCCGCATACCACCAGATTCCCTTATTTAAAGACAGCAAGCAGTACACTGCCTTTATAACCCCTCAAGGATGTTTTCAATTTAAGAGAATGCCTTTCGGCTTGGCTTCGGCTGCGGCTGTTTTCCAGCGCTTAATGCGCAGGTTGTTTTCCACTGTAAAGAACACAAAGTTTTTCCAAGACGATATTCTCGTTTTTGGTAAAGATAAGGCAGAACATGATAGTTCTTTGGAAAAAGTTATGAGTATACTAGATGGTAAAGGTTTGACTGTAGAATATACCAAATGTACCTTTGCCAGCGATCATGTTACTTATTTAGGTCATGTCATTGATTGTGATGGTATCAGACCAAAACCTAATTTAATTGATGCAATTAAGTGTGCTCCTTCTCCCAAAGGAAAGGATGATGTTAGATCTTTTATAGGCCTAGCAGAATTTTGCTCTAAATATATTCCAAATTTTGCCACCAGAGCGTACAATATTAGACAACTGTTGAAAAACAAAGCTAAGTTTGTTTGGTCTATGGAATGTGAACAGGATTTTGAGGACATAAAAAGCTGCATCACTAACATCGCTTCATTAAAAAGTTTTAATCCTGAAGCGCCAACCATTATCACTACTGATGCAAGCATTAAAGGTTTAGGTTCTGTTTTATCTCAAATTGGTTTGAATGGCAAGGAACAAATTGTAGCTTATGCTTCCAGGTCACTTTCGCCTACTGAAGAAAAATATTCTACCATTGAAAAAAAAACTTTAGCATGTGTGTGGGCTGTAAATCATTTCAGAGCTTTTGTGTGGGGTACAAGATTCATTTTACGCTGTGATCACAAGCCATTACTCAGGGTTTTAACCACTGAAGGAACTATTAATACTTCTGCAAGAGTTGCTAGACTTGCCATCAAGTTGCAAGATTTCTGTTATAAAATGGAATATTTACCTGGGAAAGAGAATTGTATAGCTGATTTTCTTTCTAGAATGCCAAAACAGCTTGAGGAATGTGAGGATGAGTTGTGGAACTCTTTTCAGGTGGCTTATGTTCAGGATTTAGAAGGTGCTGGCATTTTGAAGGAAAAGTGGGACGATGAATATCTCAAAGATGAGGAGTTAACTTTGGTGAAATCGCATCTAGCTGAGTCCTGGCCAAGGAGAGTGGATAGTAAACATCCCTTAAAGTCTTTTTGGGAGGTTAGATTTGATTTAAGTGTTAGAGATGGTAATATCTGGTTTGGAGAAAGAGTCATACCTCCAAAGACTTTGCGTTTGTCTATCATGGCTTTATGCCATGAGGGGCATTTTGGCATTGTTCGTTCTAAACGCACTGTTAAGACTTCTTTTTGGTGGCCTGGAATGGATGGAGATATAGATAGATTTGTCAGGAATTGTAAATCGTGCCAGGCTGCTGATAAATCTTTAGTGCTGTGCAAGCCTTCTATGGGTACTATGATTGGACCCAATTCACCATGGGAGGACACAGCTATTGACATTATGGGTCCCATTGAAAATGAGCAGAAGTACATTTTGGTGTTAATGGATTTGTTCTCAAGGTGGCCTTTTGTAAAAATTGTGAATAGAGCTGATACTGATACTGTGTTGCGATTTTTAGACAAATCTTTCACCTTGGAGGGCATTCCTTCTGTTTTGTTAAGCGACAATGGTGTTCAGTTTATGTCCAGTAAAGCAAAAGAGTATTTTAATAGATTAGGTATCAAACACAAAACCACGGCTCTGTATAACCCAAACAGCAATGGCATGGTTGAGCGTTTCAACCGGGTTATCAAAAACACTATTCAGATGTCTGCTTATAACAAGGACTGGGAAACTCAAGTGTTGAAAATGGTTTGGTCTTATAGAACCTCTATATGTGAAGCCACGGGTTATCCTCCTTTTGTTCTTATGCGTGGAAGGAATCCAAGAACAAAATTCACACCTGAATGGTTGTTTAAATCTAATGTTGGTAATTGGTCTGAAAATTTTGTTAAGGAAAAAAGTCAGTCTTCACATCTCAAGAGTAAAGTTTGGTATGATGCCAGGCATAATGTGAAAGATGTTGATATTGTTATTGGACAGTGGGTAAGAGTTAAGAAACCTGGTAAATCTCCTAAGGAGGAAAGTCATTTTTATGAGCCTATGCAGGATGTGGAAATTTTGAATAATTCTGTTCGTCTTACTGATGGACAGGTATGGAATCTTAAAAGGATAGCTAAGTGTTCTAATCCTTTGGATTCCCTTAACAAATCTTCTGATTCGCTTGTTCCAGCTCCTTTTGATTTTTTTAGCAAATCCTCCGATTTGTTTGATTTGGAAGATTTGACGTGCTCAAATTCTACTGAGTCATCTAGTGTAAATGTCCCTAACGAAGATTTTGTTGCTGATTGCTCCAATTTTGCTGTTCCAGGTGTTTCTGGTTTGGCCAATCAAGATGGTTTGGTAGTTTTGCCTGTTCCCGGTGTTTCAGGTTTTGCCAGTCAAGAATATTTGAATGTCATCAGGTCTTCTAGGCGTGAAAAAAAGCCTCCTGTTTGGTTGGCTGATTATATCTCTGAAAGTTTTCCATTGTGAAAAACATGTTTTTTTTTAAATTTTTTTTTTTAATTTTATTTTTTTTATTTTTTCTGTTATAGAAAGGGGATGATGGGTATTAGTTTTAGGTTTTTTTCTATTGTGTTCTGAGGGGGATGTGTTATGTTGTGTATTATGTAGTTTCTCTTTAATTGTGTTCATTCCATGTTCTATGGAACGCTGTCACTGTGTTCTACATATGTCATATGTATTCTTGGTTATTCAGTTGAAGACTGTTCTGCTACCTGTCTGGCTGTGTACCTGCTTACTGAAGATTAAACTATATCAACCTATCTACAGTGTCCTTCTTCAATATAACAACAAGTCCCAATGGAATGGAAGAAAGCGGTGGTGAACCCAATAAGGAAAAAAGCGGCTTCCCCATGGACAGACCTTTCAAACCTCCGGCCCATCTCCCTCCTGCCACACATCAGTAAGATGACTGAGAAGCACGTGAACTCCCACTTATCCAAACATATCGAGGCAACGGAGGGCCTGGACCAATCACAATCTGGGTTCAGGCCCAACCACAGCACCGAATCAGCCCTCCTGGCAGTGACCAATAACATCAGGATGACACTGGATGGAGGGGGGTCGATGATTCTGGTGCTGTTGGATCTATCCGCTGCCTTTGATACGGTGTCACATGAAGTGCTTCTCGACCGTCTGAGGGATGTGGGACTGGGGGGTGTGGCTCTGTCCTGGATGGAGAGTTTTCTCTCAGGCCGCTCTCAAGAAGTCAGGTTGGGCTCCCATAAGTCCATCTCTAGGGAGCTCACCAAGGGAGTGCCACAGGGCTCATGCCTAAGCCCCACATTATTCAATGTGTACGTGGCCCCCCTGGCTGACTTGGTGAGATCCTTTGGGTTCACCCCGGTGTCATATGCCGACGACACCCAACTTCTGTTCCCTTTTAAAACCTTTACACCTGCACTAAAAAAATCTTTTGCAGATGGAATGAGGGCAGTGTCAGAGTGGATGGCCAAGAACTGTTTACAGTGTAACGTAGCTAAAACGGAAGTACTGTTGTTTGGGGAGGCAGTGACACTATGGTACCCCGAATGGTGGCCCTTGGAACTGGGACCTGTGCCCAGTCCCGAGCAGACCGTTAAAAACTTGGGAGTGCTATTAGACCAAGCACTTACATTAAAAAATCATGTAAACCAAGTTGCCGGCACTTGTTTCAGGGCCATTGGAGTGCTGAGAAGGGTCTTTCCATACTTACCTGACAGACATAGGAAGACCTTGGTCCAGGCTTTAGTCATTAGCAGATTGGACTATTGCAATGGTCTTCTCCTATCAACGAATGAAGAACAACTTAACAAACTGCAAATAGTCCAAAACACCGCGGCAAGACTAGTCCTCAATGCTCCACCTAGGACTCCCTCCCGCCCCCTATTGGCTAAACTACACTGGCTCCAAGTGCGGCAACGCATTAAATGTAAAATCCTAAGTACTATTCATAAATGTCTGACAGGTACAGGGCCTAAGTACCTCACAAAAGCCTTCTCACCTTATGTCCCAGGGCTCTCTTTACGCTCTAGTAACCTCCAGCTTCTACAGGTACCCAGAATTAAAAAATCTAGGCAGGGAGGTCGTGCCCTTGATTACACTGGACCTGTCCTCTGGAACTCTTTGCCCCAGACATTGAAACAAATTACCAACCACCTTACCTTCCGAAAAACCCTTAAAACCCATCTTTTCATAAACATTTAAAAATCACGTATTCATTCCAATCAGTCACTTCTTGAACATGGGCCAGCACAATCTGTATTCCTCCCACTGGCAAAGCGCGGAGATACCCCTTCGGGGGTTGAATCATGCGCTCTACAAGAACATAAAATAAATAAATAAAATAAAATCTCAGGAGCAACTCAGCACCAACATAGCACCACTTCAGCATCCGCCCAGCACCACCTCAGGATCAGCGCAGCATCACCACAGCACAGCACCAACTCAGCATTCCTCAGCACCAACTGAGCACTGTGAAGCACCACCACCTCAGCATGACTCAGTATCACCACAGCACATCCTCAGCATCAGCATAGCACCATATCAGCATCAGCACAGCACCACCTCCTAATCAGTTCAGTACCACCCATGCAGCACCAACTCAGCTTTAGCACAGCACCAGCGCAGCACCACTTCAGCCCCACCTCAGCACTAGCACAGCATCACCTCAGCATCAGCACAGCACGAACTACGCATCAGTGCACCACCACCAGCGCAGCTCCATCTCAGTACCAGCGCAGCCCCACCTCATCCTCAGTGCAACCTCACCTCAGCAGCAATACAGCACCAACGCAACACCACTTCAGCATTAGTGCAGCACCACCTCAGTGCAGCATCCCCTCAGTACACCACCACCTCATCATGACTCAGCACCACATCAGCATCATTCAGCACCACCTCAGTATCACTTAAAATCACCTGTGCACCACCTCAGCATTAGCGCAGCAGCATCTCAGCTTCAGCGCAGCACCACCTCAGCATCAGCGGAGCACCACTTTAACATCAGCACAGCACCACCTGAGTCCCACCACAGCATCACCTCAGCAACAGCACAGCACCACCTCCTCATCAGTGCACCACAACCAGTGCAGCACAACTCAGCATCAGTACAACAAGCATCAGTACAGCCCCACCTCAGCACCAGAGCAGCACAACTTCTGCACCAGTACAGCACCCTATCAGCATCAGCACAGCACCAACTTTGCATCAGTGCACAGCCCCACTTTAGCACCAGTGCAGCCCCGCCTCTGCACGAGTGCAACCCCACCTCAGAAGCCATTCAGCACCAACACAGCACCTCTTTAGCATTAGCGCACCACATCAGCATCACTGCAGCACAGCACCAACTCAGCATCACTCAGCACCACCTGAGCACCAGCGTAGAACCACCACCTCAGCATCACTCAGCACCACCTCAGCATCACTCACCATCACCCAAGCATCTCTCAGCACTACCTTAGTCTGCCCTCGGAATCTGGCATCTGTTGAATCTACCCTAGTGTCCATCTGCTGCTCCTGTTGCAATTTAGGTACTATTTCCCAAACTCCACCCTGACGTTGTTTATTCCCCCTCCCCCCGCCAGTGGTCGCACTGTGTGAATTGCGGATATCTGTTGTGCCTTTTCTCCATACCCTTGTATCCCTCCCACCCTCCCTTGGTGCTGTGACTGCGTACCCCCTCCGACTCCACTTAATGGAACTCTGCTCTCCTGGTTTTATGGGTCTTGACCTGAGAAAATCTACTATGCGTATATATATATATATGTATATAGAGATAATTCTAATCACTAGTATATGCAGTAGACATTTGTACTCTCTACCATTCCTATGTGACTCTTAGAGTATATCCATTTGTATCGCTTCCTTGAGTGACTTTACTACTTGTACATTTGCAATTTTTCTTTCTGTTTGTATCTCCTCCTTGTGTGACTTTACATCTTGTACATTTGCAATTTTTCTTTCTGTTTGTATCTCCTCCTTGTGTGACTTTGCATCTTGTACATTTGCAATTTTTTCTGTTTGTATCTTTTATGTAACGCATGTAATCCTAAGTCCTTATGTTTTGCAACTGGTTCTTATGTAAAGCTCTCTGACACCTTCGGGTAAAGTTCGCGCTATATAAAATCGCATTAAATAAATAAAATAAATTGCAACCCGTGCATTACATAAAGAACAGAACAGTACAAAAACTTTCAATTCAATAAAACATAGATGGGCGTTATTGAGGCTGTCGCACAAATGTAAGACTACCACAGAGGACCAGTGTGGAAACAGGTATAGAAATATATGCTTTCTATAATGGGAATTGTGGACACGTGATACTGTATGCTTTACGTCGACAGATATTGAAGAAACTGTCAGAATATCATATGCTTTACATACCGGGTTCCTATGGTAACTACTTAAGGTATTGTAATAGTTCATTTGTTCCCTCCAGAAGTAACTTTAAAAGCTTTAGCTTTCAGGTCATATCTTTAGAGAATTAAACAGCAAAATAAGACACTTAAATGAAAATTTTCCAAAATGGTCTTCTGGAAAGAAACCTCTCCTCCCAGCTCCCGCCCACAAATCCCTTGGAGAGGGGAGTGTGCTCAATCACCGAGCTCACTGGCTCTGTACAACACAGGCAGGTCCGGTATATAAGTATTTCTGAAACTGCTTTTGGTTCCCAGTCCTAGTCTGCTAATTCCTGTGTTATCGTTTATTTCATGTGCCTACATGTAGAACTTTATTTACCCTTCAAACGTTGCATAGAGTACAGACGGCACTTTTTGCTGGTCCACTAAGAAAATTGGTCTACCCCCAAAACAGATCTTCCTAGTGAGGTGTAACAATGTGCACGTGTTGGTGAAGATGATGAACTGACTTCTTATATCCTCTTTCGAAAAAAACTTCTTGGAAAGATAGTTCCACTGCTTTTTTCTCATTTGAGACCCTGGCTTCATACATTACCTCCTTGCCTGTCTTCTGCCACAGTAATTACACAATGAGCTTTAGCCAAGCACAGAAACGTCCAAGTCAAAAGTTAGCATACTAGTCTCCCATACCTCCAATATGGCCGACTTCCTCTTCCTCCTATAAAAAGGAAGCCCACCCACAGCACATCCTGTTTCCAAAGCCACAACCAAAACAATGAAGCCATACGGAACAAGGTAGGGAGGGATGGGAAAATATACTGTGGCGAGGAAGACTAGGACTCAGAGTAATGAAGATTAGAGGTAAGTGACCAGGGCATTTTACAGGCACCTGAGGCCCCACCACAAAAATCTGTGGTTGTGCTGCTAGTGGATCTGCTAATGGTATTCTTAAAACTCTCTTACGGTGCACTAATTAAAAAGCACCTTAGGTGGGGGTCAAGGTTTCTGCTAATGTTAAGCTCACTCTGAAACACATGAAATAAGTTGCCATTATAGGGACAATTTCAGTATTGCCTGACGCCAAGTCTTCACCCACCTAAAAATCTATGTCAAAAGCTGCAGCATTAATAAAATGCTCTAGAAATCAAACGATCACCATCAGCACTGGTTTACCCCCTGCCGCAAGAGCTGCAAACTGTTTTGATGACATACTGAACTTTGTATGCCCATCTCCACTCTTGTCCACAACCCTATTTCTGCCTCAGAGTCAACAAAAATACAAAATAAGGTTCTTAACATATATACCTTTAAAAAATCTTGCCCCAGCAAAATGTCCTTACATGTGCAATGGCCATACCTAATATGGCTGCCACGAAGTTCTGCTCCATAGCTTTATTTTAGGTCAGTCTTACTAGATGGCTTCTGTTGTCCTATTATTTGTTTTGATCTGGTGGTTTGTTTGCTGCACAGTCAATCTTAGCCATATTGTACCCTGTGGTGGAAACCAGGCATCGTTATCTTCCTCGCTTCCTAATTCATCCCATTAACAAGGAGGAAACAAAGCCTTAAATCTCATTGTTCAGGTTCCTGGACTGTGAATCAACAAAGAGATCAAGAAATTTCAAAAAGTGATGATGAACTTTGTTTTAATGGTCCTCAAGAAGTGTTGTGCAAGCCTATCACTTATGACAGCTTGTGCACTGTGGAGACGGTACCTGCTCAAGTAACGATAGAAGGTGAAGACATTGCATCTCGATTCAAGAAGATGAAAAAGAATAAGTAACAGGAGGTGATAATTTCACGCACTACCAAATGGTAGTTGTGATGTTGTTATTAAGAAAAGCTGGACCTCAATCGTTACGCTCCCCTACAAATGGTGAGCTGTCCAATGCAAGTGTGCACAGCACCGTAGCGAGTGCTTTTCTGATTTGCAACACTAAGGGCCTAATTTAAATCTTGGCGGAAGGGAATACTCAGTTACAAGTGTGACGAAGATCCCGACCGCCATTTTAGGAGCCATTATATCCTATGGAGATCGTAATACGGCGGACGGGATATCCGTCATGTTTGTGATGGAGTGAACATATAGGTGATGCACATTATAATACATTTTCTTATTGGTGAACCTGCAGTATGCACAAGCACTGAGTTTAATTCACACGTCCGGGACCACAGGTAAAATAAACAGTATTTCTGAGATGTTTTTTAGGCAAAGAGCTGGAAGATTTACACATCGAATTATTGATGAGCAGGCCTGCTAGTTAATGAAGATAGTCATAGCAACTCATACCATGTACAGTTCAGCCTCCTGTAAAGGATCAGATTTATACATCCAATAACGTTTTGTTTGTAGAATGCGTGGCTTTATTAGCCAACTTCAGGCTGATGCTGGGGGAAATATGACCATGGAGCATACACAGTTCCTCACCTGTGTTTGTGAAGACTAGGAAAGAGTTTTTGCGTGTGCGGGGAGACCCCAAGCATGTGAACTTACATCTATTTAAAGGAGTCTCCTTGTGCAGGGCATGAAAGAAGATTCACAGACATGCCAAGGGAATAAGAACAAACATCAAGCGATCTTTGATTGTGGTAATATCTTGACATCTTGACATCTTGAACCTTTGTCCCACCTTTTAATCTTTAATAGCCTCCTGTTTGCAACTGATGGGCTATGGTAAGGGCAAGTAGTGTGTTGAGATGGGAATGGTCCCGGCATGGTATAAGGCATGTATCCATGCCCTGAACGCTTATCTTATCTTATCTTATCTTATCTTAAGGGGTTTTTCTATAGTGCTCTGACACCGTAGGTTTCCTGGCGCTAATTTGGTGCTGAGAGGTGTAAAGGAGGGGATCTAGCCAGACTGTGTGAAGAGACTAGTTTTCAGGAGTTTTCTGAATTCCAGCAGGGAGTTGGAAGATTTAAGCGGGAGAGACAGCGAGTTCCAGATTTTGTGTGCCAAGTGAGCAAATCTACGGCCGCCGAATTTTTTGAGCTTGATTGGGGGGGGCGACTAATAGCTGGCGATGAGAGGACCGTCGATTACGTACCGGACACTAGAGAGTGACCAATGATTTAAGGAAGGCAGGAGAAGTCCCAGACACAGCTTTGAATGTCAAGCAGCCGATCTTGAACGCAGCCCTCTGTTCAACCGGCAGCCAGTGGAGTTTGCGAAGTAATGGTTTCGCAGACTGCCACTTCGGGATTTTATAGGCCAATCTAGCTGCCTGGTTCTGCACCATTTGGAGCCTGTGGAGAAGGAATTTGGGTAGACCATGGTACAGAGAGTTTGAAAAAATCCAGGCGGGAGAGCACCAGGGCAATCAGAACTTGTATCAGAGCCTCAGGTGTGAGGAGATGGGAAACTTTCCTAATTTTCCTTAGCTGGAACATGCATGATGACACAACAGCACCCACCTGAGGCTTGAAAGAGAGCTCTGTGTCAATGATAACCCCGAGACTCTTAGCTGACTTAACTGGAGCAGGCGGGGGGGGGGCAAGATCCACCGGCCAAAACTGTGGACCTCAATAAGTGGGGCTGTTGCCCGGGAGGATTAGCTCTGTTTTCCCCGGGTTCAGCTTGAGCTGGTTCAGATTCATCCATTGCTGGATGTGTAACATAACCGCTTGACAGTCAAGAGCTGCATTTGGAGTGTTGAGGGGGAAAATAATTTGCAGATCGTCTGCATAATTGAAGACAGTGATGTCCCACCTCTTCAAAGAATGGATGAGCGGTTGGAGATAAAGATTAAAAAGCAGAGGGGACAGGTATGATCCCTGGGGCACTCCGCAGATGGATAGTTCCTTAGCGGATGTGAAAGGGCCTAAACGGACCGCCTGGGTTCTACCCGACAAAAAAGATTTGATCCAGGCAGAGGCCAGGCCCCGAATACCGGCCTGCTCGACACGGTGGAGAAGGATGTTATGGTCCACTGTGTCGAATGCCGCCGACAGATCCAATAAGACAAGCGCTTGAGGTGCCCCTTTATTGGCATTGCCCCTTAAAGAATCCATAACTGCCAGGACCACAGCTGGTCTAAAACCGGCTTGGTTAGGCTCAAGGTAATTGGAACACTCGATAAATTGAGAGAGGCAAGTGGTGATGTGTGCCTCCAAGACTTTGGATAGGTAGGGCAAAAGGGAAATAGGCCGATAGTTGGCAAGGTCCTCCGGATCGGCTCTGGGTTTTTTCACCAGGGACACCACAACAGCCTCCTTAAAGGAGTTGGGTACTGTGCCCGTCTCAAGGGAGGTGTTTAACAGAGGCAAAATGCAATCCGGCAGAGCCAGGCAAATATTGTGGAAAACAGAGGGGGGACAACAATCATTGGGCGAGCCGGATTTGACTCGGACAGTGCATTTGGCCAGAGTGGTAGGATCAAGGATGGGGAAATGTGATAGGAGAGGAAGCTAATAAGGCCACGGAAGAGGCAGGAGGGATAGTATTCTTAATCTTAATACTTTTTTCAATGAAAAAACTATTTAAGGCATTACAGGACTCTTGGGTGGGGGCCTGAGAAGGGAGGGTTCTGGCGTCAGACGTAAGCTCACTCATGATTCTGAAGATCTCCTTAGACTTATTAGGGGCAATGAGGATCCTTTCAGAAATATGTGAGTATTTTGCTGCTATAATTGCCCTTTTATATTTTCTCCGTGCAGCGACGTATGCCTCCCTATCGGTTGGCGAGTAGTTACGTCTCCACCAGCGTTCCGTCTGGCGCAGCTCAAGTTGCTGAGTTTTCAGGGTGGCACTAAACCACCTGTGTGACTTGCTGTGCCGGGAGCTAGGGAATCTGGAGAGGGGGGCGAAATGGTCGCTGGCTTTGGTAATCCAGCTGGAGAAATCATCCTCCAGAGTATGGACAGTCGCGATACTGCGCGGCGGGGGGCGGGACTCAGCCAGGAAGGAAAGGAAACCTTGAGAATCGAGGGCGCTCCATTTACGAGTGACCCCACCTGCCAGAGGAGGAACCTTTACACGACCCCTGACTGTAATCACAGTGTCGGTCATTTGATGGTCCGACCAGATGCAAGGAGTGACCACAGGACAGGAGAGCATGAGGTTGTGGGTCCAAATATGATCTAGAATATGGCCTCTGATATGGGTGGGAGAGGTGACAAGTTGGGTCATGTTGAGGTTAGAAAGAACTTCAAACAGTTCGGCCGCATGGGGGCCAGCGTCGCCATCATTGTACCAGTAGTTGAAGTCGCCAAGGATAGCAACTCGGACAGATGAAGTAATCAGGTTGGCTAGCTGTTCGCTGAGAGCGACGGGAAACAGAGGCATAGAGTGGGGGGGACGATAGAGAACCATAAGGGTAAGAGCTCCCTCTGCAGTTTCCAGGCTGATGATGAGGTTTTCCACATCAGCGAGGGTGAGAGAAGACGTGGAGATGAATTTGAACTCCTTTCGTATGACAGCTGCCACCCCACCACCAGCGCAACCAGAAGGTCGGTTCATATTGAGCATGTAGTAGTCGGGGGCAATGCTGCCAGGATGTCAGGGAGAGAATCATCAGTCAGCCAGGTCTCAGTAATTAAAAGGATATCGGGGCTTTCATCGGTGACAAGAAGAAAGAGATCAGCCTGGTGTTTTACAAATGAACGTGTGTTTAGGTATAATACACGGATGCGTGTTTCGCTGGTACTGGGGCAGGCTGAGGACTTGTAGCTAGAGCGTGGGAGAGATACTTTGCGCGCAATGCCGAGTGATGAAACACGATCTAGGCTTGCCGGAGATAAAACGCAATGTGCGGATTGTAGATTCATGAGGGCGGAGGGAGAATAGGTAAGAGTAGGTAAGTACGCTTGGCTGCATGAGAAACTGAAATCTGACATGTTTCGGCTCTGCAGACACGCTAACCTAGCACAGAGTTCCAGGCCCTGTTCTGTGACCTAAAGAAGTGTAGCATGCATATCCACAATAGTAAATAGTGGACTTCTGTCCCTGTCCTGGGTATATCAGGGACTGCTTATAAGTTCTTCCTGAGCACTGCTCTTAGGTTGATCATAGTGGTGAGGGGTAGAACTGAAGATACAGTTCAAGGTGAAAAAGGTTTTTAGCAGGGACTGCTCTTTTTTTCTGTCTCAGATTACAACAGGAAGGCTGCTGAGAGCCCAGTGTAGATATCTCACACTTCATTGTGTCCCTGTTGTGGATATTCCTGCTTGTAAACAACCCCACTGATAGCTGCTGTGCGCACAATCATTTTGCACAAAGACTGTGTCTGGAGATTAGCCTGGTAATTGCTTTTTGAAGGGAACCAACCTAAATTGGTTCTGAAGCATGAGGCAGTGGATTCACAAACCCAGTCTGGAAAATGTGTGTAAAAGTGTGATTCACACCTCCCCACTTTGGTCCAGTCCCACGTTTTTCTTCACCAAGGAAAGGAGGGGCATATTATCAATGACTGGTGTTAAAATTATCGCCGTTTTATCGGAAGGAAACTGCTGATAAAACGGCGATAATGGGCTTGATAATATGCCCTTGTTAATTCCCATAGAAGCAAAATTTCTGGTGTTAACATGGGCTTCTATGGGAATTAACAAGGCCATATTATCAAGCCCATTATCGCCGTTTTATCGGCAATTTCCTGCCAATAAAACGGCGATAATTTTAACACCGGTCCTTGATAATATACCTCCTAGTGCTCATAAGTGAAGTCGAAGAGCTGTTGCGTAACAAGGGCTGGTATCTCTCTGGCAGCCAAACTACTTAGAGGCATTTGAAGACATAGGCAACCTGGGCAATTGTTCAGGGCCACCGCCTTCATGCGGCCATCTGGGAAAGTTAATTTTCACTTGATTTGACCGTTATATATCCTATTTCTCTATCGAAACCTCTCTACCAACCTCTTCTTGACTATGTCACTCTAACCAGTGCCATCTTAAGAATGTTTGGGGTCCTGAGCAAGACATATTTCAGCTGTTTTTGTGTGACCCTGTTAAAGTGTCACCTATAATATAGTACTTTTTGACATAATGAGGCTTTGAATTAGCCTTGATGGGTTATAAAATTCAAAACCGTTCTGTACAGGGGTCCCAAACATGTTGGGCCCCCAAAAACTTAAATTATACTGAGTCTGTGAGATGAGGGGACAACATGTGAAGTCAACACTTTCTGCTGGAAGATCTAAGGATCTGCCTGCAAAGCCTATGAACTTGCCTGTCTGCTGAGAGGGAGGGAGTGTACCTGGCCCTGCAGGAAGACATACTGTCCAGAAGTAGAGGCCCAACAAGTTCCCTGCATGAGAAGCAACTATAGGAAACTGATGGGCATAGGAAAGCAAGCCAGGAGTGACCTTGTCTATGAATGGGATCTATTGGTCTCTCTGTGCAGTTCTTCAAGGGCTGTAAATAGGAATATACCAGAGCATGCTTATCCATGCCATCTGAAGCCTACCCTGGGTAGAGTGTCTTGTGCTGCTGTTGACAAAGAGGAGGGTGAATCACCACAAAACTTGAAAGCCACAAATTGACTCAGAACCTACAACTACCCCCAGACACTATGAAGTTACTCAGCAAGTTGAAGAGCAGGTCGGCAGGTGAACCCGAAGAGCAGCAGCTGCCACAGACTGGTGCTTCCACATAAGGCTTCTCCCAGAGCGAGTTCTGCAAAATCACTCTGCACGCAGCAGTCGCTGTGGTAATCCACAAAGGAGGAGTTTACCCAGCGAGGGTGAGAGTGCCACCTGCACTTGTCACACAGCCTGGACGGACGCCATTCACCAACAAGTAACCAGGATCGTAGCTGTACCTGGGGTTGGGAGAGAGACTTAGAAATGTGAGTGACTGCTGTACCTGATTGAGACTTTTTGGTACAAAAGCCTCTGAATTCATTGAACCAAGTTACACACTTAACTCATGAGAAATTTTGAGTGACCTGCACCCAAGTCTAACCATTACCTATGCCCAGGGCCACTGGAATTATGTGGCAGGGGAGGTCCAAATAATGCGACAGGTTTGAGTAAATTATGCTTCAAGAAAAATCAAATTATGCAATGTAATGCAACGTATTCTGTGATAATATTGCTTCATTATTTTGTTATACACTTGTAAACACTGTCTGGGCATTGGTTGCACATCATTAGTACCAGTTTGTCACCCAAATACAGCAATAAGCAAGAAATGTGAACAGTTAGCCTTTGTAAAGGGCCCTCCACTGCGCGGCAAGATCCATTGCTTAATTTTTAGTAATTTATGAACTGTTTGAGCTAGGAGTATTTTTTTTTACAATCTGTAGACTATGAGACGGATGGTGGATTGTGTGGCAAAAGCGGCAAATCTATAATTATGCAAGTAAAAACTCCACAGCAGCCCAATCATATAATTCCAGTGGCCCTGCTTATGCCTTTGCTTTGTGGGTAATAGTGGTGTGTCAACCACAGCAGTAGGGAAGATTGTTACTGGAAAAGTATTTACTTCTGTAATGAGATTAAAGTACTTTCTTTTTCATAAAGATAAGCATAGGGCTGGGTGTTACATTACTGTGGGCCACAAAAAGGTTTTAGTGGTCGCAGATGGTGAATCATGACTTTAACGACCACTAAATTGCCTTTTGACATGTACTAACCCTATTTTGCGAGTCAGTAACCTATCAACGACTTGTTAAATAGGGTTTGCGAGTCGGTATTAGGAAGGGGTGTATCAAGGGCATCCCTTCCTAATGGCGAGTCGCAGGGGGATGTATGTTAGCAGTTTACCACCTACTTCAAGTAGGTGGTAAGCCAGTCGCTTGGAACCCTTTCCCCTTTGTGAATGGTTGCGAAAACGTTTTTTAACAGCAGGCAGTGGTCCCACAGACCACTGCCTACTCTTAAAAAATTTAACTGAAATGTTGAATATTTCTTTTTGAAACGTATCCCGTTTTCGGCATTTAAAAAAATAATTGCTTTATTGAAAAGCAAACACTGACATGGTGGTCTGCTGACCCCAGCAAGGGACCATCTCTGTTTTTTTAGCAATTCCCAATGGGTCAAAAATTGTGACCTACCTCATAAAAATGAATGAGGTAGGTCAATTGCGACCCCATTAGCAATGGCTAAATGTGTCTGAGAAGCATTAGTACATCACATTTTGTGACTTCCTAATTGTGAGTCGCAAAACGTAGCTATTAGGAAATCAGAGAATGAAGCGGTCGTACATGTGGTCCTGTGTCTGTGTTCGACTCTTGGGTTATTTATTTATTTATTTTATTTTTTTTTAATATTTGTAAAGCGCTGCATATACCCGTAGGCGTCTTGGCGCTAAAAACCAATATTAACTAAGGAAATGTGAGGGGATAAACCAGTTAAATAGAACAGATGTGACGGAAGAGAAGAAAAAGAGATTAATGAGAGAACAGCCAGGTTTTCAAGAGTTTGCGGAACTGAAGCAATGTAACACTTTGTCTGATGTTGAGGGGCAAGGTGTTCCAGAGTCTGGGGGCCGCCACCAAAAAGCGTCGGTCACCCCAGGTAACTGTTTTGGTGCGAGGGACAACCAGTTGGCTAAGAGTGGCTGATCGTAGAGCTCTTGTGAGTTTGTAAGATTGTAATTGGTCTCTTAGAAAATGTGGTCCTTGATTATTGATTGATTTGAATACTATGCAGAGTGCTTTGAAATGAATTCTTTTTTGTACAGTCAGCCAATGAAGATCTTTTATGTTTTTGGAAATGGGTTCAAACTTTGTTTTGCCGGTGAGAAGGCGAGCTGCTGCATTTTGTATTGTTTGAAGTTTTGCAATTACTCTGATTTGAGCATTGAGGAATAACCCATTGCAGTAGTCCAGGGATGAGAGGACAAGGGCAGAAACCAATGTCTTAATGGCAGAGTCAGGGAGAAATGGGCGTATTTTCCGGATCATTTTTAACTTCAAGTGTGCTGTTGATACTGTTTTGTTGGCATGGTTCATGAAATTTAGTCCATCATCAAAGGTGACACCAAGGTTCCTGACCTTCGAGGTGGGCGAAGGAGGAGTACCGAAGGTCTCTGGCCACCAACAGGTGGACCAGGCTGGAGAGAGTGGACCAAAGATGAGTACCTCGGTTTTTTCCGAATTTAGCTTTAAGCAGTTTGTAGCCATCCAGTCTCCTATATCTAGGAGCCCTTTCTTAAATTTTTCAGCTACTTGCTCTCCGTCGCCTTTAATCGCCAACACTAGTTGGGTGTCGTCGGCGTAAGAGGTTAGGCTCATCCCATGTGCTTTGATGGTCTTAGCAAGGTCCGACACATAGATGTTGAAAAGTGTCGGACTCAGGGATGAGCCTTGAGGAACTCCGCAGGGAGCAGAGAGTTGAGCTGATTGAAAGGGTCCCAGAATGACAGCCTGCGTTCTTTTGGCTAGGAAGGACGCTATTAGGTTTTTGGCAGTGTGGCAGATGCCAAGTCCTTGGACACGGTCGACCAAGGTGTTGTGGTCGACCGTGTCAAAAGCCGCTGATAAATCTAGCAGAACCAGTATGGCAGTGCCACCCTGGTCCCTGATGACCCTGATATCATCAGCGGCTTTGATCAAGGCTGTCTAGGTCCCGTGATGTTTTCTAAACCCAAACTGCCTGTTGTCGAGAAGCTGATGTTTTTCAATAAACTCGGAAATCTGGGTATTCATGATTTTTTCAATCGTCTTTGCCATGAAGGGTAGACTAGCAATTGGTCGGTAGTTTTTTAACTCACTTTTGTCCAGTGAGGGTTTTTTTAGCAGAGGTTTTAATAGAGTGTTTTTGAGAGGGTCGAGATAATTGCCTGACAGCAATATTAAATTGCAAACCTGCGTGAGTGCCGGTATGATGGCATCCATAACTGGTCTGAGTACAGATAAAGGGCAAGGGTCCAGGGGTGAACCTGATTTGATGGTCGATAATGTATTTTTTATTTGGTCCGGGGTGACTGGTTGGAAGCAAGGGAACGTATTAGCTGGAGGGAAAGTGGTAGATGAGGTTGAACCCGGAGGTGATTTGGAAGAGAACGCTTGGTAGATGTCATCTACTTTGGTGTAGAAAAAAGAGGCAAGAGAGTCACACAAAAATTGTGACGGGGGGGGAGTGAGGTCTGGGGAATTGCCTGATAATGCTTTGGTGATTAAAAATAGTTGTTTGCTGGAGTTCTTAGCTTTCTCAATTTGATCACTGTAGTATTCTTTTTTTGCTTCCGCTATCATGTTTTTGTATAGTGCTAAGGATTCCTTATAGACAGATTTACTAATAGTATCATAGTCTTTCCTCCAAGTTCTTTCCTTGCTACGATTTATCTGTTTTTGTGTCCTTAGTTTGTCATTGTACCAAGGTGCGGTGGGTTTAGCTCTATTACTAGAGTGTTCTTTAGAAGGGGCTGATTGGTGTGTTGCCTGGCCAATCCAGTCATATAATTGCTGGAGCGCTAAATTGGGGTCTGAAGCGAACACTGGGTGGGTTTGTTCTAGTGTGAGCTTCAAATCTTCTTGATTTATATTTTTCCAATCTTTAAAAGATTGTTTAGGTATAGGTTGAGGATTGTTATTACAGTGATTATTGGTGGCTATATTTGCAAAAATTGCAAAGTGGTCGGTCCAAGGCATAGGCAAAATATTGGTGATTTGCAGTCCTTCTAGGATAGAAAAGATGGGGTCTAAAATGTGGCCTGCTTGATGGGTGGAGGATGTGACAAGTTGTTTTAGCCCTAAAGTACCTAGATCAGAGATGAGGGCGGCAGAATCGGTAAGGTGACCTAGATCTAAGTGAAAGTTCAGGTCACCTAGAACCGTGAAGCTACTTTCTGTGGCTACAGATTCCATCATGGTGTTTATATTGGACAGGAAGGTCGTCTTTGATCCTGGAGGACGATATATTAGTATACCCTTGAAGTTAAACAGGGGGGAAATGTTGATAGCAAATTGCATGGCCTCACAGGAGGTGGATGGAATAGATGTCGTTCTGACAGGATATGAATCTCTGGCAATTATGGCCAGCCCACCGCCTCTTTGTTTAGGCCTGTCCTGACAGTAGGCTTTAAATCCCTCCGGAACGGCGATGACCAAGTCTGGCTGTGAAGTATCATCTGTCCATGTTTCGGTGATAAACAGTATATCGAGTGTATAATCAGTTATCAGATCAAATATTTCCTGCCTATGCTTACCAAGTGAGCGAGCATTTATAAGGGCTATGGAAGTGACAGCACCTACATCATGTTTGGTTGAAGAACCGTTAGTTTGGGGAAGTATTAAAGGGATAGTGTAATGACAGTGAGGGCAAATGATGGCAGTATCCTTATGGATCTCTGAGGGTTTGATTTTTGAACATTTGGCCATATTGAGTGGTCGAAGCGCGTGTAGGTTATGGCTGGTGTATGTTTTAGCATCTCCTGATAACTTTTGGACAGGGGTTATGGCCCTGGGCCCGGTCCCGGCGCGGACGGGCGCAGACGGGCTTGCCTCTGGCGCGCCTCCGGCGCGCCGCCGGCGCGCCCGCTGCGCGGACGGGAAGTGCCTTTACTTTTATGCATCGAAGGGGCGGGAAGGGGGGGAGTGCTGGATAGACTGGAGCGCAGCCCTTCCCTCCTCAAGATGGCGGGTGAGGTAGGAGAAGTCACGTGACCGCGACCAAGAGGGCAGCGCTGTTGGGGATGAAAGCTGCAGTCGCGCTTTGCAGCGCGCGATGATTTCTAGAAGGTAAGCGCCAAGGTTTAGCCACCCAAAATGTATTTAAAAATACATCGTACTAGTCATTGCCCTATGCACGGACAATATCAGCTGGTACAAGTGCAGGTACAAGTTTTAAAAATAAAGGATAGAGAGAGAATCCCCCGGCTTCCGCCTCAGGGGAGAGCAATATTAAAATAAAGGTTTTTGCCGGTGGTAGAAGAAACGCCCTCCACACTATTGCCCTCCACACTACCTCCGTGTGAAGCCTGTGAGTGGTCGCCCTTTCTACCCTGAGAGTCGAGTAAGGAAAAGGTTGACTTAGTGCATTTTGCAGAGGCATAGTAGTGTGAACCCGGTCATCCCGAACGGGGTCGAAAAGGGTAAAAACTTCAGAAAGTGAAACATGCTCTTTCAGTTCCCAATGCTACCTTATTGCACCCTGAGACCATAGGGTAGAAGTAGCCCTAATAACACACATGGTGCCCGTGCCATGAGCAAAACTAACACAAAGAGAACAATTGATGAACAGATTGCTGAACAATGTCAAACATACACCCAAATACAGAGATGTGGGCCTACATCCATTGTGGTTTTAGCCTAACATGCTATTCCAGTTTAAACCCAGCCATATGAAAAAAGTTTCCGCACTCCGTCCATCATCTTGTTATGTTGCTATGAGCACTCAACTAGACAGCAAGAAAATCTGAAAACTCATTAATATTTCAAGCACTCTCCAAATTTACTTTAAAATGCAGCAATTGCTTGCTGAAATTTGCCACAAACGACAAACTTAAATATACCTTCAAATGCAAGAGAAGTTCTGTACCTCTTTCAATGTGCACCGTTTACACTCTGGCACGAGGCTGTATCATATAGAGTTGGCATTAAACTTTCAACAATAAAATAATGCCTCTTTCCAAACCTGTCTTCCAACTAGACGTGGTCCCCACCGCACTTCACCCCCTCATCCCCTTCCCACCACCACAAAGCTTTGGTAGTTTTTGTTTACATTTTCAAGAAGCATAAGATTCAGCAAGGTTGCAAATTAAAAATAAAATGTAACCAATCTGCTGAAGTAGGTTTTGTGAGAGAAAACCTTCTTTACCAGAATTCTATTACAAAAAGAGTGTATGCAGAAAAACTCTTCCACAAACACGTTATTTCCACTAATTATCACCCGCGGGTAATACTTTGAGGTTAACAAAATGTACAAACTTCAGAGAAGGACAAGTTTGTCAATTTAGCAAAATTTGAGGCACAAAATAAAAATTTGACACACATCCTTTAACGCCCCTGAGACTGAAAGGCTAAATGGGAAAATAAAGTGGGTAGTGTGGTTAACACTCATTTCAGATTTCATGGCAGGTCAAGTTCTAATTAAACACTAATTTAGGAAAAATATCAATTGGAAAACAGGTCAAAGCCCCAAATATAGAAAAAACCCAGCATCCCGATTCTGGGCAGAATTAACTTTCACAGGGCAAACAAATATTAATAAGCCATCACTCAGTAATAAAATGCACAGCAACATGTACTTTAGGCCGGAAGTGTGCACGTCTTTGCACAAGAAGGTTTACTGAAATAGCATATTTACGGAGAAGTGTTATATTAGAATTCAGAAAGAGTTCAAACATCTTTAAAAGTTAAAGGGCGACATCGACCACCCAGGCAGAGGAGATTCCTGTGGGTACCAAACCATTTGCTCTTGTCGAAAATTTGATACATTCTCTGACTGGTGTTAAGACGCTTTTGATGTTGTCCATCGTTTCTAATGGCACAATAGATGCTGATGGTGTTTAAAATCCAGGTGATGGGTCATCAAACAAGCATTTGCAAATACATGAAACTTCGCCTATGCAAAATCTATTGGCTTTGTCAATGTTTTTATGTTGCACAGCAATACGAGCTGCTATGTACCATGTCTTCAAGAAGTAGCGTAACGAAATTTGAGGGCCCCCCTGCAAAGTACAAAGAGGGGCTCCTACTGCGGAGTCAGTCAGGAGCTCTCAGGCCAGGTTACTGTGCTGAGGGGGGCCCAGAGAGCTTAGGGACCCTAAGCACCCCTAAGCTACAAGCGCCTACGTTACACCACTGGCTTCAAGAAAAAAATAAAAATAAAAACACTATGACGTGGCCGGCGTTGACCCCATCATAGCACTTTTTTGAAACTTTAAGTCATGTTGCACAGCAGCCCACGCTGCAGTGTAGCATGTTAAAACAAGCTGGCTTCGTGGAGCCGACGGGGGTAGGGAAACTGAAAGCGTGTGATGCGCGCGCTGCCAGCCTCCGGGGACAGGAAATGTGCACACGTACAGAGTGCACATTTCCTGTCCGTACGCTCGCACATCCCCTGTCCGTGCGTGCCATCTCCTGTCTCCCTTCGGGACAGAAAGCGGCAACAATAGAGCCTCGCAAGGCAAAGCAGCACATGCGCTGCATTCGCTAGCGAGACCTAAAAACAACACGGGTGGGTTGGGACTGGAGGGAGGACCTAAAAACAGCTCTGCCACCATCGGAGGACTTGCGTGGTCGATGCTGCTTTGGTGAGGTACCACGCAAGTTTGTCTTCCATTCCAATGGAGTAGATATTTCGTTGTGGAAACATAGTGTCAGAGCCTGGAAAAGATCTCATTTCTACACACACAGACTAAAACACACAATATGCAGTTTTGTTTTGTTTTCGACGAAAATGAAGTTGTGCATTTCATGACATATATTCAGGGGAGTATCTTTCATTGGAGCAGCAGGTGCAGTGACACCGTGGCCCAGGGATGAGAGGCCCAATGGATTTAAATGTATCACTGTATGTTATTGCACACCCATGTTCAGTTTCTGGCATACACGAGACTCCTACATGCGTGTATTTCTTAATAAGGGAGAGGGAGAGCTCAAGTGTAAGTGAGAGGTGGGAAGGAGATGGTGAACTGAGCTCACGAGAAAGTAATTCATTAAGTGGTGTGGCACACTCAAGAGAGTAGCACGTGACATGCCAGAGAACTTTGTGGGATGATCTTCGCAGACGTTTTCAGAAGCTGAATTAGAAACATATTAACTACAGAAGGGCGCTCGTCAGCAAAAAATGATTGCTTAACTAGATTGGAGACAAGTGTTAACTTATCGAAATCGCATGCATTTAGGGAGAGAACTGCAGTATGGATCATCAGAATGAATGCAGAATAACAAAAAAAGGGGAGTTGCATGTATTACAAAGTAGCACAACGGATGAGTAATAATTGCACAGGGGCACGGATGCATATAGTAGCATTTTACTTAAGTTGTGCCTCGGGAAGAACAAACTGCAATATTCAATCAATCAATCATATCATTTGTAAAGCGCACTACTCACCCGTGAGGGTCTCAAGGCGCTGGGGTGGGGAATGCTGCTACTGCTCGAAAAGCCAGGTCTTGAGGAGTTTTCTGAAGGTCAGCAGGTCTTGGGTCTGCCGTAGGTGGATGGGGAGGGTGTTCCAGGTCTTGGCGGCGAGGTGGGAGAATGATCTGCCACCGTAGGTCGATCTTCGGAAGCGGGGGACTGTAGCAAGGTCGACGGAGCGGAGCTGGCGGGTGGGGGTGTAGAAGCTGAGTCGTCTGTTGAGGTACGTTGGCCGGTGTTGTGGAGTGCCTTGTATGCGTGGGTGAGGAGCTTGAAGGTTATCCTCTTGTTGACCGGGAGCCAGTGCAGGTCTCTCAGGTGGGGTGTGATGTGGCTGCGGCGAGGGATGTCGAGGATCAATATTGTGTCAGAAAGCAGTAAACTGCCCAATTGCGTTAGGGAGCACCATTCAAAGCAGGATTGCATTACTGCGGAAGGAGTGGGAATGAACCTTTGCCGCAGGGAATAGGGTTTTGGGGGTGAGGAGTGGGAAATGGGGCGAGGAGTAGGTGGTGTGTTTTAAAAACAACTGAGTGTGGGAGGCGGGCAGGGGTGGAGGAAAAAGTAATAACTGCCGGAGACTGCAGTGGAAGGACACTGTCCACCGGAAACAGTACTTGGTCCAAGTTCCACAACAGGACAAAGATTCAAAGCCCAAGAGGAAGATGGAGGCAAAGAGGAGGCGCTGACAAATCGGACAAAAGGAAACAAGACCCACGTGAGAGCCAGCCAGTTGTAAGTGAAGTGACGTGGGAGTCAGCCAATGGTAGTTAAATAATGGGCGTTCAAGTTCAAGTTCAAGTTCGGGCATTTGTATAGCGCACTGCTCACCCAGAGGGTCTCAAGGCGCTTGGGGAAGGGGTTCATTATTTGTCGAATAGCCAGGTTTTAAGTTCTTTTCTGAAGGAGATGTGGTTTTGAGTAAGGCGGAGATGAGTGGGGAGTGAGTTCCAGGTCTTGGCATCAAGGAAGGAGAAGGATCTGCCACCCATGGTGGATTTTCGGATGCGCGTGACAGCGGCGAGGGCTTGATTGGACGATCTTAGTTGGCGGGTGGGTTTGTAGAAGGGCAGTCGAGTGTTGAGGCATTCGGGTCCTAGATTGTAGAGGGTCTTGTGTGCGTGGGTGAGGAGGCGGAATGTAATTCTTTTGTTGACGGGAAGCCAGTGGAGGTCTTTTAGGTGTCCGGTGATGTGATCTTGGCGAGGGATGTCTAATATGAGTCTCGCTGATGCGTTTTGGATGCGTTGGAGTTTTTTCTGTAATTTTGCTGTGATTCCGGCGTATAGTGTGTTACCATAATCCAGTCGACTCGTGACCAGTGTGTGGGTGACAGTCTTTCTTGTCTCGAGGGGGATCCAACGGAAGATGTACGTTGAAGGAGGAGGATGAGACTGCGTTGACTTGTCTGGACATCGAGAGAGAGGAGTCTAGGATGAAGCCAAGGTTACGTGCATGATCTGTGGGTGTGGGTGCTGTGCCCAGAGAGGCAGGCCACCAAGAGTCGTCCCAGGCAGAGGGGGAAGATCCTAGGATGAGCACCTCCGTTTTGTCTGAGTTGAGTTTTAGGCGTCTATGTTTCATCCATTCGGCTACTTCTTTCATGCCTTCGTGAAGATTGGTTTTGGCGGTGTTAGGGTCTTTGGTGAGGGAAAGGATTAACTGGGTGTCGTCGGCGTAAGAGATGATGTTAAGGTTGTGTTGACGCGCGATGGAGGCGAGTGGACTCATGTAAACGTTGAAGAGGGTAGGACTGAGTGAAGATCCTTGTGGTACGCCACAGATGACTTCAGTGGCCTCAGAGTGGTCCCTTTTAATATATATTTTTTAAATGCAAGATATTTCACAAGCACAGCACAAGTGCTGTACCTAAAAAGGAGAACACTGCACTGGGGCATTAGGTCTTGTAACTATCAAATTCAACCCAGGTTGTGTGCTCATACCCCTAAAATAAATGTGCGGTCTGAAGCCAACACCATTTGTTCCCATCATGTATTTCTGACTGTGATGTTTGAGTCTTCATAGGGGGTAATGTGCATGCTTTTGTACTTTGTGTACTCTTTCCTACTGAAAGCAGCTTCTACTTGAGGGCAGTCCTCACCAAAGTCTCTGTAGCTGATTAGTCTTGAGACTTACGGTCAATCCATACAAACATGTAGATAAGAGTCATGTGTCCTGTGTCCCTGACTTTGTCCTTAGAATGTGGTGTGTGTCAATCTCTACACTTTCTTGACTGGACTCTTGTTGATGTTGTGAAGATGGGTGTGAGTGTGAAGGTCGCCATTCTTCATCTGGACTTCAGATGTCCCTCCAATGGGTCTACAAGACTGGTCCAGTGATGCTTTGTCTCCACTGGCCCATTTGTAAGCGTGAAGAGAGTTGATATGCCTTCTAAGCGCATTTACAACCACGCTCCTGTGTTAAATGGCACGTGCTATGTAGGCATTCATATAGGCAAAGAGCCTTAGTTCCACATTTTTGCATAACGTGCCACCAAGACAGTACATTGGGACTGACAGACGTGGACCGTTACAGACAGTACTGCAAACACCATAACTCAGCGTTACTTCTGGATCTTCTGCATCTTCAATCTCAGCCTTGCTGGTCCCTTGGGTTCTTGCTGATGCTGTGGTACAGTGGTTACCATACTGTGGTCCGGGGACCCCTGGGGGCCCGCAAAGCTTTCTCAGGGGTCCGCGAGTACTTGGATAATTACATAATATTAACCGATTAATAAAGTGTATATAAATAAAGCAGCTCAATGTACAATTTACATTTTTAAAACGTACTGTAAATGTTAAGGCATTTGAAATTGGAGGAAAAAATTAAATTAGTATCTCAGATTGATTGGTGGGAGCAGTGCAGGGACATCAAACAGAATATAGTAAGGACGATGAGTGGCCTCAATTGAATTTAGAAAAGCTCCAACCTTTCTATGAAAATTACATTTTTAACATTTTATTTATTTGTGTTTGCAAATTAATATAATGTGCCAACATTTGTGTTTGATGAATGCTTTTTTCTGTATTTTTTGTGTATTGTTTTGCGGTTCAAATCATCAACAATGCTTAAGCCGGGGGGCCCGGCTTCCAGTTATCACTCATGGGGGTACCCCAGATTCCAGTAATGATTCAATGTCGAGGTCCTCACGTTCCAGTAATGATTCAGTGGGGGTCCCCAGAAGTCAAAAGTTTGGGAACCACTGCTGTAGTATGATCTTGCGTGATGACTGTTTGAATGATTGAAACGTTCTCTGTCCTCTGGTGGTACACTCCCGCTGCTGGTGTGTTCTCAGAACTCTGCTTAGCAACAGGCAGACTCTTGCTACTTTCAGTGCTTGTTCAATGTACTTACCATCAGAACCCATAGTTGAGCAGAGAGTTGCCAGGAGGGACATCTACCACAGGTTTCCAAACCCCTCTTTTCCAAGAGAGCTCAGCCTGTGGCAAAACAAGACCATATGGGAGGCAGTTTTAATACCTTTGGCTGGTCAGCCTTGTTAGTATACCCTTATCGCTCGGAGATTGTAAACCAAGTCTCCAAGGTCTTTGTTAAAGTTGTTTTTGTTCAGATCTCAGACAGCCTTTGGATCAGTGATGCAGAAGGCCGCCAGCTCAGATTGAGGCGAGTGATATCTAAGGACCCTTTGTGTGTGTTTTTGTAAAAGCTGCATTTAGGCAAAACCATCCTGTACAAAATGTTATTTCTTTCAGCTCCAAAGATGCTTAGCTGGAGTAACAGCTCAATGAGTTATATTTCGACTGCTAAAACTAAGTAGTATACTTACTAAAGTTTTGGCCAGGCGCTTACATGGTGTAACAAAATGCAAAAAGTATAGGTAATTTGTCATTGCCTATGAAAGTCATGGGCTGTGCCAGCTGAGCGCCCTTTATACAAGTTTGAATCACATCAAGGTGGACTCCACCTTCCATCCTCCTGAAGACTGGGGATTGAGCTAATAGTAACACCTGCTATTTATAGCCCTTTGGGGCACTTGCATCAAGCCTTTTCCCGTTCGCAAACGGGCCGATTCTGCGAATCGGCCCGTTTGCAAATTGAAAAATGCCTTTTATTACTATGTATGTTGGTTTTGCCGTTCGCAATGTAGGTAATCGCAATTTTTTGCTATTGCCTAAATTACGAATTTATTTAGGGAATCTTAAATTGGGATTTCCTAAAGGCAATGCTTCAAGTTGATGGTAATATGTGCATGCTTTGAAAAATGCACAAAAATGCATTTTTCAAAGTTTCATGTAGCGCACACATGCCCTTAGGGCATGGGTGTGCTTTACATGTGCACACTTACCTTTTTTAGTGGGGTGCTTCAGGGGGGCCTTAGGTCCCCAGGCACCCTTGGATTTGCATTCTCTATTTGCAATTACCAATTTGGTAATCGCAATTAGCGAATTCAATACCATTCATTCCTATGGGCCGGTAGGCCCAACAAAATGAATGGAGTCACAATACCTAATAGCGATTCGCAGTTTCCAAATTGCTATTAGGTAATGGTAAGGAATCGCACATGTTTTTGCGATTCCTAGATGCATAGCAATTTGCAATTCCCAAATAGTGAATCGGTAAAATTCACTATTTGAGAATCGCAAAATGCGGGCTTGAGGCATGTGCCCCTCTGTAACTGGAGGAGTACTGGGTCAAGTGGTGGCTGGCATCTACTGGGGGTGGCGGGCAAATAACATTTTAAAAAAACAGAAAATGAAATGCAAAACACTTACCTGATCCTGAGGATGTCCTCCTCACACTCCGACCTCTTCCGCAGGGACTGCGCTGCAGGCCCAGCAAACTCTCTCAACCAATCCTGGACTGCTCACATGCTGTTAACCAGCATGCGAGCAGTGCTCTGATTGTTGGGAGCGGCCTCTGTCAGCGCTCCCGAGGTAACTGAATGCCTACACTTTGCTCTCAACCTAGCTGGCTTAAGACAGCTGGGTTGAGAGGTTAAAAGTGAGCTTATGAGGTTTGCCGTCGCAAGACGGCCGGCCAAAGGTACATGCACATTTTAAACAGTGCAAAAGTAGCCCTTTGCCCAGCACTCCTCCCTGCTGTCACTCAGTAGGCCCGCCCCGTCCTGACGCTCGGATGAAAAAAAATTCAATCTCTGGGGCTTTGGGAGGCACTTAAGTGGGGCGACGCTCCTCCGCTCCTCCGCTCCAAAGGAGGAGCTGCCCCTGGGCCTGGTGGCTTTTGGGTTAATGTCTCCATTGCAATGATCTGTGTTCGAACCCATGGTCTTAGATTTGAATCTCAAAGGATTAACTCAGACTTTTATCCTTACAAGTTTGGTAAAAGGAGTACTATTCAGCTGGGCAGAATAAAAATTTTGGGGCACATGCACAAAGCTAAGTAATCGCAATTCCTTATGCATCTAGGTTTCGCTAAAATATTAGCGATTCCTTCACATTCCGTAATAGCGAATCACAAATTGCGATTCGCTATTAGGGAATGCTTTCCCATTCATTCCTACGGACCTAGAGGCCCATAGGAATGAATGGTAAAGCATTTGCAATTTGCAATTACCAAATAGGTAATTGCAAATTGCGAATGCATCAGGCCCCCCTGACGTACTCCCAAAAACGGTAAGTATGCACATGTGGCGCACACTCATGACCTAAGGACATGTGTATGCCCCACATGGCATTTAGAAAAATGCAATTTTGTGCATTTTTCTAAGGAATTGCAAATTACCATCAACTTCAAGTGGATGGCAAATTGTGATTCTATGGCAGGACCGGAGGCTTCGGATTATGCCTTTCTTCCTTCGCTTTATTCCACAAACAGCAGCAAGAAAAAACATCAAAAAACTACATTTCCCATGAACAATAGGGAAAACAAAGTGTCTCAATCGCAGTCCTTCGTCGCTCTCTGCACTCCAGCAGCTCCCATCATGCCCTGCAGCTGCTTCCTCTTCCTCTTTCTTCGCTGCTCAGCAGCAAGTTAAGTGGTTTTTGGCTTTTCTCTCTGGTGTTTGGGGTATGTGTGGGTAGCATTTTCTGTTGCTGGCAAGCGCTGACCTGTTTATTCCCTACAGAGTCCCCTGGTGATCGCGGAACTCTTTTCAGCGCTCCTCACGCGATCCTGACCCCTTAGAGACGCGGTGTGTGATTTTCACCGCTAGGGGGCGACCTGTTATTGCTGGCTAGCACGCTTAAGGGGCGGGCGCTTTTGAAGCATTTTTTTGCGTGTTTTTTCAGGTGGCCTCAGACTGTTAGAGGTGCCCCTTGCCTCCCGGCCTGACACCCTGCGGGGTTGCAAGTTTAGGTGTGTTTTTCCCAAGGCTGTGAATGCCCGTTGTGGGTTGTATTGTATTTTCTGACACCCTGAGGGGTCGTAATTTGCGCCAGAGCTAGCGCGGGGGATGCTTTGCCGGGTTGGCGCCCTGTGATTTCAAAGGGCTGCAGCGTTCCCAGGGGCCAGTCCCCGTCAATTGGGTGCCTCTGTGTTCCCCCATATAGTCTGGGCTCCCTCCCAGTGTATGTTTGGTGCCTGTTAGGGCATTTAATATTGTTGGTGCCGCAGTTCCCTCTTTAGCAGAGCCTGCTTTACCTCGAGATGCAAGGGGGAAGTGGCCAATACGCGGAGGAAGACCCTCTCAGTTATGCCTCTTGAGATGAGGACTTTTATCAAGCGGTAGAGGATTCTATCTATAGGGCAGTAAATCAGGCTATGGTGCCACTGGAACAACACCTTACGGCTCGGTTGGATGAGGCGTATTCCAAGTTGGCTTCCCTGATTCCTACGCCAGCTTCCGTCCCTGACACTACGCCTTCGCCCACCCCTCCTCCCCCTAAAAAGCCTTGCGCTGAAGGGGTTGATTTGGAGGCTTCCGCCTGGATCAAAAGTGCCTTTATGGCACATGAGGGGCCCCAATCCTTTCCTGACCCGTGGAGGTTACTTTTCAGACTCCGCGCACTGTGTCTCCAGAGCCCCAAGATGATGGAGATTCCACGGACACAGACGAGGAGGCCTGCTCCTCAAGATCGTGCCTCCCGTCTCAGGCCACATCCTCCGCCCGTCCTTCTGACATGTTGGACCCGGACGAGATCGTCCACCCCCGGTCCTCGGATTGGGTTCCCGGAGATAAAGGGGCCCAGTATGTCGCAAGCCGATTGCGCAAACCTGTAGAGAAGGACGCTCGTAATCGCCTTCGGGCGGAATATCCTCGCCCCATTCTAGAGGGTACGGTGGCGCTCACGCCTGACATCGACCCTAAAATGGCGACGTTCTTGGAGAAATTCGTCAGGGACCCTAGGAAGGGTATTGATAAGTCCTGGCGTACGTGCCAGGACAAGCTACTAGATGCCATAGGACCCATGACCAAAATTCTGGACATGGCCGAGGAGGCCAAGGTTTCCGGTGATTCTATATCACCGGAGGTCCTGTCCAATTGGGCACAGCGAGCCATTGTCTTCCTAGGAAACGCAAATTGTGCCCTCTCTACTGAGAGGAGGAGGTCACAGTTAATCAAAATAGACCATAAGTTGGGTGACCTCGCTTCGTCAGAGGCCGGCGCAGTGGCACAAGGGGGCCTCTTTGGGAACCCCTTCATTAAAGAGCTTGGGAAGTTTGTTGCCACGTTTACCTCTTTAGACAGGGCTCAATCCAACATTAAAAAGGTTTTTCCCCAGCGGGTTTTTGACAAGACAGGACGTGGCAGGGGCAGCTCGTTCGGTTGTGGTGGCAGCTCCGATCGGGGGCAAGGCTCCGGCCGCGGACAAGCACAAGATAGCTCCCGCTTCAACAACTTTTACCCTACCTGGGGTCAGCGATTCAGAGGCTGCGGCGGCCGCGGGGGACAGCAACAAGGTGCTGGAAGAGGTGAGTGTGCTGCCCGCAGAGACTTTGAGGGTAGGGGGGCGCTTGGCGCAGTTTTCCCAGCGTGGGTGTCCCTCACGAGCGACGCTTGGGTGCTGCAGATGGTCCAGGGCTTCCAGCTGGAGTTTCATGGCCGTCCGTGTCAGCTACAACGTCCCCGTCCCATTACCTTTTCCCAGTGCGATGCAGACTTGGTGCGTGAAGAGGTGTCCGCCCTCCTCCACAAAGGGGCGATTTGTTGCGCGCAGGAGCACCCTGGGGGTTTTCTTAGCAATCTTTTCCTAGTCGACAAGGTCGACGGGGCCGGCGCCCGGTCATCAACCTGAAAGAGTTCAACAAATGGTTAGTGTGCCGCCATTTCAAGATAGAAGGGATACATCTCTTGAGAGATGGTTTACGCCCGTCCGATTGGATGGTCAGGCTCGGCTTAAAAGACGCCTACTCTGCGGTGCCGGTTTTCCCTCCTCACCGTCATTTCCTTCAGTTCAGGTGGGACGGGCAGGTTTACGAGTTCACCACGCTTCCTTTCGGACTCTCCTCGGCGCCGTGGTGTTTCGCGAAGGTGTTACGCCCGGCGGTGGAGGCCTTGCGGGATCAAGGTATCAGAATGATTGTTTATCTAAACGACATGCTTTTCATGGACCAATGCCCGGAAAAGCTGAGGGCCCAGCTTCAGGTGGCGGTCAACCTGCTTCAGGGCCTGGGCTTCGTTATCAGCGAAAAGAAGTCCCTCCTAGTCCTCACGCAGTGTGCAACCTTTTTGGGGTTCAGCATAGACTCGGTGTCTTCCACGCTGAGTCTTCCCGCCAGAAAAATGGCGAAGATCGGGCACGAGTTACGTCAGACTCTGGCGAAACCGCTCACGTTGTTGCGCCACCAGGCGCGCTTGGTGGGCCTCCTGTCCTCTTCCATTCAGGCCATTTTACCGGGCCCGCTCCATTACCGGGACATGCAGCGCCTGAAAACGTACCATCTCAGGAAGGGCCTGACATATTCTCAGATGATTCAGTTGTCAGAGGAAGTGAGAGAGGAGATGAGGTGGTGGCTGACGCACATGGAGGCCTGGAATGGTCGTGCGATTTTCGGATCCGCCCTGGATGTGGTTATGGAGTCGGACGCCAGCCGTTCTGGCTGGGGGGCTAGGTGCGGGGAGTTTTCCACAGGAGGCACCTGGTCGGCCCACGAGCAATCCTTACATATCAACTGTTTGGAGTTGCTAGCCAGCTCCTTTGCAATCCAGTGTTGGACGAAGGACAGGGTTCAGTCATGCATCCTCCTCCGGATGGACAACGTGTCGGTGGTTCGATATATCAACCATCTGGGGGGGACCAGATCAAAGGTGCTAGCGCATCTTGCCAAGGACTTTAGGCATTTTTGCTTGGATCGGCAGGTGTCAGTCACGGCGGAGTACCTGATGTGGCCGATTGGCACTCCCGGCATCTGTTGGACGCCAGTGCATGGAAGTTGGATCCGCAGGTGTTCTTACGGCTAGCGGACAAATGGGGTCCCTTCACAGTGGACCTGTTCGCGTCCCGGATCATAAGCTCCCGAGGTTCTTCAGTTGGCGCCCGGACCCATTGGCGGAGGCGACGGACGCTTTCCTTCAGGACTGGTCGGGCGAGCAGGGGTACGCGTTTCCCCCATTTTCCATGATAATGCGAGTGTCGGCGTTGCTTCGCCGTCAGTCGGCGGAAGTGGTCCTGATCTCTCCATGGTGGAGGTCTCAAATTTGGTTTCCAGTTCTTCTGGAACTTTCTTGGGATTTTCCAATCCTACTCCCCCACCCTCCTCACATTCTGCTCAGTCCAGATGGGTCTTCCCACCGGCTAGTCCAGGAGGGATCGCTGCGACTGATGGCATGGCGGATCTCTGGCGTCACTGGACGCTCCCAGGCCTTTCGGGAAAGGCAGAGGACCTGCTCTCCAAGGCATGGGCGGATAGCACGACCAGGAGGTACAGATCAGCCTGGCATAGATGGCATCGCTGGTGTGTGCGACGGGGTTTCGATCCCGTGGGGGCGGATGTAGTTCAGGTTCTTAACTTTTTAGCCGAAATTTTTGTCTCATCACAGCTGCCTGTTGATCATAATCAGCTAAATTCATACAATTCCTCCTAACTCGCAGGAACTGAGAGAAGGGGATACTCTGCCGTTTGATACGAGGATGATAGCTGTTAAAGTGGAGCAACGTATTACGTGCAGAGGGTTTTACAAAGAGATCCACTATTAGTTTAAAAGGTCCAAGAATTCCACCTTATTCTCGTCATAATGGGCAGTGAATTTCAGATTATTATCTGTCAAATTGATCCATTCCAGGAATTCCAATGAAAGATCCTTCCCACTGGTCCAGATAAAGAAGATGTCATCTATATATCTGGACCAGTGGGAAATGGATTCAAAAAATTGTGCCATTTCATTATAGATGAATTTGGCCTCGAAAGCCGCCATATAGATATTAGCTATGGACGGCGCCACTGACGCGCCCATGCTAACCCCTTCTGTCTGGCGGTAAAGGGTATTTCCAAATTCAAATACATTCTCAGTAAGAACAATCATCAATAGATCTAGGATAAATTCCTTCGGGCATCCAATTCCAAATTCATCAATGAACCAACTTGTCGCAAATACAGCTTCGCTTTGAGGGATATTACTGTACAGCGCCTCAATGTCCATAGTCACTAGGATGTCATTTGGTGGGTCTAACGGTAAGTTTTCCACTTTATTAATCATAGCACCTGTGTCTTTAATATAGGATGTAATCCTTGATATATGTGGGCGTAAGTAAAAGTCAATAAATTTAGATAAAGGCTCTGTATTCGTCCCAATTGTAGATACAATTGGTCTATATGGAGGATTTGTAAGATTTTTATGTATTTTGGGCAAGCCATAAATACATGCCGTCTTGCCCAAGTTAAAATTCAAATAATCCTTTTGATCAATGTCACCTGAAATAAGAGCCCGCTCGGTCAACTGTTTTATTCTCTTAGATACCAGATGTGAAGGGTTGGACCTGATTTTAGAGTAAGTGGTATTGTCTGACAACATATTAATCATGTTGTGGTCGTATTTTTCTGAATCTAAAAGGACAATACCACCGCCTTTGTCACAACTCTTGACAACTAAGGTTTCATCTTTCCTTAAAATTTTTAAGGCTTCTGACTCTTCCCTTGTTAGATTGTATATCGGTTTAGGTATAAAACGTAGTGCTCTTTCCAACTTTTGAAGTACGACCAATTTAAAAGCGGCCACTTCTGGGCCCACTTGATCTAAAGATGGACTAAAATTAGATGGGAGCGCCAACCGTTTAGGGGTCTGGAGTGTTTCATTAGTTTCTATCTTGGTATCAAAAAACTTTTTTAATCTAATCCTTCGAAAGAAGGAGATGATATCTTGTTGTAACTCGAAGACATTAGCATGGGCATGTGGAACATATGTAAGGCCCTTAGACAGCAGAGTTTCACAATGTGGTTCGAGTTCTCTGGATGACAGATTGAATATAGGGATTACATCCCCTGTCTCCAGTATTGCCGGTTTCTTGTTTCCCTTATAAATTGGGGTTCTTGTTGTTGATGTTGATGGTGCATTTGTTGAAAGTTCCCCCTGTTCTGGCTCTGAAAATGTACTCTTGGGCGGCCCCGTCTAAGGCCCCGGTTGGATAAAAAAGGCTGCTTTGGACGAGCTCCATTATATTGATTAAAATTACCTTCCGGTTCATAATAAGTATTAGCACCCTCATTTTCAGAGTCAGACGAGTCAGTAAAATTATTGACTCTTTGTGGCACTGGTCTGGTTTCGTCCACATAGTGATTCTGCTTATAAAAATCTTGGCCTAAATAGGGATAAGTATTTTCTAATGTACAATATCGTTTGTCTTTGGTTAATTTGTCATTTTTTGGTTTGTTTAAATATGTACTAAAGGATTCTAACTCTTTATTGGCATCTTTTATTTTCTTCATAGCCTCATCCACTCCACCTAGTTGTTTGATTTTTTCTTCCAAATCATCAATTTCCTTTTTAATTGTTGTGGCCAACTCTTTAGCAGTCTCAACAATTAAAATCATCAGATCTCGGGAACATCTATTTGCTATAAGGCTCCATTTCTCTAAAAATGGTCTATGGTGCACAAATAGGCCTGGAATATTCCGAACTCTTCCCCAACTATCGCCAGATGGGTGCGTTGGGTGATGCAGGAGGCGGGGATTGACACCAAACAATTTGGTGCACACTTGGCAAGAGGAGATATGGCCTCTAAAGCTTTTGCCCTTGGGGCTAGGTTGGAGGATTTATTGAGATAGGCCAACTGGTCGTCGGACTCCACCTTTAAGAGGTTCTATTTTAAGCCAGTGTTGGAAGTAGCTCGGCTGGTTGTCGACAAGCTTTGAACTGGCATAATCCGAAGCCTCCGGTCCTGCCATATATTTATATAATTTGCCTAGCATTGGTGCTGATAAGTTCCAATTCTATTAAGGGCTCGGAGGCGAGGATTATCCCCCCCAATGACTTCATGGAAGTGGACCCTCCCGGTATGGAATGTAAGTAATTAGATTTTGCAGTTCCTTTTGGCTATGTATGCTATGGATTGTAAAGCTCTCTCGCCTTGTATCTGACGCTGAGTTGAGTACATGGTCGGTATCTGACACTGCGTTTTTTGCAGGGAACGGCGGTACCAAACAAGATACGTAAGGTTACTGGAGCATGGGCTTCGCGCGAAGAAAGAGGAAGAGGAAGCAGCTGCAGGGCATGATGGGAGCTGCTGGAGTGCGGAGAGCGATGAAGGACTGCCATTGAGACTCTTTGTTTTCCCTATTGTTCATGGGAAATGTAGTTTTTTATGTTTTTTCTTGCTGCTGTTTGTGCAATAAAGCGAAGGAAGAAAGGCATAATCCTCGCCTCCGAGTCCTTGATAGAATTGGAACTTACCAGCACCAAGGCTAGGCAAATTCTCATTCCTTAATGCAAAGCTGCATTCTGAAAATGCTTCTTGCATTGCATTTAGGGAATCGCAAATTGCGATTCCCTAAATGCTTTCTCAAATTAGGTAATCTCAAAAATTGTGATTATCTATTTTGCGAATGCATTTTGGGTTGATGCACCCCAAAAGGCTTTTACCGGTCGCAAACGGACTGTTTTGCAGACCGGTAACAGCCTTTTGGGATGCATCAACCCAAAATGCATTCGCAAAATAGGTAATAAGCTTGATGCATGTGCCCCTTAGTTATCTGTCAGTAGTAAATAGAGACCCTCTTAGGCGAAAGTGTGTATACAAATGCATCTGTTATGTTATCCCCCACAGAGAAAATTATCCCCAAAATAGGAATTCCCAACACTTTGATAATATCATGCACTATGATCTGCTAAAAGCTACAGGGCACTTTAATTCCTTTCAGTGCCCACAATTCACAAAAATGTTCTGACACAAATGTGCATGTAGGCGTGAATAAAAAGCTTTCTAAAAGTAAACACTTCCTGATTCATGAAATCAGGACTTATGGAATTTTACACTCAGAAAAATTGCCCCATTACGGCACACCCTGTGGAGTAGGTGGATACCCACAAATCTACACGTGTGTGTCTCGTCTCATATCTTTTCAGGTAGTTTTCCACAATGAAAATGGATGTGAGTTTGGCTCCAGTCAAAGGCAGGAGCAAGTAAGTTTGCAATGTGGAGGGGACACTCCATTATTTAATGGGCAAAAAGGAAAAAGAGTTTCTCTGCAAGGAAAAACAATTTGCCGGAGAAGAAAAAATAAATACATGATCTAAATCACATTTGCATCACATGAATTTATCTCCAGCTTGCGGACTTCTCCGAGAAATCTGGGGCCATATTATCAAGAAAGGGCAATACATTATCGCCACTTTTATCGGCAGGAAACTGCCGCTAAAGCGGCGATAATGGGCTTAATAATATGCCCTTGTGAATTCCCATAGAAGCCCAGGTTCTGGTGTTAACCTGGGCTTCTATGGGAATTCACAAGGGCCTATTATCAAGCCAATTATCAAACCTTTAGCAGCAGGTTCCTGCCGATAAAAGCAGCGATAGTGTATCGCCCTTTCTTGATAATATGGCCCCTAGAGCTTTAATTTCCCCGATGATTCCCCGGATCCTTAGTGAATCCTAAAAATGTAGGGAGTTATGGGAATTCAATTCATAATTCTACGGCTTTGTAAGTCAGGTCAAACGTTGATCCTGGCTTAAGGCGCGAAGGGAGGGGATACAGTCTAGGACCTTTGTTGTTGAAAGTATGTTTCCCCGTTATCATATAGCTATGCTACTTCAGTACTGATAAACCCAATTTTAAGGCCTGATTTATAATTTGGCGGATAGAGCAATCTCTGACTTAAAGTCCGCCAGGCAGAGACTACTCCGAATACAAAAATTCAAAATGACGGCCAAGCTGGTGCTCACTTGTAAAGCATTGGCAGGAATCGGCCTCACAGCGGTTCCTGTCAACATATTTTGACGTTTCAGGGCTCTGTCAACATGCCGGAGTTGTCCATCAAAATGTTTTCTTTTTCATTTTCAAAAAGAAAATCCTGAACTGGGATATTCTCTTGTAAATACAAAAGACGAAAGAGTTTTCTCACCCATGGGTAGAGGAGCATTTTGCAGTTCTCACTACCCATCATTACCCGGATTTTCCTAACGGTGACCCGCAGTGAAAACTGACCTTTAATGATGTCCTTCTAAAATAGGTGGGTGGTATTAGAGGTCTGCCTCTGACAGCTCTTACTCTGTGCGGCCGTCAGAGGGATTTAATCATGGTGGAGACGGAGTAGTTTCTACTGTGATTAAACCAAAGGTCCAACCGCACATAAATCTGTCCGACGGACAACAGTTTTAGCGGTATGGGTACTCCTTCGATGTTGAGACGGAGTATCTAAACCTCCAAGATCTAAGTCAGGCCCTTATTCTGGTAATAGTAACGACAATGTGGAATTACATTTTAGACTCACTTCATTATGTAGGGAGCTTGATGACCCAATCAAGGGCTGCCGAAAAAGGACGGTTACTTTATATTTTTTGTGCTACATAGAATTACACTCTTTTTGTTGTTAAATATTGAGTTTTTAAATTTTTTTACACATAGTTAAGAATTATTTCAGTGGTAGATTATCATTGGAAGTGGAACCTCTCGAACAATGTTTTTTTTGGGTTAAATATATATTTTTTGTAATATTTTACATTTAGTTAGGAAAAATTCCAGTGGTAGATTAGCTTTGGAAGTAGAACATTTCGAACAATTTTTTTTGTAAAATATGTATTTTATAAATTCTTTTACATTTAGTTTGTAAATCCAGTAGCAGATTATTATCAGACCAAATGGTATTACCCTTGTTAGGTTTGTTACATAAGCTGAGGCTGGTAATCAACTTTTTTCCATGGGGATAATTTTGATTTTCCCATCTTAAAATATTTTGCTTTAGTTTGTCACAGTGCACTCTTCAACTATTCGAAACATGGTGGAAATTACACTTGGGAGTACAGGAAGCACAGCTTATTCAAAACTCGCATTTCATGGTTATCCTACCTAATATGCAGCAGTCCCTATTAAATATTTTACAGCCTGACAACAATAGCAGTATACAGAGGTCTCTGTGGAGATAAATACATAATTCAAATTCCAAATTATGCTCCGGTAGGTATCAGTGGCAGAACGAAACTTGAGGGGCCCCACTGCAAAGTACAGGGAGGGCCAAGGGCCCCCCAGGACACACTGAGGAGCTCTCAGGCCAGGGTACTGTGCTGAGGGGACCCCCTGGAGCTTGAGCCCCCTGCTCAGCAGGGTCTGCGGGGGTCTTTGTTACGCCACTAGTAGGTATCGCTTCCCTACCGGTGCAAGAAGTGTGTATGTAGGACAGGCCTGCGCCTGTGCATGGCTCTGGGGGTGTAATGTTCCTGCAAGCCCTCCAGGGGGTGCCTCAGCGAAGGTACTGAGAATGAGGGATGGACTAGGAGGGTATGCCTGCATAGTGTAGTGCTGAACCTGGGCATGAGTGTCAGATTGGTAGCGCGCCTGCTGGAGAGTGTGCAGATGATATGAGAACCTTCCAGAAGGGATGGACAATAAAAGTTACAGGCAATATTAGAAAGCACAAGGAGGGCATGTGGGTGGAAAATTCCACCTGGATCTGGAGAATGGGTGGGAGCTCAAAGGTCTGGTTTGTGTGTTTTCAAATTCTAATGAAGAAATGGGAATCATTCATCAGTTTTCAATAAGGGTCATAATTACTAATCTTTCACGCAATGCGGAGCAGCAAGCAATGTTGCAGCGCTGCGCTGAGTGAAAGGAGAGAGAGTAGACATGCTCCATATTTACAAAGATATGGAGCATTCCTTCTGTCTCTTTGCGTTGGTGCAGTGTGCTGCCTAGCACCAACACAAACACCTTTGTACAACAGTGCAAGGGTGCCTGCGCTACAGGCCGGAATGTTTTTGTGCAGGAAGGGCTTTTTCTGCAGAAAATATTACTAGGCACATCCCTCTTATCCTTACTCGCACTGAGATACTCTGCTGGAGGACTGCTACATCTATTGTCACATTTGTAATTACCCCGAACAAGTACACATGTATTATAAGTTGATAACCTAGGCTCTTTATAATTGTATCAGTGGTTGTACAAATGTTTTTCCTCATTTCACATTTTTATTGAGACAACTACAACTATTTATAGGTTTCAATTCCACTGTTCAAAACAACATTGCTATATATATATGTGAAGCACTCTGATACCCATTTCTGGGTCTTGTTTGCGCTATATAAAACATTAAATAAATAAATTTAAAAAAGCAATCCTTAGAGGCAATTTCCTCTTTCTATGTGTGTTGCGGAATGCAGCACAGAAAAAGAGGAAGTAACAAGAAGAAATAAAGATATTTCTCCTTGTTGCACCTCTCTGGGCGAGGTGCAGCATTTTGACCCATTCCCTGGTTTATTAGCTTTATTAAATCTGGGCATGCGCCAACATCCATGGGTGGATGCAGGAGAACACCCATGCTCCAACCTTGGAACGCCTTCCAGGCACAGTCTAACGCAACAAAAGAGGCTATGTTGCATCACTCTTCTTCACAAAGGCATGCATAGAGGCGTAAATCACCCCTTGTGTGGCTTGGTAAATCCCAGTTGAAGATGTGTCTTGCATTGTGATGAGTTGTGTCACTCAAGGACAGTGCAAGCCCTTAGTAAATCTGGGCCTAAATGTGTGTGTGTACAAAAGAACATACTTTGTGCTACGCACTCAGTTAAAATTGTCACACCTATTTCCAATGTAGGTAACCTGTCTTCATCCCTCATTACTGTTTGAGAGTAATTTCTTGAGACCATTGACCTTTGACTTTATGTAAATTGATACTTGAATATCGCACTACTCACCCGCAAGGGTCTCAAGGCGCTTGTACGAATACCGCTGTGGAACCCATCCTGGCTTTCCCTGTGAGGCGTTCACTCCTGGGCACCCCCAAGGTGGAGGCCAGGCATCCTTAGCGTTGTGGGGGCCGTTGTGGAGATTAAGCAAGCTATTGCCCAGAGTTGCAGAGTGGGACTCCATGATTGGAATAGGCACCGAGGCGAGAATTATCAGGTCCGTGGAATCATTACAAGCAAGGAAAGATACAAACTACCAAGAAAAACAAGCGTATACTAAACACAGAATTACTAACATCTTAAAGTGATCCACCAATAATACAATAATAGATAGCCATTCCTTAAAAACATTAAAATATTACACAATAATTAAAATACATAAAACTTACTAAAATGCCTTATAATTTGCAGCAAGAACTATTATAGCAGCATTTACCTAAAGTGACTTATGTTAGCAGTTGGAATTACATATACAATTTTTTTTGCTGTTTTTCATTTACAAGCGATAATAAAGTGCAATGTGCGCGCCTATATTAAATTATACTCATAGTCCCTTAAGCTAGCTTAACACTTTGCCTCCAATGAATCTTAAATTATGTTTCTTAAGTAGTTTGTATCGCAATACAATTATTTACCTGTTCTACTACTTTTAGTTTCTTCTCTGGAATGATGATAAATTTAACAAAACAGTAAATAAGTTTAATATTGGCCCCACTCAAACAGGTAATAATTGCTTGCCTACATGTTCTAATTCCTAGTTCATTAAAAATCGGTTTTAGGATGGACTTCCGAGCATCTGCAAAAGCTGGGCACAAGGTTACTATATGAATTATTGTTTCCTCCCTTTGCCTACAAAGCCTGCAAATGCTCGATGACCATTGATTCTCCCATTTTGGTATGCCATCCTTTGTCGGATATCTTCCCAACCTTAAATGTATGAATTTATTCTTAAACCTAGGTTTTAAATGATATGCCAAATAGGGTTGAGGCAACAGCCTACCAAAGGAATTAGCAATTGTCCAAAAATGATTTATTTTCCTTAATTCCTCCTTGTCAGCTATAATTGTTAGCAGTGCGGCCATTTGATTCATTTCTTTTTTTTAAACTACTTTACTCCTCATTTCATCTTCTAAATTAGAGCAATCAAAATTACATAAACATTCATTTAGGTACAGCTGCCAGTTTTTTAAGTATTCCCCCTCTGAAATTTCTAGCCAACATAGCTTTGCTAAAGATCCTTCCTCCGAGGGGGCTAATGATATTAAGTACTTCAAAAATGCTGATTGACGAGCCACAAATTGGTTTTTCAGTCCAAATTCCAGTCTTATGTTTGCTCGACTGATATATTTAGGGATTTTAAAAACAGCTTTATAAGTTCTAATTTCTATATCGTCGAGCACTTTCGCGTCTTTGCCCCGAAAGATGATTGAGCAATAGTCCAAAGATGGAATTAACTTTGCTCTGATCACCTTCATCAAATGATCATAATTAGGGCATACTAATTTGTCTCTTAATTTCCTAAAAGCAAATGCAAGAGAGCAGCCCCTTGCTTCAAGATTGTTAAAATGTTGTCTAAATATCAGTGCATCATCGAACATGATCCCAAGGTATTTATATGATTTCACATTTTCGATTACCTGGCCATGGGAGTCAGGGAAGACAACCGCATTCTGCATTGACTGAAAGTGCATTTGGCAGGTTACCTTGTGTGAATATACCAGGTAATAAACAAGCATAACCTTTACATTTAAGAATCCTGGTTTTGCATGTACATTAGAGTGTGCTCATGAGGTGTACCGCAGATGTGAACTGGGCCATATTCCTATTGTATTATAAAACTGTTCTGTGTTGATGATGAATGCATTTTATGTGACCTGTAGAGTAAGTGACTTTGGTTGTATGTCTCTTCTTGCCTTCTGGGTTATAATACTCGAGATTAGATGCTTTGTTCTGTTCACACCTGGATCAGTGGTGTCTCTAGAAGTGAATATTAGGGGGCACACATTGCACAACACATCAAACTGGTGGGGCCAATTAGAAAGAGTGTGCGTTTAAATTTGTCTTTGTATGTAATACATTTATATATCTATTCCAGATAGATAGTGTTGGCAATGGCTCTTTTTGCTGGGTTATCTCAAACTTTTTGTCTTCTTCCCCCTCTGATTTGGCTTTATTTTTGCTGGCTTTAGGACTCTGGGCACTTTACTACTGCTGACCAGTACTAAAGTGAATGTGCTCTGTGTCTAAAATGCAATGGTATTTGGTCTCCATGATTGGAAAATTTGATTTGCTATTAGGTCCCTGGTACAGTGTACGGTGTGTGTCCATGACCTGTAAATCAAATGCTACTGGTGGGCCTTCAGCACTGATTGCGCCCCCCCACCCCATATGAGTAGCCCTTCAAAAACAGTCTCAGGCCTGCCACTGCAGAGCCTGTGTGTGCAGTTTTACCCTGCAATTTTGATCTGGCAAGTTCACCTACAAGCCAGGCCCAAACCTTCCCTTTTATTACATGCAAGGCACCCCTACGGTTGGCTCTATGTAGCTTCATGTGCAGGGTGCAGTGCATTTAAAAGGTAGGCTATGTACTTTTGTATTCTACATGTCCTGGTAGTGAAAAAACTTCCAAATTTGTTTTTCACTACAGTAAAGCCTATCCCTCCCATTGGTTAGCATTGGAGTTGACTCATGACATCTTACAAGTGTAGCTTCCAATTGGGAGCAGATTTAAATTGTTGTTTGGTGTCTCTGGACTCACAATTTAAACCACATTTTTAGTGAAGTTGGTTTTTAAATTGCAGGTCTGAAAATGCCACTTTTAGAAAGTTGGCATTTTCTTACTTAACCATTCTGTGCCTCTGCCTCTCCCTAGAATACATGTTGGGGTTGGATGTCAGTTGGGTTTTGTGAATTCACTTTAAACAGTCACACACAAAGGGAGCTGAGGTGAGCCTCCATATCCTTATGGCCCATCACCAGGCTGATGAGCCTTCCTGAGCTAGACTGGTGGGAGGAGCTGGAACTTGCACCTAAATAGTGCTTTGCCTATCCTCACACAAAGAGTTGCATGCACCCCTGTAGTGTGTCGGAAGCCAGGGACAGGAAAGGCAGGGTCTTGTGCACTACAAAGACCTTTCTTTGAAGTTTCCTTACTTCATAGGTTGAAATGGGTATAAGTACTGGACCTCAGACACCATATACTCAGAACACTTCTGGACTGAGGACATTCTGCCAGGAAGAAGAGCTGTTGTGCTGCCAGAAGTGACTGACACTTTGCTGATTGCTTTGCTGTGTTGGCCTGCTTACTGCTGCTTCTGTCCTGGGAGTGAGAGGACTGAACTGTGCTTTCTACATCCTGCTTTCTAAAGTTTCTCCAAGGGCTTGAGTTGAGCTTACCTCCTATTGGAAGTCTCAGGGCTATCAAATAATTCACCTGTAGCACCTGGGCACCTCTGCTGAGAGCCCTACTTGCCAAGTGGTGCCAAATCCTGGGCCCTTGGAAGTGAGTTTCAGTGCTACAAGAAGAAACCAACGTCGAGCAACTTCGTAACAGGTGCTTGTCTGCACATTTGGCGCCATGCGGCTGCCGGCACCAAATCAGTGTTCCTTGCTCGAAGCAACAACTGCGACTTACAACACAGACTCTGACAACGACGCAGTGCCTTTGAAGAACCACCACTTCGGGAGTCTCGAGCACCGCGCCACTGACAACCGTGACGCACCACTCCAACTCCAGGCGCAGCATTTGTGGCCCAGTGGTTCAGCCACTACACTGCAAAACCAAAGCCTTGCGGCTTGACCTCTGACTTCCATCATCGACATCACACAGAAATAAGGAACCGAGGGCCATCTCAGCAACCACCGCATCAAATCCCCTGCGCCCCACAACGACCCTGGACATCAGTGACTCCAGGACTCTGCACCGCCTCCAGGAAAGGATGCTTCACTTGCTTCACTGATGCCTCACCGTCTGCGTGCAACACACTGTCTTCGAGCGGCAAAATGCCAACGACCTGCATAGCAGTAAGGAACCGACGCTGCACTTGCCTCCCCGACGCCTTATCTCCCCAGCGCCTTGCATTGTCTTTGATTTCCAACACCTACAAGGTACTGTACCGGGGTCTGCATGACTCCCGATGCCAGTCCTCGTTCCCCAAGGTTGGTCTGAATTTGCCGAGTCGTCGATGTCAAGCGTGACCAGATAGCCCCATTGGACATAATGTTTTCTAAGAGCTATACTTCATTTAATCTTTAAAATTTATATATTGATTTATGTATGTTGGACTCTTATCATTTTGGTCTTGTTTTACTCAGGTAAATATTGGCCATTTTTCCAAACTGGTGTGGAGTACTTTTGTGGTGTTTTCACTGTGTTTCTATGTGTGTGTGCAAATACTTTACACATTGCCTCTAGGGAGAAGCTTGACTGCTCATGCCTAGCAACCAAGGGAGTGAGCATGGGTTATTTTTTGTGTGTAACTTGTGTGTAACTTACTTACCCTGACTAGAGTCAGGATCCCTCCTTTGACAGGGTGCAACCCTCTGTCAACTAGCGACCCCATAGATAGATAGATAGATAGATAGATAGATAGATAGATAGATAGATAGATAGATAGATTGATTCTGCTTTCTTCTTCCTGCATATTGATTCTGCTTTCTTCTTCCTGCATACCCCCCACACCTCACCCTGTTCTGTAGTTCTCTCCTTTACCCCCACTTTTGAACAGTACTCCATTGCTTCATACCTAAATTGTTGAGGGCAATTCCCACTTGGACATATAACGTTTTAAACGGAGTTGCTCTCTTTGGAAAAGAAAGACATAGCTTTGTAATAGTCTTTATTGGTCAACAACGACCTATTCAAAACGTCATAAAAGATTTACAACCTATAATGCTATCACACAGAAAATATTTGTTAATATTGTTTTCATAGTTTCCATGCATCCAAAAAAGGAAGAGAAACCTGCTCTTTTCGCATGTGTGAGTAAAATAAACTTTCTTTTTGTTTTCCATTACATCTATATCTATCTTCTATACAAATATAATAAAGAGAGAGCCCAGACCTTTGATGCGGGTAATCTCAGGAACCACAGCACCAATCACAACACCCAATACAGCGTTGGAAAGGGCAGTTGCAGCAGAAGGACATAGGCTTTGCAGACGCCCACCATATACATTTAAAAGGTAAAAGAACCGTGCCAGCAAAGTAGTCCCTTGTGGGCATGTCTGTGTTGTGCTGTGGGCGAGTGCTGGGGGCGTGACAAATGCTGGGGGCGTGTGGTACGTTCCGCTCTTCATGCAATGTCTCATATCGTGTGCTGTGGGCGTGTGCTGGGGGCGTGGTCATGTGCGGGGCGCGGGATTACGGAAAAAAAAACGAGCGTTAAGCCCAATATTTCATTGTTTTTTCTTCCCAGGTTCTGTACATTCCAGCTCCGGGTGTACTTGCCCCGCGCTCCCAGTGACGTGCACCTGCTTTACTGTATGGCAGTCAGGCATGGCGCTATTCCCAAGGGCCGGAAGGAGCGCAAACAGGGTCCATTGTGCAGGAAATGTAATCTCACCTTAACTTCCTGTGACGCATGAAGCGCACACTGGAGATTTTCCATTTCTGTTGTGCACAGGCCTCGCGCCACGCACATCCGGACACAAGACTCGACTCCACGGAAATAGCAAGAAAGTGACTATCCCTCCCCCGGGAATATGTGATGATATTCCGCAAACCAACATCCCGCATACCATCACTTCGCAATTTTTATAACGCGGGACTATTACTCCGCAAAGACATAATTTCTAAAACTTTTACAACGCATATGACTTTATCACGCATGCCATTATAACGCAAATGCATGTGTGGTAAAGTCATATACATTGTAAAAGTACATTATTAAAACATCAAATATATGTTTGTATATATGTGCATTTTTTTATATATATATATATATATATATATTTTGATGCAAGGTGCCAAGAGCAATTCGGAAACGCCACTCGACAGCGCTGCATTTCCATCTCTGCCTGCTTCTACCCCCACAGATGATTAATGGTGCCGACGCGTTTCAAGGTGTGACCCTCTTCCTCATGGGCTTGCACAAAAACGGCTCTTGACTCACAAATCATTTCCTTTTCCGGTTTAATTTATTCAAACCCCCAGGCGTGCATTAACTCCCACGTCATTCTGCTGCATATTGGGATTTGAAGTCCGTGAAAAAAAGGCAAAAGCACATTTTCCGATTAGTGCTTTACTTCTTTACCTTAGTAGGTTCTGTAGGATGTCAGCAGGTTTCCTTGGCAAAAACAGCGCTGTGCCCAGGGAGTCCTAAGCAGTGTTAAGACTTCGGCCTCGTCCACGGAGATGCCACTCCCCTCCCGTGGATAATGGTGCAGTTCCCACGACCAGGCTGCCGTAAATTATTTTGATGCAAGGTGCCAAGAGCAATTCGGAAACGCCACTCGACAGCGCTGCATTTCCATCTCTGCCTGCTTCTACCCCCACAGATGATTAATGGTGCCGACGCGTTTCAAGGTGTGACCCTCTTCCTCATGGGCTTGCACAAAAACGGCTCTTGACTCACAAATCATTTCCTTTTCCGGTTTAATTTATTCAAACCCCCAGGCGTGCATTAACTCCCACGTCATTCTGCTGCATATTGGGATTTGAAGTCCGTGAAAAAAAGGCAAAAGCACGTTTTCCGATTAGTGCTTTACTTCTTTACCTTAGTAGGTTCTGTAGGATGTCAGCAGGTTTCCTTGGCAAAAACAGCGCTGTGCCCAGGAAGTCCTAAGCAGTGTTAAACCGGAAAAGGAAATGATTTGTGAGTCAAGAGCTCTTGGCACCTTGCATCAAAATAATTTACGGCAGCCTGGTCGTGGGAACTGCACCATTATCCACGGGAGGGGAGTGGCATCTCCGTGGACGAGGCCGAAGTCTTAACACTGCTTAGGACTCCCTGGGCACAGCGCTGTTTTTGCCAAGGAAACCTGCTGACATCCTACAGAACCTACTAAGGTAAAGAAGTAAAGCACTAATCGGAAAACGTGCTTTTGCCTTTTTTTCACGGACTTCAAATCCCAATATGCAGCAGAATGACGTGGGAGTTAATGCACGCCTGGGGGTTTGAATAATTAAACCGAAAAAGGAAATGATTTGTGAGTCAAGAGCCGTTTTTGTGCAAGCCCATGAGGAAGAGGGTCACACCTTGAAACGCGTCGGCACCATTAATCATCTGTGGGGGTAGAAGCAGGCAGAGATGGAAATGCAGCGCTGTCGAGTGGCGTTTCCGAATTGCTCTTGGCACCTTGCATCAAAATAATTTACGGCAGCCTGGTCGTGGGAACTGCACCATTATCCACGGGAGGGGAGTGGCATCTCCGTGGACGAGGCCGAAGTCTTAACACTGCTTAGGACTCCCTGGGCACAGCGCTGTTTTTGCCAAGGAAACCTGCTGACATCCTACAGAACCTACTAAGGTAAAGAAGTAAAGCACTAATCGGAAAACGTGCTTTTGACTTTTTTTCACGGACTTCAAATCCCAATATGCAGCAGAATGACGTGGGAGTTAATGCACGCCTGGGGGTTTGAATAAATTAAACCGGAAAAGGAAATGATTTGTGAGTCAAGAGCCGTTTTTGTGCAAGCCCATGAGGAAGAGGGTCACACCTTGAAACGCGTCGGCACCATTAATCATCTGTGGGGGTAGAAGCAGGCAGAGATGGAAATGCAGCGCTGTCGAGTGGCGTTTCCGAATTGCTCTTGGCACCTTGCATCAAAATATATATATATATATATATATATATATATATCCTCCCACTCCGGTTCTGTTTGCCGCTTCTGCAGCGCTCGTTTCGGGTGCGGCGCCCTGCAGCTGAACCACGCTGCTCAAAATTTTCCACACAATTCCTCCAGGCTGGGGGAACAACCGGGTCGCACTCCACAGGTCGTTATTTAATTTTTGTTTTATTTTTTACAAATACCTTCGTGAGCAAGGTATTTGGACATACCAAAACGCGTTGATCTTAACATCTGCTTTTGCTGAAAATCTAAGAAGATGTAAAAAAATAAACAAAAATTGAAAAACGACCTGTGGAGTGCGACCCGTTTGTTCCCCCAGCCTGGAGGAATTGTGTGAAAAAAAAAATATATATATATATATATATATATACACATTTTTTTAATTAAAACATTTATTCTTTTAAATTGCATTATTTATATTATTTGTATTTATTATTTTATTTTATTACCCTTTACACCCTAAAAACTAATCCCACCCTGCTCCCTTTAAATACCCCTGCACCCCATAATCATAACCCAGACTTACTCCTTAAAATAGCCCAACACCCTTAAACACTACCCCATCTTAACCTTATAAATATACCCTGTACCCCAAATCCCAAACCTATCCCTAAACCCTAAAAATACCCCTGTACCCCAAAACCCAAACTTAGCCCTGAACCCTATCAATACCCCTCTACCCCAAAACCCAAACCTAGCCCTGAATCCTAAAAATAGCCCTGTACCACAAAACCCAAACCTACCCCTGAACCCTAAAATACTCCTGTACCCCAAAACCCAAACCTAGCCCTGAACCCTAAAAATACCCCTCTACCCCAAAACCCAAACCTAGCCCTGAATCCTAAAAATACCCCTGTACCACAAAACCCAAACCTACCCCTGAACCCTAAAATACTCCTGTACCCCAAAACCCAAACCTAGCCCTGAACCCTAAAAATACCCCTGTACCCCAAAACCAAAACTTAGCCCTGAACCCTTAAAATACCCCTGTAACCCAAAACCCAAACCTACCCATGAACCCTAAAAATACCCCTATACCCCAAAACCCAAACCTAGCCCTGAACCCTAAAACTACCCCTGTACCCCATAACCCAAAACTATATCTGAACCCTTAAAATACCCAAACACCCCAAAACATATACCTCAGTACCCCAAAACATATACCCCTATACCCATACTTACATTATCCAAACATTTTTAAAAAACATGCTTTTACCAATCATGCATTTACAACGAATTTCGATGTAAATGTATGCGTGGTAAAAGCATATAAAATGTAATGCCATGCGTTATAATGGCATTGCGGAGTTAGGTATTTCGTAATGAAAGTATGCGGAGTGATGGTATGCGGAAAGAAAGTTGCGGAATAATGGGTGTTTACCCTCCCCCGGTAAGTACATTGGTGGCACAGCGGCCCAAATCTCCAGCAACATACTCATATTTTTTCACCACCCATTTGAAAAATGCACAGGTCTCTCTCAAGGATGGCCAGCACGACATACACTTTTAGACACACCTCCCGCTACAAGTTCTAGAATTGCGAACTTTAGAGCTGGGGAGCTACGTACGAATCTCGGCATCAGCTCAACATCCTGTGATTCCAGGCAAATCGCTTTGTCTCCCCGTGCCTACCACAAATGAATGTGTTCTTCTGTAATGTAAATTGTGCTCATGCCATGTTGTCGAGTTCGCGCTTTATAATATTGCAAGGAAAAATAAAGTAGGGAAACTCGAGTTCACACACTACTGAACGCACACTCTTAAGTGCATCAGCAGTGCACTGTGAATCGGAGCGTTTCACAGGCCTGTCACAGATAAGAAATGCTATCAAAACGAAATCCTACAAAACAATATACTACTGGCGGCAGCAATTCATACCCGGACAACGTCGGGACGGGCTGCTAGTTGAGTATAAAATGAAACTGAAATAAGGCTCCCACTCTGGTGACCGGGCAGAGAAGACACAACTAGAAAACAGAAATATGCATTGTTTTTAATCTTGAGGAATTATCCAGCAGTGCCTGGTGGCGCATCAGAAAAGTTCACTTTAAATATAGAGGCCAAGTGGGCCCATGTCATGTAAGCCAACGACATGGTAGCCAACGGCAATTTTCATGCTGGGATTTTTAATCTTATGCTTACTGTGTTAAATTTGAAACTACAATACCCAGAATTCAACACTGAGCTGACCAAAAGCGATAACGGACAGCTATTTCCTACAACATGGCTTTTGTGCTGGACAATATAAATTCTGATAGAAAATAAGTAAAAGCCCCCTCCTAATAAGCCTTTCCCTTGGCATGAAAATATATGGCCACTCTTTGTAGCAAGAACATACTATTTAAAAGGCCTGCAGTATGAAGATGACTGTCAACCACTCTGAGCTTTTCTTCTAGCAGCACCCTGTAGCTTGGGAGGACAGGGCCATATTTATAATGGGAAAAGTAAACATACAAGTCCCAGCATGCATTTGATCTGTTGACTGAAACAAGGCTTTTCAGAGAGCCGCCACCATAATACAGGGTCAGGTAACAGGTATGTAGGCCTGCAGGAAAAGGTCAGCTTTTTCTGAGATAAAAAGTGCAGTTCCTTTCACTGCTCAGATCAAGCCACGAATTTGCACAGTCGTGAAATCAGATATTTACATTTTTATTTTTTTAACTTAAGCATCATTGTACCATTAATGGAGAGGATTTGGCAAAACTTGAAATATGCATTAAAAAGATAGCAACAGAAGGAAGTTGATTGATAGCAGTGCTTATAACTACACCAAATAACTGGATTGCAGAGTATAGTTTCTCAGTGAAATTAAGGGGCAGCGTCTTTACTGTTTGACACTCATATGTATGCCAACACAGTCTTAAAAATAACTGGTTTGATTGACATACAAACGTGTGGCCCAGGTCTAAATAGATTCAGCCCGCTAATAGCTTTATCCCATTAAACATGGAAACAAATATTGGCTCCTAATAGAGAGGCAGCCGTGTTCAGAGTGACAGGCTGCCCCATGGCCTTGTGGGAAATATGGGCCTAGTCCGTGCACCGCACCATCCAGGCAGTTCTTTCTACACCCAATAGGCAAAGCTCGCTTGCATTCCCCCTCAGGGATCTGATGAAGTGTGTAATAGAGAGGGTTTCATTTGTGGCTGCTGCGGCGGCCCTTAATTGAGATAAAAATAAACCTTAGCAAATGGAATATTACTGTGATGTTCGCTGCCGCATTAGTTTATTAAATTAACACCTAATTCCTGCGTGTAATGACTGATTATGCACAGACATCTCTAGAACACGAAATGAGAAAATATTCATGAGCTCGGAGAATCAGCCGATGTGCTGGAATTCTCTCACTGTACCAACATCAATAGATGAATCCCCCAAAACCGTGTCACCCTTGCATTCGTCTGGTTGTCCCAGGAGCAGTAGATCACAGCTTTAGACTAGATTTACAATCCAGTCGCCTAAAACCAGCCCGACCTTACATCTGAGTTCTGTTCTTTGCACACCCAAAGATTTTCCAACAGTGTGAACTCTTTAGTGGGACTATTACACAACAACGAGGGGGGGCTAAAATGGTATTCATTACTATATCTGGCACTTCCCCTCTCATCCATGTGCGCTCCTCTGAGGCTGCTAACTGGTTAGTTAGTAGAGCTTAACAAAAACTCTAAAATAAACGAGGAAATAAAAATAAATCATGGCTGTAAGCCAGCCACATGTCGTTCCAGTCACCTTTAACACGTGTTGTCTGATAGGCCATAGTATTGCAAGCCCTTTAGGCTCACACCTGAAATGGCAAAACGTGAAATGAGTCCCAGAATTTTAAGTACTGTTAACTAAGTAGCCAGGACTGGATGAAAGTTACCCTCAGGCCATGAGTCAAGTTGACAGCTAGGCCAATTTATAGAAATTATCCACCTCTGCATGTCCAGAGAGAAAGCTTGTAGAAGTGTGTCTAACACAATGATGGAGATCAACTTTATCTCAATAGTACAAGGCACTGCCTTTCGACCTCTTATATATTAGCACATTGATGCCATCACATCCGCCAATGACATGCACCATCATACATCAATGCCATGCTCTCAAAGCATACACCACAACTAATATATCCCTTTCTCTCTACTTCTGTTCATCAACACGTAGGTCCTGAATGCATTAACATGAAAAAAAACTTCACATTATTATATTTTTGTACACAAGAGAATTGTTAATACACAATATTTCCCTGTACAAAATGGCATAATTATTTCATGTGAATAATCGTTTATTTCACATTTCTGTTAATTGTATCTCTGTTCACAATGACATCAGCTTGGTGAAGAAGAGCGGTTGTACAGCCAACACGTTTCGCTCTTTTATGGTGCACAGGTCTGGGGCTTCCTTAAGGCTGTAGCGAATCCTGGACTTCACTTTCTATTGATATATGAAAGAATCCTATTGGTTTTCTAGGAACAGCTTGTTCACATAAAGTGTAATTCTTGCTTTTCTGGTACTGGCAGAGAGAGGGATAAATCATCCTCTACGGTTAGCTGAGTTGTCTTTTACAGTTAACCTATTTTCTTAATTAGTCTGCGATCAGGTGTTTGCCTGTAGGATGTCTGGGATGAAAGTCCTTTTGCGACTGGTGGGTCTCTCGCATCCTGCAATCCGACATCTGAACAAACAGTGAGTTGGTATACATGTTTACTACTTGAGGGCATTTCTTGATCTATTTTCTATATTTTGCTTCTTACACCGCTTGATTTCTTCTTCAAAGATGATCATGGTGATTGGTCTTTCTTTTTTTCCCCCAGCAATTTTGGGACTTATTTACCTTGTTCTTGTTTTGAAATTAAGGTGTACTCTTTACTCAATTTGCACTCCAATCGCTTGACACTTTTCATGAATGTCACTAATGTAATCCTGAATTACCGGTGACATATTTCTCTCCATTTTTATGCTTTAACAGTTTTCTTTGCATTGAAGATGTGTTTCTGGACCATTGTTGACAGGGTAAGTGATGATACTCTAGCATACACTTGTGCTGTTTACATGAAAGGGCATCCTTTCTAGCAAGGGATATTTCTTTTTTTGTCTTTCATGCAGACTCGATTAGTGATTGTCCTTGTTCCAAAAAGCATTGGGCTATGTTTATCTTGAGAATTCACTTTCTGGCATTTTTTGGATTAAAAAAATGACTGATTGTTTTATTATTTTTATTGTGTTACCAATGAGATGGAGGATGCATCTCAATGTCCATCCTGATGAAGACCACAAGCAATTAATTAATTGGTAACAAATATGCCCCAAAATTGTGTTCGAAGATCCTATGTAAGGTTTTTAACGCGTTAAATCATGATAATATCCCAGCATCTTGAAAAGAATCCATTATTGTTCCAGTTTTTAAAAAAGGTAATAGGGCAGACCCTGCCTGTTACCGACCAATATCCTTAATAGATTCCTCTGTTAAGGTTTTGGGTCGGGTCATCCTGTATAAATTACAGGAGTGGCTTGACGATAAAGGTATTTTGTCAAATGCCCAATATGGATTCAGATCCAAAAGAGGTACTTTGGATCAGTGCCTTAATTTACAATTGCTGGTCGATAAATATACCAAGGCTAAGGATGGGTCCCTATACCTGGGGTTTATGGACCTGTCCTCAGCATTCGATCTTGTAAATCGTACAAAACTTTGGATGATTTTAACCGACCTAGGTCTTGACCCTGTTTTGGTAAATTTTTTAGCTGATCTGCATTCTGATCTTTCAACCTCAGTCAGGGTGACTACAGAGGGGCGTTGTTCTAGTCATTTCAAATCCGAAAGGGGGGTCAGGCAGGGATGTATCATGGCCCCACGCAGTTTATATAAATGCCCTTGAGCCAGTGCTTAGGGAGGCCGCGTCCGAAATTCCGCATATAGGGGAACTTGGTATCCCTGTTCTCCTGTATGCGGATGACGCTGTCCTTCTGGCACGGACCGGTGTAGGCCTCCAACGTTTGCTGGATGCTTTTGGTCTTTTTATGATGTCCCTGGATCTTAAAATTAACGTAAAGAAATCTCAAATTATGATTATGGGAAGAGGCAAAAGAAAGACAAATCTTAAAACGTTCTTTTGTGGCAAGGAGGAAATCTGTAGAGTCCCTACATTCCCGTATCTGGGGATTACCTTTGAGGAGAATGGGAACTGGGGACCACAGATTAAAAACAGAAATGTGGCCTTTGCTAGAACCTCCTCAGCAATCCTGGGTTTCAGCAGAAAACTGGGGGCTAGGCCCATAAAGGCTTTGTTGAACATTTACAAAGCAAAATGCCTGACTGTAGCCACATATGGGTCTTCAATTTGGGGGTACAGTGCAATAGACTGTCTACAAGTCACTGAAAATAAATTCATGAGAACAATTTTATCAGTGCCACAGTCTACCCCATCTTACACGATCCACTCAGAGTTAGGGGTCGGTTTTATTACAGATGCGATTAGAGTGGCCCCCTTAATATCCTGGCTGAAGATTTGGCTGAATGAAGAACTCTCTTTGAACCATGTTATCATTAAAGATTGCCTCTCATTAGACAACGTAAATAAAATCAAGTGGCTGTCTTATGTTAAACATTGGTTTCACAAACTAGGGAGACCTGAGCTCTTTCTTTCACCTGACAAAATAACTCGCAAAGACATAGCACTAATAAAGGGGGCTATGCTACAAATACTGATGTTAGATAGAGAAGAAATTGAGCTCATAAAACCCACGGTAAGGAGCAACCTTATTGTTGCCAATCCCCCTGGACCTGAACTTTACCTTGTTTTAGTTAATCGTCCTTTCCACAGGTTTCTTTTGACTTGCTTTCGTTTTAATATGATTCATTTGAACTTAGGTCACTTTCCTGAAGGGCGTAGTCCTGAAAAGGCACCACCATGTTCCTGCGACAACTTTTCAACACAGGACACCTTGCATTTTCTGATGTTTTGTGGTAACTACACGGTATTAAGGACCAAGTTCCTTGTTCCTATCCTTAAGGAGGCAGGGTTCTTACAAGTTAAGCCCGCTCTCCTATATCTGCAATTACTTAACAGCCCCAGGATTATTTTTCATGTTGCCAGTTATCTGACAGGTGCTGTTAGGGTTAGGAACAAGAAAATGATAAACTGAAAAATTATAAACTGTAATTGACTGAATTTTTAGCATTGTATATATTGGGTTTTTAATAGAGCAACGTAATATGGTAGTCATATTTATGTTAAATGACTTTTTTAGCAATTTTATGAATTCTGTGGGATATTTTTAATACATGAATTGTAATTGTTTTTAATGTGTATTTCGAATGTATTGTATTCTTTCACCTTCTTTTTATGATATTGAATTATCGAAATAAAGTACTTTTACTGACTGACTGAATTGGTAACAAATTAAAGAGATGTGTGCACACACATTCTCAAAAGATGCAACCAATATACAGGCCAATTGTAATGTTATGCTGTGTACGCCTTTTACATTTGGACCTTATCAAAGAAACTTCATAACAGTCTTTAAGGGGTACCTTGTAGGCCTGCCAAAGCAGTCTGGTCACAAAAGGGGCCTCACTCCTACCTTGTATATTATTGTAGCCCAAAATATGACTTTGATTTGGGATTTTCTTTCGAACACCTGGAGGCAACACACATAAAGGTCAACCAGCAATTAACAAATGTTTTCCGCAACAGTAAGACAGACCGTTTGGCTTTGCTAATGCTTGTTTTATTTGAGGGGTATCTAACCAGATCGGAGTTAGAGAGAGGTGAGGGCCCTCTCTGAACGTTCCTGATCCCAAAGCTCGATGACCACCACCAGATGGATGTCAACACTGTCCAGTAGAGCATTCTGCCTAGCAACAAGGGCAGAAATAGCCAGTGAACAGAGGCACACTGGAAATTGAGGTAGTACGTATACAACTACAACAAGGGTACGCCCATTGTATTCATGCACTAAGGCATTCAAACTGTTGTCCTTCACACCCTCCTGTTTAGCCTACTCCACGACATCCCTCTACCTTTCTGCCCGGGTGGATAACATTTTGTCATGTTTCTTCATACACACCCAATCCATCTCATGTATGTCTTTCCCAATCTGAAGTTGGTTTAGACCCCCAGAGAGCACTTGGTTGAAAACATTGTCCATGTGGTGACAGGAGCTACTGAGGTGTAGGGCTTTCGACTGGGTCAAAGTTTTCTGAGGACCACAATAGAACGCCTCCCACTGTGGGGTGTTCAGCTATGGGAGAATTTGCTGCTGTTTCATGTAGGATCCTCCGGATTCTTCTGTGTCGTCCTTAGATAGCCCTTCGTAAGTATTGGAACTCACTGTAGGACTATCCAATGAATGCAGTCATCATTAAGGCAGGTTCATCCTCCCTGTACCTTTTTCAGTTGCATGAACAAAAGGAAGGAATACTTCTTGAACAGGTTAAATACCTATTAAGAGGGGGATGTTCCTGTTTTTTTTTTTTTTAAAGACTCACACCAATATATTTCCATGTTCATGCTTCATCATGAGTTCTCACCCGGTGAGATGATGTGTCACCAGGTAGGATCTACCCCACTCTTGGGGGGGAGCCTTTGATATTTGCAAAAGTGGGATTGCGAACAGTTAGATGCCCAAATGTGTCTAAATTGAATCCCTTTAATTTATTTTACTGATAAGACTCACTGGGCAGGTTAAAAATCAACACTGACTAGGACACAAATGGAGTGTCAATAATCCCTTTGTCAAAAGGTCAACATGCTTTAAAAGGGTGCACAGTCAAAATATCGAGTTTGAAATCTCGACTTACAAAAATATTGTGTTGGAAATATCGAAGGTACAGAATTTCGATGTCAAGAATATCGTTGGACAGAATATCGACCCTAAGGTAAGTAAGATCGAATTTATTTATATCGATGTAAGTAATATCAAAGTTAGTAATATTGATAGCATATATATCGATGTAACTAATTTCCATGTTACTAATATCGATATTTGTAATATTTTTATGTGTTTAATTATGTATGTGTAATATGTTTTTGTTAAGTATTTACATTATTTAAAATGTTATGTGTATTATTTTTATATATCAATATTGTTATTTTTAAGTAAATTTTATGTTTTAGTACCGGAGCGGGTTGTCGGTTTATAGCGGAATAGGGTGGGAAGTAATTTAAATATACTAAATTAATTATTAATTTTTAGGAATTATAAATTAATTTTAATTAATTTATGTTTTTATTTCGGTAGCGGGTTGTGGGTTTATAGGGGAATTGGGTGGGAAGTAATTTAATTGTAAATAATTAATGATTTTGTTTTTGTTAGGGATAATTATTTTATTTTTAATTAATTATTAATTGGCAATTAATTATTTTAATTGATAAATTATTTATTTAATTGGTAATTAATGTTATTTTTAAGTAACTTTTATGTTTTAGTACCGAACGGGTTGTGGGTTTATAGGGGAATAGGGTGGGAAGTAATTTAATTGTAATTAATTAATGATTTATACTTGTTTTGTTATGGATAATTAAAGTATTTTTAATTAATTATTAATTGGCAATTAATTATTTTAATTGATAATTTATTTATTTAATTGATAATTAATGTTTTTAATTGTTAACTAATTTTTTTAATTGGTAAATCATGTTTGTAATTGGGAAATCATTTTTTTAATTGGTAATTCATTTTATAATTGGTAAATCATTGTGTTAATTGGCAATTAATATTTTTAATTGGTAATTATTTCTTATTAATTGGAAAATATTTGTAATTAATTGGTAAACAATGTTTTATAAAAAAGTATTATTTTGTATTTTTTAATTGTGAATTAATTTTAAATAATATTTTTTGTTATGAAAAATATTTTATTCTTTCATATTTATTATTTGGTGAGTAATATTTAATATTTAATAATTATTGGTATTTGTTGTTAATTTATTGTTAATTAATTATTTAAATGGAATTGCTTTTAATAATTATTAATTGTTTGTTATTGATGTAGATTTATTTAAAAATGTAATTATACATTATTTTAAATATAAAAATTATTTATAAGTATGTTAAATTTAAATTCTAGGCTATCAAACGCTTTCTCTACTGTTGCACTCTCTGGAGTTGGAATGGTAATTTTTACCCCTACGCTATCCAACGCTTTCCCTACTGTTGCACCCTCTGGAGTTGGAATAGTAATTTTTACCCCTACGCTATCCAACGCTTTCTCTACTGTTACACCCTCTGGAGTTGGAATAGTAAGTTTTATCCCTACGCTATCCAACGCCTTCCCTACTGTTGTACCCTCTGGAGTTGGAATAGTAATTTTTATCCCTACGCTATCCAACGCTTTCCCTACTGTTGCACCCTTTGGAGTTGGAATAGTAATGCTTACCCTTATGCTATCCAACGCTTTCCCTACTCTTGCACCCTCTGGAGTTGGAATAGTAATGTTTACCCTTATGCTATCCAACGCTTTCCCTACAGTTGCACTCACTGGATGGGAATAGTAATTTTTACCCACCCGCTATCCAACGTTTTCCCCATTGTTGCACTCTCCGGAGTGGGAATAGTAATTTTTCCCCCTACGCTATCTAACGCTTTCCCTACTGTTGCACCCTCTGGAGTTAGAATAGTAATTTTTACCCTTACGCTATCCAACACTTTCCCTACTGTTGCACTCACTGGAGTGGGAATAGTAATTTTTACCCACCCGCTATCCAACGCTTTCCTTACTGTTGCACTCTCTGGAGTGGGAATAGTAATTCTTACCCCTACGCTATCCAATGTTTTCCCTACTGTTGCACCCTCTGGAGTTGGAATAGTAATTTTTACCCCTACGCTATCCAACGCTTTCTCTACTGTTATACCCTCTGGATTTGGAATAGTAATTTTTATCCCTACGCTATCCAACGCTTTCCCTACTGTTGCACCCTCTGGAGTTGAAATAGTAATTTTTACCCTTACGCTATCCCACGCTTTCTTACTCTTGCACACTCTGGAGTTGGAATAGTAATTTTTACCCTTACGCTATCCAAAGCTTTCCCTACTGTTGCACTTACTGGAGTGGAAATAGTAATTTTCACCCACCCGCTATACAACGTTTTCCCTACTGTTGCACTCTTGGAAGTGGGAATAGTAATTTTTTCCCCCTACGCTATCCAACGCTTGACCCTACTGTTGCACCCTCTGGAGTTGGAATAGTACTTTTTACACTTACGCTATCCAACGCTTTCCCTACTGTTGCACTCACTGGAGTGGGAATAGTAATTTTTACCCACCTGCTATCCAACGCTTTCCCTACTGTTGCACTCTCTGGAGTGGGAATAGTAATTTTTACCCTTACTCTATCCAACGCTTTCCCTACTGTTGCCCTCTCTGGAGTGGGAATAGTAATGTTTAGCCGTACGCTAACCAATGCTTTCCCTACTGTTGCCCTCTCCGGAGTGGGAATAGTAATTTTTACCCCTACGCTATCCAATTCTTTCCTTACTGTTGCTCTCTCTGGAGTGGTAATAGTAATTTTTACCCCTACGCTATGCAACGCTTTCCCTACTGTTGCACTCTCTGGAGTGCGAATAGTAATTTTTACCCCTACACTATCCAGCGCTTTTCCTACTGTTGCACTTTCTGGAGTGGGAATAGTAATTTTTACCCCTACGCCATCCAGCATTTTCCCTACTGTTTCACTCTCTGGAGTGGGAATAGTAATGTTTACCCCTACGCTATCCAGTACTTTCCCTACTGTTGCACTCTCTGGAGTGGGAATAATAATTTTACATTCTACGCTATCCAATGTTTTTATTAATGTAGTTTTTTGGGGACTTTAAATATTATTTTTATTTATTTATGTATTTAATATTTTTTTTATTATTTTTTAGATAATGTATTTAATTAACTTTTAAAATATTGAAAGTATATTTAATTTTTTTTATTTATTAAATATAATTAGGTATTTTTATTTATGTTAATATTTTATGAGTGTAGATGTATTTGTAATTTATAGTAGTTGTTAATTTTTAATTAATTAAAATAATTAATAAATATTATTATTAAGTAAGTATATATTATATATTGTATGGTTCTTTTTAATTAAAGTTTTATTATTAAATATGTATTATTTATTAATTTTAAACATTATAAAATATGTTTAAATATGTTTAATTTATTTATAAGTATTATTTACTTTATTTTACTTTTTTTTACCGAAAAAAACGATATATTTAATTACAATATTTTTAACATCGATATTTTAGTTTCGATATTTTTGTACTTACCATGTTGTAGATAGGGTGTCGATATACTTGCCTTCGATATTTCAGCGTCGATGTTGCTGTGGGTCGATATTCTGTCCGTCGATATTCTGTCAGAGATTCCTTTAAAAGGTCAACATGTTTCAGCTGCATTCATAGCCACAAATGGTCTGCCAGCTTTCATCTGAACATGCCTAGTCCCATCTGTTATTTTTAATACTTCTTACCACTTTGCCAATCTCTGGTTATTCTTATGTATCCAGGCTCCTACTGGTAATTTAATTCTGAAAAACAGGAAAATTATCAGCATTAGCCCTTTAGTAGTAATACCAAGCTTTCTTTTTTTTCCCTCATTGTGCTCGAAAAGTGCTGCACTGTTCATGGCGTTGCTGGTAGTGTGTCATTATTTCACATTACTGGACTCCCTTACCTATCTAATGCCTTTTAGCCAAAATAATGCTTGTTAAGTTGCCTGCTGACTAGAAGAGTTCTGTGTTCTCAAGCACAATCTTTTGTTGGTTCAAGCTATCAGTCATGGCTCAATCCTTGCTCAGAAAATTGGGGGGTTCTAAGGCAGAGATTTACTAAGATTTTGCGCCGTGTTTGCATCACAAACATGATGCAAAATGGTGCAAAATCTTTTCCTAATTAACTTTCCAGCGCTACACTTGTTTAGCGCTGGAAATAACGCAAAAGTAATGTGAAGCAGCGCAATGCGCTGCTTTGCATTACTTTGCGCCATGTGGGCGTGCAAATGGTGGTGCATGGGCGTTCCCATGCAACCACCCAAGGTTTCTCATGCTAAACCCAATTTATTAAATACAGTAGCTTGAGTTTAGCGTGGGAAAAATCCGCCCTTCTCAACTAAGCGCAAGGAAGGAGAAATGCTTTAATTTCTACTACCTTTTCCGACTTTGCATGCGTGCTGCACTGTGCAGCACGCATGCAAAGTGGGAAAAGCTTTCCCTCATGTCTAGCATGGTATGTTGTACAAGAAGCGTACCCTTCCTGTATAAAACCTATGCTACACTCAAGCACACACTTTAGCGCTGCGGCGCTAAGGTGTGTGCATGGCGCGCGGCAGCTAAAATCAGTGCTGGCGCAAGGGAAAGGGGAGGAGAGAGCCACCATTTGAAGATATGGCGCTCCCCTGCTCCCTCCCATATGTGCAATGCAGCACAGCCTCGCGGGGGGCTGCACTGCGTTTTGCGTGACTTTTTTGTAAATTTCCCTCTTAATATTTCATTCCAACCATTGAATTGGCGGAATTTGCTGACCAGAGTCACCCGAGTTCCCGTCCAGTTCTGCCAATTTCCGCATAGCAGAACGTATTACCCACAAAGCTCCAGTAATGGGAGCTGGTAAGCACAAGCAAGATTTGTCGTCTACTAGCTGGATTTTCTAACTCAGGATCTGCCCACCCTTATATATAATATATTATCACTCTAGATATATACGTCATCACTGTGCTTAGTTGTATGGTACTTCAGTTGTTCCCACCATGACTTGTTTCAGAGTCGGGCGGACCTCAAGATACTCCTCCGCTGTTTAGTGATAGTAATGTTATTGCCATGCACGAAAGATGCATGTTTTCAAAATTTAGAGTCAGGCGGATATATGCTCATATTTGAAAAGTGCTGATATCTTATGGATGTGACGGTGCTCAAACTGTGAGCTCTGAGCAAGCCAGCCACTTTCTGTATAGGTTACGTACAAATATGAGGTCCCTATTATGCACCTTAGGAGAATAAAATCAGGCAGCCCTCGTATCACACACATTTTCAGTTGTGTTGCCATTCCCCAAGCCATAATGCATAAATAAATTCAGAATCAGCTTTTATGGTGAAACCACCATTTAACATCTATCCTCCAGGTCAACAATTTTTATGGGATTCCCCACCATGCTTGGCTTGTTTTTTCTTTCATTTTGTTATGGGGTGCCTACTCGTCCGCATGCATTTCATCTCCTTTTTAAATTTCTTTTCCTGCCTATATGTTCCCACGGCACAATGCAGGTGAGCTAAGTGCAGCAATTTGGTTTTCAGCGACAATAGGTCCACATACTTAGAGAACCTACTTTTTAGTGCTCATGTGTAGGGTGCAATGTAGCACCTGTGGTAAAATGGTGTCTTGGAGTACCCCAGTGACCCTTCCATGTTTATTGTGATGCATCTATTACAGAACTAGATATCAGAACTAAATATCAGTGTTCATTAACTGCAGATGTGGGATAGCACCATTGCAAAGTCAAGTGATCTGCACATATGACATGGGATGCCTCTTTGACATACACCATTCACAGATACATCTTTAACTGTGCTTAACACCTATGTCACTCATCTGTGATGCAGGGAATATGCATATTGTCATCTGCACTTAACTCTTCTTGGACTATTGAATTCCAAGAGTCTGCCTTTGTTGACCGGAGCCCTGGTTTCCTCCCCCACCATAGGGGAGGAAACCAGGGGTCTTGGTGCACCCCACTAGTGGTGGAAGATGCCATAAATGCTCTATCTACTTTGACCACAGCAACACTTCAGGTTGGACATCACTTTTGAAGAGTCCTTGATGGACTGTGAACTGCTGATCGTAGCACTTAAATAGTTCTTATTGGTGTTTCACTGGAGGGGCTTCGTTCAAATAGGTGTTTTGGACACCAACGTGAATAGCCATGGCTCCATCAACAGGATCTGTTCCACCAACACCTCCAGTTTCTTCGTGATAGTTTTTTCTCTGCCTCCTTAATTCTTCAGTCAGTTCTAGACCATGTAATGGCTATGTAAAAAAAAAACACCAAATCAATAAATATAGAATGTCACAAGAAAAAAAATAATGTGCACAACCAGAACATGGATGTCAGACCCAATTTGGGCAGCCACAGCACAGACAGCAGCTTCGTCTCTGGTGTCCTGGGACCTCTCCTAATATGGGCCAAGTACACCCTTTTCCATACTTGCCTCATATGGTAGCAAGGGCGAACAGTCAAAAGGTAGTGTGGGGGTTCAACAGTCAAACAACAGACACAATAATGTACTATCCAGCCCAATACTTATCTTAATAAAATCAAAGTACTTTAATGTAACAGCAAAACAAAACTCTACACAGTACTATAGGGGCTCAGTTAAAGGGTTGAAATCACACCTATGAATCATAGTCAAGCATTACACCCACTATGGCACCCTCTCCCATTCTACAAAGGTCTGCCAACCTCTATGGGTGACATACAACAGTACAGACATAGGCAGAGAGATCAGGCACAGGTTTACTAATGATTAACCCATGAGATAATTTGTAGATGAGGTCAAACAGCTCTTGCCAAAAGGGAGCGTGCTGGCAACCGCCTCTGTTTTCACAACAGATTTACCTCTGAGCGATTGGATGAGGCTCTAAGGACCGGCTTTGTATGCTCACAGAGACTCGGTTGGTGCACCACTGACAGGTGTGCTAATCAGACCTGCTCCTTCAGCGTCTCTTCATTCACAAGGCACCACAGTGGTAGCCTCAGTCTAGACTTAGACCGCACAGGGTAGATAAGTGGAGCAGGTCTGTTTAGCAGATACCTTTCTTCGGCAGATGCAGCTGCCAGACTGGGAACAGACAGGTGCTCATCTGCAGCAGTTGCAGGCTCCATGTCAATTTAAGATGGGTGTTCATCTTTGACAGTTGTGGCTTCTGGACCTTGTATCCTTCCTCCCTCACTCCAATGTCTGGGTCACCAACCTCCAGCCACAAGAAGGCAGCCAGTACACTTCCACCTTCTGAAGACGCTGTATTAACCCACCCTCTTGTCACCATGCTATATCAGAGGCCATTCAAAAATAATCCCCTTGTCCCAGAGCTGATGCTCTCAGCATTCACAGAATCTGGTTACCATGCACGAGCTACACATTCACCCTGTAAACAAATTTGTCATGCACACGAAATGTCAGTGCAACAGGAAGTCCTTCCCAGGATGTGATGTACTTCTACCCTTTGGTATGGGGGCCATCTTGGATTGGGAATGAAAAGTCAAGTTTGGTGATTAGGTTCTGCATGAATGGAGATTAACTCATACATAAGGATTGTGACAAGAAAGACATGGCCTCGGAGTAATGAATATTACCAGTAAGCAACCGGGCATCACTATCCATTCACTGCAAGGTACAGTTAACCCGTTCAGCGCGGTGCGAATTTTCGCACTGTGCTGAACGTTCTTAAGAACGAGCGTGGTCATGACGGAACGGTTCCGTCATAAGCACAGCCCAACCGGCGCTCATGACGGAACCGCTCCGTCATGAGCACCGAAGGGGTTAAAAGACTGTGCATTGTTTACATGGACTCAGTTGTAAAAGAACAAAATACCTGTAAAGTGTACTACCATATTTCACTTCCTTCCAAAACATGGACATTATTTCTTTATGGGTCAATAGACCACATGACTGCTCAATCCAATATACCCTTATTCAGTACACACTAAGCTACATGTGCCCAGGAATACATTTAAAACCTATATATTTGGCAGATATTTCCACCAAAGATGAACCGCAGAGAACAATAACTGATGGTCGTAACCCACTTTCTCTCTGTACAAGAATCACCATCTTAACTTTGTGCCTGATCATTCTTGTCTTAATATGCAGAAATTTTCCTAAAGTACTCTAAAGATGCAATGAAGTAGTCATTGATGCTGTGAGGGTAAATAAAATGAGAAGAGGTATAGAATAAAACGAGCTCCTGTGCAATCAATTAAACATGCCAATTTGATAAGCTCTAGATTGGTTAACCAATGAAAAGGAAAATGTGCTGAAACTAGACCTCGAGAGGTGCACAGTAGCACATCACCACTACCAGTTCTGGTGGTAGTGGAAGGTTTCATTCTTGCTGGACACTTTGTCAAAGGAAGTTCATTAAGGTCAAAGCCCCCTTTGGGAGATATTTGTCAACTGTGTCATTGGTTTGAGGTCTTGCCTGGTTATTGAGTATGCCTCAGAAACAGACACACTCCTTACCAGATGTTTCTTCTCCAATCCCCCTCTGTTGAATGTGTTGGGTGCAGAGAGTTGAAACCCAGCAACTCCTGTTTGCTACCTTCTGAGGACAGTCCTGTGCTGTTTCTCATATTGTATGCATGGACGACTCCTGTCTGATTTGAATTGTTTAAAACCCAACTATTAAAATTCGACTCTTTTGTTTTATTAAAACTCTTTTATGTTAGTGAACTCATATACCAAGGACCTAGAACTGGAATGAATAACAACTCCACTGTTTAGCTATTCAACTAGGATTCAGATCTTTTTTGCGTAACAGTGGGTAATTGCCTTTTTACCAGTCGTAGGTGGTAAGGAACTCCAAAGCATAAGAAATTTTGGTCCAGCAACAGTGGCACAAGCTGTGTTGGTCAAAATGCCCTCTAAGAAGAAGAGCACACATGATACTACTCCACTACTAACACTTCCACTTAACATGACAATGATCCTTTGACATCACCCCACTATTGTCAAGAGTCATTATACTTAGCATTAAAAATAATACAGTCCTTCCCTGTGAGCACCGTATCTATAGATTTTTGAATATTGTAAAATAAAATAAAAATTGCCATATAACACAGGATATAAGATTGATGTTCAATTGAAATTAATTTAATATCTCTTGGACCGATTGGCCTGCTATGAAGCATTATCTCAACTTTCTAGCAAACCCTGTGCCCAGAAGAGTAGTATTAGGTTTATTTTGTGATCTGGAGGCAATACTTTCCATAAAGCCCTCTAAAACATTACTGCACTTGCAAATTTGTTATGCAAGTGTTTTACACTGTAGGAATCCAGACCTTGATTTTATGACAAATAGGGAAAATGAAAACATTTAGGATTTTTCTTACTTTTGATTTCTCATTTGAAATAACTGCAGGTTTCATAGCACTATTAAGTAAGCAGGAATTGGTAAGATATGTGAAACAATCGTTGCATGTTTTCTTGATATACTAATCAGTAAGCCTCCACTCTAATGACACTAGGAATATTAGACACTATTCTCGCCTCTTTATTGCCTGAATCCAGAAATCAGCATGTGAAAAATAGCACAATACCTTTTACAAAGCCTTCAGAAAGGCTTTCAATTGCATTTCCATTGCTCTTGGCAAGCTTAATGTACAAGGTAATGGGTGATGTTGTAAAAGCCACAAATCCATAACTATTTGAAAAACAGTGAAGAATAACATAATTTGAATGGCCTTGCCTTAGATTAAAGAAACATCTCATGGTGCACAGTTGTTCCAGGGGCCTCCAACTTGTTTGTTCAATGGGTGCTCAGTTATCGTAAGGTTAATTTAATATGTATGGCCTGATTACGGTGGCGGACGGACTTCAGTAGTTTCCTATTTGGGACCGTCAGCCTACAAGGCCGCAGTCCCACAGTAGAACTTACGATGAGACCACCTATTTTTTGTATTGCACCTATGGTGCCCCCCCCAGTGCCCACAGCCTAGGGCCAGGGGGGATGAGGGGCCCGCTACAGGACCCCAATGTCCCTTTCTGCCAGCTTTTCCATGGCGGGTGAACCCCCATGGAAAGGCCGGCGGGAAGGGACATTGTAATCCCTAAGGTGGTGCCTGCCAGGCACCGCCACCACTGCAGGGATTGCGAGGCCCTCCTCCGCGCGGCGGGATCAAGGAGCCTGTTGGATGTGTGGCGGTCGGTGTTTCCGACTGCCATCACACCACATCGATCTTAATGTGGTGGGCGGCAAAGTTGCTCTCGATGGTGGTGAGACCACCACTAACTGCCTGTCGGTGGTGGTCTCGCGACCATCATAATGACCCCTAAGTCACTCCTGAGGACACAAGATTCGAACAGGAACCACAACAACACTAATGTAGGATTTGCCTTTGTGTATGACCATCCCGTATCTCAGAACCTAGCCTTCACATATTCAACTGTATATTGTTTTGTTTACATCTTTTATATTCTGTTACTTTGTATTTTTATTTACAATTATGTAACCCGAGTAATTGCTGCTATTTTGATTACATTTCCCACTGTATATGGTTTACTTTTTATCGTTACTATGTATTTTTATTCATTCTTTACACTCCTTGTGTTATTTGGTTGTGCTTACTCTGTAAAGCGATCTAACACCTTCGGGTCATGTTCGCGCTATATAAAACTCCTCAAACAAATAAATTAATTAATTATACAGGATTTACTGGCATATGTTGACTCTGGGCGCTGGGAAACTGCAAATCAAACCCCAGTCATTTATGTTAACTCCTAAGCATGATGAAAGATTGGCAAAGCCAAATTGGCTTCTCTAATGTTTAGGTAAGTCCATAACACAAAGGTGCGAAATAGCAATAATGGCATTATTATTGGATGTCATATGTGGGCTACAGTGAAGATTGAAAACCCCCACATGATAACTTTAAAAATTTTACTTCAGGTCTAACATTGTAGTTCTGGACTGCTGTGAGCAAAGCTGCAGCAGACGCCGCCAAAGGAAGCTATTTTTAACATGTATGATTCTCTACTTTTGACATAAGCTTAGGAAGCTACAATTAGTGCCTTGAAGCCTGCAAGGTCTGGGTGCAAGTTGTCCAAAGAAAGGACAAGCCTAATATTTAAATTGGTATGTCCCACAGTACAAGAACAAAAATGTTCTTGTTCCCTGCATGGACTCTGGTAACCTGCTCCTATGGTAAACGCCGACCAGTGAATGAAAGTCATAAGTCTGGTTGAGAACAAAACCAAATCACCCGTAATTTAATTAGACATTTATATAGCGCAAAAAAGATATTTCCTGATAAGTGACCCTGCACCCGAGGAAGAGGAAAACAACTGGTTCCATGCACCTGTTAGAGTGGGCCCCACTTCCCACCAAAGGAAGTGGGGCCAGCCCTAACATCAATTAGGTCATCCATGAATGATTTAGCACCAGGTGCCCCACAAACATGCGGTGCACTAAGGCAGATAGAGCAGCCTCCCTTGCATCCGCATTCCTGTACCCAAGCAAGTCCCTCTACGATCCGGCCTAGAAGACAGCTATTTCAGACTAACCGAGCCTCCACAGCACTGCAGAATCATTACAATTTAGGTGGGATTCTGACTTAGAGGTGTTCAGTCACATACTTAACCCCTTTGGCTCCCCTACCAAGCACATGCACCACATGTATGTACTTGCGGCTCCTCTCGTACTGAGCAGGATTAATATTGCAACAACACATCATCAGTCGGGTAAAACCAACCTGTCTCATGACATTGTAAACCCAGCTCAATTCCCTATTAGTGGGTGAACAACCAAAATATTTAGAAGGATCATGTGGCCCCACTTTCATGCTCTGTATTCATTCTAAAAATTGAGATCAACCAAGCTTTTGCCATTCTGTTCTATGGGAGGTTTCTGTCCTCGCAGATTTTTACTTAGGGCACCTTTGTTATTGTTTGTCATGGGCACTGGGCGTTTGGAGCTAGAAGCGTGAGTCAGCATGGGGCTTGCCGCAGCATCACTGGGTAACTGTAAAATGATAAAACTACCAGTGGCGGCTGGTGACATTTGAAAGTGGTAGGGCGTAAAATGAAAATCGTACTGCAGACGACAGACAAGCAATGCAAACAGGCTGCTCAGACAGCTACAACTAATTGAGCCTCTTCTACTGGCGCACATTAGCAGCTCAGACGGCTCTGCGCCTCTGCCAGCCAGCGACAAACTACAGGTGCATCCACAAAGCTGCACACGTACAGGCGTCCAATTTACTTCACGCATTGTTTCAGCACCAAACCAATTGAAATATTCTTTGCAATCTATTACGCATTTTTTTATTGTATGCACGGTTCATTAAACAACATTGAAATTTCAGCTTCGAATAATAGTAACCCACCACATTATCTGAATGAACAAAAAGCACCGTTAACCACATTTGCTAAAGCTTTGCACGGGCGCACTACACACTTAAAAGATGGATTCTGTTTACTTATTATTGTAAATGCCCACCTACGCAGCTATAAATCGCGCTGCATCGCGCTAGTCCAATTGTAACTTTTTAAATAAATACGCAGCCAGAACTCTTAAAACAGCAATCACTGAATTTTAATGCACAATGTGGTGATCTCGTGCTTCAGCAGCAACATTAACTAGGCGCCAACCATCACAACGGCCCCGTTAATAACAGACTGACTCGGAATAATAAAATAAAACCATCACAACAGCCCCGTTTTTAACAGACTGACTCAGAATAATAAAATAAAACCATCACAACAGCCCCGAATAATAAAATAAATGTAAAAAAACGTACCTTGGCTTCCATCTCTGACTCCGGACTCGAGTCCTGTCCCGAGACTGCAGACTCCCGCCATCCTGGATTTCAAATGCCTCGTCGTCAGAGTCGTCACTAAAGGCTGCAGGCAGCCTCCCTCCCCTCCATGGCAGCCGGCGCTGATTGGTTCGGCCGGCTGCCCTAAATACGTCATTCCTTCTTGTCTCCATGCTTTAGAACAGAGAGTGGGAGGAGGCAGGGGGGAGCGGCTTGCCCACTGTTGCTAATACTGTCTGTTTGGACAGCCTCTCAGGCTGTCCAAACAGTCCGTATTCACAACAGTGGGCAAGCCACTCCCCCAAGCCACTCCCCCCTGCCCTGAGGCTCGACTCGTAAACAGGAAGTAAGTTTGCTGACTGCGTTCTCGCCGTGCAAGAAGGGCAGGCAGAAACAAATGGTAGTTATAGATAAAATAACTACTATTTGTTTCTGCCTTCTTCTCGCACGGCGAGAAAGCAGGGGGGGGCGGCGCCCAAACGCCCCCATGGTAAAACCGCCACTGAAAACTACACACCGTTGTAATATTTATTTAAAATCCTGCTCAATTGTAAACAATGATTTATGTTAAATATACTTCAAAGATGGTCTAACAAGCCTGTCTGTCTCTTTCTAAAATCCTCAAGAGTAATTTATTCAGCTTTGAACTAGCTATTACCTCTCTAATGGCAGTGATTAGCTCTTTGATGCAGTGTGAAATACCTTTCCTGAAAGAGAATAAAAGGCTTGAGCAGGCTGGGAAGGCAGGGAGGAATTAAGTATAGGCCACCCACTGGAACGTGTCCTGGAATGCAGCAAACTGGAGAGGACAGGAACAGCAGATGGACTTTACAGTGAACTGGCAGGAACCTTATCGAGAAGCTTGTTGATACAGAGCAAGACCGTCAGGGAGCCTTCGAAGCTGTTCTGTTCTTAGCCAACCAGTGCCTTGGTACAACAGGGGAGACCTAGCCTCAGAACCAGCCAGGGCTGGCTTTCCAGTGCAGTTATCTCATCTACATAGGAAAGCCCCTGGGTAGAGATAGATTCAACACGCTGTAAACTGACATGGGGTCCTGCTAATTTAGAAGAGTCCCATAGCACAGTTTTCAAGGATTGTTTTACAGTGAAGTTAAGGAAAGGCCTTTAAAAGGGGATGGGTGGGCTGTGTTGGATTGTGAGAATGTTCTTGGGATTCGAATAGGCTTTATCCTCAGTCACTGGCTGGTAACACCCACAAAATAGTCTTCCCTCCACCACGCCTTCAAAGCACAGCTGGACTTGGACGAGAAAAGAAGAAAAAAATTATAACAAATTTTTGGTCTGAGCTTCCTGCCAGAGGAAGGAGTAAGGTCTGAATCTTGACTCATCGTGCCCGCATGATTTTTAGGTGCTAATAAGGGTTCTACCACTTGTCCTCCTGTAGGGTCGAGGAGAGATAATTATGAACAAGGGCATCTTGGAAGAACCAACAGACCATTTGGGACTCGGATCAGTGTTTGCATTCTGTCTTGGGAAAGTGGTTATGCCCGCTTCCAGTGCTTAATTTGAGCAGGTGCTTTCAGGTGCTCAGCACCAGCACTTCTTTCACAGGGCCGGGGCTACGATTTCTGGTCCTGCAGGTGATGGTCTCAATATTAATTGCCCAATTTAAAATAAAAAAACCCACATACCTTGCATGGTGACGGGCTGGCATGTTTTCATAGGGAGGCATACATCTTTTCAGGCATGCACGATTCTGTATCATCACTTTAGTGATGATGTCGTCACGCCTGTAAAGAATTCAAGAAGCCATCACTAACAAATGGTTTGCATTCTATTCCCCGAGTCTGCTGCACCCTGCCAATGCCTGGGACTAAGCCTCCCACTGGATAATTGCATTGGGGCCCTGCAGCCCTGCATTGCTACTATCCTCAACTTGCTTGATGTGGCTGTGGCCCACTGCAACTTTCGTGCGCTATGGAGTCACCTGCAGTTTCCGTGGCTGCCTCCAAGCATGCTAATTGCTGAGTGTGCTTGAGCCCAGTAGGGACAACAGCCATACTCACGTCTCACAAGCATTGCAGCATTACGGTTGGGGACAGTGCTTTTGCTGTAGCAGGCTGGGTCACAGCAAGCTGAGCAGAGGATGTCTATGCCGTCATCAAAACTGGACCAAACTAATTATAGGCAGCACTAGCAGTGACATGACCTGCTTTGCTCAAGCAGCCTCCTGACCTGCAACATACCCAGTCAGACTGCACTGATTTATAGGTTCAAAAAAAGCAGTTTCAAACGGTGTACATTTTGTTTTCGCACTCATCTGGCGGTGTAGGTAAAGAAGTAAAATGCATGTCTTATGGGACAGACAGCACAGCATGGTTACAGGATAGAGATTGAGGCAGTGCGGGTCTTGAAAGTTGGGCACACCGGAGGTAGAAATGAGCTGTAGCTTCCTTGGCAGCATTTTCAGCCCCGGCACTTCACTTTTTACAAATTAAGCACTGCCCGCTTCCCACTGTGGAACTGTGGCCTGAACACTAAAAGCCACTTCTTTGTTCTGTTTGGGACATGTTCGAGTGATTAGAAATATATTTTCCAAACCCTGAGACTGAGATATTTCATTGAGCTTCAAGGAATTAAATCTACGTGACAAGGCCCCAAAAACAACAAGACAAAAACATTAGCATCCAAGATTTGCCAGAATGACTTTCTTGAAACTCATGGTTTGAAGTGCAAGGTTACTGGGAGATCACTGAAATAGCGTATCCAGCCTTGTGGTGCCTTCATTGGCAACAACATCCTTCATTGACCTACAAGAGTATTAGGAGATCCAATTATGAAAGTAAAACTTGACAGCAGGAAAAGGTGGCAAAGTGATCTAGGCAAGGAGAGGAATTGTGCGGCTACATTGTTCAAATTTGTAACTCATTTAGCTTTTGGTTTCAAATATTGATGCTCCAGCATAAAAATCAAGTATGCAACTCCATCAGTTCCTCATTGGCTCCAGCATCCTGTCTTTCCTACCTGGAGACATTGGGCTTATATCAAGATACATTTAGAGTTTGGTGATACAGGAGCAGTACCATCAATTGGCAGTGCCCCCACTCGACCAAACTCATCATTTCACCACCTCGTTTAGAGTCAGGGAAACCAGGAGTTGTGAGGGAGAAATCTCAGCTGCCTCAATGAATGCACTTGACTTGGGAGTCCATCATTCACTAGGCGTGCCGATGACAGTGGCATCCTTCCCACCCTCTTGAGAGTGGGGCAACTGTCACAGATTTTCCCTGCCTGGACTCGCAAAGGGTCAACTACAATGGCCTTGACACACAAGGAGAAACACCTGTACGGCAGATCCAGTGTTTTGTTGTTTGACAAAAACAAACCCTTGCTTGGGGAGTTTATTTCAGAAAAAAATAAAACAATGCTGAGGGGCAAAAAAACATGGCACCCACTTGCCATTCCAACACATCAACTGATTCTGAATCCCTCCAGAACTGAACTCCTCCTCCTCTCCTCCTCACTCTCTCCTCCCCCGGTTCAATCATGGATGGATCAGTTGAATCGACTTAACAATAAACCCATCATTGTTGACAGCACAAAATCCCTGGGTGTCATACTCGACAAAAACTCAATCTAATCTCCCACATCAACTACATTGCAAAGTCTGCTCGATTGGGGAATTTGTTGCTTCTTCCCTCAGCAAGACCTTAAAACCCTGGTCCAATCGCTGGTCCTCTCCAGACTGAACTACTGCAATTCTCTTCTCACTGGCCTCCCCAAATCCCACTTGTCCCCCTTGAATCTATTCTCCATTCAGCAGCTCGCTTCATTTATGGGGTCAAAAGAAGCGACCACATCACACCCATGCTATCCATCCCACACTGGCTTCCCATCGAGGCAAGATCTATCTACGAGACTGCCTGTATCACCCACAAAGCCTTGCACTCCTCTCCTTGCTACCTGGCGAATAAACTGAAACTCTCTGGAGGCTCTAGACCATCACGTAATGCGGAAAATTTACTGCTTGAACCTCCCACTTTCAAGAAGGAAAGATCGATGGCCCAATCCTTTTCAGGCAACGCAGTGAGAATCTGGAACTCACTTCCGCCTCAGCTCCGGACCACCACCTCCTCCCAGGCCTTCAAAACTGACCTCAAAGTTCTCCTCCTTCAAAGACACGTCCAAATGTAATTCACACCCTCTCTATTATCTGAAGGAAGACCCTTCATTATAGAGAATACTTTTCTCCATGACTATGGAAGTGCCTTCTCAGTGTGTTCTGCCAGCTATTGCAGTATTATCCTTCTACCTGTGTTTGGTACTCGTTTGTAACATGCACACGTCACTTATCTCTTGTAACACACTGTTTGCAACCTCTTACATTTTGTTTGCTTTAGATACTTGCACAAGTGCCACCATTGCCTACGTAACGTTTGTTCTTGTGCTTGTGTGTCTACCATTTATTGCAGTATTATACCTCTACTTGTACTTTGTACGCTGTTGTAACCTGCACACATGTCACTTTTTCCTCCTGTAATGCATCGTTTGCTAACTCTTGTATTCTGTTTGCTCACAATTGTCATTTTTGCTTCATGTAACTGAACGTTTGCTTTTGTAATTTTTTCACTTGTAATGTTCTCCTCATGTGTCAGTTCTGTTCCTATTGTGAAGCGCTCTGACACCTTCGGGTAAAGTCTGCGCTATATAAAAACGCATTAAATAAATAAATAAAATAAAAATATGTGCCTTCAGTGCAACCACCACACTGGTGCATGCGTTGAGCTCACTATGATGCGCACCAGGCAGGAAGGGACGTCTAATCATGGAAGGCAGCCCTGCACTAGAGGACTGAAGGGGGGCTTGGAGGACTGGCATGAACATGCCAAATGTTGCATGATCCTCTAAATCTGAAGGTAAAGCTCTTGACCTGTGAGAGCTGCTTCGCTTTCCTGACCTCTTCTCCATCGCAGCTGCCTGAAATCACGTCTGTGACCTGAACACCCACAAGCCTACACACTTTTCAGTTTCTTGGTGTTTTTGACTTTATAAACATTGACTAATCTAGTTAGTGCTCTTTAAAATTTCCCCCACTTTTACTAAACGGGTTTGTGTGTTTTATAGATTTGCTTTACAGCTTTAATGTTAATTTAGTGTTGCTAATTACTGGGCATACATTTGTCGGGGAGCAGCATGCTTCTTTATGCCAATGGTAACAGGGATTAATTCCAGGTTTTCTTATTAAAAGTGTGTTTTGGCCTAGCTAGATACTAGTTTACTAGGTTGGTGGGTCGCTTCCCCAAAGTATTAATATAGAATATAACATCCATAAATAAAAAGAACGAGGGGGCATATTATCAAGGGGGTTTATCTCCGCTTTTTTGGCTTTAAAAGCCAAGAAAGCGGAGATAAAATTATCTCCCTATTACCTAGCTGCCGCTAACACCAGTTAGCGACAGCTAGTAGGAGATAGCGACCATCTTGGGCCCCACTTTGCATGTCAGTGATATTTATCACTAATGAGATGCAAAGTGGGCGGGCCAAGACGTTAGAGACTGAAAACAGTCGCTAACATCGCGATCTCCTATTACCAACTTTTGGAGATATTCGCGCTAAGCGCGAATATCTCCAAAAGCTAACACCTGCCCTGAGCAGTTCTTAGCCATGTTATCCAATGGGAGGTGGATAACATGGCTAAGAGCATTAGCTCGCTAATGCATGAATATCGCGGACTTTTCAGCGATATTCATGCTTTGCGGTGATTTTTACCGCATTTGCGTTAAACCTTGGTAATACCAAGGTTTATTTGCGGTAAAAATCGCCGCAGCGCTGCGGTAAATTTTTGTCTCTAACCAAGCAATAGCGATAATTATCGCTATTGCTTGGTAATATGCCCCGATGTTTTGGAGGTTAGCTTGGATATAAGTGCGCAGTTTTGCCCTGTGCATTGAAAATCTCAGGAGCCCTGTATCACACTTTGTATAAGGTCTCCATCACTTCGTCTTCCACCGCTGGTCTTCTCAAGAGAGACGAGGGGCTGACTGCAGCTGTGCTGTTCCTTGCACACAGCACTTACATCTCTGGCAGCTATAAGTTATGATTCGAAAGGCTTGGGAGCCATTATTTCTGCACCAAGAGGCATCTCTCCTTCCTGCATCGTTCCGCGCTCTCTGCGGGGGTTTGTGGTCATAATACTTGTTTAATGGCGAGCTTAGGGAATTGCTCGGAGGTGGGTTCGTTTTGGATGCTCTGTCAACGCACTGCCTCGAATACAATCAACATCTTGCAAATGCATGCGTGGGTGGGTGGCCGGGAGTGGGGCTGGCAGAGGGAGTGCATTAAAAGGAGAGAAGTAGCTAGAGTCTTTTCAAGAGCCAAAACAACTTTTCAAGCACTGTTATTCTATTTAATTAGATTTTGTATTTTTTTAAGTGCACACATCCCACCTTTCTGGCCTCCTCTTAGCACTAATGCATATGTGTGTGTATATTTAGAGGCTCAATAATTAACGGCAATTGTAAGCTAAGACTGCGTTAATATCCGTTTAAAAGTAAACAGTTATTTTTCACTTTTAATATCTGATTGAGTGGAATAGCTAAAAATGAAAGACCCCCATGCAGAACGTGAACAGGGGTCCCAGACTCTAACCCCTAAAGAACATGAAATGCAGTCCTGACTCTTAACATACTCACAGAAATTCATTGGCCTTCGGCTCAATGGCGGCTCAATGGGGGCCTCTGATGGGTATGGGGAACCCTTTAAGAGTTGGGGACCCCTGCGCCGCGGCATGGCCCGGTCGCTCCTGGTTTTTGTCTCAAGGTTCTAGGCTGTATCTATCTGCACATTTTTCTTAGCAGTTCGATACGACTTGCCCTATGGTAGCAGTGTTGCAGGCTTCGGTCATTGAACATTTTCCAAAGTCCATTGAACACAGAATTTGATCATGGAGCCCATACAATCAAGTCCAGATTTGTGGTCCACAGAGTAGGGGCATTTTTACTTGTAGGAGTAGTTTTAAATACAGCTGTGCAACGGTGCAATTTAGGGGTATTTCGTATTGCATAAGCAGTGTCTTGCACTATTCAGTGGTTGACTGTAGTGAAAGTGCAGAAGTAGTTTATCAGCAATTGGGTTGCCAAACCACCTCTTCCAAATCGAGGACATATAATGGAAAGGGCGTATATTTAAGCAGGTGCGGCAAGTGCACACAGGGACAGTAAGCCCTATTACAATCAATACTCCGCCCGAAGGGCATTGCATTCAATGAAAAACAGAGTGGGAGCTTCAACTAGCTCAGTGTTTCTCTGCGCAGGCGGCAACCCACCTGCACTCTACAGACCGGTTAGAGATCTCCTTGCAGACGGGTGCAGTGAAAGATTGCACCAGCCTGCACGGCCATGTCCAGAAGGTCCATAGGACATCTTTTCTCCCTTCCAGAGGGCTGCCCCCAGGGGGCTCACTGAGAGTGCACCACCTTTTGGTGGTGCACTGTCAGTGCCCATCCTAATGGTTTGTTTGTCTCTGCGCTCGTGTCAGTATTACAGTGCAGGCACAGAGGCAAAGTGAATCCCTCATTTGCATGGGACCATGAGTCCATCTAAATGAAGGAATGCCCTCTCAGGGTTGCTACATGTGCACCAGCGCTACCAGTATTACAGAGAGGGCCCCACAAGTGCTGCAGCCCTTTCTTTATTATTTTAGTGCCCCGGGTGCAGAAAAAGCAGCGCACATGCCTATTGCGCCCCCGTGGCACTATGTGTAATATGGCCCCATGTCTGCATACATACATTCTAGAACGAAGAATGCTCGGAGGAGGTGACAGGGAATTAAAGAAACAACACTACACATCCTCCTCCTTCAACAACAAAGACAGACAAAGGGAAGATGGCAGTCCAAATGTAAATATTGCACTGAATAAATAATGAAGCGAAAAAGAATAGCAGATTAGAAAAGAACCGAACCTCAATCAAGACTCAAAACTGAATCAAAAGGTCCCTCAGTCCTAGGTTGGTCAGACAAACAGAATTTGCATGTGGTTCTAGACCTGGTGTTAGCGAAGGATATCAACTTCTTTTCTATGATTATCTTCAGCATATCACTAAATTCCCCTGCATGCAGACAGTAAAAGATACACCACCTTTATAAACCCTGAAGACGCTTTCAATGTGAAAGAATGCAGTTTGGCCTGACTTTGCCGCAGAGGTTTGCCAGAGATTGATTTTTCACTTACTGAAGATGAAAAATTAGTCATATAGAGAGCAAGTGTGAACATGATCACAGGATGGAACAAGTTCTAGGGATCTTCAACAAGAACGGGTTGATTGTGGACCACTCTAAATGTAAGATTTCTCAACAACATGTGATATATTTGGATCATGAAATAAGTGGAAAGGGCATGAAGCCAACAGGAGGTTTTTTTTTTTTACAAATTTGTAAACAAATTACTTACCACATAAGGCAACTCTTAAAGGCAAAACACATTTCTTTGTGATCAGATGAGTTTCAAGAGAGCTTTGTAAAAATCATGGATGCTATATGCGATGCACCTGCCTTTCAAGGTTTTAACCCTAGGGTTCCAACATAGTTACCATGGTTGTGAGTGGGAAGAAACTTTTTTCTATCTAATAAAAATGGAAAAGAGGTATGTTTGCTTTTGGAGCTTTGTCACCAACGGAAGAAAATTATTATTACTGCACGCAAAGTTTTATCCTATGTGCTGGCCCTTGAACTCTTTAGAGCTCCTATTTGAGGAACAGAATTTGTAATTCGATATGACCTCAACATCTTAACTAAAATGATCATCATCAGCGGCTTGGTGAGTGCATCTGCATCGTAAGTCTATATATCTTCAAGATTTTGGGCCTGATTTAGATTTTGGCGGACGGGTTACTCCATCACAACAGGCACGGATATCCTGTCTCCCCAAATATAAATCCCATAGACCCTTTGTTTATAGAAATGATTACAAATTAAGATTATAACTATATATATTAAGATTATAAATGAAGCAATATTATTACCAATTAAAAGCATTCAAATATATATATTTCTAAAACACTTCATACCCTACACTTTCCACCCTACTACCCTAAAACCCCAGCTCCTGCAAAAACAAATAAAAATAATACACACAAAAATAATAGTACAAAATAATAAATAAATACTATATGATAATTATGAATATAAACATAATTTAAAGTAATTAAATAATTTACATAATCCAATCAATCAATCACCAGTTAAAACAATTCATTGTTAAAATTATCTTTTGAATATAATTCACATAATAATACTCACATTAACAAAACAAAACTATTTATATCAAATATACATTAAAACATTTGGCATTCTACTCCCTTACAAACCCAACTGCCTGCCAATAAATATGTAAATTCAAATAAAAGAAAAAATCTTTGAATATATTAATAAAACTGAAATAAAATAAACTATGCAAAAACGTATTACACATATTTACAATTCAAATAATATTCATGTAAAGCACAAAAAGTAATAAAACATAAAAAGTATTCAAAGATTATATTATATACAACTATATTTAAAAAAACTATTAAACACTTCAAAAAAAGTATATACTTGCCCGTGATATTCTGTTCAATTATATTCTTGACAACATAATATTTTGCCACAATATTTGTGTCCAACAATAGTTTTGCAAAAATATTAAGGTTGTGCCCGATTGTTAGAAGACATTTTTTTCTCAGCCTGGTTGTGCCCGATTGTTAGAAGACTTTTAAGTTTCTTCTTTTTAATCATATGAACTTCTGTTCTGATATAGAGCTCCTCACTAGGGGGCCTATTAAGATTGCGGATTTCCCGCATCCTCCGGGCCGGCGGAAGCCCCCGCCGGCCCGGAGGATGCGGGAAAACCGCCGTGGATGCTTGAAAGACCCACCGCCAAATTAGGATGGCTGGTGGGTATTGGAATCTGTCCGCCACTTTTCCGCCGCGGTCGCCTTCCGACCGCGGCGGAAAACCATTAACATGGTTGGCGGTATCTATCAGACACCGCCAACCATATTATGATGATGAAGAAAGTATGCTTTTCCACGGCGGTTTTTCCGCCGTGGAAAAGCATACGGACCTTCACTTCGGGGACCCGTTGCGGGCCATCTGGGTGAAGGGGGGTTGGGGGGTGCACATGGGGGGTACCTTTGGTACCCCCTACATTTGCGGGAACAAAGCGGCAGGCACCGCGCGGTGCCTGCTGCTTTGTGCACGCAAATGCTGTGCATACATTTTTGACATTGCGGCGGGTGCAGCTTGAAGCTGCACCCGCCGCAATGTTAAAAATAGAGGATGTGACCGCCACCCTGGCGGTCTCATCCTAATCTGCACGGAGGGACCGCCGCTGCCCCTGCGAACGGTCCTTCCTACTCTATGGTGGCGGTAGGACTCAGGTCCGTCCGCCATCATAATCGGCCCCAAAGTTTGGAACCTGTGACATACATATTATCCCGTCAGTAGGTGTTTTGCTCTTTGATCTATCCAGTCACGGAAACCTGTATAAATTTACAAATATTCTGCAGTATGTGCATTAACCATGTTAGTTTTCTTAATAGGTTTCATATCTGTTGCTTGCATCTGACTCTCTGACCTGCAGACTACACAAGAAGTCAGCAATAGGTGTGTTATTCTCATGTGATCTCCCACTTACAATTAGTCTGCAACATTAAGAGCCTAGCTTTTTTCTTGCCCTCATTTGCCCTCTTTTGTCCCTCCTCTACCTTTCGATTAAAGATAGAGTCGAATATACACAACAAATGCACATTTTCAAGCAGTTTTCTCTGTCATTTATGCACATTTACCCTCTTTCATTAGGTTGAAGCCTCCCAGACAGCGCTTTCTGGTTTGCTAAAGACATATTGGGGACATTCAGAAAGCTGACCTAGGAATGCATTCCCCATCGTTTACCATTTGCTTTGTGGTTTGTAAATCACATTTTCTCGCATTCTATTTGCTGGCTTTATTTGCTTTAGGATGTCCAGCTTGAGTCCATCCCTCCCGTTGCCAAATATTGGTTACTGTATTCTTCCACAAACTCGTTTTCTGCAAACAGACCTTAAAATCTTGTTCTTATCTAGTCACATTTGCTGGGCATTGAAAGACAGAGGTCAGATTTTCAAGCTCTCTCTTTCGAGGGAACTTGGTGTTTACTTTGCTTTCTCTGACTTCACAGTAAGACAATTTATGTGGCAATATTGCTGAGTACCCATATAAGAGTAGAGGGTGTAGGATTTTTTTTTGGAGCACACAAAAAAAGAAGTGCTGATGTTTAAGACTATATCAGAATTAGTATAAATGAAGCACTTTTTTGTAATTCTGAAGTTGATGGAAACAAATATTTGAATATGATCAAAAAACATTAATACACTAGGTGATGACATTTGAACACAATATTGTTTGTGTGCAGTAAAACCGTATTTCAGTGCAAATGTAACAGTCATTTCAACTGAAAATGTGTTGTCTGTATTGGCAGTGAGCTACCACACCATGCATACTCCATTTGACACCACTCTACAGCATTCCACTCTACTCTACACCCCTCCACTCTAAGACACGCTATGACACGCTATGACACGCCACGCCACCCGACTCCACGCCACTCCAATCTACGCCACTCATTCCACGACACATCACCCCACTCCACTCCACACCACTTACCTCACCCCACTCCAATCTATCCCACTTCTCTCCACTCCAATGTACCCTAATACACCACACACTACTCCACTTCGCTACAATCTACACCAATCTACTCTATCCAGTCTACCCCGCTCCACTCCAATCTACCTAGCCCCAATTTACCCATCCCACTCCACTCCACCTCACCCCAATCTACCTCTCTACTCCAATCTACGTCACTCCAAGCCAATCTACTCCACTCCAATCTACCCAGTCCACTCCATTATGATGCACTCTACTCCAATCCACTGCAATCTACCCCACTCTAATCTACCCCACTATACTATATTCTACCACAATCTATCCCACTCTCCTTCAATCTGCCCCACTCCATTCTACTCCACTCCACTCAATCTAACTCAATTAGCCCCACCACGCCCAATCTACTGTACTCCACTCAAAACTACCCCACTCTGCAGCAATGAATCCCTGTCTACCCAACTGCACTCCAATCCTCTGCAATCTACCCGAATCCACCCCACTCCAAGCTATCCCAATCCACACCACTCCACTCCAATGTACCCGACTCCACTCCAGTCTACCCCACTCTGCTCTACTCCACTCCAATCTAACCCAGTCCAATTTACCCCATCCCATTCCAATTCTTCCCATTCCACTCCAAAATCCACTACAATCTATCCAACTCCTCTCCATTCTAATCTACCCCGCTCAACCACAATCTACTTCAATCTACCCCACTCCACTCCAAACTCCGCAATCCAATCCACCCAGACTACCCCACTCTATCACACTCCACTCCGCTCTACCCAAATCTGCCCCACTCCAATTTACTATAATCTACACCACTCCAATCTGCCCCCCTCCAAACAACTATAACCCACTGCACACCACTCCAATCTACCCAAGCCCACTCAGCGCCAATCTACCCTACTCCAACCTCCCCTCCCAATCTACCCCACCCCTATCCACACCACTCAAACCTACCCCTATCTATTACACTCCAATCTACTCCACTCCAATCTAGCCCAATCTACCCAACTCCACCCCACCCACTCCAATGCAATCTACCCCACACCAATCTATCCCACCCCACTCCAATACAACATATTCCACTCCAGTCTACTCCATTCCAATCTACCCCACTCCAAACGACCCCACTTCAATCATCACTTTTCAATCTGCCCCACTCCAATCTACAACACTCCATTCCAATCCATCTACTCTGATCCACCCACTCTACCCCACTCCATCCTATTCTACCCCTATACTGCACTCTTACCCAATCTATGTCACCCCACTCCAATCTCAACTACACTCCAACCTATTCAACTCAACTCCACCCCACTCCACTCTACCCACTCCAATCCACCAGAGTATGTAAAAACAGGAGAAGAGAACATTATCCATCTGCTTTGCATATGTTCAAAATTGAAAGAAGACGAGGCGGGCGGAGAACATGGCGGCCGCAGGCTAGTGCGGTGCGCGCGCTGAACGCCGAGCTCCACACCACGGAGCTGCTCTTCCTGCTTCATCTCTTCTGAAGCCCTGACATGACGGAATCCACGCCGTCCTTACCTGCTGGGGGTCCGGGCATGTAACCACGGTGTTGTATGCCGTGTGTGTCTTGGTACGATCATCGTGTCTCCGGAGCGTTTGCCTGCACGTCTGTCTGCAGCCTGCGGGGGCCAGTGTTGGCTTGGTGTTCTTTCACTTCACGGATGTGTCACGCTTCACGATCTCCTCCCAGCAGCTCTCCGCCCCTCCAGGGCTTGTGGCACAGGGCAGCCGTGGAGCTACGTCGGGGGCGCTCGGCGAGGGGACAGCAGAGAGGTAGGCTGGGCTGTGCAGGCTCAGGGGGAGCGGAGGTTCAGCTACTTCAGAAACAAGGTGGCGAAGCTGCTTTCCCTGTTCAAACTAGACGGGAGCAGGAGACAACGACTGGAGGAGACTTAGTCTCAATAATTAGAGAAAAGAGTCGGGAGGGGGTTAATGTTAGCCCGGGAGCTTTTGTGAACCAGAGGAGTGAGAAAGACAAGACAGACAATGAAATCTCCCAGAGAGGGGGCTGTGCCAAAATTTTTAGCTCGGTAATAGGGAACCTGGAGAGGATACAAGGGGTCAGTAGAAGGCTACTACAAATCCCAGAATCCCCTGTTTTAGGGGCAGCGGCAGCAATTGATCCCTCTACATCCACTCTGATAGCAACTGAACCCTTAACTTCTACTTCTACTCTCAAGGATTTAGTAAAGGGGAAGGAGAAGGAGAAGCCAAATCAGAAATCTAAATCAAAACCCAAAGGGAAAAGAAATAAAAAGCACAGTAATTCCGGTTCTCAGGGGGGCACGAAAGCTTCGAGCTCAGCATGCAACGCTGGGAAAGTAACTCCCTCTTTGCGCTCTTTTTTTAAAGTTTTGCCTCAGGTTCTAGATTTGGTACCTGTTAATAATCTGGTTGAGAGTGTTGAGAGTGTCGACATAGGTGCCCCATCTGGTAGTTTGCCGGTAAATAACACTGATTCGAACATCTATAGCCCCACCGGGGTCCCTGAAATTCCTGGTTTACCCACTTTAGTCACTGTAATGGCTAATTCACTGTCCCCGTCACCATCTAGTACGTTAGTAGACACCCTGGAAAACGACGGAGAGGGGCAAGCTTCGATCCTCACAGGCGATTTACGAAGTTTAACAGATCAGGAAGAAAGGCGAGACAGCCCTATTAACTTAACCAACACCGAGTCTGCATTGGAGGCTCTGGTTGCCTCGATTGCCTCAATGAGAGTCGAGATCCGCAACGATTTTTTGGTCTCCAAAGCCAACCAAAACGATATTCGGGCATCATGTGAGGCACTAGAGCGGAAAGTAGATGGTCTGGGAGAAAGAACAGAGGCACTTGAGAGCTCAGCCGGAGTAATGAAAGCTAATATAGATGCAGCTGAGTCCAAGATCCAATCTCTACGGAGAGAAGGGGACGCAATGAAAGACAGACTAGAATCATTAGAGAATTATTCACGCAGAAACAACGTGCGCCTCTTGAAAATTCCGGAGGGGAAGGAAGGTGGAGATCTCAAGGGATTTACAGTTAAACTCCTGAAGGAATCCCTAAACCTCGAGGAGACAGTAGAGGAGTTGGACAAAGATATACAGAGAATCCATCGAGATCCTTTCCGTCTGAACGCTGGTAGAACTAAACCCAGGAAAGTTCTTATAAATTTCCTGACTTACGCCCTGAAGGAGAAAATTCTGAATGTGGCACTCAGTCTTAAAACTGTAAAAGGCCCTGATTTCCCTTTTGAAGTCCGCTCTGATCTGTCTAAGACCACGCTTGACAGGCAGTGGGAGCTGGGCCAAATGATGGACAAATTTAGAGCGGCTGGTGCAACAGTTCAAATGAGGTTCCCGGCGTTCTTACGTGTTATGTACAATAACAAGATGCATAATGTTAGATCCTCCTTCGAGGCGGAAGAACTTTTGGAAACTATTCGTAACCACTCTCAGGGTAAACTGTGACCAGAACCAGTAAGCCCCTTTTCTCTACTGTATTGCATTGCACTAGCACCAGTTGTATTATAAAGGGGCAATACATAGGCTTATAATAAAAAGGTAAATAAGTAATTATATAACAAATAAATAATCACATAAAGGAAAAAAAAAAGATTTTTTTTTTTTTTTTTTTGATTAAACACAACTAAAAGAGAAAATAATGAAGCATTACGTATAAGGCCCTGTACAGGAAAATATACAGGTAAATTCTTCCTTAGTGTTTGCAGGATGAGCACTCCGTGGTGAGGGAGGAGAAGGCGCAGTCGGCGCAAAGCCGGCCTGACATCTGGTCGGAGTAGGTATGGGAGGGTTCTCCAAGGGGGGGGGGGGGGGGGGAGCTGGAAGCTGTTGGGGGGGGGGGCATAAAAATCGAAAATAATCCTCAGAAGTCAGGTCCTCGAAGACTAGGCTCTTTAATAAACAACTCAATTGCCATAAGCAAGATAAATAAAGCTCAATCAGGCAATAACTTTAATGACGACAATAGAGAGTCAAACGCTAGGGAGGGATGCGACAAATGACCTCAATTCAGTTTTTATCTTGGAATGTCAATGGTCTGCGCGTTCGAGGGAGAAGAGAACGTATCTTACAATATCTACGAGATTCCCCAGCGCAGATCATTGTCATCCAAGAATCACATCTTCTAAAAAGCGAGGCCAGTGAGATACTGAAAAAACAGAAGTGGATTGACAAATTCATCAGTACTGATCACAACGCCAATATAAGAGGAATTCTCTTAATTTGTAAAAAAGCTGCAAAGGTGCAGATTCTTAACTTCAACTAGGACAACAGTGGAAGATGGCTGTTAGTTAAGTTGTCTATTGATGGATGGGTGTGTAACCTTGTCGGTTACTATGGTCCTAACATAGACGACCCATCCTTCTTAGAAATAGTCAGGAACAATTTAATTACCACCTCGGAACCTATAATATGGACGGGGGATTTCAATGTCATATTGAACCCTAAACTAGATAAATCCACCTATCACGGGAGACATAAAAGTCATCCTCCATCCAAAGCCAGGCAGTCTCTCAAAGAGATTATGGAGCAAATAGGTCTGGCAGATTTATGGAGAGAAAGGGCGGGCTCTAAACAAGGGGTATCTTTTAGGAACCTAAAATATAAACATACCTCAAGAATCGACTTTGCCTTGTTCAGTTATAGCCTTCAAAACTCTATATCCAGCATTAAGTATCTGCCCTCCCACTTATCTGACCATTCGGCACTCTCATTTACATTAAAAACTCCCAGGTCAAGTCAAACATCCCTCTTGGTCATTTGATCGCACCATTTTACTAGAATCGGAGGAAGTGACATACTTAAGGATGGAAACGAGCTCATTCCTTGAAACAAACCTAGGTTCAGCCTCTCTTGTTACAGTCGGGGAAGCTTTAAAAGCCTACCTGAGAGGGTGTATCACAAATAGAGCCTTGTATCTGAGGAAAGTCTATCTATCGAAAATTCAAACTCTCGAAATGGAATTAGAGAAAATCGAGCAGAGACTGGTGGCATCATCCGGGTCAATACAAGATCAAAATAATCTCTCTGATCTGAGAAATCGGCTGGACAATATATTATAAGAGAGAGTAACTAAGAGGTGGGAGGCTAGCAAAATTTCAAATTTTGAATTCGGGGAAACAGCGGGCAAGATTTTGGCATGGAGGGTTAAAGCAGATCAGGCCAAAAGTCATATTAGAGGGATAAAGGCTGAAGGGGAAAATGATCTTAGAACATCAAACCAAGAAATTAGTATCGCCTTTAAGGAATTCTTTGAGGAAATATACAGGGAAGATACCCCTGATAACCAACAGTTAAGAGATATATGGTTAAACCAGATTACTTTACCTTCCCTGTCACCCATACAACGTGATGGGATCGAGATGGATATCTCTGAAATAGAAATAAGGAGGGTCATTCTGTCACTTAAACATGGTAAAGCTGCAGGTCCGGATGGACTTCCCGGGGAATTATACCGTGTTTTGGTCGACGAAATCGCCCCTACTTTAACAGTCCTCTTCAACGATATCTTGAGGGAGGGCTTCGAGCCTCCTCGATCATGTAGTGAGACTACCATAGTATTGATTCCCAAATCTGGCAAAGACTCAACCCTATGTGGATCATATCGCCCAATATCTCTATTGAACAGTGATTATAAGATCTTCACGTCCATATTAGCATCTAGAGTGGGCTCAGTAGTGGGGGAAATAATTCACCAGGACCAGAAGGGATTTATTAAAGGCCGCCAGCTTTCTGATCTAACGTACGACCTCGTAGGGGCAATTGACATCGCCTCAGCCTTCTCCCTCCCGTTGGCAACACTCACCTTAGACGCAGCTAAAGCCTTCGATAGGGTAAATTGGGCCTACCTCAATGACGTGTTGAAGAAATTCAACTTCGGGGAGAGATTTTGTCGTACTATCAAACTTATGTACAACTTACCATCAGCCCGGCTCTTAATACATTTTACGAAAAACAATGGTCCTTGACACAAAGATAGGAGGATATAATAATTATAGGCCACAGTGTGCACTATAATAGCAAACAAAGTCCAGCCGGACTTGCAAAATTTATTAATTAGTTCATATAACCAGTTGAGAAGGAACAATAAAACAGTGGGACACAGTCCTGTATCCTCAATGCTTACACAGACTCAGAGACAATACAGACATATACAAATACATCAGGCATGTAAACGAAAAATGGAGCAAGAAAGGGACTCTGTAATATACTTGCTTCACAAATGTGGGGAATAAAACAAATTATGCACATAATAGTGAACTAGTGTTAAGCCCACATATAATGTCGACGGCGTTTCGATCCTTTCATAGATAACGGATCATCATCAGGACTACCATTGTTTGCCTGATACAAACATCAAGATGGTGAATTGCCCACGGTAATGCCAATGGTGCTCGGGCGGACGTGGTCACGGCTAATTACCCGAGGTGCGTTAGAGCGCTTGCATCTGAGTCAATAATAACCCAGCTGGGCGTAGGGCATAGGATAGCTGAAACTGAAGACTGATGGTCTCGAGGAAGGCTGCGTGGGTCTAAAATTGACCCTGCAACATCACGGGATGGAGCCACTGTAAGCAGATCATGGATTGCTGGGCGTCCCGTTGTCTGCAGCGTGGGTCTTGTGTTGACCTGGTCACTGCTGGAATTGTGGCGCTAGTGAGGTAGATGTGAGGTCGTGAGCGGGAATCCAATTTGGTTGATAGACCCGTAACTTCAGCACTGAATTACGCTGAGTCGGTACCTGCGTCCGTAGTGGAACGGCATGGAGGTGTCCCGGTGCACAATCGCGCCGTGTAAATGGCACAGTGTCTGAGGCATTGGGGATTTCGAGAGGCACTAGGCAGGGTTGCCCGCTTTCCCCCCTCCTCTTCAATCTGTACATCGAACCGTTTGCAGAAGTCTTAAGACGAGATGTACTCATTCCATCTTTTAGGTTTGGAGAGTGGGAAAAGCAGGTAGCTCTTTATGCAGACGATATCATAATCTTTACTTCAGACCCAGAGACAACATTCCCAGAGGTAATAAGGAGAGCCAAAGAGTTTGGCCGTATCTCAGGCTATGAGATTAACCCAAGTAAAACCGATATCATGGCTTGGAACATTCCTGACTTACAGTTAACCGTAACCAACTCGATGAGATATCTGGGTATTCGGATAGTCCACGACATCGACAAAATCGCTCAAGTTAATCTCGCGAGAGTTTCTAATGAAAGCAAGAAACTCTTAAAATCCTGGGCTAGTCTTTCACTGACTGTCCTCGGCAGAATAAGTCTGATGAAGATGTCCATTCTCCCTAAATTCACTTTTATTTTTAGCACTATCCCTCTCGCTTTTGATAATGTGGCCTTCGAGAAATGCCAAAGAGAGCTTAATTCTTTTGTATGGTATTACAAATCGGCAAGAGTGGCATGGAAGAAACGGAGAAGGAGGAGGGAAAGGGGGGGATTGTCTCTGCCTGATTTGCAGTATTATGCGTGGGCTTTCCAATTGTCTCACTCAAGAATGCTCTTAAAAGTCCCAACTAATACATCTATAGGTCTCATGTTTAATGCGATGCTGACCGGAGCAGGTTTACCAACTAATGGCTATCGGCCAGATTCATGAAAGACCCGTTTTGCGAGTCTGAAATAGCGATTCATAAGGAATCGCTATTACAGACTTGCAAAACGGGATTCATGTAGGAATCGCAAAAGTAAATGCGATTCCTACAGATTCCTTATTTGCGATTAGCAAATTGCTAATCGCAAATAAGGAATAACTCCCCATTCATTCCTATGGGCCAAAAGGCCCATAGGATTGAATGGGGAGTATTCCTTATTTGCGATTAGCAATTTGCTAATCGCAAATAAGATAGCGATTTGAAGGGTGCCAGGGGTGTCCAAAGGACACCCTGTAGCACCCCTTAAATGCACATTTCTACAGGTGTTGCGCACACACATGTCCAAAGGACATGTGTGTGTAACATGCAACTTAGAAAAATGCTTTTAAAAGCATTTCTCTAAGTTTTCGCTATTTACTACGAGGTTTGACCTCGCGGTAAATAGCGGCCGAAAATTGTGAATTCGCAATTTTAAAAAGTTTCATGAGTAGCATTTAAGGAATCTCTATTAGAGATTCCTTAAATGCTATTCCTCGCAAATTTGCGAGTTTCTAAATAGCGAATTTTGCATTTGGGATGATGAATCCCAAATGCAAAAATTGCACTCGCAAAGGGCCAGATTCTCAGAATCTGGCCCTTTGCGAGCCCAAATATGATTGATGAATCAGGCTGCATATGTTCAAATACGGTGATCAGAAATATTTCAAAAAAGTTAAATTAAAAATTCTTATGTCCCAAGCGAAGACCTGGTTTCATATAAGGAGGAAACTAGGATTGCAATATTACTCTAACTTTGCACCCATTTGGGAATCTCCGGGTTTGCCGCTTTGTCTGGAAGACAGGCTGGCAACTCCGCTGAGAGAAGGAGGAATAGCAACATGGGGAGATCTGTTGGTAGGCGAATCATTGAGGCCTTGGGAGGAGTTAAGGGACCAACTGGGCTCAGAGTTTTCGAGGTTTAAATTTTTACAAATAAACAGTTGGTTTAAAGCAATGAACAGGTCAGGGGTAACATTTGGGAAGTGCAGCTCCACTGAAGAGAAATTGGTAGGAAGACCAGGAGGGGGTAAAGAAGTCTCGCAGTGGTACTGGAGTCTGTTAGAAGAGATAGATGGAGAATTTATCCTCCCGGAACAGCTATGGGGCATAGAATTTGGGGCCCAGAGTATTGAAATCTGGCAGAAATCCTGCACCCTGCTATATAAATGTGTTAAACCGGCATGGCTTAGGCGCAACCATTTTTTTACGATACATCGAGCCTATTTTACCCCCTTAAAACTGTCTAAATTCGCTCCAGGGAAGAAATGCAATAAATGCAATTACATCGCAGCTTCAGTCATTCACATGTTTTTAGACTGCCCTAACCTATTGCAGTTCTGGAATGAGGTTAAAGCGACCCTGGATTCTATTCTTAACATCTCGATTTCTCTAACACTCCCCCTGGTTATTTTCGGGTGGGATAACAGTATAAAGGGCCATGCAAGGACATTTCTGTTTTATGCAATACTACTTGCAAGAAGAGAGATATGCAAGGTTTGGATTGAAAAAACACCACCAACACATGCAAACTGGTTAACATCTTTGTATACAACCTCTAAAACTGACATGTTGAGATCAGGTGGCTCACGTAACCGGGCGTTTTGGAACTATTTGGTTCAGTGGAAGCAATAACCGGGGTTTTTGTTTTTTTTTTTTTTTTTTTTTCTTCCCCGGTCCAATGATTATGCCTTAGTAACTCCAAGAACTAGGCCCCCTCCGGTAGGCTCCAAGGCTAGTTCAACTGGTGTAACACCAAGGTTGGAGTCACACCCCGTCCTCTCTTCAGGCCATCTCTGCCGAGGGCAACCAATCGCATTATCAGGGGCAGCAGGAGGCCTGCACTCTGAGTAACAAATGCTTGGCAATTGGAGGCTGAATAAGAGGAGGATCAGGCAAATGAGGATTAAAAAAAAAAAAAAAAAAAAATTGAAAGAAGACGAATGCCACTTAGGTGGCATTTCAATATTTATGGAATTCGGACTTGCAGACAAGCTCTCATATGATGTCTAAAATCAAATGACATAGTTTTGAACTCTGCAATTGTAAAATGTATATTAATGATAAAAAAGAAATTAATACCCGATGATCTAATCGAAGAGAATGCATAAAATGGGTTTAATAATTAATCTGTACAATATGTTTTGCACTAAAATATGGAAGGTCTCAATTAGGATAATGAGTATATTTTTATCCTAATATCATGTTTTTATTAGTAATGTATATGTTATAATATGAATTACTGTTTTTTTTCTATTGTAAGATTTTAAATAATCAAACAATAAAAAAATTATTATTCCTCACTCTAATCCACCCAATCTATCCCACTCCACTTCACCCCAATCAACAACACTCCATTCCACTATACCCAATCTACCCCACTCTACTTCTCTCCATTCTACAATATGCCACCCAAATCTACCACAATCTAGTCCAATCTAATCCACTCAATCCCACTCCAATCTACTCCATCTAATCGCCCTCTCCCATCTACCCCACTCCAATCTAGCCCCTTCTACCCCACTCCAATCTACCTCGATCTACTCCACTTCAATCTACCCCACCCTACCCCAATCTACAAGATTCCAATCTACCCCAAGCCTCTCAGTCTACCCCATGCCACTCTATCCAACTCCAATCCAATCTACTCCACTCCCATCTGCTTCACTCCACTCTACTCCAATCTACCCCCTCCCAAACTACCCCATCACTCCAATTTGCCCTACCATAATGTACCCAATCTATTCCACTGCAATCAACCTGACTCCACTCTACCCCACTCCACCCTAATCTACCCCACTCCACTCCAATCTACTCCTCTCCACTCCTATCTACCCCACTCCACTACAGTCTACCCCACTCCATTCCAATCTACCCCAATCCACTGCACTCCACTCTACCAATCTACCTCATTCCACTCCAATCTACCCAAATATATCCCACTCCACAATCTACCCGACTCCAATCTCCCTCCCTCCATTCCAATCTACCCCACACCACCTCCATCTACTCCCCTTCACCCCAATCTACCTCAATGCAATCTAACCCACTCCAATCTACTGCTCTCCAATCTACCCCACCCCATCCCATTGTAACGTACACCTCTCCAATCTACCCCACTCCCACAATCTACCCCACTCTGCTCCACTCTACCCCATCTGCCCCACTGTAAACTACCCCAATTAATCTCACTCATTCCATTCTACCCTACTGTAATTCACCCAATTTACCCCCCTCTAATCTACCCCAAAAAATGACCACGCTTTTCCCCAATCTACTCCACTCCGCTCAAATCTACCCAATATATTCCAATCTACTCCACTCCAATCCATCCCACTCCACCCCAATCTATCCCACTCCACTCCAATCTACCCCCTCTGTTCTACAGCACTAATCTACCCAACTCCCCCACTCCAATCTAGCCCAATCCATTATACCACACCCCACACTCCATCCTACGCAAATCTACCTGACTCCACTTGACCCTCCCACTCCATGCCACTAACTTTTAGCCTTGCTGAACAGCTGCCACGCTGGTGTACATAATGGCTAAAACGCATTGCCAATGCTAATAGCTCTTGCATAGGCGAGATCTAATGACTTTTTGCTCATTACTTTCTTTTAGTTGTTTTCTTTTTCACTATAACCTGTTCCACTTGTTTAGTTATGGCGCCTTTGCTCTGTGTCCTCTACTTTCATTTTTCAACCTTTTGTGTTTTTCGTTATTTCTTTCTCCTTGTTTTGCTTGGCCTTTTCCATCCCCATTTACTGTCTCCTTTCTTCTGATCTCTTTCCTTACCTTAGCTTTTTTTCCACTGTTGCTTGCTTTTACCTTACTCTCTTTGTAATATTTTAACTCGGTCCCCTATTTGTATAATTTTTCTTTTTTTCGCTTTCTCATCTGCTTTTCTTACTCCTTTGCCTGCATTGGGTTCATGTGAAGTGACATATGCAACACAATGATCAGCTGACACTGAACTTATAAAGCTCACTATACAAAGCACACAGGTTACAATAGTAGTACAAGAGAAGAGTAGGCAAACAGATTAGGATAGCCATGTACAATGGTACATCCACCTACATTCCTGTTCCTCTTGCCTGTTCCTGTCAATTAACCCTTGCAACGCTCTCCCAGTTCTTGCCACTAAAACTGCATTAACCGCATAAACTAGTATTGGATTCTGGGCGTGTTCCTATATAGGGAAAATCGTTGGCTCTCACCAATAATGCAGATTCCACTCTGTTCGTATAGAGAGTAAATAGGAAGGGGGCAAGGACACACCATTGCTTCTCTCCTTAATTTATCTTAAAGGATTCTGTGCATTTACCATTTCTTCTGAAAAGTATTCACACATTCGCCTCTGCATACAGCTGTCTTATGAAAGCAATAATGCACTCCTCGACACTCATCTCGGACTTAATTGACCAAAGTTTGGAATGCGAGGCACAGTCAAAAGCTGCTGTCAAATCCATAAATGCAAGGAAGATGGATCCTTTCTTAGCAACAGTATAGTTGCCTATTATCATGCTCAGATTCAGACATTGTTCAATATACGTAACCCTTTCTTAAATCCCTATTGAGTGCCTGCCAGGATACTTTTTGAGTAGGCCCAATTCTCCAGCCAGTGCAACACAATACACCCCATAATTTTACCTGTGACGTCAAGAAGAATATTGGCCTATAATTCTTGGCCATTGATTTCTCCCCGTTTATTATAAATTGGGACGATGACTCCGCTTTTCCAGGAAAGAGGTTAGACCTATCCTCGCAATGGCTAAAAAATATTAGTAATCAGAAGACCCCACAGGACCCAGCAGTCTAAATAAACATCAACAGGAACCACGTCTGGACCAGGAGCCTTTCTTCTGCCCTTTGCACCTCTTCTAATTCATACACTAGAGGATTTGGGTCGCCTCGTTACTCAACAGGATCCACTTCAAAAATCATCAGTGACTTATTTGCATAAATGGTAGAGAAATGTTCGACCAATTTTAGTTCATGAATATGGACATCCATTGAGGGTTCTGCAGCCACCCTGAAATAAGGAGCATTTACCATTCTTCGAAAGGCTGTACTGTCTTTCTGTGAGGGCCTTCAACGCATCCTCCTTGATCTGCCTTATCCTCTTCTCCTGTGTCTTCTTGTACACTGCCCATGCATTTCTACTGAGGAAGCTATCCCTTGGCTTAGTGCATAAGGCTGTATGCAACTTTGCGTGGGCTTTAGTGCATGCCTAGTCAAACCAACCCCGGGACTGTGACTTTGCCAAGTAAGTGTCTGGTGTTAGGGCCTGTCTTATCCTCACTGTGATATTAGAGAAAGCCGAATTAATCAATACAGACTCTGCTGCTGGGTCCAGATACAAGGAAATCTCGGCCTGACTACCATGAAGGACACTAGAAAGAACATTCGCCTTCTCCGCCTTGTCCTATTTAGAAGTAAATCCATTTTTCCGTGCCAGAACTGGCATAAAACCAATGCTGGAATGAGGCTTAGTCACACCTTCTAACTCCATCCTACAGCACTGCTTAGCATAGTCACTATGTCCTGTGAATTAATACTCAAACTCTGCCACCAATGTGCTCAGGTCCTCAGTGATAAAAATATATAGTCTATCGTAGATATGAGATCGATACCCATGAAAGTAGGGGTAAGACCAGCTTCAGAATTCTTTAGCTCATTTGCCATCACTAGGTTGAACTTGACCAATAAATTATTTAAGGCATTACCATGATCATCCTGTCTAAAATGCACCAGTCTCCTCTTTATAATCTATCAAACCACAGACTAGTTTTGTTAACTTAAGACAATGATGGGCAATGAAGTCCCCCACCCACAGCAGCTTCACGGGTTTATGATGATCATGAGTGAGTTTAACACAATCACCACCGGTGAGCCTTTCCCATCAAAACAGTTATTGCAATATTTTGTTATTAGCAAGTGCCAGTCTTTTAATAAACCACATAGCAGATGGAAAAATACTGAGTCATTATAAAACTTAACCACATCCCCTGGGAAGGAATTTAATATAAAAGTAACTAATCCCCCGTGGCCCTACCAGCATTTGAGGGGAAAGCCGGCGTATACTACGTACTATCCCCATCAATGTAACTTGGCTCAACCTCCCAAATTTCTTGTAAGCAAATGACATGATGTTTTGCGACTATCTCTCGCCAGTCCAAGGGGGTCATTAGGATGACGGGCGGACTTTGTCCGGCAGCCATCCTGTCGGAATTCGGGACCGCCCGCCTTAAGGGCGGGGGTCCCGTGGGGGGCATTAGAATGTGCCCGCCACAGTGGCGGGCACATCCTGCATTTTTAGCACTGTGGCGGGCCGTGCTCTCTGCACCACCCGCCACAATGCAAAAAATGCATTTCAGCATTTGCATTAACAAAGCAGCAGGCACCGCGCGGTGCCTGCCGCTTTGTTAATGCAAATGAAGGGGGGTACCACAGGTACCCCGCATGTGCACCCCCCACCTATACCTCACTCTGGGGGCTTGCAGGGGGCCCCCAGAGAGAAGACCGCATGCTTTTCCGTGGCGGCATCGCCACCGCAGAAAGGCACCTAAAGACAACCATCATGATATGGCTGGCGGTGTCTGATAGACACCGCCACCATATTAATCCTTTTCCGCCCCGGCCGCAAGGCAACTGGGACGGAAAAGCGGCGGACGGTCTTTCCGTCCGCCACTGTCCCCCCGCCATACTAATATGGCAGGGGGAAAATGAGTGTGGATGTCGGGCGGATTGCCTCCGCCAGGCCAGCAGTGGCTACCGCCAGCCTGGCGAAGGCAATCCGCCCGACATCGTAATGGGCCCCCTTGACTCCCAACTTTTTCCTCAGATCTGCTATATTCCATGATACAATCTTAAGTGAGTCAAAGTTAACCATGGGCAAGTTAATATAAGCATTGTTACAATTAGCAGTTTCGACAGGCTCTGACTCACCCACTGAATGTTGAAAATCAATCAAGCAATCAAACAAATTTGTAAAGCGCGCTACTCACCCGCTAGGGTCTCAAGGCGCTCAAGAAACAGGGAATGGCAGAAGGCTCCTGGCACTAGCAGTTCGGGCTGGACTGTTCCCATGGCGAGTCGGGTCAAAGCTGATTTGCATATTGTTGGGTCCAAACTGGAATGGCGTGGCGAGCAAAATAACAATGGATTAAACCCAGATCTGTGACTGGGGGTGAATGTTTGACAATGTTCAGCATTCCATCCATCATCCTTTTGTCTTGCATTACTATAAGCAGACTACCACATTTTCCAGCTACAATCTTTGGACACAGCAAAGAACATGGCCAATTTTGGAAAATGTATATACACAAAAAACGTTAATCTCACAGGGAAAGCCAGGACGGGTTTCCCAGTGGTCTATAGCGCCAGGACGCCTCCGGGTAGCAGTGCGCTTTACAAGACACACACATTTACATTTACATTTAACTGTATTGACTTTTATCTTTACTTGATAACCACACAGTTGGGGCCATATTATCAAGAACGGCGATAACATTATCGTCGCTTTAGCGGCAGGAAACTGCTGCTAAAGCGGGAAAATGGGCTTGATAATATGCCCTTGTGAATTCCCATAGAAGGTTTGGTATCCTTCACACCAGAACCTAGCCTTCTACGGGAATTCACAAGGGCATATTATCAAGCCCATTATTGCCGCTTTAACGGCAGTTTCCTGCCGCTAAAGCAGCGATAATGTTATCGACAATTCTTGATAATAAGGCCCTTAGTTCGGGCCGGTTACATACCCCTTCGCTGGTACGATTTTAAAGCCTGTCTCTACTTTTAATCTTTTATATCCAATTTTAATTGTCATTTTGTTACATATGCTTCTAACTTTATATTTTAATAATTTTAAGTAATCACACAATAAACTTATCGAATTCAGTCACACATCGTATGAAAAATTCAAATGAGATACTGACAAGAGAGAGATTCAAGCAGAAAACGACTCCCAGCAAGATATTTTCAGCGTGAACCAGACTTCCACAGGCAAAAATGGTAGTTAATTGCAAAAGGCTAGAAAGTCTGAGAAGGTGTGTGACTTTTGCCTAATGGGAAATTTAAGAATTTCGCACATTTTCTTAAGAGCGGTAGACATCACAGCACGTCTTATACTTTCAAGAATGTGGAACAATCTTTTACATAAATATTTGACAATTGCCTACAGTGGCCACTGCGGAGGACTTGTAAAGAAAATAAAAGACACTCTTTCTTTCGTCTTTGACCAACAATAACATTTCCACGTTAAAATGCAAGCTACAGAGCTAAAGATCAGCTGAATAAAGAAGCCCCCGAAAATAGACATAAACAACATTAAACGTGTGCGTGGCTTCTTCTGGGGCCTTGTTAATGTTTCACTGTCAAAAAAATAAATTCGCTTGTGGCGACGCAGACAGTAGCCACATTAGGATTTACTTCTGTTCTCACAGATTTCGTCACTGACAAGCCGTCGGCTGGATGTTTGCTTTCTATTTACGGCTCTTAGGTTTCGATAATGCGTGATTTATGCTCTGGGTTTAGTTTAATTGCCCTATGAAATGTAAATTTAATTGTACGGCATTTTCTCCATCATTAAACACATTTCCAACGTTTGCGGCTTTATTCTTTGACAGGCGGGAAGTCTGTAATTTTCTGGTTTAATTAATGTTATACTTGACTAATAGGAAATAATAGGGAAGCCTGCACGATATGTGTGTTTCTGTTGGCGTTGTACAGACTTGTGTGAGTATGTCTCCCCTATGTGTTTGCAGATTTATACAGTACTCAACTTGAACTAAGGGCATTGGCGGGTGCACTGAATTACATTAAATAAGGTCAGATTTTTTTGGACATGAAGATTAAGTGCATTTATTTGCCCAGAATCAAAAGACGTTAGTTCGACACTGCGACTAGAACTTGACCCGCCCGTCCAGTGCTGGAATTGGGGAAAAAATACACTTGGAACCCATATATTGGGGTCAAGATGTGGCAGAGGAAAGGGGGTGGAGTCACAAGGGGCAGAGCTTGAAAAGCACAGTCTGACAGTCAACGTATACATTTATGTTATTTTAAATCTGCACAAAGAAATAGGCAAAAATGTCAGATGTGAATAACAGGGCCAGATGTACGACCGTTTTTTGCAGTTGCAAAGGGGATTTCGGCCCCTTTGCGACTGCAAAATAGGTCAGCCTAATTTACAAACCCTATTACGCGAGTCGCTAATCAATTAACAACTCGCAAAATAGGGTCAGCGACTTGCTATTACGAAGGGCCATGCCAAGGGCATCCCTTCCTAATAGCAACTCCAAAACCAATGTATGAATGTTTTGTGACCGCTATTGCTGTCGCAAAACACTTGCAGTTTACCACCCTTCTCAAAAGGGTGGTAAGGCACTCGCAAACAGGAAGGGGTGCGACCCCTTCCCCTTTGGGAATGCATGCACACATATTTTTTAAGAGCAGGCAGTGGTCCCAGGGACCACTGCCTGCCCTGAAAAAATGAAACTGAAAAGTTTCATATTTATTTTTCGACTGCATCCGGTCAGCATTTTTAAAAAACTGCTTTATTGACAAAGCAGTCCCAGACATGGTGGTCTGCTGACCCCAGTAGGCCACCATCCCTGGGAGTGCCATCCATTTCCAATGGGGACGCAAAATGGGAGAGCCTCATTAATATTCATGAGTCATGCAATTTGCAACCCCACTGGGAATCGCAAACAGTGTCTGAGACACTGTTGTACATTGGATTTTGTGACTCGCAAATTGCGACTTACAATTTGTCGCAATTTGCGAGTCGCAAATTTCAATGGTCAAACATCTGGCCCTAAATCTGTTCTAGTTTACTTAATTGGTCAGAAAGAGGCTGCACCTTGAAATATATTACAGTATTAAGAGAACCTTCTCAGGCTTCCCGTATAGAAATTGTGATTGCATTTTGTTCCACGGGCAAGTGAGAAAATGGATGATAGATTTTTTAGATTGAGTTAGTTCAAAGGAAGAAGAGGTGCAATTTGACTAGAAATGAGGGCCTATGGAAGCACGCCTTCTGCTGAACTGAATTAATGATGTTGAGAAAGTTAGGCGTAAGTCTTGGTTATCAACTGTTTCCTGGAAAACCATCAACAGGATGTGTAAGCGGTTTGGTGGAAGCATGTATTTGTAGAAGATGGGTATGAAGTGGTGACACTTTTGGAGCTCAAAAGGGCCACTCGGTATGAGATGTGTGGCCCAGCTATTACGCTAGTGGGCTTGCCTACACGGGGCGGTGAATCGACTAAGGCAGCGTTCTCCAATGTCGGTCCTGGATGGCCGGATCGATGCCAGTATTATAAGATAACTATATTTTTTTTAATGTGGATACATTTAAAATCTGGCATGGATCCCGCCCTCCAGGACTGACATTGGGGAACCCTGGACTAATGGAATGGACAGAGGCTGGGATAGAAACCACTGGGTATTGCTACTGAGTGGAAGCTCGGTAGCCTGTTCGAAATGATAGAGAAGCATGGTCTGTCTCAAGCCATGTTGTTGGTCGATGGATCTCTGAATAAAACTATGCAGCAGCAAAGGGGACATAGCCAAATAGAGCCACCAACACACAGACGTCTACAGGTCTTGCTGACTTTTAGCACTGGACGAAGACTGGTGTCTTGACGGTAAGAAACATTCCTCACGATGATCTCTGACTATATGCCAATACAAGGCGCTATGTAGGAGGAAGCACTAGGTCGACAATTTTGAGGGAAAGAAAGGGCTGATGCCCTAGAACAAGTATATAAGGTGTAGTGAAATATTCAATACAAATACATACAATTTAACTTTGTACATACTGCGTCCCTCATGTCCCACACAGTAAATATAATGCACAGCAAATAAGTACTGCCCCTACTGCTGCCTTGTAGACCCTGACTTCATCCACATGGTATGGAATTGCCTGGGATAGGTGCAATTCTGGACAACAGTTGTCACTGAGATTGAGCGTACATTGATTCTGAGGGCATTACACTCAATGGAAATCTGTCTTTTGGAGGAGTACTATTGACAAAAAAAGGGAGTTGGCAATAGATTCCTTGACCTGGCAATGGTTCTCGCCCAAAGAGATTGCACTATACTCGTGCTCACTTGAGGAGCCACCACAAAGTAGATGGAAAAAATCAGTGAAGCAGTGGGCAATAGCGGAGAGAGCTGCACTGTGCAATGAAGAACATCGTGGAGCGTTGAAAAAGCCCATGGAGGACACATGAATGGAGGTAGTTGAAACCTTTATGGCTTCTGAAAGCTGAGTCAACCCCCCATAAAAGCAGGGGATGGTCATATTGAGATACTCATTTCTGTCATTTTGAGAGGGAAAGAAGATTGTGAGATATCGAGCTCCTTGTGTTTTATTGGCTTCTTCTCGGAAAAGATATTGGCTATATTGGTGACAATCTAAGTTGAACTTTAGATTTTTGGCTGAGATTACTGACCTTGTTGATTTGTTTGCGAAAATAATTTGCAGTAGTGAGAAGATGCTTGTGTAGTTTTCTCTGAAATTTCTGTTTTTGTCGGGTTTCAGGGCTGCTAAGGAATTTCCCATATTTCTCTAGTTTCCTTGTTTCCTTGTTTGTCCTTCTTTACTGTGGAGTAAAACATTTCTAGCTAGAGAGTCAAGAATGTACAGTTCTGTTAAGGACACAGAGGCGAGGATTATGCTTCTCTCACTTTACTGCTGAAAACACAGCAGCTAATCAAATCGCAAAAACACATTAAACTTTCTTTCCTGTGAATTAATATGCTAAATCCACTCAACCACCAATCAGAGCACTTCCGTCCCTAAAAGGCCTGCAGACAGCACAGACTCCTCTTTCTTTGCATCTCATCGAACATACGTATAACAACATCAACTTTAAACATCCTACATCCAACGTGGTCCATGCAGAACTTCATCAAAGCTCACCCTCGGAGGTGACGCATGATGGCTCCTCCAACATGATCCAGATGAGATCAACCAATAAGTCATGCACTGCAACCTCAACCATAACTGCAGCTCCTTGCGAGGCAATCAATTCTGCTTTTTATCTGAACCTGTGAATAAGAAATAACACATTCTATGAAACATAACTACAGCAAATAAACAGAATAGGCATTATTAGATCAAGAGCAAGTATGACCAATAACACAATAACATTTATCATATGCATATAATAGCAGAAATGAGGGTGGGGATAATCCTTGCCTCCATGCCTTCAATAGAATTCAAACTTCTTGCGGCACTAGCTAGAAACATTTTTATTCTATGTAAGGACGTGAGGTTTGGATTATGCTTGTTCAAAGCTGTCCTGCAATAACAGAGGCTACCTCTACAATCGTTTTTTTTTATAGAATACTTTAAATGTAGAATCAGACGATAGGTATTCTTGTGGAAGCAGCCTCGCTCACCTTTAGTTCTGGAGGGAAAGAAGGTGGTATCTACCGCTATGTTAGACCAACCTCTTTGTCCTCTGGGGGAGGTCTTGAAGTAGTTGTGGTCTGGCGCTTGACCTGGCTTGGCCTCGAAAGCGCCGAGCCCTGGCAATAAGGCCAGTGTGGAAAACCTTTTTAAGCAATGTTTGATCTATATTGAGAGCCGAGAAGGTCAAGACAAATTTCTTACGGTTTTTTATAAAGTTGTCACCAAAAATAAGGTCATTGGCTAACGGGCCTGCTTCAGAGGGGGGTTGTTCTGCTAGTTTGAGGTCAATGCCTTTCAGGGTGTAGCAGCACCTTTCCGAAGAAATAGCATAATTATCATTGCCTAATAAACATGCTGTATGTTGGGTCCACCCTCTGAGAATATCAGGATCTATAGAAGATCCTATTTCCTCGGCTTGGGCTGCCCTTTCTAAATGTTGGTCACGGGATCCAATAATTCAAGGAGCTTGTTTTGACACCTGTGGTGAGCATAATCAATCCCCTTTTTGGGGCTGTAAAAAAGCTCTGCATGGTTTGACCTATCAGAATCTATGGGGGGGGGGGGTGATGGAACTCTCCATCAATGTCACACTTGAGGCTTTACAAACCCACCTCAGTGGGAAACCTGTTAGTGTAGAAATTTCTAGTCCAAGCGTCATCGAAAGGTTTCATCCTCATGGGCCTACCAGCTCTCTACCCTCTTTCCCCAGGAGGACTGGACCATCGATGTTAGCACTAGAGGCTGCTTTCATGGCTAGATGGCCTGCCATGATCCAGCCGTGAAAGGCTCTTTGGCACCATTCTAGTGATCATTTTCACACAACTCGTAACTCCAATCCCTGTGCACACTCTCATTGGCAAAGCATCAGAATTTAACTTTGAACTTGTAATCAGGGCCTACACAGTATTTAAAAGCATGCCAGAGTCTGGTACAAATGATGGATACGGGCAGGGGAGGTGCTCAAGGTCACGTATTCATGCTGGTGAACCTCTGTGGGCTGCTTTAGGTGAAATCATATCATTTCTTCTCACTGTAAATACAACTTTTCCACCCTGCACAGTGAAACACCGCAGCAGGTTCTAATTACAGAGAGGCGCGTCGGCCTCCTGAAAGCAGACCTTCCCTCACTCCGTCCCACCTCTTTCTTCTCGATATAAAGGCGCGAGGACAGGCGCGCGGGGGCGGGCGATGCTTTCAAGCATTCCCATCGCCGGTACCAGCCCAATTAATTCCGCAAACTTTCTCTAAGCCATGCATTTTTAATTTACAGGCGATTATCTAAGAGGGGCGCGCGCAGAATGGCGAGGCGCTGCCTTTCAGCTCCTAATGGGGAGGTGCGAAGACCTTTCGTGCTCCGACGAGGCACTCCAGCCAGCGACGCGCGGCCCACGACGCTGCCATATTGATTTCAGGAAATGGCAGGCCGGCGGAGGCCTGAAAGCGAGCGAACGTCTGCCCATAAAAGCTTCCTTTGTAGAGCGTCGTCGATCAGGCTGCTGCCGCTTCCCTTCCCCGGCCGGGGCCGCCTGCCACGCGCCGCGCCGCGCATTGTGCGCACCGGCGCGCACAGGGCGAGTCATGGCGGGTTCGAGATAGGCGCAAGTGCGCGCACTGGGCGAGTCACGGAGGGCTCGCGATCGGCGCACGTGCCAGAGTATGAGAAAAATAACTTTGGCCTAAACCGCAAAGTCGACCACAGGAGCCCAGAAAATGTGGTTAAGGCTGCTCTGACGTGAGTCTGAGCTCTCAAGCATTTCCACACCACACCTGGATTATACTTTACAAAACCAACCGAATAGGCGACCTCTTACATAAAAAGTTCTAGTCCAGGCGGCTTCGAAAAGTCTCACCATCTTCACCCTCCTTCCTCTGGAGTGTCCATTTTGGTACTCTAAGGTCTGCTTTCATAGCCAGATGGGCTGCCATGATTCAGCCATGAAAGACTCTGTGACACGTTCTAGTCTCAGCTTCCTGTCACTTCCAGACTTATAATAAATGAGGCTTAAACACTACTCCGATTTCCTCCTCCTGATCCTTTTAACACGGCTGCGATATAACCCTCTACCCATAGCCAATGTTGCATCCCGCAGTTCTTACAGAGTGGATGTACAATGTGGGAAGCTCTGTGATGCATTCAGACTAGGCCGAGCCATAGAGGTTTTTTTCCAGGAGGTAAGGGAGTGTAAGCAACAATGACAGGTGTGGGCAGGGAAGGGAGGCAAGTAATAACCACAGCAGGGTTGGTAAACAACAAAAACGGGGAAAGTGATGGCTTGTGATAACAATGTTGTGAGGCATAATACTTGCTGAGGGTTCACCTCATTGTTTTCAAATTTTAATTTTGCCTTGAGTGCACCCCTGTATGTTAAGAATTGCCATCAGTGTGCCAATGACATGCTCATGTCATGGATACCCCTTTATGCCAAGAATTATACTGTTATACCTGGCAGCCTTTGGTGTGGGGTTTCCCCCAAACTTTTTGCCTGTTCCCCTCCTGTTTGCTGACATTTATTTGTTTGTGTTAGCTTTAGGACTCTGCACGTTACCACTGCTAACCAGTGCTAAAGTTCTTGTGGTCACTCCTTAAAACATGGTAGAATTATCTATACCCAAGTGACACATTTTATTTACATATATGTCACTAGTAAAGTGGTACTACATGTACCAGGGCTTGCTACTAGGGGCCTGCAGCACTTATTGTGCCACCCACTTAAGTAGCATTTTAACCCCTTCGCTGCGGCGGCTATTCCGCCGCAGCGCTAAGGGGGTAGGGCGGCCGCGTGGTGGTCACGTGCTTGTGACGGAACCGCTCCGTCACGGCTCGCGGGCTAGCTGTGCTTGTGACGGAACGGTTCCGTCACGAACGCGCCCGCCCAATGGAACGCGCCGCGCAGGCGCGAAATCAGCGCCGCGCAGGCGCGCCGAGCGGGCCGTGACGGAACCGTTCCGTCACAAGCACAGCTCACCCGTGGCTTGTGACGGAGCGGTTCCGTCACAAGCACACAAGGGGTTATAACGTCTCAAACCTGCCATTGCAACCTGTGCACAGTTTTATACTGCCAATTCGACCTGGCAAATAAACCTTTTAAATCAGGGCCAGACTGGGAACTCAAAGCAGCCCTCGCAATTTTCTCAAACCAACCCCTGCCTGGCCCCAGGATGCTGGAAACACTTGCTTGCTGCTTTTGCTCCTGGCTTGCCCTGCTCCTCGTGGGAACAGTTGAGCTTGAACTGCCAAGGCAGGTACTCCCCAGACCAAAAACAAGCTTACTGGGACTAGTTTTAGGGTGTTACCCCTCATCAGCCGGGCTAGCTTGAATCTGGTGGCACAGTGAGCAAGAGACCCACATCTCGACATACCCTTGGCCACTTAGGGCAAACATAGCAAACACAACAAGATGATGAACGGAGTTATGAAGCTTTTGTCACCAAGAATGGAAAGGATATGCCCAGACGTGGGTCCCATTCTCCTCATGTCACTGAAGTCAAGCTTGCCTGGCTGATGAGGGGTGAAACCCCGAAACCAGTACCAGGATGCTTGTTTCCAGTCCTGGGAGGTCCTGGCCAGGCAGTTCGGGCTGGACTGTTCCCATGGGGAGCAGGGTCAAGACTGATTTTGATATGGCTGGGTTTAAATTTGTATGGCATGGGGAGCAAAAAAAACAATGGATTTAGGTCCAGATCTCTGTACTGAAGGCGTATGTATGACATTGTTCTGCATTATGTTCATCAATTGTTCTTTTTGCATCTGTCACCCCCAGGGAGGACCTGGCCTATTAGTTCGTGCTGGACTGTTCCCATGGGGAGCAGGGTGAAGACTGGTTTACATATGGCTGAGTCCAAACTGGAATGGCATGGCGAGCAAAAAAACAATGGGTTTAACCCAGATCTATGACTGGGGGTAATTCGTTGATATGTTCAGCATCCCATCTATCATTTGTTCTTTTTGCATTTGTCGCCCTAAGTGGGAAGGGTATTCCCAGTAGTGGGTCCTGTGCTCGCTATGTAACAGGGTTTAAACTAACCTGGCTGAGGAGTGACACTCTGAAACAGGTTCCAGGATGCTTGTTTCTGGTCCAGGGAGGACCTGGCCTGTCAGCTTGGGCTGGACTGTTCCCATGGGGGGCACGGCAAGACTGGTTTGCAAAGGGCTGGGTCAAACTGGAACGACATGGTGAGCAAAATAAATCATGGTTTAACCCAGATCTGTGACTGGCAGTGAATGTTTGATTTGTTCAGCATTCCGTACATCATCTGTTCTTGTTGCATTTCAGATTACCTTGACACATTGCAGTTGACATACTAAAGGGACTGAGACAACTGACCTGCCCATGTTGTTTTAGTACAACATTCCTATTGTCTTGACCATATCACATTTGGCCTGTCTATATAGACACACGTAACCTATGCTCACAAAATTTACAAAAGTGGTGAGGAGGAGGTGGGAGGGAAGACTAAACGATTTTGCTTGTCGCATTTTCATGTCACCATCTTCCTGTCTCATTTGTTGAGATCTAATTTTATAGTCTCAGGGGACTTCCTCTAAAACCTACTACCACTCCTAAGTTGAACGTTGTTGCTCAAAGGGTCTCCTTCGCGATTAATGCAGCACTCATAGAAGTGGCAAAACGTAATTAAAAAATATATATATTGTTTATGTGCAGGAAGGGACACCTTCCTGCACATAAACAATCAATGGCATTTTGCTGTTTCCAATTGTGCTGCACATCGCAGCACACATGGAAACAGCAAAAACATGGCGAAATTAAACATTTCTCCCCATTGCGCTAGGGTAAGACCAGGTTTTCCCTGGTCATAATTTTGGTGCTGCCCCATATTTGTGACACCCTGGCAAATATGGGGCAGCATCAAAGTCAATGGGTGTTGCTGTGGAACGCCCACCGCCAACACCCATTGTACTCCCCTTTCACGCTTAATATAGTGTGAAAGTGTGCCTTATTTAAAAGGCAGCATTAAGCCATGTTAAGTGGCTTAATGCTGCCTTGTAAATAAGGCAAATCCCATATCCCCACCACAACGTTGTGAAAAGGGACGCTGTGGTGGCGATAGGGGGTTGTAAATGTGCCCCTATATACACTAACTGGTGTGTTTGGATCTTTCGGCATTGAGACACTTCTAAACAAACTTGATCTTTGTTGGTAACACTAATTGGAATATTTTACTTTTAGGTAAGTCCACAATAAAAATGCATGAAACCTGTACAAGTAGCATGAAGATCAGATGCCCAATGTGGGTTTCAGTCTGGTCATACCCACCCACATGTGGGATTCAATATATGTGAGAGAACTATTCACAAGCAGCCCTCAACACACGTTAGTGTTATCATGTTAGACTAATCGGTTTACATTTTTTAAGCAATCCTCTAACATTATATAAGTCCAAAGTGAGATACGAATGCTGTAGTAACTTGCATGTTCCTGCAGTAACAGTTGCCCTAAGTTGCTATTCCTGCAATGGTGAGTGACAAGCTCCTTAGAAAAACATCTTTTATATTTTCGTTTCATAGGAATAGAAATACTTTTCATTCTCACGACATTTTACGAAGCAGTGAGAATCTACCTCAATAGTGAACTTAAATCTTTAGAACATATATCACAAAAGTGATTTCCCGAAAAAGTACTGAACTGCGCAGAAAACCATTTCAGGCAGCCCAGAAGCATCCTGCAGGGACTCCCCAGACCAGAGCTCTCCCCAGCAAGGCATGTTGTGTCTGGAGGCTGGTGGGATTTTTTCACAGAAGCCCCTGGTCTGGGCCTACTATCAGAAAGAAGCGGAGCTCGCGTAGTTCCGAAAAATTCCTCTCCACGTAGTTTTTTTCCTCGCTCGCAAATATCAAGTTGGTGAGCGAGGAAAATCCACATCCCAGCAAGATTTTTCCTCGTTCGCGATCGTCAATGTCAGGCTTAATCACAGCTGGTTCACTACTATAAAGATGGCTGTATCTGACCTGGAAAACAGACCACTTCTTGCAGTATAAGGTGTGGTTAATTTATTTGAAACACTTTAGTTATGCAGTTATGCAGTTTTTGGGCTTATCGTATTAAATGGCTTTTGGAACCATCCCTTTCTATTAAGAAACAACCACAGCGAACGGAATAGTCATTTTTTTATTTAATATATTTTTTTCTCAATAAGAAGCACTCGGTTTTCCTGTGAAATCCTTAAGATGTTGGTGCAAGACAATAAAGTAATTACTACCTACAGCCCAAGTCATGTGTTATAGGGTCTTTCTCTCTTCTTTTGCATCCTAAAATCTAAGAGGTAGAGCGCTGGTGTACCACCAGAACAACAAACAGACCCTCCAACTGAAAGACAGGACACAATGGAACTTGAGTGGTTTCAATATGGCTGCGTTTGTATTAAAGGACTGTATGAGGTTTCTTTGGTTAGATGCATTGTTCAAAAGGGACCTTGGTGGGTTTTCCCAATTTAAAATACTATAAGCCAGATTTTCAAAAAGGATACTCTACGCAGTGCAGCACCCAAAACATCTGTGCTGCATTACGTGACCGGAAGGGAGCAGGAGAGCACCAGATCTACAGAGATATGGCTCTCACCTCCTCTCTCTCTAATGCCTGCACTGATTTTAGCTGTAGTGCGCCAGGCACACGCTTTAGCGCCATAGAGCTAGTGTGCATGTCTGAGTCTATCATAGGTTTTGTACAGGAAGGGTAGCCTTCTTGTACAAAATACTATGTCTAGACAAGTTTAAACACTTTGTAGTGTGCTGCACAGTGCAGCATGCATGCAAAGTCAGAAAAAAGGAGATATATAATCATTTCTCCTGTTAAACCCTCCATTGAAGTGGCGTTATCTTTTGGCACTAAACCCTGTCTACAATTGTATTTAGATAGAGTTTTTCTTCAAAAGGCATGGGTGGTACCATGAGAACGCCCATGTACCACCCATTTGTGCTGAAAAGTGAATTAGGAAAAAAACATTTTGTGCCTAACCCAGCACAAAAGGTTTGTAAATCTACCCCTCAAACTGAACTCTTGTGAAAGAACAAAAGATGAGAAGTCATGTGTTTCGTACTGTGTAATGCTATGAACAAATTTCATGGAGTATATTAGTAATTAATTATGCACCACATTCACCTCCTTTACTACAACGGATACATTTATTTATTAATTTATTAGGTTTTGTATAGCACGAACGTGACCCACGAGAGTATCAGAGCGCTTTATAGTATACAGTATAAAACATAAAAAGATGAGGTAGTATACAAACATTTGGTATTCATCATTACGTACAAAAGAGGTATGTAGTATATGGATAACAAAGGTGACCTGTAGCCATCAGAACATTGAACTATATACAGTTATTGAGCATTAGGTGGTTGTGATAATGAACATACTTATATATTCCTCTTCAGTCTTCCGTTGGAATGTGATACATGGTTAATATAGGAGACCCGTGGCCAACAGAGCATTACACTATACACAGTTATTGAGCATTACGTGTCTATGATAATATACATACAAATAATATTCTCCTTCATTCCACCAGAGGTAGGCAGTGATAAGAGGATCGTATAGGTGACTCATTGTCAGCATATAATTAAGTTTTAGGACGTTAATTTGTTCATTAGCATTGTTTTTACTTCTTTTTTGAATGCGGTAAAGGAAGGGATTCCATGTACACCTGGAGGTAAGGAGTTCCTAATCTTTGGTGCAATCCCTGAGAAAACCCTGCAACCAGTTCTCTTCTTATGGAAGGATTGTGGTTTCAGCAGTAAAGTACTCACACTTCGTAGTTGTCTGCATCCTCACGACCTTTCTAGCTTTAGAGCTAAGTAACCGGGTGTATTGTTATGTACTGCTTTGCATGTGCAGAACGGACATGTGCAGAATGGTCCATGATATATCTCTAGGGGACACAACTTTAGGATTCAAGACACTAGACCTCAAAAGCCATGTTTGGGATTTTTCTAAACTTTTCTCAAGACTGAGGGCTCTCTTGAAATAACTGCTACTTTGTGTCTGTAACACAAAGGAACATTTATGTGAATAGTAAAACAAATTATTTTCATTACAAAAAGTAATAATTCTGTCCACTCAGTTTAAAAAGAATGCAAGTATGTATTGTTTTTGTAGTGAAAAGTACTTTCCTAAATCCATTAAATGGGATGTTTACAGTTCGTGAGCATAACTGATTTTTCTTTACATTCACAGTTGCAAGTTACCTTTTGCGAAAATAGCAGTTGCAATGTTGTTCTCTGTGTGTAACGATTTTAATACGTTTTCGTCCGCCTGAGTAACATACATAATTTGTGTTAAAAATCTAGAAAATATGCAATCAAAAGAGGATTGCATAGCGAGTGTGAAAAATTCATATTTTCATGGAAACATTTGAGGCGGGAGACTGGAGTGGCCCTGCTGTTTGCCAACTGCACTAATAATAATTCATATTTGTAAAGCGTGAACATATCACTCCTTAAGGGTTTCAAGGCTCTGGGGGCCGTCGGGGAGATTAAGTGAGTTATTGCCCAGAGTCAGATGATGTTGAGCTCAGCTGCCGCCGGGCATCGAACCGTGCGCCCCCACGCTTGGAGTCAGCCGCTCTGGCCGCTGTGCCCCACCTCTACCTAGTAAATAAGTTGCACTGCCTGGAGTATTGCTATCAGTGTATCTAGTGAGGCAACCACAATGCCTCACTAGCTACACTGAATCTATAGCCTATCACACAGATGAGCCCCCTACAAAACAAAAACATCCCTGAAACCTACATAAGATTGAGATCCCTGCCTTGGAGACCTGTGATAAGGAAATATGGTCTGGTCCAGACCCCGGCTTACAAACAAGAACCTGCCACTCATGTCAACGTCAGGGTAATGGATTGAGGATGAGCGGCTAATGCAACAAGGGGTGGGGGGGGGGCATAATTATGTAGCACACCCTTCCATAAATCAGTACTGTCTGTTGTCCAACCCAACATGTTTCCTAATATCTGGATAAGATATTGTAATTCTTTTCAGAGGTCCCTTTTACTTTTTAATAAAACCTGCAGCCTCTGAGCTACCCTCTGCCCACCACTAACCATCTTCAGCTTGCTAACCTCACACTCACATTACCATACTGTGGAGCAGGCAGATGTTCCTATCCCTTTCTAGATGCAAGGAGACACATTTCCTTCGCAACCTCTCCTATGGCCTGAAATTGAGCGTTCTATGCAACGTCTAAATTAACACCTTAGACCTTCCAAGCAGATTGCTGTACCTGGAGATGTATGTCTGAGGATCTAGAAGGAATATTTGGTTGGAAGTGGAATGCAGAAGTGAATTGAGAAGTCATATACATTTTATAAACAAATAAGGCCATGTGAAAATACAAAGCCACATTTTTTAGCTGTATATGATATTATTTGGCGTTTTACATAACGTCCTGTGACTAGGAATGTTAACTTCTGAGTCAAGGCTGCGGTGCTTTGTACCTCAATGGTTTCTGTAGTGGCTAAGAAAAGATGCCAAAGGTCATAGTGCAGTCAAGCCGTATGGACCTTTTTCCCCTGGCTAAGCAGGGAAGCACCACCATAGTTGGGGTGGAAAGGTCCCCTGAAACCCGTGGAGACTGGTGCCATTGCACCACCCCTGGGTTTCTGCTATCAGCAGTTGTTCAGTAAGGTTTCTTGCCTAGCAACGTCTATGAACTTTGGCATTTGAATTTCCATTGGAAGGATCACCCACCACTTCTAAAAACAAAGGTTACATCAATGATGTTAATTGAGATGTCATAAATGATGTCACAAATGATGTCATAGAACATGTCATGAGTGACGTAATATGTGGGGACATAAGCAGTGCATGATGGTGGCACAGAAATTCACCTGTTGTAGTTAGCAAAGCTAACTATAACAGGTGAATTTCTGACGTTTTTTGTAGTTCAAAACATTATTGTTTAAATATATATATATATATATATATATATATATATATATATATATATATATATATATATATATATACTTGATTTTACTGTTAAAAAGTGATCTTAGGGGGCGCGGCCAAGATGGCGGGGTGAGCGGACGCTTCCTCCCGTAGCTCCTCCGGCCCGGCTCAGCTCGAGCCCCGATTCCTGCGCTTCTCTCCCCCCGCAACTGCTTTGCGGGTGAGGGGACTGTGCCGGAGTTCCTGGTGCACCTATTGATACTGCTTTGACTCCTATCGCCCCCGGGGAAGTACCCCGAAAGTTTGCTCAAAGTTCGGAGCACGGAGGAGAGCCTGGGAGGCGGAGCGTATTGCATTGCTGTCCAGGCGCCTCGGCTGGGCCTGGTGCTGAAAGCTGGCAATCCCGAGTGTTCGGGCCCGACGCGCTCCAGAGAATAACAGCGCCCCCCGGCCGGAGCCTATGTGACCGGTGTCATCGACACGCAGCGGACCCTGGACCTCAGCTGGCGCCTTGGCCCCTCGATACCGACGACGGTGCACGGTGTGGCGCGGACCCCGGACCTGACGGCGAGGACCAGAGATATCTATGCGGCGGCCAGCCTGGATGGACCCGCTGGCGAGACTGTGAGACACTGGCTGCGGACCTTTCTTGCTTACTGTGCCCCGGGGGTCGCTGGCGGTCTCGCCAGCCCGGGCCGCTCTACCGGGCCCCGCCCTGCCGCCATCTTCTCCCTGTGGAGCTGGAGCTGGCGACCTCCACCCGTGCCTTAGGCGGGTGCCTCTTTTAGCCTTGGCCCCTGACCAAATTTACCAAGGGGCGCGCTGCTGAGGGACCCTGACTTTGGCCCCCGATTGCCACCCTGGTCGGTACAGCGACCGTCTCGCCCCAGCCTGAGCCGCCATCTTGTCGATAGTGACGCAGCACTCTTGTCTCCGGCAGGGCCTCACATCTGGTGCCCACGAGTGACTGGTCGCATCTACGGCGGCCGGCCTTGGACCGTGCCCACTGGAGCGACCACGATGGCTGGGAGAGGAGGCTCGAGAAGGGGTGACCGCACTCTGCCGGACATGCTCAGCAGGGCCCAGCAGCTGAGGGACAGGACGCAACCGTCGCCGGGGTCCTCCCGGGCCTCGGCAGACGCAACTGGAAATGAACCGCCGGTCACGAGGTCCTTCATGGAGGACTTATTTAGCTCCCTCAAGGACGACTTCCAGACGCTTAAGAAGGAAGTAGCCAGCGAGGTCCGTGAAGTGCGAAGAGAGGTGGAGGGCCTTGGCGAGCGTGTCGACACGGTGGAAACGGCGGCCCAGCGCAGAGATGAGGAGATAGTCCATCTCCAGCAGGACGTTCTCCGTCTCCGGGAGCAGTGTGTCGAGCTCCAGGCCCACTCTGAGGACCTCGAGAACAGGTCCAGGCGGAACAACATCCGGGTGCGGGGTGTCCCGTCCGCGGACGAGGGGTCGGATCTGGTGGCTTATCTACAGGACTTGTTCCGAGAGATTTTGGGAGAAGAGGCAGAATTCCCGATCCGCATAGATAGAGCGCACAGAGTGGGCCGCCAGCGCCAGACATCAGCACCCCCACCGGATATTCTGGCGTTCCTGCCCGATTTCCCCTTGAAGGAGCGCATCATGGCGGAGGCCCGCAGGAAGCAGCCTCTAACTTTCAGAGAGCGGCCAGTGGCGCTCTACCAGGACCTGTCCGCCATCACGCTGCAGAAGCGCAGGTCCTTCCGGATTGCTACGGACTTTCTGCGGGAGCACGAAACGCCCTATTCCTGGGGTCACCCCTTCCGCCTCATCTTTAGGTGGAACGGAGTGTTACACCAGCTGCGCTCCCTCCAAGACATCTGTGGGGTATTGGTACTCACGGCCACGGAGGAAGATGGGGCGACGCCCACATGGAGGCGCTCGGAGAGACAGAACCGGCGGAGATCGGCGAGGAGACAATCGTCGGCGACTGCGAGTCGCCCTGATTCCCCTACCATCAGAGCGGATATGGAGGAAGCCCTGAGGACAGCGGCCAGGAACTTGCCTGAATCCAACGGCGTGGCCATGACGGCCTAACTTCACTCCGGGGGGAGAGATGCTTAGCTTCTACGATGCTGGGTTGGGGCTAGAGGTTGGGGGGGAACAGTTGGAGGTGAGTGGCTGAACGTCCACTTGATTGTTTTCTACAGACTTGCCCGTTCGGGCTGGACTGAGACAATGGGGTGTTTTTCTTTGTTTGTGTTTTTGGCTGGTTGCCATGGGTTGGTTCTGGGAGGGCTTACGAATTGTTTTGTTGTGGGGGAGGTCCCGTCCGATAATGCCCGGATACACGCGAGGCCGGTTTTGGCCTTTCCTGAGCTCCTGCCCCGCGCGCCCCCACCGCTGCTCCCTCGCTTGCTGCACAGCGCTCCGGTTCCCTGGGGGAGATGCCATCCTTGAAAGTGGTGACCCTTAATGTTAAGGGTCTGAACAATCCCGTGAAGCGCAGAGCGATCCTATCCCTACTAGAGGGGACGCAGGCGGACATATGCCTTCTGCAGGAAACTCATTTGCTACCCAAAGATTGTCATAAGCTGCGCTCTGCCAAGTTTCCCACCCAATTCTTCTCTTCGGCAGCGACCAAGACTGCAGGCGTAGCCATTCTTCTAGCTAGCTCTTTCAGGGGTGAGGTCTTGTACAAATATGCCGAACAAAAGGGGAGGCTCCTGGTCTATCGGATGCGGCTTGGGGGTATTGCCTTTACGGTTGGCTCCGTCTACAGCCCGAATGATCACCAGGATCGTTTCCTGGAATCAGTGTTGGTGGATGTCACTGCCTCGCCCGATCGCCATGTTGTCTTGGGAGGGGACCTGAACATTGTCTTCGACTCGGCTATGGATAGATCTGCCCAGCGCTCCCCACAGACGGGGGAGCTTTCCCGCGTAGTGCAAGACCGGCTCGCAGAGATGGATCTGCATGACCTCTGGCGCGTTATGCACCCCACCGATAGGGACTATTCCTATTTCTCTCACGCGCACCGCACTTATTCGCGGTTAGACTACCTCCTGGTGAGTGGTCCGCGGCGTCTTTGCATGGCCGGCGGCCTCCCCCTCTAAAGGATTGTGCCGGCTCCGGGATACTCTTCTGCATAAGAAGTCGGTTGTGAACCGAGTGGAGGAGATCATTCAGGACTATCTAGTCCACAATGGCAACTCCGACACGTCTCAAGCGACGCAGTGGGCGGCCTTGAAGGCGGTCCTCAGGGGGGAATTTATCTCCATTTCCTCGGCCGAGAACAGGGAGCGGCAATGCAAGAGGGACGAACTGACTGCGCAGGTCAGGGAACTTGAGCAGGTTCACCGCCGAACTGGGGCTCCTCGAGTTTGGAGGCAGCTGAAAGCGGTGAGGAAACTCCTTTCTGCGCTGGACCTAGATCGAGCGGAATATGCGGCGTTGCGCCTGAAGCATGCCTTTTACACGGGCGGGGACAAATGCGGTAAGCTCCTGGCCCATCGGCTCAGGGCTGCGCAGCAACGCAATGTGGTGAAGGAGCTCGTGGGTGCAGACGGAGTTTCTGTTTCCGGTGACGCGGAGGTAGCGGACTCCTTTCGTAGCTTCTATGAGGAGTTGTATGCCGCAGAACCCTCCTCGCCGGGGGACGCTGAGGATTATCTGGAGTCGGTGACCCTTCCGGTGCTTGAGCCCGCCCAAGCGGACCACCTAGAAAGAGACATCCATGTGGAGGAGGTCATCTCCGCCATAGCACGATTGAAACATGGTAAAGCCCCGGGCCCGGATGGCTATACGGCCTTGTTCTACAAGACCTTCTGTTCCACAGTGGCGCCTATCCTGGCTCGCCTATTCAACTCCTTCTCCGAACCGGGGGCTATCCTGCCGGACCTCCTTTCCGCGACTGTGTCGGTCATTCCGAAACCCGGGAAGGACCGGACCCTGTGTGGTTCTTATAGGCCGATTTCGCTTCTGAATGTTGATCTTAAGCTCTACACGGGGATCCTTGCGGCCAGACTTGGCCTGCACTTACCGGGTCTGGTGGAGGCGGACCAGGCTGGCTTTGTGCCCGGTAGACAGACAGTTGACAACACCAAGAGGGTAACGCACATCTTGGAAAAGGCCTCGCGCGTCCCGGGGGAGCGGATGTTACTGTCGGTCGATGCGGAGAAGGCCTTTGATAGAGTCCATTGGCCGTACCTTGAGCTGGTTCTCCGGAAACTGGGAATCGGCGAGAAGTTCCGCACCATGGTCTTCAATTGCTATAAAAGACCATCAGCATCGGTTCGGGTCAACGGGCACAGCTCGAGTAGTTTTGTCATTGAGCGCGGCACGAGACAGGGCTGCCCCCTCTCGCCGCTTTTGTTTGCTCTCTATATGGAGCCGTTTGCCCAGAGGATACGCGATAATCCAGACGCTATTGGAGTTAGGATGGGTCAGTATACACATGCAGTTAGCCTTTATGCGGACGATATCCTGTTGACCTTGGATGACCCCAGGAGGTCCCTCCCTGCTTGCGTCCGAGAACTGGATGCTTTTGCACGCGTGGCCGGCTTTAAAATGAATATGTCCAAATCGGCTGCCCTGGACGTGTCGCTTGCCGCGGACACCAGGAGAGACCTTCAGCGTCTTTTCCCCATGCAGTGGTCTTCATCCACGGTGCCATACCTGGGGATCCTGCTGGCGCCTTCGCTGCCGGAAATGGTCAAGGCGAATTACTCTTCCCTTAGTGTGAAGATTAAGGAGGAACTCGGCCGATGGAACAAGGGCCTGCTCTCGTGGTTGGGCCGTATCGCAGCGGTGAAGATGACGGTGCTGCCTCAGATCTTGTACCTTTTTCGAGCTCTACCTCTCCAGCCCCCTGTGGGTTGGATACAGCACGTGCAGGCTGACATCTCCCGTTTCGTGTGGCAGGGCCGCAAGCCTCGGATGAAGAGAGTTCTTTCCACGCTTGCTCCGGAGGCGGGAGGTCTTGGTATCCCGGATCTCCGGAAGTATTTTCAGGCGGCGCAACTCCGATATTTGGTGGAATGGAGCAGATGGGAATCTGACAAGCATTGGCTCTTTCAGGATCAGGCGGTAGCGGGTCGTACCCTTCAGGAGGTTCCGTTCCTGCGCCGCGCACATCGCCCGGCTAACCTCTACGCCTCTTTTATCACCCGGGTTCCCCTGCGGGTGTGGGACGCGGTTTGCGAGCTTCGCGAGCTGACTACCTTCCCGTCACCGTTTACACCCATAGTTGGTAACCCGGACTTTACTCCGGGCTTAGAACCGGGAGCTTTTACCCACTGGGTCAGTGCGGGCTGCAGGGCACTTTTTCAGATTTACGGGCCGGAGGGCGTGCTTCCTTTCCAGCACCTTCGACAGGAATTTGGTTTGACGGAGGTGGACAGATTGCGCTACATGCAGGTCCGCCACTGGGCTCTCCAACCCCAGGTGCGCGACGTCGCAGCCCGTCAAATCACTCCTTACGAGCGGTGGCTAGTGACTCGGACCTCGGATGCCAAGCTGATTTCCGATCTATATAAATTTCTTCAACCCCCGCCGTTTCATTTCCATAATCCAGGGAGGGAGCGCTGGCACAGAGAGTTGGGCAGGACCCTGAGCCACAAGGAGTGGGACAAGATCGCATATCGGGCGAGGCACTCTGCATACCACACTGGGCTGACGGAGACTTTTACTAAGGTGTCCACCTACTGGTATTACACCCCGGAGAGGCTCTATGAGATGCACAAGCTCACCGATAAGGGATGTTGGCGGGGCTGCGGACAGGAGGGTACTCTATCACACATTCTTTGGGATTGCCCGGTACTGACTGCTTACTGGACGGAGGTCTTGGATGAGGTGGATAAACACTTTGAGATTGAACTACCGCGCTTCCCGGCGTATGTCCTGCTAGGCCTCCCCAACGACTTAATGTACCCGCTGAAGTCCCGCAGGGGCAGGCAGATTGCTATTGCGCTAGGCTCGGCGGTCCAAAATATCCTTGTCCACTGGCGCACCTCCACGGCCCCCTCCATCACTGGTTGGTTGCATAGACTCTGGCAGGTACTGGGTATGGAGAAGATGTCGCTTACAGTGGCTGGACATGTAGATCAGTTCGAGGAGCTCTGGCACCCCTTCCTGGCACTGCTGTCCACAGAATTTAGGGAGCTCACATGCCCGAGGTACCTGCGCCTTCTTAGGCTTACGCCACCGGCGGCCCCGGCGGATTAGGAGGGTTGGGGTTGGAGGGCTTAGGGGTAGGCTGTTCGGGGCGGATGTTTCTATTGAGGGCTATTGGACGGGGATGTTGGGGTATTATTTTCTTTTTTTCTTCCTTTTCTGGGGGCGGGGGGCTTGGAGGGACTGCGTTGTGTTTGACTGTGTTGCAGGAAGCTACTCGCTCTTAGCTTTGGTGGGGGGTCGGGGAATATGGGAGGGTTGTGCGCACTACCTTACTGCCTTACAGCTGATGCTTTTCTTTCCCCTCCTGAACCACCGACCTCCCCCCTTTTCGACTAGAACTGATGCGACATGTCTCTCCTTTTTTCTTTTCATTGTATTGTATGTAACCTTGACCTCCACTTCCCTTCCCCATGTTCCTTTTGTTATAATAAAAATGCTTTAAACCTAAAAAGTGATCTTACATTACAAAAAAATATATAACTTTAAATACCAATCAACTAAAAAAAACACTTTAAATAACATTTTAATAAACGTTTGCAAATATTTACCATTTTAAATCAATAAAAAAATGCTTACATTTAATGAACATTAAATAGTAAAATTCTAGTGATGATTGGATTTTTTGATTTTGTTTAAAAATAATATATACAAATGTAATAAGTATAACTGAATTCTTAAATTATTTAATGAATATTTAATTGGATTAGTGTAATATTTTATTAAATACTAGCAGCCCGTCCCGACGTTGTCCGGGTATGAATTGCTGCCGGCCAGTAGTATATTGTTTTGTAGGATTTCGTTTTGATAGCATTTCTTATCTGGGACAGGCCTGTGAAACGCTCGGATTCACAGTGCACTGCTGATGCACTTAAGAGTGCGCGTTCAGTAGTGTGTGAGTAGTAAAGGAATGATACCATTAATCACCATTCATTTTTTGACAGGTGGGAACGCCCCTCGGAAGTGACGTAGGAGCCGGATATCCCGCCCCGGATGTCCCTCCCCCGGATATCCCTCCCCTGAAGGCCCTGGCAGGAAGTCTGGGGCCGGAAATCCCTGGCCGGAAGCCCCCGGCCGGATTTCCTGGGGTGGAAGGTCAGGGCCGGAAGGCCAGGGCCTGAGGACGCCCCCACAGATGGCCTGTGGTGAAAGCGGGGACAGGTGTAGGCAGTGAGTGCCCTTCACACGTGAATTAATGGCTGTGTGTAAGGGCTGTAGTAGAGGGCTGGTGTGAGGTGGCTAGGGTTAGCGCCAAGGCAGCCAGTAGGGCCTACAGGGGTGTTTAGGGCTGTGGGGTGGCTGAGCAGAGACTTACCTGTTTCGCCATGTTTGTTGGGCCATCAGGGACATGTCTGGGCATGCAGGGACATGTCTGGACATGTCCACTGGCTAGTAGCGGCTGCAGGCGGATGTTGCTTGAGCGGCGTCGTGGTCCATCTGTGGAATGGGAGCCCTAGAGTGTTGCAGGGTGTTTTTGGGGCAACAGGCCAGCCCCCAGGAGGCGTGCCTGTGGCCTTTGGAGTTGCTGAGTGGTAGGCTGATGCGTGGTGGCGTGCCATAGGCATCAGGGGACCGGAAAGCCCTGGGTCCTAAAAGAGGAGGGGAGGTAGGCCACTGGATTGCGAGGGTGGTAATTTTGCCGCCTAATTTAAAAAAGTCTCTGGTCGAAAATGACAGCATTTATGAAAATAAAAACAAGGGTTATGCAATTGTTATTTCTTTTACATATGTGGTACTGTATTTGGGATGATAAACATGGGTATCTTGTAAAGCAGCAGCAGGGGCTTGGCAACATGTCCAGGCAGTGCTCTGTAACATGCTGGACTGTGCTACAGCAGTCCCAGGCTGCTAGGGTGCCTGTGCAATATCTTGCACAACTCAAGTTTTAAGGACCTGGTGTAAAAATCATTCCTATTGTGAAAAGGAAAAAATAAATACATATTTTAAATGTCTCTGATGTAAAATGATGTCTGTTCTGGAGATCAAAATAGGGGAAATAAATAAAAACATCCTCTGTGCAGTTGTCATTTCTTTTTTTCTAAAGGAACTTAATGTTTGAGGGATAAAAAGCACGGGCCTGTATGCAAGGATAGCTGGGGGGCTGTGAAACAGGGTAATGCCTGTTTCTTTAACAGGGTAATGTGCGGTCACAAACCTAGACTGTCAGTTCCATGGTGCAACATAATGCACAGCCAAAGTTGAAATGCACAATGTAAGTGACAATTACTAAAATAAATACATAAAGACATGTGTTGTGTATTGTGTTTTCTTTCTAAGGGAGGGTAATGTGTTGGAGATTATTAATATGGGTCAGTATGTAGGGACATCTGGGGGCTGTGAAAAAGGTAATGCCTGTTTCTTTAACAGTGTAATGTGCGATCACAAACCTAGACTGTCAGTTCCACGGTGCAACATAATGCACAGCCTATTTGAAGGTCTCTGAAACAAAGGACATCAATTACTAAAAATAAAACTAAAATCTTGTGTTATCCAACTGAGGCTTTGCTCTACCTATGAGTGTGTGTGTGGCAGGACTGATAAATATGGTATTCTTGTACAACATGCACATTGTCCAGCAATATGGTTAGGCATATTTTTTATAACAGTAACACAGGCTGGCCCCAACCCAAAAAGGCGGCAAAACGTCCTGGATATTCAACATGATGGAAAATGTAAGTTTTATTTTTTGTTAGGGCCTAAAGACACGAAGAGGCTTCTGCGCTGGGCGGCAGCTGGCATGGTCTGATAAGCACAACTCAACAGTGAAAGCGTGGCGCGAAATATGCACATGGGCCTCATAGACGGCCGGCTAGTGAAAGCATGACATTTTAAAAGCTCTTACTTTTACATTTGAGTGGGTGTAGAGAAAAATTGAAGGGTAATACGTAAACTATCTCTCACCAGTTTTTAGACACTTAGAGGGACCGTACATACCACACCACTCTCAACACACACACAATACAACACCATGCCACACTTTCTCTGACTTTGGCACACCATATCAATACGTCTCACCTTAAAGGTCTGTGTACCACATCACCAAATGCCACATAACACCATACCTCACCGTACCACACTAAATTGCCATGTAATTACTATACAATTCAAGGTAGTACAATAGCCAAGAACACACTTGACTCCCCACACCGCCCTAGACCACCCACTGCAACACCACATCAGTCTAAACCATACCTACCTGCTTCTTTACATAAGTTACATCAAGACACAAGTCTGACACAGAAAAGGAGGGTGTTCAACATCTAGTATAAACCATCTATCTATTATGGCAAAACTCTTCCTGTCACTTTGCCGCCCCTCACAGCACCCTTGTTGACTTCATAACTCCACACAGGACCATACAGTCTATGGTGTACAACACAACACACCATACTGTACCACAACACCCCTCCCTGTTCACCATACCACATATGCCACATAGCAACACTAAATCTAACACCACACTAATGCACACCACACCAATCTACACCACACCAAAACGCAACATCCTACACATTGCACCACCAGATACAAGTATAGTTATACCAAATGACAACATCCCACACTTTATACTAAGCCACATCACATGCTATCATATTGCACCACACCCATCCATCAACCCTTCTCACAGTTCCCTATACTTCCACATCAGACTACAACACACCATGCAGTATACATGCCATTCAATACCACAACTATCCATATAAGAGCAATTACATTGCTCAGCACAGCAGAACTATACAACAACAAAGTTCAGTTAGTACATATCACCACACCGCACCACCTAACACACCAAAATACCACACAAGACAATCTCATATTGCACCACTCCACTTGAGTCTACCTCACTACAGCCCATTATATCATGTACCAACATATTCCATCATGTCACATCATCAATTTTCAGCACCACCTCTCGCAGTACCACACCACTCTCAACACACACACTACCATACCATGCCACCCTTTCTCAGACTTTGGCACACCATATCATTAAGTCTCAACTTAAAGCTCTGTGTACCACATCACCAAATGCCACATAACACCATACCTCACCTTACCACACCAAATTGCCATGTAATTACTATACAATTCAATGTAGTACAATAGCCAAGAACACACTTGACTCCCCACACCGCCCTAGACCACCCACTGCAACACCACATCAGTCTAAACCATACCTACCTGCTTCTTTACATAAGTTACATCAAGACACAAGGCTGACACAGAAAATGAGGGTGTTGAACATCTAGTATAAACCATCTATCTATTATGGCAAAACTCTTCCTGTCACTTTGCCGCCCCTCACAGCACCCTTGCTGTCTTCATACCTCCACACAGGCCCATACATTCTATGGTGTACAACACACCCTACTGTACCACAACACACCTCCTTGTTCACCATACCCCATATGTCACATAGCACCACAAAATCTAACACCACACTAATGTACACCACGCCAATCTACACCACACCAAATCGCAACATCCTACACATTGCACCACCGGATACAAGTATACTTATACCAGATTATAACATCCCACACTTTATACCAAGCCATATCACATGCCATCATATTGTACCCCACGCACCCATCAACCCCTCCCTTAGTTCCCTATGGTTCCACCAAAGACTACATCACACCATGCAGTATACATGCCATTCAATACCACAACTATCCATATATAGGAGCAATTACATGCAACATCACAGCACAGCAGGACTATACAACAACAAAGTTCACTTAGTACATATCACCACACCGCACCACCAAACACACCAACATACCACACAAGACAATCTCATATTGCACCACTCCACTTGAGTCTACCTCACTACAGCCCATTATATCATGTACCAACATATTCCATCATGTCACATCATCAATTTTCAACACCGCCTCTCTCAGTACCACACCACTCTCAACACACACACAATACCACACCATGCCACACTTTCTCGGACTTTGGCACACCATATCAATACGTCTCACCTTAAAGGTCTGTGTACCACATCACCAAATGCCACATAACACCATACATCACCGTACCACACTAAATTGCCATGTAATTACTATACAATTCAATGTAGTACAATAGCCAAGAACACACATGACTCCCCACACCGCCCTATACCACCCACTGCAACACCACATCATTCTAAACCATACCTACCTGCTTCTTTACATAAGTTACATCAAGACACAAGTCTGACACAGAAAAGGAGGGTGTTCAACATCTAGTATAAACCATCTATCTATTATGGCAAAACTTTTCCTGTCACTTTGCCGCCCCTCACAGCACCCTTGTTGGCTTCATAACTCCACACAGGACCATACAGGCTATGGTGTACAACACAACACACCCTACTTTACCACAACACCCCTCCCTGTTCACCATACCACATATGCCACATAGCAACACTAAATCTAACGCCACACTAATGCGCACCACACCAATCTACACCACACCAAAACGCAACATCCTACACATTGCACCACCAGATACAAGTATAGTTATACCAAATGACAACATCCCACACTTTATACTAAGCCACATCACATGCTATCATATTGCACCACACCCATCCATCAGCCCTTCTCACAGTTCCCTATGCTTCCACATCAGACTACAACACACCATGCAGTATACATGCCATTCAATACCACAACTATCCATATAAGAGCAATTACATTGCTCAGCACAGCAGAACTATACAACAACAAAGTTCAGTTAATACATATCACCACACCGCACCACCGAACACACCAACATACCACACAAGACAATCTCATATTGCACCACTCCACTTGAGTCTACCTCACTACAGCCCATTATATCATGTACCAACATATTCCATCATGTCACATCATCAATTTTCAGCACCACCTCTCGCAGTACCACACCACTCTGAACACACACACTACCATACCATGCCACCCTTTCTCAGACTTTGGCACACCATATCATTAAGTCCCACCTTAAAGGTCTGTGTACCACATCACCAAATGCCACATAACACCATACCTCACCTTACCACACCAAATTGCCATGTAATTACTATACAATTCAATGTAGTACAATAGCCAAGAACACACTTGACTCCCCACACGGCCCTATACCACCCACTGCAACACCACATCATTCTAAACCATACCTACCTGCTTCTTTACATAAGTTACATCAAGACACAAGTCTGACACAGAAAAGGAGGGTGTTCAACATCTAGTATAAACCATCTATCTATTATGGCAAAACTCTTCCTGTCACTTTGCCGCCCCTCACAGCACCCTTGTTGACTTCATAACTCCACACAGGACCATACAGTCTATGGTGTACAACACAACACACCCTACTGTACCACAACACACCTCCCTGTTCACCATACCACATATGCCACATAGCAACACTAAATCTAACACCACACTAATGCACACCACACCAATCTACACCACACCAAAACGCAACATCCTACACATTGCACCACCAGATACAAGTATAGTTATACCAAATGACAACATTCCACACTTTATACTAAGCCACATCACATGCTATCATATTGCACCACACCCATCCATCAACCCCTACCATAGTTCCCTATGGTTCCACATCAGACTACACCACACCATGCAGTAAACGTGCCCTTCAATACCACAACTATCCATATAAGAGCAATTACATTACACATCAAAACACAGCAGAACCATACATAAACAAAGTTCACTTAGTACATATCACCACACCGCACCAGCGAACACACCAACATACCAAACAAGACAATCTCATATTGCACCACTCCACTTCAGTCTACCTCACTACAGCTCCTACACCAACATATGCCATCATGTCACATCATCAATTTTCAAGACCACATCTCTCAGTACCATACCACTCTCAACACACACACTACCACACAATACCACACTTTCTCAGACTTTGGCACGCCATATCATTACCTATCACCTTAAAGGTATGTGTACCACATCCCCAAATGCCACATAACACCATACCTCACCTTACCACACTAAATTGCAATCTATTACTATACAACTCATTGCCGTACAATAGCCAAGACCGCACATGACTCCCCACACACCCCCCCATACCACTCACTGCAATACCACATCAGTCTAATCAGTCTAAACCATGCCAACCTGCTTCTTTACACAAGTTACACAGCAAGACACAAGTCTTACACAGAAAATTAGGGTGTTCAACATCTAGTATAAACCATCTATCTATTATGGCAAACCTCTTCCAGAAAAACATCACACTGCTGGCCAAACAGAGCTGTAGTAGAATATAAAAATATAATGCAAGCCACAAAGCCCTCACCCAGAGGCATCTGCTTGTTTACATCCATAAATGGACAAACAATAAGCTCGAGGCGCAGGGATAGAGACACACCACCACAGTGCAAATTGAGCAAAACCACCACAAACACACTGACAACAAATCAGGAATACACAAGTCTGATTTCCCCAATAAATGAACCTTCTGTTGGAGAGCAAACTACCATAAAAATTAAGGGTATTAACAGACCATGTAAATAGTGTAGGGTGGCTAAATAAAAATACCTACCATAACATAACAAAGAGTTCTTTCCTATTTGCACAGTTGCTACTAACACAGTATCATGTTTACTTCCCCGCTTTCTGGACATCCAAGTCCATTTTCTTCTTTGGCTCAATACACCACAGAAAGTCCTATTTTGACACAGTAAGTATGTAGATTTTAAAGGTCGTTATGGTGATGGAGGGATGTCTATCTTGGTCTGAGACACTTTTAATTGCATCAGGAGTTGGAGAACAAAAATCTTCTGTCATCTAGAATATGAAAGGTTTAGACTCGTCCGCAGAAGTGGTCTATGGCATGAACTGCTTCCGAGGGAGCTTGAAAGGGGTCATCTGGTGAACAATGTCACATGAGCTCTGAAAAGCCATCAGTGATGCTAGAACACATTTCTGATTCAGGATGCTGGGCCAGGGGCTACAGCAAGCTAAAACTGTAGGTGTTCTAAGAGCATCATGCTGCTACTAAACATGCAAGTGTATCAAATGAGCATGACAAAAAGTTTTAAGTGGGGAGCTGAAGGGATGGAAGTGGGTGAATGATAGTCAGACATTTTTTAGTGAAAATGTGGTTCAGTTTGCATTATGGTGCATATATTATGAATCATGTGAATACATTGTGTCATTTTATTTTACAATAAAAAAAATTAAAGAAATTAGTTACTTTGAAGAGACCATTAATAAATCAGAGAGGTTTTAGCCATGCATGCACACAAGGGTAAAATAATTTGTGGATTGGTTGTTTTCGAGCCCTTCTTTAACACATGTCTGTCTCCACATTTCCCAATTAAAAGACGCAAATGATTCTTGTCTGCTATGTTGGCAAACTTTATAAAGGAACTATTGGTTACATTAGTGACTTTCATGTGCCTCATTCTTGTAATCTGATATCTCCCACTCACAAGAGTGGCATGCCTTTGTGCTCTGGGCTCTCCTTAATTTCTGTTGATCTTTCACTGCTTTTGAGCACACAGCGCAAATTGAAAATTTCACAGATTGAAAGGCTTCACTGTTTTCCATCACCTTTCTTAACTCCTTCCAGGTCTGGGGGTGCTGTACCACCTGCTGCACCCCTAGTTCCAACACCCGGGGCGCCAGTTGGTTGTAATTGTGAGTGACATAGGGGTGAACAAAAAGGAGTTTGTGCTTTCTATCTACACTGGATGGCACCTTTGGGAATGTACAACACAAGGAGTATACTCTGTGTATGGGGAGTATGGATCTGTCCTCCTGCCTCAGCACATGTACTTCAAGGCACTTTTATTTAGGAATAGCTTCCACAGATTGACAGGTTCATGTATGTTTTAGCTCTAGCACAAAGAAGCAGAAGAATCAGTGCTTAACTTGAGCCGGTGTTTTCCAGTGCTCAGCCGGCACTTAATCATCAACACCAGTGCTTTTCATTAGCACCGGTTAAGGACACGTTCATTTATGCATAGGGAGATTAAGTGATTTGTCCGGAATCACAGGATGTTAAGCCGATGCCGTGGCTCAAAACTGGTTCCCCTGCACCAATGTCAGCAACTCTGGCCATTACGCCACACCCTCTCCCCACTTTCGTGGTTGGTAGTTGGCTCTGTTTTAGGCGGTGCTAGCAGGAGAAATGGTCTGGTGGAAGCTGCCTCCTGACAAGAGCCCCAGCACTTATTTTTTTACAAATTAGCCACTGCAATGAATGGTCTACAGAGGACAATTTTTGCAACTGAGATCAAGAGAGCAAAACCTGTGTATCCATGAGCCATGGAATCAAAGCAGTAAAACTACAATAAAATAGTGTTGTCAATACAGCAGTCGACTGAACAGAAGACAATCACGAATAGGCTATCAGCGGTGCCAAATAAGGGGATACAATGGCAGTGTGCTAAGGAATGTAACGCCACGTCTGTAATTGCTAAATGCAATGGTGTTGTCTGAGCCCTCTGATGTGCACTTTGTATCCTGGCTACTCTAAATACAAATGTACTAGACTAACAGCATCATGGCACACTCACCCTGAAAACATCAATAGTCTTCTCAAATGAATGCTAACATGCATAGAATGTTGATAGGAAGTATTGTCATTGTCGATTTCCCAATAACATTACTGTACCGCCCCTAAACAGTATGAGACTGAGAATTGCCAGCACTACAAGTACTGCAATGCTATCTGTGTTAAGTAAAGATCTTGTATCAGTATGCTGAGGATTGTGCTCCCAGAAGGTGCAGCAGGGGAAGGCAAGCATTCAATAAAATGTAGTATCTGGGGTACAACAAGTGTGCAGAGCAGCAGTAGCCAGTGCACCTACCACAACTGCCCCCTTGTAATACAGCAGACGCCGGAGACCACCAACACTTAAGGTATGTGTATAAAAGGCATTGTTTTATTTTGTAATTTTTACCCTCTTAAAGCTGTTAGGTCTCTATGACATAGTACTACAATATTAACTATATGCAGGCTTATTTTACAGTTATTCCTTGTATAAAGTGTTTAACAAATACCAGAACTGTCTTATAGAATAAAAACAAAATCCATAGCTACTTACATTATGAATAGAGTGTGTTTCATCAGCATGGCTGTTTCCCCTTTGCACCATGTTAACTCTGTAGTCTTCTGCCAAAGCCTGTTTACCCGCAAAGATACAATTAGGTGCTCCAATAAATTTCAGAGTGCAAGTGTAGTTACATCCCTATTTCATTTTTTTCTCTGCGCACTCCCAAGGTGTAAAAAGCGCTCCTTAAAAATGTCATACTTTCACCGACCTCTCCCCGTCTAAGAACATCATGACTGTGCATATTACTAGACCCTCTACGCCACTTTTTGCAAGACTCTCATGCTTATCAGTCCCTGACAGCTGACTCCTATGTAGAAGCCTCTTCGAGTCTTAGCAGTCTTTTAGGTGGTTTGAAATTAGGCGCTGAAAATGTTACATCAGCAAACTTACATTTTAGTTTTGCCGCTCTTATGAAACTCTTGTTCGTCCCGCTCTTTCTGTGATGCAACAGCATTTTTTTTTTTAAACCCTGTTAAAACTCCATGTCTGGTTTGCCACCTTTTGTGGAATTTGCGCCATCCAGCCCTTTCTGGGCTATAGCAGCCTATTTTACCGTTACAAAAATATGTCTGTCCATGTTACTGAACCCTTCTGCACCCCAGACTATGCTTTATGTGTGAGTGAGGGGCCAAGGCTGATAAACATGGCAGTCTTGTAAAGCATGCAGAAGGGTTCAGTAACATGGACAGACATATTTTTGTAAAGGTAAAATAGGCTGCTACAGCCCAGAAAGGGCTGGATGGCGCAAATTCCACAAAAGGTGGCAAACCAGACATGGAGTTGTAACAGGGTTTAAAAAAAAAAATGCTGTTGCATCACAGAAAGAGCGGGACGAACAAGAGTTTCATAAGAGCGGCAAAACTAAAATGTAAGTTTGCTGATGTAACATTTTCAGCGCCTAATTTCAAACCACCTAAAAGACTGCTAAGACACGAAGAGGCTTCTACATAGGAGTCAGCTGTCAGGGACTGATAAGCATGAGAGTCTTGCAAAAAGTGGCGTAGAGTGTCTAGTAATATGCACAGTCATGATGTTCTTAGACAGGGAGAGGTCGGTGAAAGTATGACATTTTTAAGGAGCGCTTTTTACACCTTGGGAGTGCGCAGAGAAAAAAATGAAATAGGGATGTAACTACACTTGCACTCTGAAATTTATTGGAGCACCTAATTGTATCTTTGCGGGTAAACAGGCTTTGGCAGAAGACTACAGAGTTAACATGGTGCAAAGGGGAAACAGCCATGCTGATGAAACACACTCTATTCATAATGTAAGTAGCTATGGATTTTGTTTTTATTCTATAAGACAGTTCTGGTATTTGTTAAACACTTTATACAAGGAATAACTGTAAAATAAGCCTGCATATAGTTAATATTGTAGTACTATGTCATAGAGACCTAACAGCTTTAAGAGGGTAAAAATTACAAAATAAAACAATGCCTTTTATACACATACCTTAAGTGTTGGTGGTCTCCGGCGTCTGCTGTATTACAAGGGGGCAGTTGTGGTAGGTGCACTGGCTACTGCTGCTCTGCACACTTGTTGTACCCCAGATACTACATTTTATTGAATGCTTGCCTTCCCCTGCTGCACCTTCTGGGAGCACAATCCTCAGCATACTGATACAAGATCTTTACTTAACACAGATAGCATTGCAGTACTTGTAGTGCTGGCAATTCTCAGTCTCATACTGTTTAGGGGCGGTACAGTAATGTTATTGGGAAATCGACAATGACAATACTTCCTATCAACATTCTATGCATGTTAGCATTCATTTGAGAAGACTATTGATGTTTTCAGGGTGAGTGTGCCATGATGCTGTTAGTCTAGTACATTTGTATTTAGAGTAGCCAGGATACAAAGTGCACATCAGAGGGCTCAAACAACACCATTGCATTTAGCAATTACAGACGTGGCGTTACATTCCTTAGCACACTGCCATTGTATCCCCTTATTTGGCACCGCTGATAGCCTATTCGTGATTGTCTTCTGTTCAGTCGACTGCTGTATTGACAACACTATTTTATTGTAGTTTTACTGCTTTGATTCCATGGCTCATGGATACACAGGTTTTGCTCTCTTGATCTCAGTTGCAAAAATTGTCCTCTGTAGACCATTCATTGCAGTGGCTAATTTGTAAAAAAATAAGTGCTGGGGCTCTTGTCAGGAGGCAGCTTCCACCAGACCATTTCTCCTGCTAGCACCGCCTAAAACAGAGCCAACTACCAACCACGAAAGTGGGGAGAGGGTGTGGCGTAATGGCCAGAGTTGCTGACATTGGTGCAGGGGAACCAGTTTTGAGCCACGGCATCGGCTTAACATCCTGTGATTCCGGACAAATCACTTAATCTCCCTATGCATAAATGAACGTGTCCTTAACCGGTGCTAATGAAAAGCACTGGTGTTGATGATTAAGTGCCGGCTGAGCACTGGAAAACACCGGCTCAAGTTAAGCACTGATTCTTCTGCTTCTTTGTGCTAGAGCTAAAACATACATGAACCTGTCAATCTGTGGAAGCTATTCCTAAATAAAAGTGCCTTGAAGTACATGTGCTGAGGCAGGAGGACAGATCCATACTCCCCATACACAGAGTATACTCCTTGTGTTGTACATTCCCAAAGGTGCCATCCAGTGTAGATAGAAAGCACAAACTCCTTTTTGTCCACCCCTATGTCACTCACAATTACAACCAACTGGCGCCCCGGGTGTTGGAACTAGGGGTGCAGCAGGTGGTACAGCACCCCCAGACCTGGAAGGAGTTAAGAAAGGTGATGGAAAACAGTGAAGCCTTTCAATCTGTGAAATTTTCAATTTGCGCTGTGTGCTCAAAAGCAGTGAAAGATCAACAGAAATTAAGGAGAGCCCAGAGCACAAAGGCATGCCACTCTTGTGAGTGGGAGATATCAGATTACAAGAATGAGGCACATGAAAGGCACTAATGTAACCAATAGTTCCTTTTTAGGTCTCGCACCTGCGAACCGGATCGCGAAAGCAATCCGTCGCTGCGAGACTTATTGTGATCATTTCAGTTTTCAAGGACTCAAGGGGAACAGACAAGAGACAAGAGATGTGAACGCGTGCGCCAACTGTGAAGAGCATGTCAGTTTCAGTTTACACAAGCAGTTCTACATTTGTTACTTTGTTGCAGTTTTAAAGGCTGGTTTGTGAAGAACATGTCAGTTTCAGTTTTCCCTTGCCAACTGTGTGCAAACAGCTTCTGCATACAATTTTTTTTAATGTTTTTTTTTAATATAATGTGCGTGTTTTAATACAAGTGTTGAAAAGTGGGTGTTTTCGATAATTAGTCTGTAAAAAAGTGTTTGTGTTTAACTACAATAATAATGTGTGTGTTTTCAATACAATGAGCATGTTAGGAAGTGTTTGTGCTGTACAGTGGAGTGCTGCGTTGTAGAGTGCAGCGCTGTATAGTGGGGTGGTGTGTTGTAGAGTGGACTAGTGTGCTTTGTGGAGTAGTGCATTGTAGAGTGGAGCGCTGCGCTGTAGAGTGGAGCGCTGCGCTGTAGAGTGGAGCGCTGCGCTGTAGAGTGGAGCGCTGCGCTGTAGAGTGGAGCGCTGCGCTGTAGAGTGGAGCGCTGTAGAGTGGAGCGCTGCGCTGTAGAGTGAATCCGGCACTGTAGAGTGAATGCTGCGCTGTAGAATGGAGCGCTGCGCTGTAGAGCAGAATGCTGCGTTGTGTAGTGTTGCGCTGTAGAGTGGAGCGCTGCGCTGTAGAGGGGAGTGTTGCGCTGTAGAGGGGAGTGTTGCGCTGGAGAGTGGCGCGCTGCGCTGTAGAGTGGCGCGCTGCGCTGCAGACTGGACCGCTGCGCTGTAGAGTGAGTGCTGCTTTGTAGAGTGGAATGCTGCGCTGTACAGTGCTGTGCTAAATTGGGAAGGTCTGCGCTGTAAAGTGGAGTGTTGTGTTGTGCTGCGCTGTAGAGTGGAGTGTTGCGCTGTAGAGTGGAGTGTTGCGCTGTCGAGTGGAGTGTTGCGCTGTCGAGTGGAGCGCTGCGCTGTAGAGTGGAGCGCTGCGCTGTAGAGTGGAGCGCTGCGCTGTAGAGTGGAGCGCTGCGCTGTAGAGTGGAGCGCTGCGCTGTAGAGTGGAGCGCTGCGCTGTACAGCAGAATGCTGCATTGTCTAGTGTTGCGCTGTAGAGTGGAGCGCTGCGCTGTAGAGTGGAGCGCTGCGCTGTAGAGTGGAGCGCTGCGCTGTAGAGTGGAGCGCTGCGCTGTAGAGTGGAGCGCTGCGCTGTAGAGTGGAGCGCTGCGCTGTAGAGTGGAGCGCTGCGCTGTAGAGTGGAGCGTTGCATTGTAGAGTGGAGCGCTGCGCTGTAGAGTAGAGCGCTGTAGAGTGGAGCGGAGCGCTGCACTGTAGAGCGGAGCGCTGCGCTGTAGAGTGGAGCGCTGCGCTGTAGAGTGGAGCGCTGCGCTGTAGAGTGGAGCGCTGCGCTGTAGAGTGGAGCGTTGCATTGTAGAGTGGAGCGCTGCGCTGTAGAGTAGAGCGCTGTAGAGTGGAGCGGAGCGCTGCACTGTAGAGCGGAGCGCTGCACTGTAGAGTGGAGCGCTGCACTGTAGAGCGGAGCTCTGCACTGTAGAGCGGAGCGCTGCACTGTAGAGCGGAGCGCTGCACTGTAGAGCGGAGCGCTGCACTGTAGAGCGGAGCGCTGCACTGTAGAGCGGAGCGCTGCACTGTAGAGCGGAGCGCTGTAGAGTGGAGCGGAGCGTTGTAGAGTGGAGCGCTGCACTGTAGAGTGGAGCGCTGCGCTGTAGAGTGGAGCGCTGCGCTTTAGAGTGGAGCGCTGCGCTTTAGAGTGGAGCGCTGCGCTTTAGAGTGGAGCGCTGCGCTATAGAGTGGAGCGCTGCGCTATAGAGTGGAGCGCTGCGCTATAGAGTGGAGCGCTGTGCTTTAGAGTGGAGCGCTGCGCTTTAGAGTGGAGCGCTGCGCTTTAGAGTGGAGCGCTGCGCTGTAGAGTAGAGCGCTGTAGAGTGGAGCGCTGCGCTGTAGAGTGGAGCGCTGCGCTGTAGAGTGAAGCGCTGCGCTGTAGAGTGGAGCGCTGCGCTGTAGAGTGGAGCGCTGCGCTGTAGAGTGGAGTGTTGCATTGTAGAGTGGAGAGCTGCGCTGTAGAGTAGAGCGCTGTAGAGTGGAGCGCTGCGCTGTAGAGTGGAGCGCTGCGCTGTAGAGTGGAGCGCTGCGCTGCAGAGTGGAGCGCTGCGCTGCAGAGTGGAGCGCTGCGCTGCAGAGTGGAGCGCTGCGCTGCATTGTAGAGTGGAGAGCTGCGCTGTAGAGTAGAGGGCTGCAAAGTGGAGCGCTGCGCTGCAGAGTGGAGCGCTGCGCTGCAGAGTGGAGCGCTGCAGAGTGGAGCGCTGCGCTGCAGAGTGGAGCGCTGCGCTGCAGAGTGGAGCGCTGTGCTGTAAATCAGAATGCTGCGTTGTGTAGTGTTGCGCTGTAGAGTGGAGCGCTGCGCTGCAGAGTGGAGCGCTGCGCTGTAGAGTGGAGCGCTGCGCTGTAGAGTGGAGCGCTGCGCTGCAGAGTGGAGCGCTGCGCTGTAGAGTAGAGCGCTGCGCTGTAGAGTGGAGCGCTGCGCTGTACAGTGGTGTGCTAAATTGGGAAGGTTTGCGCTGTAAAGTGGAGTGTTGTGTTGTGTAGTGCTGCGCTGTAGAGTGGAGCACTGCGCTGTGGCGCGCTGTGCTGCAGACTGGAACGTTGCGCTGTAGAGTGGAGCGTTGCGCTGTAGAGTGGAGCGTTGCGCTGTAGAGTGGAGCGTTGCGCTGTAGAGTGGAGCGTTGCGCTGTAGAGTGGAGCGTTGCGCTGTAGAGTGGAGCGTTGCGCTGTAGAGTGGAGCGCTGCGCTGTAGAGTGGAGCGCTGCGCTGTAGAGTGGAGCGCTGCGCTGTAGAGTGGAGCGCTGCAGAGTGGAGCGCTGCAGAGTGGAGCGCTGCAGAGTGGAGCGCTGCAGAGTGGAGCGCTGCAGAGTGGAGCGCTGCAGAGTGGAGCGCTGCAGAGTGGAGCGCTGCAGAGTGGAGCGCTGCAGAGTGGAGCGCTGCGCTGTACAGCAGAATGCTGCGTTGTCTAGTGTTGCGCTGTAGAGTGGAGCACCGCTGTACAGCAGAATGCTGCGTTGTAGAGTGGAGCGCTGCGCTGTAGAGTGGAGCGCTGCGCTGTAGAGTGGAGTGCTGCGCTGTAGAGTGGAGCGCTGTAGAGTGGAGCGCTGCAGAGTGGAGCGCTGCAGAGTGGAGCGCTGCAGAGTGGAGCGCTGCAGAGTGGAGCGCTGCAGAGTGGAGCGCTGCAGAGTGGAGCGCTGCGCTGTACAGCAGAATGCTGCGTTGTCTAGTGTTGCGCTGCTCTGTACAGCAGAATGCTGCGTTGTCTAGTGTTGCGCTGTAGAGTGGAGCACTGCGCTGTACAGCAGAATGCTGCGCTGTACAGCAGAATGCTGCGCTGTAGAGTGGAGCGCTGCGCTGTAGAGTGGAGCGCTGCGCTGTAGAGTGGAGCGCTGCGCTGTAGAGTGGAGCGCTGCGCTGTAGAGTGGAGCACTGCGCTGTAGAGTGGAGCGCTGCGCTGTAGAGTGGAGCGCTATACTGGGAAGTTCTGTGCTGTGGAGTGCTGCGTTGTGTAGTGCTGCACTGTAGAGTGGAGCGCTGCGCTGTTGAGTGGAGTGCTATACTGGGAAGTTCTGTGCTGTAGAGTGGAGTGTTGCGTTGTAGAGTGGAGTGTTGCGTTGTAGAGTGGAGTGTTGCGCTGTAGAGTGGAGTGTTGCGCTGTAGAGTGGAGTGTTGCGCTGTAGAGTGGAGTGTTGCGCTGTAGAGTGGAGTGTTGCACTGTAGAGTGGAGTGTTGCGCTGTAGAGTGGAGTGTTGCGCTGTAAAGTGGAGTGTTGTGTTGTGTAGTGCTGCGCTGTAGAGTGGAGCACTGCGCTGTGGCGCGCTGCGCTGTAGAGTGGCGCGCTGTGCTGCGGACTGGAATGCTGCGCTGTACAGTGGTGTGCTAAATTGGGAATGTCTGCGCTGTAAAGTGGAGTGTTGTGTAGTGCTGCGCTGTAGAGTGGAGCACTGCGCTGTAGAATGGAGCACTGCGCTGTAGAATGGAGCACTGCGTTGTACAGTGGAGCACTGCAATGTAGAGGGGAGCAGTTCGCTGTAGAGTGGAGCACTGTACTGTAGAGTGGAGTGCTGCATTGTATAGTGCTGCGCTGTAGAGTGGAGTGCTGGGCTATGAATTGCTACACTGTAGACTGGGGTGCTGCGTTTTGTAATGCTGCGCTGTAGAGTGGAGCGTTGCGCTGTAGAGTGAATGCTGCGCTGTAGAGTGAATGCTGCACTGTAGAGTGAATGCTGCGCTGTAGAGTGGAGCGCTGCGCTGTACAGCAGAATGCTGCGTTGTGTAGTGTTGCGTTTTAGAGTGGAGCGATGCGCTGTAGAGTGGTGCGCTGCTCTGTAGAGTGGAGCGTTGTGCTGTAGAGTGGAGTGCTATACTGGGAAGTTCTACGCTGTAGAGTGGACTGCTGCGTTATAGAGTGGAGCGCTGCACTGTGAAGTGGAGCGCTGTAGAGTGGAGCACTGTGCTGTAGAGTGGAGCGCTGCGCTGTAGAGTGGAGCGCTGTAGAGTGGAGCGCTGCACTGTAGAGTGAATGCTGCACTGTAGAGTGAATGCTGCGCTGTAGAGTGGAGCGCTGCGCTGTAGAGTGGAGCGCTGTGCTGTAGAGTGGAGCTCTGCGCTGTAGAGTGGAGCTCTGCGCTGTAGAGTGGAGCTCTGCGCTGTAGAGTGGAGCGCTGCGCTGTAGATTGGAGCGTTGCGCTGTAGCACTCTGCACTCAGCAACAATCTGCACTTTGTGTTCAGTGGCAATTTGCACCTTGCATTCAGTAACAATCTGCTGTCTGCGCTTAACAACAATATGCACTGTGCATTTAACATTGTACACTTAATAGCGATCTGCACCCTGCACTCATTAACAATTTGCACTTTGCACTCAGAAACAATCTGCACCCTGCACTTAGCAGCAAACTGCTCTCTGCACTTAACAACAATGTGCATTTTGCATTCAATACCAGTCTGCAGTTTACACTACTATGTACTTTGCCCTTAACAATACATATCGCTCTATTACATACAACCCAACAGCAGACATCCACTACAACACATACAATTCTATTACAGCATACACCATACTACAAGCTAATCCTTGAGACAATAAAAAAGCTTTCTAAAACAACAATACGTTTGTTAAGTAAGGCGCATATAGCTTCAATGAAGGGCAAATGCTTAAACAATTGTAAGGCATACAGCTATTTACATCGAGATGGCACTTCCCTGTTGTTGCAAATTATGTTTTTTCTTAGACATTTAGTTTTGTTCTTAGCCGTGCTTACACTTTCAGTTTCATTTTCAGTCATGCATGGGCAGCTGGCTTCAATTTGGACACACGAAACTGTTTCAAACGACAACATTTGCCCATTTAGATGCTATATATTGTAGAAACTTTCTTATAACATAAAAGGCATTTTAGCACAAACAAAGCGTTTTTAAACTGTGTACATGTATCTCAGACATTATTAATTTTTCTTTAAAAGGACTTAGAACATTAGGTGTGTTTTAAATAGCCTTTAAAAATAACTACAATTCTTCTGAACAAAAAATGTTAAGTTATCATTCTCTTTATGTGTTGCAGTTTACGCTTTCACGGCTGCAAAATACATAAAGAAACACAAAATAAAAGCTCAAACAACTGAAAGGTATATTAGCAATTCCATCCTATTCATTAAGTGCTTTTGCAATCTCACTTAAACAAAATAACTTCACATTCTCATTATTATTCGGTATTGCAGTCTATGACCACGCAGTTTTTAAATCACAAACAGTCTTACAAACCAACTAATGCTCAAATTAATATGCCATATTGTTAGAAAAGTACAATTCATTTACACGTTATTAATACTTATTACGTATACACTGTTCTATAACTAATCTACATTGCACATTCCTTTACAGTGTGCGCGCATCTTACTACAGCATGCGCCCTCGCAGCGTGCACCTCTAGACAGTGTGCACCACTTTATAGTGCAAATTTCCTACAATGCCCACCCCTCTACAATGCGCACCTTACTACAAGACTTATTCCTCTACAGCGTACATCCTGTTACAGTGCACAGCCTTGTACAGTGCGCAACATTATAGCACGTACCCCTTTGCAGTGTGCACCTCTCTACAGCTTAGGCGCTTCTACAGCATGCACTACTCTACAGCGCATGCCCTTCTACACTGCATGCCTTTTGAAGCGTATGGTGTTTTACAGCGTGTACTACTGTACAGTGCACAATGCCTGCAACACCTACTCCTCTACAGCAGGCACCTTACTACATTGCGCATCTCTCTACACCATACATCCCATTACAGCGCACATCCCGGTACAATGCACATTCCTGTACAGCGTGTAACACTATAGCGTGCATTACTGTACAGCGCGCAGCCCTTTACAGCACAGACGCCTCTACCACCACTGTAAAATGCACACTCCTGTACAGCATGGCACACTTCAGCGGGCACCCCTCTATAGCACAGACGTCTCTACAGGGCGCATTTCTTTGCAGCATGCACCCTTCTACAGGGTGCACTTGGGTACTGCATGCATCTTTATACTGCATGCGCCTCTATACTGCGCGCGCCTCTTTACAGTGTACATTGCTCTAAAGCACACGCCATTGTACAGTGCACACCACTCTACAACGCATAGTATTGTACATCGCACATTTTCTACAGTGCACAGCATTCTACAATGGACACCACTCTAGAACGCGCACCACTCTACAAAATGCGCACCTGTAGAATGCATAGCACTCTACAACGCACAGCACTCTACAATGCACACTTTAAAGCGCACATTGTTCTACGACGCACCTAATTGTACAATGAGCACTACTCTACAACATACACTACTCTACAACACACACCTATTTACAGCGCACACCACTCTAGCACACACATTAATCTACAGCACATATCACTTTACAATGCATACCAATCTAAAGCACATATTAATTTACAGCGCATATCGCTCTGCAACATGCAGTCCTCTACAACACATAGCCTTTACAGCGCACAATGCTGTACAGTGCACATCCCTGTATAGTGCATAAACTTCTACAGCATATAGCCTTTTACAGCGCATACCATTGTACAATGCATGTTGTACTACAGTACATGTCGTTTTACAGCGCACGCTCCTCTACAACGCATGCTTCTTTACAGCGCATGCCCCTTGACAGCGCATGCCTAATTACAGCACATGCCCGTTTACAAAACATGCCCTTCTACAGCACACATTGTTTTGCAGTGCATACTACTATACAGTACATACAATTCAATAGCACATACTGCTCTACAGTATGCAACACTACAGTGCAAAACATTCTACAGTGTGCAACATTTTACGCACATATCAATCTACAAAGCACTACTCTACAACGTACACCGCTCCACAGCACATTCTACTGTACAGCATACATCACTCTATAATACACATCACTCTATAACATACAGTACTTTACAGTACATATTACTGTACAATGCACCACAGCTCATGGTACAGCACATATTATTTTACTTTGCACACCAATTTACAGCATGCAACATTTTTAAGCACATAACAGTGTACAACGAACATTATTATACAGCATCTACCAATCTACAACGCCCACCACTTACCAATGTACACCACTATACAACCCACACCACTCTATAACACTCTACAGCACAGACTACTCTACAGCACCCTCTACTCTATAGCGTATAGCATTTTACAACACATACTAACACTCTACAGCACAAACCACTGTACAATGCACATTACTCTGGGACGCAAAACATTATACAACGCATACCACTGCTCTGCAATGCACACCACTTTACAGCACATACCACTCTGTGGCGGGCACCAGTGTACAGCGCATACTAATTTACAGTGCACACTAGTCTACAGCGCACATTAGTCTAGAGCAGTGTTTCCCACCCAAACTGTGGTCCGCGGACCCCCAGGGGTCCGTGACACTTTCCCAGGGGGTCCGCAGGCAACAGTTTTAAAAGCACAGAAAAATTTCTTGTATAGTTAGCAGCTTTCCAGCAGCAATAAAAGTGTCAAGATAAAGCCAGTGATCAATGTACCTGCTGGAGCGTGAGGAGAGTTTTGTTTAGTGGCAGCTTTGACTTAACTAATGTAGCACAGAGGGTTAATGTGCCACTGCAAAGAACGTGTAACATGCATTTTAAAAAGCATCATTTTATGTGCATAGGTCCGTGGTTACTGCTTTTGTCACAGATTCTTTTGTTACTGTGCACTTCATAAGTGACAATCCTAATGTAGCAGAGGAACCTATAAACTGTCATCAGAGAGCTGCTTGCAAACTGCATGGTACAACTTTTGTTTTTTCCCAGTTATTCATTATCCTGATGCTGCTAAAAAGATTTATTTGGGTGGAAATACATTTTTAATGTTAAAGTCAGCGCTAGCCACTGTGTTATGTTCTGAATCCTGAGTTTGTGCTTTTCCAGACCAAGCACTCTTAAAACATTTTATATACACACTGATTTACATGTACGATTCAATGTTTCTATGTGTGTGATGTAAAGTGCTCTGACATCCTACAATGGTATGAGAGATGCTATATAACAAATGAAATACATGTGACAGAGGGGCTATTACTTCAATATAAAATATTAAGGGCCAGATGTACGATCCGTTTTTATATGCGTGAACGGGTTCGTGAACCCCCTTTCACATGCAAAAATGTATTGGGCCATGTACATTGCCTATTTTGCGTGTCGCAATTTGTGTGCGACTCGCTAAATAGGTTTTGCAACTTGCTATTTGGAAGGGGCATTCCCTTCCAAATAGCGAGTCTTAAAACCATGTACAAATGTTTTGCGGTCCCAAAACACTCGCAATTACCACTTACTTCAAGTAGATGGTAATGCATTTGCAAATGGGAAGGGGTCCACAAGGGACCCCTCCCCCTTTGCAAATGCATGCAAATTAATTTTTTAAGGGCAGGCAGTGGTCCCAGGGACCTCTGCCTGCCCTTAGAAAATGAAACGAAAACCTTTCTTTTTTTTTTTTTTTTTTTAAATGCATGGTAAATGGGCTGCATTTTTTTTAAACTGCTTTATTTAAAAGCAGTCCCAGACACGGTGGCCTGCAGAGCCCAGCAGGCACCATACCTAGGAGGGCTGGCATTCCCAATGGGCTCGCAAATTGCGAGAGGCTCATTAATATTAATAAACCTGGCAATTTGCGACCCCATTGGGAATCCGAAACAGTGTTAAACACACTGTTGTACATTTCATTTAGCGACTCGCAACTTGCCACTCGATATGTGTTGCCAATTGCAAAGCGCTAAATTAAATGGTCGTACAGCTGGCCCCAAAATCCTTAGGGGCAGATTTACAAGCCCCTTGCGCCTCTTTTATGCCACCGTTGCATCACTTTCGTGATGCAGTGGCGACGCAAAAGATGCGCCATGCTGCAGGGTGTTTACAACATGACGCATCTGGGAGATGCGCCACATTGTAAAGCCCTGCGCCAGAAGGAGGCGTTCCAGCGCAGGAACGCCTCTTAAAAGTGGCTAAGTGAAATCTACAAGATTTCACTCAGTCACTTTGGGGCCCATGGAGTATTTCTCGTCGTGATTTAATACAATGTCTAGTATAAAAATATTTTAGTTAATATTTCAGTATTAGCCCTTAATTAGTGTTAAAAGCATGCACAGCCTATAATGCATACATGTTAACATTTCAGAAGAGCAAACTAAAAGATTGCAAAAAAGAATAAGGAGAATGGGGCTTTGAATACAGTTACTTTATTGGCTTTGAAAGTGTGTTGCTATAGGATCGGACATTTAAAACGCAAATGCACATATTTCTCTTACCTTTTAAAAGCATTAAGCATAATAGCAGGCAGCAAGGCTAATGCAACTGTTAGGCACTGGCCTAGCAAGTTTGAAGCAATACACATACTCTGTCCCCCTGTATGACAGCCCTTGCTAAAACAGCGTTGCAACTCTCTTACCTTTTAAAACCATGGAGGGTAATAGCAGGCAGAAAAGCTAATGCAACTGTTAGGCACTGGCCTAGCAAGTTTTAAGCAGTGAGCATACCCAGTGCTTAATTTGTTTAAAAAAAAAGGTGCCGGTGCTCAAACCTCAGTTCAGATTCCAGAGGCTGGTGCAATTAAATGTCGGCACGCCAAACTCCAAGGCTGGTGGTCTTTAATACACCTCATGTCTTTTTAATTCACTATCAGCCACTCCCTGCCCCTTTATCTCATTCTTAAAGGCCCCTGCTTTCTCTGTTTGTGAATGTTTTCCCGTCTTTCTCTTCCTCCGTCATCTTTCTCTTCCTTAGTCTTTCAAAGCTGTGTTTTTTCCCCTCTTGTGGTCGGTAAATAACCTGATAGGAAAAAAATAAGAGCAGCTACCCACTAATAAAGGGCTGGTAATCCCCACACGGAGCCACTGGCTCAAATTAAATACTGCCCTTGCACCATCGGCCGTGGTAACGCACATGATTTACAGTTTTTATACCTCAGTGAAGTAAGTGACGATAACTATCGTTGGCTAGTGTTTTATCCCTTAGATTGAGCACAGTAAGGCCACCAGTGGACAGAGTATCTTAAAAGTGTCCAAAAGGTCCCAGTTGCAAGTGACTGCTAAGCGTTGCATCTGCCTTTGTGTACTCTATGCAGTAGCCTAACAAGAACGCTTTCCTGCCCCTGCCACAGCTCCCTGTTAAGTAGTAAAAAGCAGCTATTTAATTGTGATCATAGGTGCCTCATACTCCTGGGTCCTGGTGCCAATACATCTGCTGCATCATTGGAAGTTACCACCCTTACTCTACTCATGTTGAGCTCATTCTTGTTGCCTACCGCTCCAGCTGCACCAGCGCGCAGACCTCAAAACTAATTACTCTTCACTTACTGTGAGGCGCTAGTAAATAGGAATGTGATTGCACTCTCTCGTGGCGGCTGATGAGATGCACTAACCAAGGGTTGCAGATATTACATGTCCAAAACCTGGAAACGCAATTGGGAAACATCTCCATACCAAACTTAACAATGGCAACACGTTTTTTTACACTTTACAGCATTAATGCTGTAAAGTGTTAGCTGCTACCTATTTTCACATACCTAATGCAGATGACCCGTCTCCCATGAGACAGTCAATTCAGTCAATGTCGACGTGCTGTCTGGGGCTGCAGCCTGGCTCCAATCAACAAAGACGCACCTCAGTTCCAAAGGAGTGGGCATTTGGCAGCACTAGCAGTAGTGTAATCTATCCTGTAACTTGAGGCAACAGTATTGATAGAGCAATGCACACCATGCCGATATTCAAACAAAATAATCTGGACTGCCCCTCCTCCAGCCCGTTACTTCTCTCACGTGCAAGGCGTCAACTGCCAGCCTAATACACTGTGGGCCCCTCCTCCAGCCCCTGCTCTTTGAAGCATCCCAGGCCAGCATGGGGTGAGGGAGGGATTAACATGTTTACTGCAAACCAACCCTGCCTCTCGTCTCGTCTCCTCCCGGACTGAGGCCGAGGCTACTAAAGATCGTTTCCCTTCTGTGTTTTTTTTTTACAGAAGGCATACTCTTAAAACAGGAAGGCGAGATGGTGAGAAAAGGAAACCTTACCTATCTGGGCCCACACAACGCCATATTCAGGGTCGGATTGGGATCACAATTCGGCCCGGGCACTGATGAAAACAGTGGCCCACAATCAAGAGGCGTGGCCCATATTTAAGGGGCGTGGCCCACATTCAAGGGGCGTGCCCTTTCATGAAACACCATTTGCACAGACAAGGAATGAAAATGGGAGGATACTGTTCTTGCACAGGACACAGGGCAAAGGTGCCAATGGCCTACCTGCTGAGCAACTAAAAAAAATAGCAAGGCCCCTTTTTGTCACAAAATTATTCCAGCCCTCCAGCACAGGAGCACCTGAAAAGCAGCAAAGCCCCTGCTATTACTAACCTACTTAGCCCTCCCCAGACCTTCAGCTCAGGAGCAGGTGAACCGAGGTAAGGCCCCTGCAATTAGTAAATTAATCAACCCTCCAGGCCTTGGGGAAATGTCCTGGTAGGGGAGCACAAAACACAGCTTTCTGGGTCATCCAGGGTAGCCGGGTAGCCAGGTAGCCAGGGGGGAGGCTGAGGTGAAGCTGGTGCATGGGAAGTGCCTTCCCAGTGTGTTCTGGCAGTTTGAATATTCACCATTTACTGTAGTAGTACCCTTGTACCTGTGTATGGTACCCTTTTGTAACTTGCACACGTCACTTTTCTCTTGTAACACACTGTTTGCTACCTCTCATTTTTGTTTGCTTTAGATACTTGCACAAGTGCCACCATTGCCTACGTAACGTTTGTTCTTGTGCTGGAGTGTCTGCCATTAATTGCAGTATTATACCTCTACTTGTATTTTGTACGCTTTTGTAACCTGAACACATATCACTTTTTCCTCCTGTAATGTATCGTTTGCTCCTCTTGTATTTTGGTTGTTCACTATTGTCACTTTTGATTCATGTAACTTAACGTTTGCTTTTGTAATTTGTCCACTTATAATTTTCTCCTCATGTATTATTGCTGTTCCTAGTGTGAAGCGCTCTGACACCTTCGGGTAAAGTCCGCGCTATATAAAATCGCATAAATAAATAAATAAAACAAAAAAATTCCAAACATCACCAGGCCCCCACAGCAAGACCCATTCTTCCTCGCCCACTATGCCCTGAATGGAAGGGCTGTGGGCGAGGTGTTAAAACTAACACCGTTTCTGGGCTGCATGGGCGCCAGGGGGCAGAGGTGCAAATGGCTCAAAGGCCTGAGAAACACCTGGCCCCCAGGGAGGCCGATTATTGCAAACAATCACCCCTGCCCAGCCTCAGCTTGATTGCTTGGCAGGGCAGGGGTGAAGGAGAGGCCACAGCTGACAATCGCTGTCTGGCCGCACAGCGAGGCTGCTTTCATTTTCTGTGTCTCTGTCTCCGTGCACTCTGTGGGCCGGTTTTTTCTCCCCTTTCCTAGTCCACTCTCTGTGGACTGGGACAGGGGAGAAAAAAAAACGGCCCACAGAGGGCACTGAGGCACCGGCCCATTCCCGAATGCCCGCCTTGCCAATCCGCCCCTGGCCATATTTACAAGGGGGCTGGGGGCAATCCCAGATTTACTGGTAGAATCAGAAAAAATACAATTTATGCCATGCTCCTTTGTCTCGGTTACCAATGTTGAGGCGCACCCTCAGGGCGAGGATGTGGCCTAAGGGCAAGAGTTGCCGACGTTGGAGCTGGGAAAACATGTTCACACCTCGGCGTCGGCTCAGCATCCTGTAACTGGCCAAATCATTCATCTTTATTGGTAGGCAGGGCCGGACTGGGAACCAGAACCGGCCCTGGCAAAGTGCTCGGCCGGCCCCCCGACCCCCCTCCGGGAGGAGAGGGGAGGGGAGAGAGGTGCGACCGCGCTCTGTGACAGGGCCAGTTTTCGGCCGTTTTTGTTACAGGGCCGTTTTTGCAGCATAACGGCCCTGTAACAAAAACGGCCCCAGGGGCCCAAAACCGGCCCCCAACCATGCAGCCCACCGGGGAATTGCCCGGTGCCCTCAACGGCCAGTCCGGGCCTGTTGGTAGGCACGGCCCCGGGGAAAATGAATGTGTCCGTGTGTGTGTACTGTAACTGGTGCTTGTGTAAAGCGCTTCAATACCTTCGGGTCGATTTCGCGCTATATAAATCTGCAACAAAAAAAAGTCGCCTCTCTCTTGCTTCATCAATTATTCAGTGCTTTGTTTCTTTTTTTTTTTCAGTTTTATACAGCGCGATCTCTCCTGCTTAGTTTCAGGTTACATACAGCCTGAGACAGCGCATGGGTTTTTCTTTTGTTTCCTATTCTTTGGTCAGTCTCTCAACAGCAGTCTTCCAGTGTAGACCCGGCCCTGAAAAATAAGTGCCGGTGCTTGGAACCGGAAAGCACCGGCACAAATTAAGCACCCTTTACTCCTCTATGACAGCCCTTGCTAAAACAGCGTTGCAACTCTCTTACCTTTTAAAAGCATGGAGGGTAATAGCAGGCAGAAAGGCTAATGCAACTGTTAGGCACTGGCCTAGCAAGTTTGAAGCAGTGAGCATACCATTTACTCCTCTATGACAGCCCTTGCTAAAACAGCGTTGCAACTCTCTTACCTTTTAAAGGCATGGAGGGTAATGTATCATTTAAATTACACTTACAGCACACTATATACATTGTTCAATTCTGCAAAAGGACAATGTATCTAATGTATTTCACTTAAGACAGTTCTACGTTTACACAGATGTTAATATAATGCAAGTGCTTTTCATGTTGCCAACTGCGTGCACAGAGCTTGTACAGTAAATAGTATTTTTTTATGGATGTTTACAAATAAATGTGTGTGTTTGAAATAATATGCAAATTAAGAAAGCTTTGTTGTCTAAAATAAAATACCTTATTTAGTGTAAATGCAGTTTCTATATTACTTTGAAATTACGTTTGTAGGATATGACATTTAAAATACAAATTTATGCAAGAAATTATTATATACAATGCCAAAAACTCAAACTTTAATGCTGCGAGACCTATTGCATTGTAAATGCTTGTTAAAGTTTGCCAACATAGCAGACAAGAATCATTTGCGTCTTTTAATTGGGAAATGTGGTCTGTTAATACCCTTAATTTTTATGGTAGTTTGCTCTCCAACAGAAGGTTCATTTATTGGGGAAATCAGACTTGTGTATTCCTGATTTGTTGTCAGTGTGTTTGTGGTGGTTTTGCTCAATTTGCACTGTGGTGGTGTGTCTCTATCCCTGCGCCTCGAGCTTATTGTTTGTCCATTTATGGATGTAAACAAGCAGATGCCTCTGGGTGAGGGCTTTGTGGCTTGCATTATATTTTTATATTCTACTACAGCTCTGTTTGGCCAGCAGTGTGATGTTTTTCTGGAAGAGGTTTGCCATAATAGATAGATGGTTTATACTAGATGTTGAACACCCTAATTTTCTGTGTAAGACTTGTGTCTTGCTGTGTAACTTGTGTAAAGAAGCAGGTTGGCATGGTTTAGACTGATTAGACTGATGTGGTATTGCAGTGAGTGGTATGGGGGGGGGTGTGGGGAGTCATGTGCGGTCTTGGCTATTGTACGGCAATGAGTTGTATAGTAATAGATTGCAATTTAGTGTGGTAAGGTGAGGTATGGTGTTATGTGGCATTTGGGGATGTGGTACACATACCTTTAACCCCTTCCATGCTGGTGACGAACCCCAGCCGTCATGCACTACGGTGCTCGTGTGCTGATGACGGCTGGGGTTCGTCATGGCCCGCCCCTGTTCGTTTGTTTACCGCACGGGGGCGGAAACGGGCCAGCAGGGAAGGGGTTAAGGTGATAGGTAATGATATGGCGTGCCAAAGTCTGAGAAAGTGTGGTATTGTGTGGTAGTGTGTGTGTTGAGAGTGGTATGGTACTGAGAGATGTGGTCTTGAAAATTGATGATGTGACATGATGGCATATGTTGGTGTAGGAGCTGTAGTGAGGTAGACTGAAGTGGAGTGGTGCAATATGAGATTGTCTTGTTTGGTATGTTGGTGTGTTCGCTGGTGCGGTGTGGTGATATGTACTAAGTGAACTTTGTTTATGTATGGTTCTGCTGTGTTTTGATGTGTAATGTAATTGCTCTTATATGGATAGTTGTGGTATTGAAGGGCACGTTTACTGCATGGTGTGGTGTAGTCTGATGTGGAACCATAGGGAACTATGGGAGGGGTTGATGGATGGGTGTGGTGCAATATGACAGCATGTGATGTGGCTTAGTATAAAGTGTGGAATGTTGTCATTTAGTATAACTATACTTGTATCTGGTGGTGCAATGTGTAGGATGTTGCGTTTTGGTGTGGTGTAGATTGGTGTGGTGTGCATTAGTGTGGTGTTAGATTTAGTGTTGCTATGTGGCATATGTGGTATGGTGAACAGGGAGGTGTGTTGTGGTACAGTAGGGTGTGTTGTGTTGTACACCATAGACTGTATGGTCCTGTGTGGAGTGTTGTTGTATAGGGTGCTGTGAGGGGCGGCAAAGTGACAGGAAGAGTTTTGCCATAATAGATAGATGGTTTATACTAGATGTTGAACACCCTCCTTTTCTGTGTCAGACTTGTGTCTTGATGTAACTTATGTAAAGAAGCAGGTAGGTATGGTTTAGAATGATGTGGTGTTGCAGTGGGTGGTATAGGGCGGTGTGGGGAGTCAAGTGTGTTATTGGCTATTGTACTACATTGAATTGTATAGTAATTACATGGCATTTTGGTGTGGTAAGGTGAGGTATGGTGTTATGTGGCATTTGGTGATGTGGTACACAGACCTTTAAGGTGGGACTTAATGATATGGTGTGCCAAAGTCTGAGAAAGGGTGGCATGGTATGGTAGTGTGTGTGTTCAGAGTGGTGTGGTACTGCGAGAGGTGGTGCTGAAAATTGATGATGTGACATGATGGAATATGTTGGTACATGATATAATGGGCTGTAGTGAGGTAGACTCAAGTGGAGTGGTGCAATATGAGATTGTCTTGTGTGGTATGTTGGTGTGTTCGGTGGTGCGGTGTGGTGATATGTACTAACTGAACTTTGTTGTTGTATAGTTCTGCTGTGCTGAGCAATGTAATTGCTCTTATATGGATAGTTGTGGTATTGAATGGCATGTATACTGCATGGTGTGTTGTAGTCTGATGTGGAAGCATAGGGAACTGTGAGAAGGGCTGATGGATGGGTGTGGTGCAATATGATAGCATGTGATGTGGCTTAGTATAAAGTGTGGGATGTTGTCATTTGGTATAACTATACTTGTATCTGGTGGTGCAATGTGTAGGATGTTGCGTTTTGGTGTGGTGTAGATTGGTGTGGTGCGCATTAGTGTGGTGTTAGATTTAGTGTTGCTATGTGGCATATGTGGTATGGTGAACAGGGAGGGGTGTTGTGGTAAAGTAGGGTGTGTTGTGTTGTACACCATAGCCTGTATGGTCCTGTGTGGAGTTATGAAGCCAACAAGGGTGCTGTGAGGGGCGGCAAAGTGACAGGAAAAGTTTTGCCATAATAGATAGATGGTTTATACTAGATGTTGAACACCCTCCTTTTCTGTGTCAGACTTGTGTCTTGATGTAACTTATGTAAAGAAGCAGGTAGGTATGGTTTAGAATGATGTGGTGTTGCAGTGGGTGGTATAGGGCGGTGTGGGGAGTCATGTGTGTTCTTGGCTATTGTACTACATTGAATTGTATAGTAATTACATGGCAATTTAGTGTGGTACGGTGAGGTATGGTGTTATGTGGCATTTGGTGATGTGGTACACAGACCTTTAAGGTGAGACGTATTGATATGGTGTGCCAAAGTCCGAGAAAGTGTGGCATGGTGTGGTATTGTGTGTGTGTTGAGAGTGGTGTGGTACTGAGAGAGGCGGTGTTGAAAATTGATGATATGACATGATGGAATATGTTGGTACATGATATAATGGGCTGTAGTGAGGTAGACTCAAGTGGAGTGGTGCAATATGAGATTGTCTTGTGTGGTATGTTGGTGTGTTTGGTGGTGCGGTGTGGTGATATGTACTAAGTGAACTTTGTTGTTGTATAGTCCTGCTGTGCTGTGATGTTGCATGTAATTGCTCCTATATATGGATAGTTGTGGTATTGAATGGCATGTATACTGCATGGTGTGATGTAGTCTTTGGTGGAACCATAGGGAACTAAGGGAGGGGTTGATGGGTGCGTGGGGTACAATATGATGGCATGTGATATGGGTTGGTATAAAGTGTGGGATGTTATAATCTGGTATAAGTATACTTGTATCCGGTGGTGCAATGTGTAGGATGTTGCGATTTGGTGTGGTGTAGATGGGCGTGGTGTACATTAGTGTGGTGTTAGATTTTGTGGTGCTATGTGACATATGGGGTATGGTGAACAAGGAGGTGTGTTGTGGTACAGTAGGGTGTGTTGTACACCATAGAATGTATGGGCCTGTGTGGAGGTATGAAGACAGCAAGGGTGCTGTGAGGGGCGGCAAAGTGACAGGAAGAGTTTTGCCATAATAGATAGATGGTTTATACTAGATGTTCAACACCCTCATTTTCTGTGTCAGCCTTGTGTCTTGATGTAACTTATGTAAAGAAGCAGGTAGGTATGGTTTAGACTGATGTGGTGTTGCAGTGGGTGGTCTAGGGCGGTGTGGGGAGTCAAGTGTGTTCTTGGCTATTGTACTACATTGAATTGTATAGTAATTACATGGCAATTTGGTGTGGTAAGGTGAGGTATGGTGTTATGTGGCATTTGGTGATGTGGTACACAGAGCTTTAAGGTGGGACTTAATGATATGGTGTGCCAAAGTCTGAGAAAGGGTGGCATGGTATGGTAGTGTGTGTGTTGAGAGTGGTGTGGTACTGCGAGAGGTGGTGCTGAAAATTGATGATGCGACATGATGGAATATGTTGGTACATGATATAATGGGCTGTAGTGAGGTAGACTCAAGTGGAGTGGTGCAATATGAGATTGTCTTGTGTGGTATTTTGGTGTGTTAGGTGGTGCGGTGTGGTGATATGTACTAACTGAACTTTGTTGTTGTATAGTTCTGCTGTGCTGAGCAATGTAATTGCTCTTATATGGATAGTTGTGGTATTGAATGGCATGTATATTGCATGGTGTGTTGTAGTCTGATGTGGAAGTATAGGGAACTGTGAGAAGGGTTGATGGATGGGTGTGGTGCAATATGATAGCATGTGATGTGGCTTAGTATAAAGTGTGGGATGTTGTCATTTGGTATAACTATACTTGTATCTGGTGGTGCAATGTGTAGGATGTTGCGTTTTGGTGTGGTGTAGATTGGTGTGGTGTGCATTAGTGTGGTGTTAGATTTAGTGTTGCTATGTGGCATATGTGGTATGGTGAACAGGGAGGGGTGTTGTGGTACAGTATGGTGTGTTGTGCTGTACACCATAGACTGTATGGTCCTGTGTGGAGTTATGAAGTCAACAAGGGTGCTGCGAGGGGCGGCAAAGTGACAGGAAGAGTTTTGCCATAATAGATAGATGGTTTATACTAGATGTTGAACACCCTCCTTTTCTGTGTCAGACTTGTGTCTTGATGTAACTTATGTAAAGAAGCAGGTAGGTATGGTTTAGACTGATGTGGTGTTGCAGTGGGTGGTCTAGGGCGGTGTGGGGAGTCAAGTGTGTTCTTGGCTATTGTACTACCTTGAATTGTATAGTAATTACATGGCAATTTAGTGTGGTACGGTGAGGTATGGTGTTATGTGGCATTTGGTGATGTGGTACACAGACCTTTAAGGTGAGACGTATTGATATGGTGTGCCAAAGTCAGAGAAAGTGTGGCATGGTGTTGTATTGTGTGTGTGTTGAGAGTGGTGTGGTATGTACGGTCCCTCTAAGTGTCTAAAAACTGGTGAGAGATAGTTTACGTATTACCCTTCAATTTTTCTCTACACCCACTCAAATGTAAAAGTAAGAGCTTTTAAAATGTCATGCTTTCACTAGCCGGCCGTCTATGAGGCCCATGTGCATATTTCGCGCCACGCTTTCACTGTCGAGCTGTGCTTATCAGACCATGCCAGCTGCCGCCCAGCGCAGAAGCCTCTTCGTGTCTTTAGGCCCTAACAAAAAATAAAACTTACATTTTCCATCATGTTGAATATCCAGGACGTTTTGCCGCCTTTTTGGGTTGGGGCCAGCCTGTGTTACTGTTATAAAAAATATGCCTAACCATATTGCTGGACAATGTGCATGTTGTACAAGAATACCATATTTATCAGTCCTGCCACACACACACTCATAGGTAGAGCAAAGCCTCAGTTGGATAACACAAGATTTTAGTTTTATTTTTAGTAATTGATGTCCTTTGTTTCAGAGACCTTCAAATAGGCTGTGCATTATGTTGCACCGTGGAACTGACAGTCTAGGTTTGTGATCGCACATTACACTGTTAAAGAAACAGGCATTACCTTTTTCACAGCCCCCAGATGTCCCTACATACTGACCCATATTAATAATCTCCAACACATTACCCTCCCTTAGAAAGAAAACACAATACACAACACATGTCTTTATGTATTTATTTTAGTAATTGTCACTTACATTGTGCATTTCAACTTTGGCTGTGCATTATGTTGCACCATGGAACTGACAGTCTAGGTTTGTGACCGCACATTACCCTGTTAAAGAAACATGCATTACCCTGTTTCACAGCCCCCCAGCTATCCCTGCATACAGGCCCGTGCTTTTTATCCCTCAAACATTAAGTTCCTTTAGAAAAAAAGAAATGACAACTGCACAGAGGATGTTTTTATTTATTTCCCCTATTTTGATCTCCAGAACAGACATCATTTTACATCAGAGACATTTAAAATATGTATTTATTTTTTCCTTTTCACAATAGGAATGATTTTTACACCAGGTCCTTAAAACTTGAGTTGTGCAAGATATTGCACAGGCACCCTAGCAGCCTGGGACTGCTGTAGCACAGTCCAGCATGTTACAGAGCACTGCCTGGACATGTTGCCAAGCCCCTGCTGCTGCTTTACAAGATACCCATGTTTATCATCCCAAATACAGTACCACATATGTAAAAGAAATAACAATTGCATAACCCTTGTTTTTATTTTCATAAATGCTGTCATTTTCGACCAGAGACTTTTTTAAATTAGGCGGCAAAATTACCACCCTCGCAATCCAGTGGCCTACCTCCCCTCCTCTTTTAGGACCCAGGGCTTTCCGGTCCCCTGATGCCTATGGCACGCCACCACGCATCAGCCCACCACTCAGCAACTCCAAAGGCCACAGGCACGCCTCCTGGGGGCTGGCCTGTTGCCCCAAAAACACCCTGCAACACTCTAGGGCTCCCATTCCACAGATGGACCACGACGCCGCTCAAGCAACATCCGCCTGCAGCCGCTACTAGCCAGTGGACATGTCCAGACATGTCCCTGCATGCCCAGACATGTCCCTGATGGCCCAACAAACATGGCGCACACAGGTTAGTCTCTGCTCAGCCACCCCACAGCCCTAAACACCCCTGTAGGCCCTACTGGCTGCCTTGGCGCTAACCCTAGCCACCTCACACCAGCCCTCTACTACAGCCCTTACACACAGCCATTAATTCACGTGTGAAGGGCACTCACTGCCTACACCTGTCCCCGCTTTCACCACAGGCCATCTGTGGGGGCGTCCTCAGGCCCTGGCCTTCCGGCCCTGACCTTCCACCCCAGGAAATCCGGCCGGGGGCTTCCGGCCAGGGATTTCCGGCCCCAGACTTCCTGCCAGGGGCTTCAGGGGAGGGATATCCGGGGGAGGGACATCCGGGGCGGGATATCCGGCTCCTACGTCACTTCCGAGGGGCGTTCCCACCTGTCAAAAAATGAATGGTGATGAATGGTATCATTCCTTTACTACTTGTGTGAACTCGAGTTTCCCTACTTTATTTTTCCTTGCAATATTATATAGCGCGAACTCGACAACATGGCATGAGCACAATTTACATTACAGAAGAACACATTCATTTGTGGTAGGCACGGGGAGACAAAGCGATTTGACTTGAATCATAGGATGTTGAGCTGATGCCGAGATTCGAACGTAGCTCCCCAGCTCTAAAGTTCGCAATTCTAGAACTTGTGGCGGGAGGTGTGTCTAAAAGTGTATGTCGGTGCTTGCCATCAATGAGAGAGACCTGTGCATTTTTCAAATGGGTGGTGAAAAAATATGAGTATGTTGCTGGAGATGTGGGCCGCCGTGCCACCAATGTACTTACCAGGGGAGGGTAAACACCCATTATTCCGCAACTTTCTTTCAGCATACCATCACTCCGCATACTTTCATTATGAAAGTACCATGACTCCGCAATGCCATTATAACGCATGGTATTATATTTTATATGCTTTTACCACGCATACATTTACAACGAAATTCGTTGTAAATGCATGAATGGTAAAAGCATGTTTTTTTAACGTTTGGATAAGGTAAGTATGGGTATAGGGGTATATGTTTTGGGGTACTGAGGTTAATGTTTTGGGGTGTTTGGGTATTTTAAGGGTTCAGATATAGTTTTGGGTTATGGGGTACAGGGGTAGTTTTAGGGTTTAGGGATAGGTATGGGTTTTGGGGTACAGGGGTATTTTTAGGGTTCAGGGCTAGGTTTGGGTTTTGGGGTATAGGGGTATTTTAAGCTTCAGGGGTAGGTTTGGGTTTTGGGGTACAGGGGTATTTTTAGAGTTGAGGGCTAGGTTTGGGTTTTGGGGTACAGGGGTATTTTTAGGGTTTAGGGCTAGGTTTGGGTGGTTTTGGGGTACGGGGTATTTTAGGGTTCAGGGGTAGGTTTGGGTTTTGGGGTACAGGGTTATTTTTAGGGTTCAGGGCTAGGTTTGGGTTTTGGGGTACAGGGGTATTTTTAGGGTTATGGGGTAGGTTTGGGTTTTGGGGTACAGGGGTATTTTAAGGGTTCAGGGCTAGGTTTGGGTTTTGGGGTACAGGGGTATTTTAGGGGTCAGGGGTAGGTTTGGGTTTTGGGGTACAGTGGTATTTTTAGGGTTCAGTGGTAGGTTTGGGTTTTGAGGTACAGGGGTATTTATAGGGTTCAGGGCTAGGTTTGGGTTTTGGGGTACAGGGGTATTTTCAGGGTTTAGGGATAGGTTTGGGTTTTGGGGTGCAGGGTATATTTATAGGGTTAAGATGGGTTAGTGTTTAAGTGTGTTGGGGTATTTTAAGGAGTAAGGGTGGGTTATGATTATGGGGTGCAGGGGTATTTAAAGGGAGCAGGGTGGGATTAGCACACAATATGAGGCATGGCATGAAGGGCGAAACGTACCACACGCCCCCAGCGTTTGTCACGCCCCAGCACACGCCCACAGCACAACGCAGACACGCCCACACGAGACTACTTTGCTGGCACGGTTCTTTTACCTTTTAAATGTATATGGTGGGCGTCTGCATAGCCTCTGTCCTTCTGCTGCAACTGCCCTTTCCAACGCTGTATTGGGTGTTGTGATTGGTGCTGTGGTTCCTGAGATTACCCGTCTCAAAGGTTTGGGCTCTCTCTTTATTATATTAGTATAGATAAGATAGTAAAAATTATTTTAATGACATTTACATTTTGAATTTACATGAAAATATTTAGATTTTTTTAAAGCAATGAAAATATTTGGATTTTTTTAAACCATTAATTAAAATGTATTATTTTTCCCTATAGTTTATGATAAGGAGATACCTATCCCTGTAGTGGACATCTCTACTTATTAGTAACAACTTTACACTTGTAAATTATGCCTTAGATGCCTCCATGTGCAGATTTCAAGGGAGGGGCAGTGAATTAAGCTTGCTGAATAGTAAAAGAGTGCAAGAGTAAATATACACGAGTTATCCATGCATGTATTTACGTTTGTGGATTTACCTTTGTGAAACTCAAAAACTTGCTTCAAAGAATAGTTTACCTTAATCGCTTTAAAAGTAGCACACTGAGTTGTTTCCTCAATGACGATGGCATCAAGGTTTTTAGCTCCATCTTGTCCTAGCCAGGTTGGGACTCCAATAAACTAAGTGCTGAATCCTCTTTAAGTAAGGCATTTGTATTGGGCCCACCTGGAACTGAAAGGCTGAGGTATTTCTCACCACCTGCTGGTTGCTGCTCTGAACCAAATAAAACAAAAAACAGACACTAATCATTGTGTCTCTGTGTTAGGAAATTGCATGGGAGCAAAATCTGACTATTTTACTATGGCTGGGCCAGATCACGGGTCCAGCTAAATTTCAGCTGCTGGATCACGATGGTTCCTCTTCATTTCCAGTCCTGAGTAGGGGATATAGTTGGTTGGACCCCAACCCTGTCAGCTACCTTCTGTGATGGTGCTTGTTATTGGTGAGGGAGTGGTGTGGTATTTTCCACATTAAATTGGACTGGAATACTCCTTCAAATGCCACAAAATTGTAAGTAACACTGAATGATCATTCTACAAAGGGTCTCTCGGCTGCCTCCTGATTGCAGTGTATGTGCCCTGGATCTATTAATGTGTCTTATAGGATATTGAGCTGCCCTAGAGTGCTATGTTTCTCATTCTTCTGATCCTTTGCAGTGCCAACTATGCTTGTCAAGGAGCTGTGGGGGTGTTCCTCAGCACATAATAAGTGGAAAGTGAGCCAGAAGCACAGATGGATTAGTTTAGTAAAGGGCAAAGTCAGGACCTTTCTCTGGTGGGAGAGACTATCCATCTCACATTATTAAAGAGCTTTCATTCCTGTGATGGATGGCACAGTTATGTGCTTACTTCTCCTTAATGCACACTATCAATCTCAAGAAGGAACTGGCAAGTACAAGAGAATCACTGACCTAAGCATTCTACACGCAATCACAGATTCTCAACCTTATGAAATGCATGAGTGTAAACATTTCCTTTTTATCTATAAATATCTTCAGATGCATTCTACCATCATACGAAATGCACATCTTCGATAAATGTGGGGCATGCTTGTTTTTATTTAACACACGCGCATGTGTCGACACACTTCTAGAAGGATGGCACATGCGCAGATCTAGATGGATCAATCTCTTATCTCTATTCACCTCTCAGCTCTGCTATACAGCCCTATGCCTTGCAGCAAGGCAGGTAGCACTACACAGATGTGGAAAATGCCAAGTCCTGCATCTTGCAACTTCGCGATTTAAAAAAAAAACATCTGTCAGGTTCTTAAACCATAAAGCTGGTGAAGGTTCGTATTTTTTAATGGGGTGGCAAAAAGGGTCCATGCACGGTAGCGGGAACAATTGCTTGTATTCTGATAGCCCATCCTTGGGGTCGCCTGTGTCAGCCCAGACTATGAAGGAGCTCCGACCTTTGCCACCCAGAAGCTCCAAGTCACACAAAATAGTGCGGCCCGCCTACTCTATAACCTCCCTCGCTGGCAGTCAGCGAGGAATGCCCTAAGGGAGCTTCACTGGCTCCCTATAGTGGCAAGAGTACAATTTAAGGCTATGTGTATCCTACACAAAGCCTTTCATCGCACAGGTCCCGCCATTCTGCATCCCTTGGCTACTCCCTACGTCCCGTCCCGTTCCCTCCGTTCCTGCACCCTCCGGCTGGCCACTTCTGCCAGGGTCAGGAAAGCTCGATGGGGAGGCCGCTCTTTTTCCCATACTGCGGCCAAACTCTGGAACACCCTCCCTCTATCCCTTCGAGGCAACAGTAACCACCTGTCCTTCAGGAAAGCCTTGAAAACACACTTGTATGTCAAATTCTGCTGACCTGCCCTGAGCCTGCGTTAAGCAAATTCAGTCACAAGCGCTACGAGGCCTCCGGGTAGTTTAGCGCTATAGTGCAATTTTCATTCATTCATTCAATTTGGGGAGCTTAGCGCTTCATTATGTACAGTTCATAGGATTAGGGATTCACTTCGCCTACCAGCTAGTTCGGACAACTTTAGAAATAGCAAATCTGTAGACTTTGAGGCAAACAAAACCTTCGAACGATGCACATCCTCAGCTCTTATAAGTCTATCCACCACACTAAATAAGCTGGTCCCGCTCAAAAACAAAAAAAAACTACAGGCGTGAGGAAAGCACAATAATATTTGTATCTTATCAGGAAGCAAACACATGTAGAGAGCTTCTATTTTGCTTATTTTTCTATAATGGAAAAACAGAAACATGCACATAGAAATGCTTGTTCATTGTAAAATAATAGTGCACATTTTTTTCTGAATTGATGTCAATGCAAGCTGGCTGCAGCATTGTCTTTGCCTGAGACCTAATTATGCTAACTTAAACACATCTGTATTGAGCATTACATTTTTATTATTACAAACACTACCATAGGGCCTTCAAGGGTGCTTCACTTAAGGGAAAATGCACTTACTACTTTTGGTATTCACAGAAGTTAGGAGTTTGTCTTAAGTTTGTCTTAAGACAAACTTAAGACAGACTTAAGACAGACTTAAGACAAACTTAAGACAGACTTAAGACAAAATCCTAACTTCTGTGAATACCAAAAGTAGTAAGTTCATTCTGTGAATGCCAAAAGTAGTAAGTTCATTCTGTGAATGCCAAAATAGTAGTAAATTTAGGATTCCTTGAACTAACCTGACTGTTGCTGTCGCTAGAGTCTTTATCTTCGCCTTCGCTCTCACCCGGCCTCCCTGTGTCCCAGGAGGGATTGACCGCCCTCCCGCAAAACTACAACTTGCAGCACCCGCTTCGCGGGCGCTGCTGCGCGGTGAGTGGCATGGGGTTGAGGCTGGGGGAGTAGTTGCGCTGTTGGGCCTGTCCCAGGAGGAGGGAGCACCGAGATAACATCGAGGGAGCGCGCCGCAGGGACTCGTAAGACCAGGAGTCCCTGCGCTGCACAGGTGTGCACGGGCGCGCCCCCAGGAAGACACGCCCCCTGCTTGCAACACCTCCTTATCTCAAACAGTCTACCGCTCAGTGGGACGCGAGCGGGACGCCGAGCGAAGTCCGAGCAAAGGGCGGGCCCTCTGTGGCCCTCAGAGGCCAGCAGAGGCCGGGCTGGGCCACCCCCCTAAAAAACTGCACTTCGCAACTCATGCACTAGGCTTTCATTTGGTCCCAAGTGCACTAGGCAAATCTACCTCTTGTACTTAGCACTACAGACTATGAGGAACACCACCAAGAAGCCCAAGATGCCCACCTTAAGATCGAGCACAAAAAGCAAAATGGATCCTCCCCCGCCATTACCAACACTGACTGCCATTGATAAAATGCCGAAACAAACCATAGGGGCGGTGTCTAATGCCATCGCAAACACCGAAAGAAGAATGTCACTACCACCCGTGACAATTATCCAGGAAACCCAGGAATCCCTTATTAACCTGACCGAGGCCTCCGGAGAATTGGCAGAGGAACTCGACACCAGCTTGCCCCTCTCCCTCTCTTCTTTTGCTGACCTACCTTGTGCGCAGGCGCCTGCAGAAATTCGCAGCGAGAGACCTGATGCACAAATACACAACCATAACAACATTCCCTGCAGCACAGAGAATAATCTGCACAAGGAAGGCTCTAAACGTGGGGGGAAAAAAGGATCATCAAAAACTAGAAATCACAACCTGGTAACGCCTATAAACCCACCGGCTTCGGGAATACCGTGTTGGATCACCAATATGGTGGCTGACCTTAAAACGGACCTCGAACACTCCATTACTGTGCTGCTAAAACCCCTCATAGCTAAAATAGACAGATTAACATCAATTGTAAACAACAGAGGGAACGGCACAAAAACCCAACCAGGGCAAGAAGGCGGTTTAAGAAAGCAGAACGACGTCACATCCTGTAGCCAAACTAAGGACAAGGCTCCTATGATCCCTGTCGCGACCGTAAAAACCCCAAACAGAGCCAGCCAAAAAAGTACTAAAGATAAGCTAAAGGCTGCCTCCACACCAGACAGAGGGAAAAGCAATAAACAAACAACCACTGAAAACAACAAATCAAACCCAGGACCCCCCCAAACATTGGAAGCAAACAATGTTCAAACTCCCAATGTGAATCCAAAGCCTCCGTCCACTGCAACAACCAAAGAAAATAAAACAGCTACCCGCTTCAGGACAATTAACCTGCCGCCTGAAGCATTGCCCTTCGTAGTGGTTCTAACAGGAGTTCCACCTCTAAGGGAGGGTCAACGGGAATCGCAATAGAACTGAAAAATAAATGCGCACAGTGGTTACAAATACACAGACCCTTGCCCCCTAACATCTATGGGGAAATTCTGTCTGTAAGAAGAGGGGAGTGGATCGGCAAAGGCACTAAGACCATAGCAGGGGACATAATTACGATAAATTTTAGAGATATGGCAGCAGTCAACTTTATCTGCAATGCCCCCCCTAGCTATACCCGATCACAGATTTATCCGGTACATCTGTCCTATTTTTATCCCTTCGCATCCCAAAGACCCAGGCAGAACAATAGATCTTTCCAGAATAATTTACCACATCCTGGCACCCACTATGGACCACCTCAATGGCAAAGACCAAACCTTGCCATGCCAAATTACGACCCCTCCCTAATGCAATACGCACACTGGAACAGGTTCGGTGCGCTTGAAGAGGTCGACTGACAGGGATGGGTCAACCAGTCCCTTAAGATCGAGAGGCGGAAAATGGAAAGCCCACCATTAATAGGAAGGAAAAAGGGGATGGTCAATGGAACAGTTGATGTGTCCAACAGAGGAGGACGTACTAAACCTAACCTTGGAAGAGAAGAGGGGACAAATCCACCAAACATCTCCAGTGGCATCTACTCTAGTAATGCCACTCTAACGGAAACAGGAAAACAGGTAACGCCCCCATCAGGTGAACCAAAAAGAAATCCTAAAGAATGGAACCTAGCAAATCTATTAGTGGTATCCTGGAATATCGCAGGACTAGCGGCCAAATTTGAATCACAGGAATGGCTCAGCTATATAAAAAAATTCCACATTATATGCCTGCAGGAAACTTGGGCTCTCGAATTAAATGTCTACAGCCTGGAAGGATACAAAAGTTTCTGTGTCCCAGCCAAAAAAGTAACCTCTGGGAGAGCAAGTGGGGGTCTCGCTATATATGTCAACTTAGACATTAAGGGCACCTGGAGTAATATCAAATGGGCTTCACATAACCTCCAAGTCTTAAGGTTCACCTCACCAAGAATAACCCTTTTCATAGTCAATTGGTATAATGCTCCTGCACCGATGTAGAAGGGAAAAGCTATCACTGAACTAGAGGAATGTTTAAGAAACCTACATTTTTTACACAAGACACCAAATCATCCAAGCGTAATACTAACGGGAGATTTTAATTGCCACTTGTGCGACAAATTAAAACCTTTTAATAAAGACTGGTCAAGATGCACTTTAATGAAAGGCCCACATTTTGTACATTCAAAAGAGGGATGGGACTTAGAGAGACTAACGAAAAGGCATAACCTAACCCAAACATTAGACCTTGTGGCATTGGGTGAATTAGGAGAATTGACACCAACATATAAAGGAAGAGGGTGCCATTCCTACATTGACTTTATTTTAGTTTCGCCCATCCTAAAAAGAAGCATTAACAACACTAAAATTGAGGCCAGCAGCTTTAGTGACCATAACCCGGTCATCATTGCAATTGAAGGTTTTGATTTTAATACGTGCCCAAAGAAACCTGACACCGTGGAAAAAGCTGTAGATCAGGGAAGAAGAATCAAATGGGCAAAAATCGACGGGGATTGTTTTTATAAAAAATTACTAATTGAGGCCTCAGTTGCAATCGACAAATGTTTAGACCCAAGTGTGTGTGGGGAACGGGTGGTTAAGGCTTTCAAAGAAATCGCGCGACATGTAAAAAATTCATTAACGACCACGGGACCTAACAAAATGGATTCAAATCCCCGTTGGTTTGACGCGAACTGTACCAAGGCGCTCAAAAAACTGAAGGATAGCCTCCACTGTAAACCAAGGGACAAGACCATGGTGACAAAGAACAGAGCCGAGTATAAAAAGGCTTTGAAAAAACGCAAGCAAAGCCTACAAAACCAGGCCTGGGAGGATCTAAGGGACGCTGCCGAAAGAAAAGACTCTGTAAGCTTCTGGAAAGTGATTAACTCCCCATGCTTCCAGGACCAAGGGGCACCAAAAATCACAAACATCATCTTACCGGAACAATGGCAGACTCACTTCCAGAGCCTATACAACCACTCAAGCCACCTATCCCTGGAGGATACACCGAGGAAACATCAGCCGGCAAAGTTAGACTTCTCTCTGAAAGAAGTCGAAATGGGAATAACTGGGCTGAGTAAAAATAAGGCTCCGGGCCCGGACGGAATCCTACCAGACCTGTATCTAAGCCAACCTGACCTGTGGGCACCGTTGCTTACCAGGGTATTAAATGAGGCGGTGGTGGCAGGTCTGCATCAGTCCTGGTCAACGGCGACCATAGTTCCAATTTATAAGAAAGGGAACCGTGATGACCCCCAATGCTACCGACCCATATCGCTTATAGACGTGACTGCAAAAGTACTAGGGCGAGTCATTCTACAGCGATTACAAGACTGGGCCGAGGAACACCAAATCCTTTCGGAAATGCAATATGGCTTCAGGAAAGGTAGATCTACCACCGATCAATGTTTAAATCTATACCTCCTGATAGCCAAATATACCATCGCCGGGAAGGGGTCTATTCACATGGGGTTTATGGACCTTTCAGCGGCTTTCGACCGTGTAAATAGGAGAAAGCTCTGGAGTATGTTACTAGAACTAGGAGTGGACCAACCACTAGTGGACACCTTGCAAAATCTCCACCGGAACACCACTGCAAGTGTGAGGTACAGCCAAGAGGGTAAAAAGACCGACCCCTTCACTTGCACAAGTGGAGTAAGGCAAGGATGTATCCTCGCGCCCTTTCTGTTCTCCATTTACATTAACTCGCTGGAAAAAGACCTGCTTAAACTCAAGGTGGACTCACCCCAAATCGGTCATCGTGCTGTACCTGTACTACTTTACGCCGATGACGCGGTTTTGCTCACTAGAACCCCCCTAGGTCTACAAAAACTGATTGACGGGTTTGTCAGGTTTATGGAAAAACTAGACCTGGCAACCAATCTGGAAAACTCTTACATTATGTCAACTGGAAAACCAACAAATGGATCTTTTCCCTATCATATCGGGTCACACAAGATCGACAAGGTCCAGACTTTCTCATACTTGGGGGTACTATTCGATCATCACCTCACCTTTAAGCCCTTGGTTGAAAAGCATTCCACGAAACTTGCAGCCTCAGTGGGAGCCATCATGGGATACGGGCAAAGACTGGGAAAATGGGCCCCGGAACAAATCTTGAACCTGTATAGGTCAATCTGCTGTGCGAAAGTCTCCTATGGCGCAGAAGTGTGGGGCTTTCTGGATAATAAAGCTCAGCAGATACAGACTGAAGAAAATAAATTCTTGAGGAGAATTCTGAAAGTCCCACAGAGTGTATCGGCCCACATTATCCATGAAGAACTAGGAGAACTCTTCCTAGAAGATAAAATTAAAATCAAACCTCTTCTGGCATGGGTTAAAATATGGACTAATCCAGAGGCCGCCCTCACAAGACAAATCATTGGGGACTGCCTCAAAAAAGATAAAGGTGATACCATCCCTTGGTTGCACTATGTGAAGAAATCCCTAGCCGAAATCGATTGCTCTAACTTTTTCACATCCCCAGACTCCATAACACCTGAGAGCAAGACATTGGTGAAGAATCTCTTCTTGGCACAGCTTAAGCTAACAAGAGTAGAAAAAGAAAATTATAAACCCACAAATTCCACCTATAATGAACTTACAGCAAAGCATGGCATGGAACCTTATTTAAGGGTCATGTTTAATGCCCAGGACCGCTTTGTCATGACACGTTTCAGACTAAACATGCTGCACCATATCCTTGCGGTCCCGGCTGGGTTCACCCACACACTGGCGGAGAAGGGTACCTGCGGCTGCGACCACAGGTCTCCGCAGGATACCCTTCATTTTGTTTTATTGTGCCCATTTTATACCATGCCAAGACGCAAGTTCCTGGTGGGGATCTTGAAAGACTTAAAATTCAAACATGCAAGATTGGCTCTGAGATTCCTACAGGAAGCGGAGGATGCATACACTCTCTTTTGCACCATAAACTTTATCCGTGTAGCAATAAGACTAAGAAATACTAGAGAAAATTGACCCCTAACATCTGTCTGCTCCCATGACGATTTAAATTCAAATTGCATGAATATCTTATTTAACGATTCCCGTATTCTGCTAGAGTGTAAAATAATTTTAACATTTATACCCTTTTTTATGGAAAATGTATTGATGTCTTTCTTTAAAGACATTTTTATGTGTGTATTTTGTATCTGTGCTTTTATGGTGTCTTTTTAAGAACCGAATAAAGATTATAAATTGAAAAAATTGAATTGAATACCAAAATAGTAATAAGTTTAGTATTGAGTCTAAGTTCATTCTGTGAATCGGGCCCACAGTTCCTGCCACAACTCCACCCCTTCAGATTGTGCTGCAGAAAGCTTGTTTGGGGGCTTCCACGGATCAAAGGCCAGTGTGATGAACACATGCATATTCCCCACATTAAGGTCAGCTCTGCAAGGGTTGAAAGATATGAAGCAATATATGCTCCTCTGAAACCCCTGCAGTGCTGACAAAGCACTGTGGCAGTCCTCCACCACCTTCTTTCAGGATAATGCAAGCGGAAATCAATAATCAGCACCGTAGTCAAAGACATTCTCAAGGTGCTGCATAGTTTAATGGGATGTGTGTGAGAAACAACTTCCTATTGTGCATTTTTAAGTCCATCTTACCAGACAGCGCAAGCAAATCACCCGTTGTGCGCTTACGGTCCGCCAATCCCTTCCAAACGGTTGGCTTCATTGTCAGTCTTTTTTGCTTACTTCTTATTCAGTGGCTTGCCTCCTCTTCTTGTGTTTGTCCCTACTCCGGAACTTAGCATTTTTATGATCCTTCTGATTATCTGGCTTGTATCCTGCCACTGCTCACATTCAGGGGTGGCTCCTCCGCTAAGGAGGAGGAGCATCGACCCACTGCTCTCAGAGCAGAAAAAAGGAATATTAAAATGATAACGTTGTTATAATCATTTTGTTTTTTGTTGGTTCTAGGCTGGGTTAGGGCGGGGTGGGGCTGGTGGCAGAGGTAAAGGAGTGGTTCATGCACTTAAGTGTGCATGATGGTTTGGCCGGCCGTCTTGGGCCAGCCAAACAGTCATGCACACTTTGCATGTTTCCCGACATGCTCTAATGCACAGCCTGTTGGGGAACATGCACATGTTCATAGTCCCTGTCTGAGCACCAAACCATGGCGCTCAGACAAATCACAACGTTGAATTGCAGCATTGTGATTGGCTTAGGGGAGCCTGTGTGCTTGCTGATTTCGGGACTCGCATGAGTAGAGGAGAGACGACGGAGGTGAGACATTGGCTGTGAATAGGTAAGTGTTTATTTTTTGTATTTTGTCCCCCCCACCACACCCGTTCCCTGCCAGTCGCTACTGCTCACCTTTAGGCAACTTTCTTTTCTTTTTCATTCATCACTCAATGGGGGTGTATGTGTTTTCTAGCTCTCTCACTCGTGTGCTGCACCACACCTCAAATAATCCCCCCCCTCTGTTGTGTTGCCTCCCACCCCCTCACAGCGTGTCTGTAACAGCACAGCCCAGCAACAGGCAGACTTTAAGAGTTGCTTTGTGTTATCTTCTGCATTTCACATATTTCATAAAAGCATAATGCAAGAAATGGCATTAATATTCACAATTCTTGTTAAGGGAGGGGAATCACTTAAGGCACTAAATGAAATGGACCTCAACCCCCTGGTAGTTATGGCACAGAGTAGAAAGGTTTAACTTAGAGGCAATGTGCAAAGTATTTATGCAGTACCAAAACAGTAATAAAGAAAAAATACAACAAACAAAAAACCCCAAACCAATTTGAAAATATAGAGTGAATGACAAAACCAATAAGGGAAACCAAAGTTATAAATTTTAAAATGTAAATATAAACAGCTCTAAAAAGCAAACTAGTCATCTAATGGCACTTGACGGCTACCTATGCTCAGTTAACGTTTGCCCCGATAGAGTGCAAATCTGATACAGAAACCAGGTTCCACGCAGTTGGAAGTTTTACTTTCGGACTTAGGGCCCGATGTAGGTAAACTCCACTTTACCACTTCTGAAATACCGAATCATACCGATTCGGTATTTCAGAAGTGGTAAATTGGAGGGGGGGAAATGTAGGTAAACCAGATGTTTTGATTACCGAATCGGTAAAAATCGGTATTTACCAATTCGGTAAATACCGAATCGGTAATGCCCATTGCTTCCTATGGGCTTTGAAGCCCATAGGAATCAATGGGCATTACCGATTCGGTATTTACCGAATCGGTAAATACCGAATCCATCAAGTGTGCAGAGGGTGTCACTTTGACACCCTCTGGCACCCCCAATACAGGCGTGGGTGCCATGTGGCAGGCATACATGCCCTAAGGGCAGTATGCCTGTCACATGGCATAGGTGTGCATGCACACATGTGCATGCACACCTGGATTCGGTATTTTAACACCCAATTGGATTGGGTGTTAAAATACCGAATCTGAAGGGCCTGTGGGACTGAAAGTAGTCCCACTTACATCCCGAATTTTAAAACTCGGTAAACTTACCGATTCGGTATTTTTCAAATTCGGAAATTTTACCAAATTGGTAAAATACCGATTCAGACAAAAAAAGGTCCCCTACATCTCAAAAGTCCAAATACCGGTCGGAAACGGCCGAATTTGGCTGTTTTCGACCGGTATTGGTCACCTACATCGGGCCCTTAGTCTCTCAAATGAAAGTCAAATATCCTCAGTGGAGCATGGCAGCAAACTGTGACTGTAGAGGGCTCCACATTATTGGAAAGCTGCTGGATGAGGTCTCGGTGAAGCTGTTGACTTTTGGCAGGGAAGCTCTGGCGGGAGACAGTAGAATTTTGTGCCCACGAAAGATCCCTCGCCAGATGGATACTTCTGCTGCCTTTGCCCAGTGAATAGTTTTAGGGCCTAATTTATATGTTGGCAGTTGGCGGTATGTATACTCCATTACCACAGCGACGGAGTATACTTATCAGCAAGCTAATGGTCCCCCCCCAATGTAAATGCGGGCGGACCTTAGGTTTAATCACAGCTGACGCTACTCTGTCTCTGCCAATATTTAAACTCCTCCTACACCCCTGCGGAGTAAGGGCCGTCTGAGCCAGGCCTGTAATTCCACCCATCTAATTTAAATTGGCAGAATTAGAGGTCAGTTTTAATTGCCTGTCACCTCCAGGAAAAGCCTGGCAGTAAGGGGCAGTGAAAACTACTACATGCTCCTCTCACAATAGGAGAGGACACCCATGGTGAGGGGAGAATTGTCCTTTCTATTTTCAATAAGAAAATCCTGTTTTGAGATTTTATTTTCGATAATAAAAACTGTTTGGTGCAGGGTTCCAGCTTGCTGGCAGAGCCCTACACCAGCAGCGAAATGCATTGACAGAAACCGCCATGATGGCGGGTCCTGGTAATGCTTTATGAATTACAAACAGAAAGCTCTCAGAGGCAACATAAACAAGCAATCAGAGTTTATACAGTCCAAATGCCAAACACAAACACTTTGAACAAGAGGAGGTCTTTGAATTTCTGATCCTTCATTTAAAATCTTTAGACGAAAAGCAAATACAGCCAACGCGTTTCACCCGTGGCGCGCTTCTTCAGTCCATCCAGAAAGGAGAAATACTCCTTTGGAGATACAAGTTCTATTTTCGTGAAAGTTGCAGGGGCAGACGGACAGCTCACTGTGTGCATCAGGAGAAGTCGTTGATGTGAACCAATCCAGATAAAAGCAAACTTTATTGATTGATGTTTCCTCAAATAAAGAACGTCGCGATAATGCTGATTTCAAGCGGAGAGCCTGTTCTGGCTGAAGTACGGCCTAAACAGCATTAGAAATGTGGAACCGTCCTCCACATCTTAGAGCACACAAGTCAAGTTTCCGGGCATTACGATACGGCAGAGTCAATTCGAAAATGTAACATTTTCGAATTGACTCTGCTGTGTCGTGCTGTTTATGCCGTACCTCAGCCAGAACAGGCCTTCATGCAGTTCATTTCAAGCACTGCATTTGGGGAGGAAAGCTACACCCAAACAGCCAATAGCAATAGTTGAGAGATGAAAAATCCACTTTGCTGATCTCAGATTTGAAATACGAAGACCCACTTGAATGTTTGAAAGCCTATGGTTGGTGAAAGCCAGTGGCTAAAAGGGGGCGATTTATTTATTTATTTATTTGTTTGTTTGTTTGTTTAAAGAGTTTTATATAGCGCTGGCTAGACCCGGAGGTATCAGAGCTCATTACATGAGAATCAACAATGTAACAGAAAAAGTTCAACAGTTACACAATAAATCTCCAAAAAATAGGCAATACAATCAGGAGAGGAGAGAAAAGAGAGAGAAAAGTAGTGGAGGGGGCAGGGGAGGTGAGAAAGGGAGGATAAGGGAAGAGACAATACAGAGAGACGAAAAGAAGTTTGTCTAAAGACCGACTGGGTAGGTGATGACCAAGGAGGGAATCCACGGATCTTGGTAGTGAGTTGATTATTCTAAGTTCGCCGAGTGCACTTAGCTGATCCCCATATTTGGTTATGCATTAACACTCTCCTGGTTGCCCACCTGTTTTTTCTCTGCCGGTGTGAAGTAGTTTGACACCCTGGTTACGGCTATTTTAGGTGGCATAGATGCAATCACTGCCCACCGCCTGGGAGTCCCAGGCCGCTCAGATCTCCAGTGTTGTGGGGATGAGTTGCGCTTGTAGAGTGGTGACTCTAGTGTGTGCCTAGGTCCTTCTTGGAGTCTGAAATGGTGGGTCTTCTTGAGGTAGAATTTAGCAGTGGTTCATGGCGGCCATCTTAGGCTCACGCAAGGGCTGTTTGTGTTACCTTGTCTCACTGTATCTGGGCCTTCTTCAAACCCTTCAAAACCTTTCAGGGTGCGTCAGTAGAGCTCTCCCTTACCCCCAGGCACTTCGGGGGTGTCTCCTGTGATATCTCCTGTGTGGGAGGTTCCGACCGCCATTTTGGGGTCAGGCGGGCTGAAAGGAGCACCGTTCCTTCCTGCAGCCGCTTTCTTGGTCCCCTCTCTCTCAGATGGCGAGGGATCAAGGTTGGTGAGACCCAGGGAGCTCCCAGCAGCCTACTCACCCCCTCGGGACTCTATGTAATTCGCCGGTAAGCCCTGGTGCGTCTTGAGCATTCTCGGGAGGAGACGATCTTTCATGTCTCATAACAGCCACCATTGGTAAGTGAGGGAAACCGGCGCCGATACACAAACCCTCACTGAAATCGAGATAAAATGTTCGAAATACCTAGTCTTGTAGGGAACCGCCCGGTCCACTTCAGAGGGGTGATTGTGTTTAAAAGCCCACTCTGTGTATACTGTTAGCTATAGGTGTGTTTGACAGTGAGAAAACCCGGGGCTAAAAAGAAAAGGACACAAATTGCAGGATTAAGTGTTCTGTTGAAATTATGGCAAAAACTGTTGGAAAGACAAAAATAAAACCAAGTATTAAAGCAGGAAAAAAGAAGAGATTGAAGAAAAAAGGTGCAAACATTTCTGATATGCATTCAACCTATCCCTGCCGTGTCAGCAGAACCAAACATCCTCCTGTGTCAGTGCAAGTAAGTGACGTCATCAGTTTCCTATCCTCTTTACAACCAGAAGCACTGAAATGCTTTGATCCTTCAGCTGAGCTGCTCTGAAGACTTCAGGATGTATAGTTCAAGGTGAAGGCTTAACATAATAGTAGGTCAATGCAAGGGCATCAGAACTAGCAAGGAGGACCTCTGCAGCTCTCGATTGGTTGGCACTGTTTGGATGGCCATTGTTTCCATGGCTCCAGGGAGAACCATCCCTCCTGTGACTTACAGTTCCCCCCAGCACGTCTTTCCTCCATTGGCATGATGACGATGTTGGCATTGATGTTCAACATTCCACGCATGAACTTGAGTTGGAAATGTTCATCGTCTTTATCTGGTCTTGCGTTGCACTCGTTACCTTGTAAGGGATCAAAATGCTGATTGCCCCCAACAACCTGAGTAGAACACGTAAAACATTGGTGTCTTAATTGTGCTTTGAACCCCTCAAGTTGTTTTGAGCTCTCCAACTTGACTTGGCTCGAATACCTTCCTCTCTTACTCTCTCCAAAGATGTAGTTGTCAGAATATTAGATGGATGGACCAGAAAATGGTGCACAGGTCGGGATAGAGGGAAACCAGTGACAGTTGGAGTGCTTCAAGAGAATAGGAAATTAATAGCATAGGTGTACTGGTCACAAAAGTAGTGCTGATTTCTAAAGCAGTATGTTTTGTATTTTTTAATTATTGAAGTTTAACAGAAAAAAATGATTTATTTTTACAAACAATGTGAGAGTTGATGGAGGGATGTTGATGGGAAGCATCAGTTGATGTAATACAATAGCAGGTGAAGCCTACAGGGGCTCTGTTATAATCAGAGGCAGGGTGAAACGTTTTTTTTCCCATCAACTTGATGGGAGGGAATTGGTGAGCGGCCAGGTACTGAAGGTGAAGAGAAAATGTTTGAGTACAAGTGGATAGAACCCATAGTTCAATTGGATCACATTCTATTAGGACTACTCTGTGATTGATGGTGCTGCTTTGCAATCATGCAGGTTTAAACTTGTGATTTTGGGCAAGTGATAGTATGAAGGGAACAGGGGCAGTGAACAACAAACTATAGAAGGTTTAGGTCATGCAAAGATGGGCAGTGGATTTATTGTCTTTACATCATTATCTAGAACATGAGATCACAACAGACAAGACTCATGAAGTAAGGAATTGGGGCCACTTGAGTCTATAGTGATAAGAGCTTCGCGCAGAAAAGAAAATAATAGGCAATTTGGCTGTTCTTTTGAAGAAGTTCAAGCACATTGGTCTGGGAAAATGGGATGAGATTTTGCAGATTTGGGCTACTTTAAAATAGTTATGTGTCAAAATGTAAGACTAGCCAATAGAGGGTTCGTAGATTACCCACATATCTACAAGGCAGATATAAAAAAACAAACTAACAATTGCATTTGAAACAAATTTGCCATCTTTCTCACATGTTTTGATATATATTACTTTAAAAGGTTACCAAAGGGCAAATCCATCCCACCTAATCTCATGGACGTTCATTCCCATGTAGTGAAATTTAATGGTGCCACTAGATAATTTCAGCAAAATGAATGCGCTGTTCACCAGTGTTGCACAATTTACTATGACAACTCTACCGACCCCCCCCCAGACCCTCCTCAAAAGTGTACTTCAAGCCACTGCCCAACTTATCACAGGCGTCCACTGGCTGTCTGCATCTAAATCTCGCATGAAATTTAAGGTCTGCTGCAAAGTCTGCTGCATCAATCACTGTCCCATATCTGATTAGAAACTTCAAAATGTAAGTTAGGTTCTGCAGCTACATTAGGCTCCAGACAAAACCTAAAGGAACGAAAACACCAGACGCCAAGGATCTCATTTAGAGCTTGGTGATGAGACATTGGCCAACTTTTCACCCATCAACATCTAAATGATCCCCCAAGCCTTCAGTTGCAACGCTCTATGGATCTTGAACTTTGTTCTCTCCAAGATTGATTGATTTAACTAACTGCATATATTAACTGAACAATACAGGACTTGCCTTGTGGCAGTGTATTGCCTTTTGACTGCATCTAGTCTAGAACATAGACCGTAAGAGAAGAAATATGTCTTAAGTGCCCTTGAATCTATGAGTGGTCCTTTTAGTTCTTTTGTTAGATAGAGCATGCGCTATCTCTTGCGACACCTTTTGTTAACTAACAGCGTGCTTTGTGCCCGTCCTTTGATTACCATTGGTTGGTTTCATTCTCAATGTCATGTGCTTGCTTCTTATTGGTCAGCTGCCACAGGTTTTCTTCGTCATGGGTTTGTCTCTACCCTGAAACGTGGATGCTTTACTTGTCTCCTTCCACTGACCATTTTTTGCCACTACTTTTTTTTGCCACTACTGTCTGTGTTTCTCCACTACCCGTTATCCCTCCGCGTTTCCTCCCTCAAGTGATAACAAAAAAAGTGCTACAAACTACGACACAGCCACCCCTGTCCATGCCATAATGCTTTAGTCCCCACACCCTCAGTTGTCCATGTTATTTACCACCCGCCCTCTGTGTTGCCTTCTGCACCCCTCACTGTGTTAGTGTGTTGCCTCCTGCTATCATTAAAAAAACACGGCCACCTCATAGCTTTTTTTTTACTTTCAGCCATGCTGCACAGCAGCCGCACTAATGAATAGCATAGCAAACACCATTGACGAAGGCGCTGGGTCCTAAAAGGGAGACCTATTTGCTTTGGCCTATTCTATCGTAGTTAGCTGGGAAAGAAAATCAATAGTCTAGGAGTTGCAAGAGAAGTTCCTACTTCCTAATTTCTGAAGTGAACACATCGAAGTGGCGAGACATTTTATATGAGTTAACCTATGGGTTTGATCTGAGGAAAGTGGATGCAGATATATACATCAGATATAGCAGCTTACACAGATCTTTATGTGTAAGGAAGGGCATGTTAAAGAATACCCAGTCTTCCACCTTTGTCCATTGAGATTCTGAAGCAGGATCCCTCTTGTTAATTCTGGCTCTCAGTTTCAGATCAGTGTTTCGAGCTATCTGTAAGTAGGAGATTACACGTTTCAGCATCCCTGTGAATAGGCTCTCTGCTTTGTGCAAAGCTGAGTAAGTCAGGGAGCTTAGGGTAATGCAGGTAGGTGACCAGGAATGAAAACAACAACTTTTCTCAGTAACATTAGCAAAGCTAATAGAAGGACTGACTGAATTTTTTTTAAAAGCCTGCTGTAGTGAAAAGACACAACATGATTGCTTTCTGTGTGCGGCATATCTGTGAGATAGCAAACTCAATATGTATGTGATATTTTGAGATGTAAAATAGTATTTCATGCATTGCTAGCACTTCATTCGAGATTGAATTTTACAGCAAACAGCTAACAGCATTACGTGAGAGAAATGCTCATTTTAAGAATCTCTAACAGTAGGTGATGTAGAAGATTGCACAGTCCAGCCAGACTTAAAAAATACTTTTTAGTAACTGGATTTCTATTTTTCTTTACTTTGGATGTTGGTTGTATGATCTGTCCAAAAACACTAGGCAGTGTCCCAGGCAGTCGCTGACGTTATGGCTGTGATTTCCCCCAGAAACACAAAACTCCCACTCTCCACTTCGGAAAGGAACTGAAGACCGTCCTTTGCAAATTCATCCAGGTGTAACCCTCCTGGACAATGGACCCAACCAGAAAAATCTTTTGTACTTCCTGGATCCCCTCTAAACTCCTCCTTTATACTCCTCCATTCTGCCCCTCCCCTCTGCAGACCTTTGTTGCTACATACCGAGGTTTGGACTAAACTATCACCTTGCATACTTAGGTGCCAGAAACAGAGTGCTCTCTCACAACTAGACTTTGGAGCTAATCCCCAATACCAGATCCTGTGTATAGAGCACCCTGTCATTTTGGAGGAGGGTGTGTTCTTGAGGGGTCTGCGATGGGCATGTTATGAATCACTTTGTATGTGAGGCTTGGCCCACGGTCCAAAGCTCCTTCTGGGCCTGTCCATTCCTTTCCTGTCCAGTGGGTGGTTTGCAGTGCTTTGGATGTGCCCTTCATTTGGGCATCTCCCCTTGCCCTTCCTCTGATGTGGTCTTTCGGGTTTGCTAGTTGTAGTAGCTTGCTGCATTGGTGGTTGGACTGTCTTTTGGGGCTGTGTTTCATGCCATACTGATTTGATTGGTTCTAGGCCATTCTTCCTTCCTTGACAAGGGCTGCCGGCATTGAAGATGCATTTCTCTTCTGGTGGGTGGCCCATTGGGTGGCCATCCCTACCCCTTCCCTTGCTGCCTTGGTGACTCATACATTTACTCACTGCTTAACTTTGGAACAGTCTTCCACCCAACCTGAGTCGTATTGAATCTTTGAAAACCTTTAAAAAAACAACTTAAAACCTGGTTATTTGCTTTTTTTTGCCAGTTGGTCTGTACTGTTTTCGTCAGTGCCAGGACGTTCCTGTTTGAAGCAGCTGTGGGCTTTATCAAGTGTGAATTAATTAATTGATTGATTGAATTCACCCAGTCTGACCCACTCCAATGTACCCCACTCCACTTTACCACACTCCACCATAATCTACCCCACTCCTATCTACTCCATTCTACTCCAATCTACGCCGCTCCACTCAATCTAACCCATTCCAGTCCAATCTACCCCGCTCCAGTCCCATCTACCCCGCTTCACTCCAATCTACCCCACTCCACTGCACTCCAATCTTCTCTATTCTACTCCAATCTACCCCAATATACCCCACTCACCTCTACCCCAATTTACCCCACTCCAATCTACCCCAATCTATCCTACCCCAATCTACTTCACCCCAATTCAATGTACCCGACTCCAATCCACACAAAATTACTCCACTCAAATCCCCTCCTCTCCATCTACCCTACTCTACCCCAGTCTACTCCACACTTCCCCAACCTACCCCAGTCTACCCCACTCCAATCTACCCCATCCCTTCTTAATCTATGTAACAACACTTCAATCTTCCCAACTCATCCAATCTATCCCACTCCCCCAATCTACCCCACTCCACTCCACCCCAATCTAAAGTAACCCAATCTACCCCCACTCCATTCCATTCTACCCTACTATATTCCACCTAATCTACCACACTCCTATCTATTTTACTCCAATGTATCCACTTCAGTCCAATCTACCCTACCATACTCCACCCACTATACCCACCCCACCCTAATCTACCCCAATCCATTCGAACTACGTCACTCCACTCCTATCTACCCCGCTGAACTCCAATCAACCCCACTCCAATCTACCCCACTCCACTCCAATCCACCTCGATTCACCCCAATCTACTCCACTTCATTCCAATCTACCCCAATTCAACCTACCCCACTCCAATCTACCCCAATCTACTCCACTCCACTCAAATCTCCCCACTCTTCCACAATTTACTCCACTTAACACCACTCTACCCCACTCCAATCCACCCCACCCCATCCCAAAGTACCCTACACCACTCCAGTCTTCCCCACACAACTCCAGTCTACCCACACCCACAATCTATCCCACTCCACTCTACTCCAATCTGCCCCATTTAACCACCACTACCACCATTCTACCCTACTTTAATGTACCCAATATACCCAACTCCACTTCAATCTACCCTACTCCACTCCAGTTTACCTCACTTTACTCCAATCTACCCCACTCCACTCCAATCTACCCTAATACATTCCACTCCACTCTAACCCAATCTACCCTCATCTACTCTACTCATCTGGACACCACTCCAATCTATCCTAATCTAATCTACCTCATCTACTCCACCCCAATCTACCCCAATTCAATCTACCACACTAATCTACCCAACTCCCCCCTCCAATTTACCCCAATCTACCTTACTCCACCCCATTTCAATCTACCCCAACCACTCTACCCCACTCCACACCACTAACCTTTAGCTGATCAGCAGCCACACTGGTGTACATAATGGCTAAAACACATTGCCAAACCAATAGTTCTCGCATAGGTAAGACCTATTGGCTTTGGCAATGCTTGTTCACCTGTGTTGGGTTCACCTGAGGATTGCACTGCACTAGACAATGCCTGTGATGCTTACCGCCTCCACTCTCCTTCTTCTTGGCACACATGAACTGAGAAGGTGGCCTGGGCCTGCTTTCATGGTCCAACTCCTCTTGCTGATGGGGCCACCATTCTATCCCCGGACCAGGGCTGAACTTCCTTTCGCCCTGTTGCCTACTTGAGTGTGGCTTGGCTGCTCCGGTTTCCCTGTTAGTTTTCCTTGAGTTGTGAGGGTCTCCATCCCGTGCTGAACTGCCTGTTTTCTTGCATCTTGTTGCATAAGGGCTGGAACTGGTCCCCTTAACAGGGATGGCTTGCCTCCTGTGCATAATATGTAAACCAAACAAGTACCAGTGCCGTAGGTTTTTCTGAGAAGCCTGCCACCGACACTGCCAAATGTCAGGGTTGCTGAACACCAAGGCTATTTAGTCTTGTTTTGACCTCATGCTTCTCATCCCCCTTCATACACGCCCTGGTTCTTTAGCTTATTCCTTCAGGTTCCTTTTTATCCATTTTTTCTCTTTAACATGGTATTCCTACATTTTTCTTCCTCCTTCTACCTTGCTTTTCTGCCTTCTGTCTCTTGCTCTGTGTTATAGTCTGTCAAGAAGGATATGTCCTGGTCCCAAAAATGTGCACTGGTGGACCCAAGAGGGGTTAATATTAGGCCTGTCTCCTCCCCATTTGTGGCTGTGGGTTGCTATTTGCCTTGCATCTGTGCTCAGGTTTACATTGTCTTCTGTTTAAGCCTTTCTTTGCATCACTGCCTTCCTTCTGGGCATCAAAAGCAGGGTGGTGCTTGTTTTGGGGTAGTTTTGGGCCTGTTCTTCCTTGGCTCCCTGTTGGCCTTGGGGCTGTGGTTCGGCTTACCTCTCCATGGTGATTCTTTCCCTCTGATTCTCCCAACTGGGCAGAGCGGAGTGAGACAAAACCCCTGCCCGTTTCCTGGCCTTTCACCCTGGGAGACACTGCTCTGGGTTTCGTTCTGGGTCCCTTCATGCTCTTGTCTGTTGTTGGCCCCTCTTGCTTACCCTTGTTGAAGGCAAAGGGATTCCCTTATCACCCCTTGCTGGGATTGTGGCTTTAAGAAGGGGTCCCCAGCCTCCTTATCTGTTCTTTGTCAGGAATGTCAATCTATGATTTTGGACTGTTTCACTTTGGTCTCTCCTTGCTGTGTTTTTTCACACTTTAACAACTGATCCCCTCCCTTCTTTTGTTGGGTGCGAGCTGTCCTTCGTGCCCCATGTGTGTTTTGTTGGGATCAATCATTAAATCAGGGGGGGAGGGGTGACTCCGTAGTGTGCTGGGGTAATTCGAAGAGCCAGGTCTTTAGGTCCTTCCTGAACTGGGACTAGGGACGATGGCCAGAGAGAGCTGGGCTGATTGCAGGTGTCTTTTGGGTGCATGGAAGGAGAGTCGACTGTTCAGGTATATTGGTCTAGTGTTGTGAAGGGCCATGTATGCATGGGTGAGGAGTTTGAAGGGTATTCTTCTTTCAAATGGAAGCCAGTGGGGATCGCGCAGGTGTTGGGCAATGTGACTGTGCCTGGGATGTCAAGGATCAAAGCAAATGCAAGGAGGTGATGGACGGAGCGCTGACACTTTTCAGACACCCACCCCCAGTCACAGATCTGGGTTGAATCCATCATCATTCTTTAGCTCACTTCGCCATCTCAATTCAGACCCAGCTATATGCAAATCAGTCTTGACCCTGTGCCTCATGGGAACAGTCCAGCCCGACTTAATAGCCATGTCTTCCCTGGACCGGAAACAAGCATTGTGGGACCGGTTTCAGGCAAACAGCCCTCATCAGCCAGACTAGCTTGAATCCTGTGGCAAAGTGAGCAAGGGACCCACGTCTGGGCATACCCTGTTACTTAGGGCGTACAAAGCAAACACAAGGAGATGATGGACAGAGCACTGAAACTTTTCAGACACTCACCCCCAGTCACAGATCTGGGTTGAATCCATCATCATTCTTTAGCTCACTTCGCCACCTAAGTTCAGACCCAGCTATATGCAAATCAGTCTTGACCCTGCGCCTCCTGGGATTAGTCGGGTTGCAGCGTTTTGGACAGTCTGGAGTATTCAAAGGAGTTTCTTATTGAGTCCGGTGTAGAGAACATTGCCGTAGTTGAGTCTGCTGCTGAAGAGTGCATGTGTGACTGTTTTTCTGGATTCAGTTGAGATCTATCTGAAAGTCTTTCGGAGCATGTGGAGGGTGTTGAAGGTTCATTGTGAGTGATGAGTCTAGTATGATACAGAGGTTAATCAGTAAATGCTGTGGGTTTCTTGCCCTGTAAGCAGGAGTCGAGTGTGGCTTCTTAGCCTTGTGCTCCCGATTGGGACTGGAGATGGGGTTTCCTTCATGATGTGCAGCACTGTGGCCCCTTCCTTGGAGGATCAGTGTTCGTCCCCACCTTTTGCCAGTGGTTAAACTGAGCTTGGCTTCCACATTGTACTCATTGCCAGACTTTGGGGGTGTGGGCTTTCTTCCCTGTCACACAGTTGGCCTGCGCATCCTTATCTGGATGCTAGGCTAGCTGGCAACTCTATGGTGTCTTGTTACTTCTCCTGGCCTGTGGTGTGCCCCAGCCTCCAGGCCGGGCTTGTTGAGACTGTGTGCTTCTCTTCTTGCTGTCTGGCTTGCTATTCCCCCTCCCTGCATGCCTAGTGTTGGGTTTGCTCTATTTGTCAGTGCACAGATATTAGGTTTTTGTGCAATGCTCAGGTGCGGACCTCAGTCTATTTCCTCATGTCTGCCTGTGGGCTGTCTTGTGTTAGCCCCTTACTGTGCCCAATTTTGGTTTCAGGCAGGCATTTCTTCTCTGGTGTAGATCCTTGGCCTGGCCTTTGTTTTCTTAGTCCACTGTACTGTATTGTTGAGAATGGGTATGGTGGCCCTCATTGGACTGGGATTGGGGCTTAGCTGAACTATGATCCTGCCCAGGGTTCTAACCTCCTTGGTATGGGTTTTTGGATTGGTGTGTGACCTGCCCCTATTGCCCTGTCATGCTTTTCCTGCTTAGGGTGCTTTCTGGGTTGACTGTGGGCAAGGTTTCCTTTAGCTCCCTTTCGTAACCGGTGGTCTTTCCACCTACTAGGGTTTTCCAGATTTCTGGGTTTTGTGTCATATTGGGCTTCCCCTGTGTGTTCTCTGCTGGTCTTGGGGCATTGCCCTGTGTCGCTGGTACATTAGTATGTCTGACCTTCCTTTTTTCCTTTGCTTGTTGGGTTCAAGGTGGGGCTTGTGGCATTTGTTGGCTACTCTTGCGTTTAGCAGCTCTTTCCACACCATAGTGGTAATTTCAGTTTTGACTTCTCTCCTGTTTATCACTTGATTTAGTCTGGTGAGTAGTGCTCCTTTCTCCCACTGGACTGACACTTTTCGCCTAGTTTCTTGACTTTCCTCTGGCTGCTGTGCTGTTAGAGTCGGCTCAATTGAGGTTGAACAGTTTACACGATTTTAATACCCTTCCATGCCTTTTGGGGTATTCTGTATGTTGCTATGGCATTCTGGTCCAAATTCTTTCCACACTCTGGTAGTGAGTCTGTTTTGATTTTCTCCTTTGCGTACCATTGGAGATGGTCTGCTGGGTGGTAGTCCTGTTCTCTTCTAGGCAGACTATTTTTGCTCTACCCTCTTGCGTTCCGTCTTGCTGGTGTCCTCTTGGGTTCACTCAATTTAGGTTGTACAGTAGTCTTCCTTGTGGATAGCCTGTGTGTTCCTGTGGCAAGTGGTCCGGGTGTGGGTGTGGCCTCTTGTCAGGCGTGTATGTCTTCCACCTTGGAGTGGGCATTCTCCCCGGTTTAGGCTACCTCTTCCTCCTCTGTTTTGGTCAAGGATTTATGGCCTGGGTAGATCAATTGCCTGTGGTACTTCTTCCTGGTTGTGTTCTTCTGGTGCTACTCTGACCCATGATACTCAGGCATGCTGCTTGCTTGGGGTTTTGTATGCCTTGTTAGGACTGGGTCGTGGACTTACTGCTGTGGTGTATCCATATTTAGCAAGGGCTGGAACGCGTAGGGGTCGAGGAAGGAATGTGCTGATTGCTTACCAATAATCTTCATTACGCCAGATACCTTCTTCTCGTCCCAGTACTTGTGTCCTTCCCTCCCAGTGTCTCAACGTCAATCTTTCCTGCTTTGGGAATTAGTAAGAACTGTGGGTCTGTACCCCTTGCAATTACTGATATTGGGAGGGAGCTAAAGGTCTGTAAAGATGCATGTGTGTTATGATTTGTTTTTAGCTGGTTGCATGTTACCTGAGGAGAGGTGAAATCTCTTCATTCGCTAAGTACCGGGACAAGGAAGGGTAATGTGAGTAATTAAGATTACTGATAAGAAATTGGCAGATTCACACTGGCTTAAAAAGCATTTTTGCACCAAACATCACTGGCCTCCATTTCCCGAAGCTCAGGCAACCATTTGCCTTTTGGAGGATGGTTCACTGGTCCAGGGAGCTAGGCACTATGCTCTGAAAGACTATTTTCACAGATTGCTTGTGATTTTAAATTGTGTGGTGTCACGAATTTTTTTTCCTGTGTATTTTAAAAGTAAACAGACTGCTTGTTTATAAGAGAAGTTTACCTTCGTGACCTCTGAGACCCAGTTGGTGCACGCAGCGGAGCCAGCGCTGATGTTGCACACCGGGCTGATACTTCCCCTCGCGCCCTCCCGCCACGAGCGGAGGCCACGCCCCCTTTTAGGCCACGCCCCCTACTCTACGGCTTATAGCAAACGCCACTCTGTACTCTGCAAAACTGAGAGGTAAGCTCCTGAGGCGGAAGCCGGGAGCTAGGCACTATGCTCTGAAAGACTATTTTCACAGATTGCTTGTGATTTTAAATTGTGTGGTGTCAAGAATTTTTTTTCCTGTGTATTTTAAAAGTAAACAGACTGCTTGTTTATAAGAGAAGTTTACCTTCGTGACCTCTGAGACCCAGTTGGTGCACGCAGCGGAGCCAGCGCTGATGTTGCACGCCGGGCTGATACTTCCCCTCTCGCCCTCCTGCCACGAGCGGAGGCCACGCCCCCTTTTAGGCCACGCCCCCTACTCTACGGCTTATAGCAAACGCCACTCTGTACTCTGCAAAACTGAGAGGTAAGCTCCTGAGGCGGAAGCCGGGAGCTAGGCACTATGCTCTGAAAGACTATTTTCACACATTGCTTGTGATTTTAAATTGTGTGGTGTCACAAATTTTTTTTCCTGTGTATTTTAAAAGTAAACAGACTGCTTGTTTATAAGAGAAGTTTACCTTCGTGACCTCCGAGACCCAGTTGGTGCACGCAGCGGAGCCAGCGCTGACTTTGCACGCTGGGCTGATACTTCTCCTCGCGCCCTCCCGCCACGAGCGGAGGCCACGCCCCCTTTTAGGCCACGCCCCCTACTCTACGGCTTATAGCAAACGCCACTCTGTACTCTGCAAAACTGAGAGGTAAGCTCCTGAGGCGGAAGCCGGGAGCTAGGCACTATGCTCTGAAAGACTATTTTCACAGATTACTTGTGATTTTAAATTGTGTGGTGTCACAAATTTTTTTTCCTGTGTATTTTAAAAGTAAACAGACTGCTTGTTTATAAGAGAAGTTTACCTTCGTGACCTCTGAGACCCAGTTGGTGCACGCAGCGGAGCCAGCGCTGACGTTGCACGCCGGGCTGATACTTCCCCTCGCGCCCTCCCGCCACGAGCGGAGGCCACGCCCCCTTTTAGGCCACGCCCCCTACTCTACGGCTTATAGCAAACGCCACTCTGTACTCTGCAAAACTGAGAGGTAAGCTCCTGAGGCGGAAGCCGGGAGCTAGGCACTATGCTCTGAAAGTCTATTTTCACAGATTGCTTGTGATTTTAAATTGTGTGGTGTCACGAATTTTTTTTCCTGTGTATTTTAAAAGTAAACAGACTGCTTGTTTATAAGAGAAGTTTACCTTCGTGACCTCTGAGACCCAGTTGGTGCACGCAGCGGAGCCAGCGCTGACGTTGCACGCCGGGCTGATACTTCCCCTCGCGCCCTCCCGCCACGAGCGGAGGCCACGCTCCCTTTTAGGCCACGCCCCCTCTATCCTCAGCCTTCACACCATAAACTATGTGCATAGCTCGTTCGCGCAGCAGGCGAGCGCAGCGGGCGCGCCGTTTGCGCGCCAAAGGCGCGCCTAAGGCAAGCCCGTCTGCGCCCGTCCGCGGCCGGGCGCGGACCAGGGCCACAACCCCTGTCCGTTCTTCCATTTACCCCATAACCTACAATAAACAAGCTATATGGAACCTATGTCCGACAATAAATGAATGCTGCAGGCACAAAATGGAGGTAATTTCCTCTATTAAATGCCCACACTGTCCATTTCAAACTTGCACACTGATAGGCAACAAAGGACGGACCAAGAGCCTCAGAGGAGGTCTATTAAACTGTCGATCCCTCCCTAAACACGCCGTACAAATTTGGAACATGCTCCTAGAAGAGAGCCTTGACGTACTCTTTCTGACAGAGACATGGCTAGGGGCAGATTCAGATCCTGAGATCATCGAATCCCTTCCACCTGACTTTAGTATAACCAGGGTGGATCGCCCGTCAGGCCGAGGAGGTGGCATTGCTGTGATCAGCAGGGCCCCCCTGCTCTGCTCCCTCGAACCTTTGGGAATAGAAAATTGCGAAGCTGGCATATTTGCTCTGAAACTTGGCCCTCAGGACCACATCTCAGGTGTCCTCCTGTATAGACCTCCTGGGACTATGGGAAATTTTAGACCAAGTTTACTTGAACATCTCGCCCACTTAGCGCTGAGACATAGGAAGGTTCTCCTCATGGGTGATTTAAATATTCACCTTGATGATATCCAGCTAAAAGAGGTCACTGACCTAAAGCAGGAATTACTAAACACAAACCTGGTTTTAAAAAACCTAACACCCACACATATTCATGGCCATTTATTGGATCCGGTGTTCGCCAATTGGGAGGGCATCACCACGAATACTCCCAACCCACTTCCCTGGACAGACCCTTTTCTAGTCCCTTTTGAAATAAACATTGGAAGTAAGCTTGCCCCCCAATTAAGTAACAATAATAGCTTCCCATACCGCAAATGGAAAAAAATTTCCCTACCCGTTTTCAACGAGATGCTAAGCTTAGGTGGGATACCGGGAGGCACTGACAGTGAAAGCGCCAATCAAAACTTAGATACCCGAATCCTTGACGCCTTGAACAAGGTAGCCCCTTTATCCACGGTCAAAAAACGATACAGCGCTAGGAGATCGGCACCATGGTACAACACAGATCTGCAGTCGGTAAGATCAGAGTGCAAAAAGCTAGAAAGACTGTGGCGCAAGGATAAGAATGATCAAACCAAACTACAATACAAAACAGCCCAGAGAAACTATCAAAAACAGGTCAGAGCTGCTAAAGCTACCTTCTACGCAAACAGAATTAGTGAGGCAGACTGCTCATCTAGGGAGCTCTTTAAAATCTATAAAGAAATCTCTGTCGTCTCTCTCTCCAATACTCCGGAAGCTGATTCCATCATGGAATGTAACAAAGTGGCAGCATTTTTTGCAAACAAGGTTAAGATAATATACAGCTCTTTCTCCACATATCCTGCGGCTGGAGAAACCTTCACAGAACTAAAGGAATCGGAGATGGCAACTTCAAAACAGAGGCTGTAATATAGTTGACAGTCTAGTAGCTGGGGTGGGCGGAGCTAGGTGGGCTGAGGGGAAGAGGAGGGGTCAGTACAGGATGAGGACAGTTAGAGTAGGGACAGAAGACAGGCTGGATGCAACACAATAAAACTCCAGTATAATAAGAAATTGTGTCTGTGGTTATTTGTAGCAGGATGCTACAACTGGCGACGAGGGTGGGATAAGCAAAGCCCACAGCACCTCGTGAAAACACCCTGTCCCAAGCAGCAGTCGAGATCGAGCTGGTGAAGACGACTGAGCTGCCACCTAAACCGAAGAGGTCAACAACCAGTGACCCTGCCCCTCTGCAGACCGCGAGGGAACTGAGAAGAGTGGCCGAGAGGAGCGCTGAAACGCTCAGTGCCAAAAAAAAGAGCCCTTCGCGCTTAAAACGCGGATCACGCCGGAAGCGTGCAGAGTGAGTGACCCTCGTGAAGACAGGAGTCGGGAGCCCACTCCGACCCTGCTGTGCCCCCAGAGAACTGAAGAAGTGCCCAGAGGTGGGGGAATCTGTCCCTGAAGGACTGGCTGGGGAGCGCGACCGAGCGCCTGAAAACCGGGGCTCGAATGCCCGTGATCGGAAAAAAACCTCACACCCGATGCGTGTGATTTGGCATGCCCCAACGAAACAGAAGTCGGGAGCCCACTCCGACTCTGCCAAGCCCCAAAGGTCGAAGGAAAGTGCCCTAGGGTGAAGGACATCACCCCACGAAGGTCTTCTGCCCCCAAGAAGGTCTCCTGCCAAGCGCTGCTGAGCGCGGTGAAATTGGAGCCGAGTGAGCACCGACGTCGGAAAACCTCACTCCTAATGCGTGGGTTTTGGCACGCCGCCGCCTAAGGACCCTGCAAAGTAAGGCGGGAGCCCACCCCAACCTCACCTGATTGTAGCAGTAACCAGAGGGACCCCAACCTGGAGTATGCTGACCCTGGAAGCAACTGCCGGTGAGTCCTGTGTGAAGAATCGGGTCGAGTGCAGAGAGAGAAAGTAGTGCCTGCAGACAACTACGGCGGCCATCTTTGAGTCAGGCAGGTTTTAAGGACATACTTTGTGTGGTCCATAGGCGGCCATTTTGAAGTCAGGCAACGTCAAGAAATCAAGCATTGGGAAAAGTGAACAAACAAGCACTGGCAAGAACAAAGAAACAAGCATTGGCAAAAGAAAGTCAACAAGCATTGATAACTGTAAGGAAACAAACAAGCATTGGCGAAGACCAAACAAACATTGGCAAAAACAAGCAAGCATTGGTACATGCAAATAAACAAGCATTGGTGCATGCAAATAGACAAGCATTGGTACATGCAAGTCAACAAGCCTTGGCACGTGCAAATAAACAAGCACTGGTAAATGCAAATAGACAAGCATTGGTACATGCAAGTCAACAAGCCTTGGTATGTGCAAATAAACAAGCACTGGTAAATGCAAAGAAATAGGCATTGGTAAGGCAAATAAATAAGCGTGGATAACGGCGCGTGAACAACAATGAACAAGTCTTGGCAACCAAAACAGAACAAGCGCGAGCAACCACAAGAGTGACTTAACAAACAAGCATTGACAATAACAAATATCAGCACGGGTGGAAACGCGAACACTGAGAAACGCAAGCGAATGCGCAGTGGCGAATGTAATGAAGTAACACGTGTCTGTAAAATAAAAGAAGCACAAGCGAACACAAGGACCAAGCAAAGACAACAGCACAATGGAACAAGCATAAGCAAATTCAAGAGACAGATAAAGACGACGCTGAGCACAAACTGAAGAGCGCCGAAGGGAGGAGTTGCTGGACAGAACCACACGGGGTTCAAAAGAGGGCAAGACTGCGAAAGAGAGTCCCAGGAACAAGCACAACACACACTGAAGTGACTGGAGGACTTGCGCTAGTGCACAGGGAACACCCGAACGAACAAAGATGTCAAACGTGCCCAGCATCACCGCGGAAGAGTTGGTAAACACCTGCCACTAGCATGCAACTCGAAAGAAAAGAAACCTTGTGTCTAGCACAGTGCAGCTGGGTGGTGGACACTTCGGAACGCACGAAATCTAAGTGATTCACTGGCAGATACTGTGATGACTGCAAAGATTATCAACGTCCCAGCACATGACCAGACCACAGGTTTCGACTAAAGAGGATCAGCTAAGAAGACGAGAAGACGAGTGAACAGCCCGTGCCCTGCAAATATAATCCATCAAAATCCTCCTCTCATGGCGGGGGAAGAAGTAGCACAACAGTTCAATCCCTGCATTGAAGTACCACCCCCAGGGGTGCAGACAGATACCTGGAGTCTGTGTCTCAAACGGAACCATTGGCTGGCAACATTGAGTGACTTCCTGGACGCCAATGGTGAACAAAGAGAGAGGAAATGTTTAATGCTGCTCCTCCATTTGGTGGGTCCTGAGGGCCGATGCCCAATCAAAACATCTTCCAAAGAAGACACAGAAATCTATAAAAGACTCCAAGAGAAGCTAGGTGCCCGTCTCTCCGCACAAGCGGAAGTGGATCATGAGCGCATCGCTTTCAACACAGCTCGGCAGGAACCAGGTGAACCATTGCCAAGTTTCATCATTCGGTTGCAAAACCTGGTACAAGGCTGCCACTTTAACACCTTTACGAATGAAGACGCAGTTCGACTCCGGATAATTGAAGGCTGCGCAAACCCCAACACAAAGCTCAAGATCCTGCGAGGAAATTGGTCATTAGAAGAAATCATTAGGAAGGCTGAAATTGGAATACACGTCAAGGCAAAAGACAGATCAAAGAACCTGCCTCTGAAAGCAACATATCAAGATGCCTGGACGGATGAAACTCGGAAAATGCACAAAACAAAAAGGAGAGAGAGGGAAGGCAGACCAGTGAAAAGACAACGAGAGAGACAAAGTGATAAGGAGCACTCCGAGTCAATCAGTCAAAGGACAACCTCAAGGAGTTCTTCACCCTCAAGGTGTCATTCAATGTCTGACGAGGAGGGAGCGTCAAGTGGGACAGACCGCACTCCTGGACAAGAAGGCAACCTGCACAACAAGAGAGTAAGGAAGACAAACCATAGAAGAAGAAATCAAAATGGTCAAAACTGGAAGTTGGCGCAGGAACATTCTTCGCCAAGTTGTGAAGATGAGTCTGAAGGAACATCATCCAGCAGGAGAACACATCACACCCACATCATGGGTATCCGAGCACCAAATAAGTGGGAAGAAGAAATAGGTCGCATAAGACGAACTGACCCTCGCCAACAACGAACAGGAAAAGACCAACGCATCAATGACACCGGGGACAACGAAGAAACTGAGAAGACGTCGTTGACATGTGAGAAAGGCAAAGATGGAAAATCTCAAGAGCAAACACAAAGAACAAGCACGTGGTTGTTGAACAACGTCTCAAATGAAACAACGCCAAAGACAAGTCGACGAAGGCGCCCGGAGAAGCGTTTTAAAGACAACCCTGAGTCAACGAACAACGTGTCACGGCCCACTCATTTCAGACATCCATTACCCGATACACCCTCAAAGGAACGCTTCAAAAGGAGTATGGCCAGGAACTCCTCTGATTCAGAGAGCGCGTCCGTCCGATCCTGGAAGTCGACAAAAGACTTCTCTGACCCAGAAAGCACGTCTATGGCCAGGAACTCCTCTGGTTCAGAGAGCACGTCTGTCCGATCCTGGAAGTCGACAAGAGACTTCTCTGACCCAGAGGGCTCGTCTGTTCAATCCCGTGAGTTGACCGAGTCATGGGCCCGACAACAGCCATGGCGTCAACCACCCGAACGCACCATGGAACCAAAGGACATCCTTCCCGTCAAGAGTAACACGTCACACACTAAGGACTCTGAATACTCAGTCACGCCACAAGACAACCTGTCATGTCAGTCACAAGTATATCTGGACATAGATCAGACACCGTCACCCCTGAAGGGGTCCGCGAGGCTGACTCAAAGGACCTACAAAAGGAAAACAGAGACAGTGGACCTTAATCACCAGAGGGGAAGGGACCAGCCATCCACTCCGCAAGGAAAACCGGACATGTCAGCAGAGAGAGATCATCAGATGAGAGAGAAACATGCCTATGCACAGATAGCCCACGAGCTCGCCAGACAACCCGAGGCCGTGAATGAGTTATCGAACCACACCGTACTGTCTGGTATACCTGACCCTGAATTGGAGGGCAATGTTGCCCTCGACCGGACTAGACAAAAGAAAGTAAAAGTAAATGCGGCAAATGAGTTACCGAACCAAACCAAGACAGTCTCATCAGATAGCACCGTACTGTCTGGTATGCATGACCCTGGATTGGAGAGCAGTGTTGCCCTCGACCGGACAAGACAAAAGGAAGTAAAAGTAGATGCTGGTGCTCAGAAGAGGACCAGAACATTATCCACTCATGAAAGAGATCGAGCATCTGAACCAACAGGTACACCGCAGGAAGGAAACATGATGACTGCGGAGTGTGAGAGTAAACAGTTCAAACGCAACGTGGTCAAGAATGCCCTGATCCAGACAACAGAAAGATTGACCAAAGCCAAGCCCACCACTGATTCGACACTACTGAGGTTTGAAGAACAGACTGTCCGCCGACCCGTGTGGTGGATTGAAGAATTGCGAACACTGAAGACATTAAGCTCATTTTGTTAAGAAAGGGGGAGATGTAATATAGTTGACAGTCTAGTAGCTGGGGTGGGCGGAGCTAGGTGGGCTGAGGGGAAGAGGAGGGGTCAGTACAGGATGAGGACAGTTAAAGTAGGGACAGGAGACAGGTTGGATGCAACACAATAAAACTCCAGTATAATAAGAAATTGTGTCTGTGGTTATTTGTAGCAGGATGCTACAGAGGCTAGAATACTTTACTGTACCGCCAAGTCAAGAACTTATAACCATCTGTAATAGCATAAAATCGGGCTCGCCGCGTGACCCTGCTCCCCGAAGGGTTATGGGCGCAAGTATAGCCACTTTAGAACCATACATCCGCCATGTCCTGACAACATCCTTTGATTCCCAGACCCTGCCAAGTAACTGGAAAAAGGCAATTGTACTACCTATTAGGAAAAAACCTAATGTAAGCCTTGATGTCCTAGAGAACCTACGACCAATCTCTCTGCTACCCTACATCGCTAAAATTGCGGAGAAAATTGCAAATGTGCAACTTATGGCATATGCGGAGCACAATAACCTCCTACACCCCTCCCAATCGGGTTTCCGAAAAGGCTTCTCTACTGAGACGGCCCTACTAAGAGCCACCGAAACTCTATGTCAAGGAGCTGACGCAGGCCTAACCATGGCACTGGTCATGCTTGACCTTAGCGCAGCGTTCGACACTGTAGCACATATCACCTTGCTACAGTGTCTGAACAGAGGAGGTGTGACTGATAGAGCACTCGGTTGGCTTAAATCGTTTCTGACAGGTAGAAGCTTTCAGGTTCAACGGGGCTCTTTTCAGTCTGAAGAGTGGGTACTGGAACAGGGAGTGCCACAGGGCTCTGCTCTAAGTCCTACCCTTTTTAATTTATATATGTCACCCCTGGCTGAGCTAGTTCAATCGTACGGCGTAGAGATTGTATCCTACGCCGACGATACACAGCTCTTACTCACCCTCACCCAAACACCGGCTGCTGAAGCCAATAACTTCAGAACCTGCATGCAAGCACTGGCCACTTGGATGGATACGCACTGCCTCAAATTGAACGGATCCAAGACGGAGGTCTTGGTGGTTGGTGGTGATCAACGACTTTGGACTTGTGACTGGTGGCCTATCTGTTTAGGCGATATGCCTACACCATGTACTGAAGCCAAAAACTTAGGGATATGGATGGATCCCACACTCTCCTATGAAACACACATCAACCGTTTAGTAGGCAAGTGCTTTGGAGTCCTCAAGACTCTTAACAAAACCCTGGATCTCCTTCCCTTGGAGGCCAGACGCACCATGACCCAGGCACTGATTATGTCACGCCTCGATTATGGCAATGTCCTTTTCCTGGGAGCCTCTAGCAAAAGCATTGGACGACTCCAGATATTGCAAAATGCTGCAGCCCGCCTAGTGCTTAGACTCCCACGAAGAGCAAACTCCAAAGCCTCCCTGGATGCCCTCCACTGGCTTCCAGTGAACAAAAGAATAAAATACAAAGCACTCCTAATATGTCATCAGATCATATGGCATAAAGCCCCCGGCTATCTGACAGGGCTGGTTACCAGGTACGAGCCACGCAGATCACTGAGATCCAGTGGTATGGGCACGCTTGTGACCCACCGCTACAGGAGAGAAAAAATGGGAGGTCGGTCATTCAGAGTGGCGGCTGCCACAGCATGGAATAAACTTCCCATCGATCTCCGCCTGGAGCCTTCGGAGACTATTTTCCGACGGAAACTTAAAACCCATTTGTTCTCCTTATAGTCTCTTACTGCCCTGTGCTTTTTCGCACTGTTTTTCACCCCCCCTTATGAGTCTTTTTCCTGCCTCTTAGCGCGGGGACAGGCCGAGATGGCGTACTCTATCCATGCGCTCTATAAATGTCTTTATTTTTTTTTTTAAGTCCCTCTTCATGCAAAAATTTCTTCCCACTGCCTTGCCATATAAGTACGGTAAAACAAACTTTCATTTGCATTTAGTACAATATTTACCTGTAAGGCAATAAGCCGTCACTATACTCATGCCAGTTATGCAATAATGGGTGAACGATAAAACGAACACATAAACATGTTATGTAACATTAATAAATAAGCAGCCCTGCTTCACTGGAAATCATTTAGGGGTAGCTGCAGCTCCTGACTTACTCTTTAGTAGGCTTGACAATGGTCCTATTAGCCTTAGTCCCATGTCATCATGAAGACAGTGGCAGGCAGGGGCGGCTCATCCGCTATGGCAAAGGTGCGTCACCCCACTGAAAAACAAAATGATATTAAAACTATTTAAATATTTTTTCCAGATGAGGTTAGGGGGAGGGGTCATGCTGATGAGCGTCACATCAGCAGTAGGGCAGAATGGTAGGCACTTATAAGTGTGCATATTAGTTTGGCCAGCCATCTTAGGTCGGCCAAACAGACATGCGCACTTCTGTTTCTCCAGTCCAGCTGTGTTGTACAGCCAGATTGGACAAAAGCTGCAGGCTCCCTGTGCCTGAGCGAGCATTAAACCAGCCCGCTCAGGCCAACCTAGGCTCTGCTCTCATGCTAGCAGCATCTGAATCAGGTAGGGAGCCTGTGCCGTGAAGCCCATCCCCTTCTGGAACGGGAGGAGCAACAAGGCGGAGAGCAGCGGGAGTAGGGCAGCAGGTAAGTCTTGTTATTTTATTTCTAATACCCAACCCCAAACCTCGCCCCACCCTACCACTTTACTATAGCAGCAGCCGCTACTGGTGGCATTAACTGAATGTAAAGGGCTGTTGCCTTTCAGTCTTGGTCACTTCTTGAACTTCCCCTAGAGACCCTCCGCATGAAACAAAAGGTGTATGAGAGGCTGAGGCTGGGGCAAGGGGTCAACCATATGATGTCATCAGACACTAAAGGGCACGTGATGTAATGTTCATTTCTGCTGGCATTTAGGTTCATTACGTCCATGCCATGCTTGTGCTGTAAACTTGCAAAGTGATCTGACGTCTACATTTAAAGTGGGTAATTGTATCTCTTTGACCAGGTGTTTGTCCATGAAAACCAGTGTTTTCTGCAGGAGAGTCCAGCCTGGCACCGCCCCTGCGGTGAATACCAGCTCTCACCGCCATATGCTGCTAGTGCGCTCCTGAGTCACATGTCTGCATCGACGAACAGGAGCTGGGTTAATGCGTTTGCCTGAGGATATTGGCTCACCAGCCAGGCAAACAATTCCTCCAGCACCTGGTCTCCTTGGGGGAGAGAGCGCCGGTCGATATCTTCCTTCCCCACCAGCGTTGGGGTAATTGCAGGAAGCGTAGGAAATGCTTTTGACCGACTGGCATTCATTAGGGCCCCAGCTGGCGACGAGGGTCTTGTAAGCACAGTTCCCGTGGGTAATGAGTCTTTCTTCCAGCTTGGCATGGCCTCACTAACGTCAGCGGAAGAAGGGGAAGTGACGCCATTGTGGCAGGACATACTTGCCTACTTCTACCTTACCGCTTCCCCCCACATACTTACGGCTTTCAATGTCATTCCCGTGTTTAGTAATCCCATTCACAATCATAATTTATGAAACACGGAAGTTTACGTCGTCATAAAAGAAAGTTGTGTTGTATATTTCATGTAAACAAAATTAATGGCCTCAAAGAGAGTTAAAATGAAGAAATATTTCCCAGGAGCATGAACTCTGAAAAGCACTGGTTTGCTTGCCTTTTGGCACCTGTCAGAGGGACTGAATTTTGTTTAACCCCTTGGGCGTGGGCGCGATTCTGCACCTGTGCGGTAGGGTGACCAACTGGCATTGGTGCAAATTCAGGACAGTGAGTGTAAAAATTCAGGACAAAGGGTCAAAATTCAGGACACAAATTCAGGATAGGAGGTCAAAATTCAGGACAAAACTTCAGGACAATTGGATGAGTTTTACAGACACATCAGAGGTCGCGCAATGGTATATAAGTAAGCCCAGCCATATCCAAACATATTCAACCATTTGCAAACCTATCCATCATGTATCCTTCTTTCTATCCTTTCACTCATCCATCCCTTCATCCATCCTTTATCCATCCATCCATCCACCCTTTCACCCTAGCCAACTGTACACTCATCCATCCACTCTTCTACCCATCCATCCATTCACTCATCCATCCAGCCATTTACCCTTTCACCCATCCAGCCATCCTTTCTCTTACTCATCCATCCACCCAGTCACTCATCCTTCCACCCATCCACCCTTTTAGTCATCCACCATCCTCCCTTTCTCTCTCCATCGTCCCTTTCACTTAGCAATCCTTCCATCCATCCACTCATCCACTCATGAATCCATCCATTGACCCTATCATTCATCCATCCTTTCTCTCATCCATTTATCCTTTTACTCCTTCACTCATCTATTCATCCTTTAGTCCATCTACCCTCCCTTTCACTCACTCACTCATCCATCCTTACATCCACCCTTTCACTCATCTGTCCATCCATTCACCCTTGCACTTATCAATTCATCAATCCATCCATCATTTCACTCATCCAACCATCCACCCACTCACTCATCCACCTTTTCACTCATCCACCTTTTCACTCATCCATCCTTTCACTCATCCATCCACCCTTTTACCCATCCAGCTACCCTTCCACCCATACATCCAGCTATTTACCCTTTCTCCCTTCCATCCTTCCACCACTCACTCATCAATCCATCCATCCTCTTTTATTATCCATCTATTCAATCTTTCATTCATCCATGCACCCTTTCACTAATTCATCCAGCCATCCATCCAGTCCACCCATCCCTTCACTTACTCACTCGCCCACCTTTTCATATTCATTTTGAACTGAGCCTTTTTGAGCTGAAGAAGCCATTCCTGGACTGGGACAGAAGCCACCCAGGGCAGAGACAGGATCCACCACAGGGGGGGGGGGGAGGTGGAGGGACAGGAGCCATCACTGGGGGGAGGGGGATGGGAAGGAGCGGGACCAGGATCCACCAGGGTGGGCATGCAGTATCCTAGTATCATCTTGGTCTCTTCCAGGGTGGGGTAGGGCTCCTCACCCCCTCCTGGACAAGACAATGAGAAGTCAGTCTCTCTTCCAAAATGTTACTTTTACCAGCCCCCACTGTGATGTACAGTACTTAAAGGAGATACTCCGAGAGAACTGATTTAACTGATTGTCCTCCTTACTTTGTTAATCAGTGTGGGTGCGATTGAGCCATTTCTTTATTTTATTACATTAAAGACTGCATGTTTGAAGAATCGAGGGTTGTTTACAATTTAGTGACAGTTATTAAGCTCTGTGCTGTGATGAGAACCACGTGCTGCCTCGGTGTAATCGGTTGTAGGATGTTTGGGGCCCTGGGCAGAAAAGGAATGTCTCACACAAATTGCAGATACAAGACGCATTCAGGGCTGTTTGCATCTCAATAGATGCCCCTGCTCCTGAAGCTGCAGCCCCTCCCTCTCAGCCACCTTCAAGCACCTCTTAACAGCTCATCAAGGGTTGGAGGTGTGAGGGGTGGGGGCTGCAGCTTCAAGAGCAGGGACATCTATTCAGATGCAAACAGCCCTGAATGCGTCATGTCAAGTCAAGAAGGGAGGTGAGTGGAAGCTGTGCCTGCTTTAGGGATGTGCGACCGTGCCTGGTTAAAATTACGGACAAATGGCGTCCGTTAAAGAATTCTTCACGGACAACGGACAGACGGCCGAAATTACGGACTGTCCATGAAATTTACGGACGGTTGGTCACCCTACTGTGCGGGGTTTTACGTAGTGGGCGGGTTCAAGACGGCCCCCAGCCGTCATCAGCACACGCCCACCGTGATGCATGACGGCTGGGGGCCGTCTCCAGCATCGAAGGGGTTAAAAATATTTAAAAAACACTCTTTTCCTATATCTGCACTCCTTGATTCAATGGTAATCTCTAACGTCCTGTTTTAGGTCTGTAGTTTTGTGCCCACTTTAGTCTGAAATGCTGTAATTCTCATCTGGACTACTTCTACCACCACATAACTGTTTCAAAAACTCAGACTGTGTTGTTTCACCTAAAAGGCCCTGCGATTCCTGCAAACAATAATTTACATTGACATGGGCTTATTAGAGCGTTGTCCAGAATGCTTGAGGTCTCTACGACTTGTTAATTAGCCCTTTGGGCTGGACTATGATGTGCTATTAATTAGTACGTGAAAGTTGATGTGATAATAACGTCATCATGGAAATAGACTTGGTTGATGGCTGTGTTGTTCATCTACATGTGGAAGGGGGGAGTTGGGATAGAAAGGGGAGTATGAAGCTCTATACTGTTGTGTTAAGGTGTGTGTTATGCTCTCTCCAGTGTTTCTTGTGTGATTCTCTGTACTTCCAAAATCAATAACATTTCGTTGGAGTAAAATACCCAATAATTTATAATAATAAAATATTTTTACATTTGCACTCAAGGTTAAAAAAGACATTTAAACCCTCCCTTAATCCTTAAAATATTATCCACACAAGACCTCAGTGTTCCTGACTCCATGTATTCCCACCAACCCAGCACAACTAGTACAAGGGGAAAATGTTGGGTGATCTCCATTAATCTAAGCCAGTGGCTCTTAACTTGAGGTCCGGGGACCGCTGTGGGTCCGCTCAACCTAGTCAGGGGGTTCCACTACAGCTTAGAAAATTTATTAATATTAATAGATTAGTAAAGGGTATATAAATATAGATGCAAAATATAAGTTAACATCTTTTAAAACCTTCTGTAAATGTGAATGAATTTGAAGGGAGAGGCTAAAATTGAGTTTGTATCCTCAGATTGATTGTAGAGGCAGTGTAAATGCAGCAAACACAATATAATATGGCCAATGAGGGGCCTCAATTGAATTTAGAAAAACTCCAACCTTATCATTAAATAATTTATTTTTGTACATACGTTTGTGAATTCAATTCATTTATTTGATGCCTTCTTGTTTCTGTGGGCCCGATTCACAGAACTAACTTAAGACAAAATCCTAAATGTACTACTTTTGGTATTCACAGAAGGCATTTAGTAGTTGTAGTAAAGTTGGGATTTTGTCTTAAGTCTGTCTTAAGTCTGTCCTAAGTTTGTCTTAAGTTTATCTTAAGTCTGTCTTAAGTTTGTCTGAAGTGTATCTTAAGTCTGTCTTAAGTCTGTCCTAAGTTTGTCTTAAGTCTGTCTTAAGTCTGTCTTAAGTCTGTCTTAACTCTGTCTTAAGTCTGTCCTACTATTTTTGGTATTCACAGAAGGCATTTAGTAGTAGTAAAGTTAGGATGTTGTCTTAAGTTTGACTTAAAACAGACTTAAGACAGTCTTAAGACAGTCTTAAGACAAACTTAAGACAACCTTAAGACAAACTTAGGACAGACTTAAGACAGACTTAAGACAGACTTAAGACAAACTTAGGACAGGCTTAAGACAGACGTAAGACAGGCTTAAGACAGACTTAAGACAAACTTAGGACAGACTTAAGACAGACTTAAGACAAAATTCTAACTTTACTACTACTAAATGCCTTCTGTGAATACCAAAAGTAGTAAGTTTAGGATTTTGTCTTAAGTTAGTTCTGTGAATCGGGCCCTGTATATTTTGTGTATTGTTTTGTGGTTTAGACCATCAAAAATCCTTAGCTTTAGTAGTGACTCAGTGGCGGTCCCCGGATTCAAATATTGGGCCCAATTCACAGAACTAACTTAAGACAAAATCCTAAACTTACTACTTTTGGTATTCATAGAAGTTAGGATTTTGTCTTAAGTTTGTCTTAAGACAGACTTAAGACAGATTTAAGACAGACTTAAGTTAGGATTTTGTCTTAAGTCTGTCTTAAGTCTGTCTTAAGATAAACTTAAGACAAAATCCTAACTTCTGTGAATGCCAAAAGTAGTAAGTTTAGGATTTTATCTTAAGTTAGTTCTGTGAATCAGGCCCAATGATTTTGTGGAGGTCCCCTGGTTGCAGCAATGATTAAGTGGGGTCCACAGAGGTCAAAAGAACCACTGATCTAAAGGATAATTCCATGACTCACAGTCAATGTGACATACAATGACCTCAGCCTGATTCCCTATTGCATCCAGCAAAAAGCCCCAAAAAGCTGGCGCCTCCAAATATACCAGGGCCAAATTCGCAAACTGCTCTCTGTAGTATGTTTCGTAGTGGTACAAAGCATACTCCAAAATGCAATTCACAAACTACATGCAGAATTTTATCACTACTCATTCCATATACTTCCTGTGTGTGGAGTTCCCCATCCCGACTGCCGACTCTTTGCACACATAAGAATAGGGAATGCAGAGTCGAAAAACTCTGCAAATAGTTTGTGAATTCTTAGAAAGTGATAAACGTACTACCAAATGTAAGTTTACCTTTGTGCATCAGGCTCTCAACTACCATCTCTTCTGTACAAACAAGATTTATACCACATGCCTAGAAACATGGTACACGTAGTTCCTCTGCTATGGACGACGCTTCCTGATCCAACCTACCTTTTGACAAAATGGTTACTGTTAAAAAAAAGTTATCATGACTTTTAGTGTTCTTACTGCATCAACAAAGCTTTTTGTTTGCGGGGAGAGGCCACTAAATTCCTTGGGTGGGAGAATAGGCAAATAGAATGGACCCCGTTGGGGGATAGTGATTTGTTACATGAAATGAGGAGCCTGCAGGGGTTTGGCAAGTGGGGGCTATTGGGCATAGACCTTCTTGGGGATGTATGGAGAGGACTGACCATAATTTCATTTAAAGACCAACAGGATGAGTACCAGATATCCGACTCAGAACATTACCGATACATACAGCTGGGCCATGCGCTGTACAGGCATATCCGTGAAGGGGAGCAGCTGCCGGAATATGCCCCCTTAGAGGACAGACTATTATTGAACCCAATGATAGATAATGCCACATCCCTTATACAAAAGTAAATTATGAATAATGTACCCGACCCCCTCGGGGCCCTGTGGGAGGCGTGGGAAGCAGATATTGGGCTGCTGGAGTACGATGACTGGGCGGGAGCGATTCAAAGTCCAGGAGAGGTGGCGATCCGGGCTCAAATCTGTCTGGTGCAAATTCATATCCTCCATAGGTGCTGCTCCTCCAGAGCACTCATTCCCCGGCTGCGATGCTGTCCTTCGTGTCATTGCCGCAGGGGCTGTCAGGAAATGGGTTTTTTCTTCCACATCCTCTGGGGATGTCCTGGCATTCAGAAATATTGGAAGAGGGTGACATGAATTATGTTTGAAGTGATGTGCTAGGCAATACGACTGGAGGCTAGGTGGCATATACTATGTGTAACGGGTGAGGAGACATGGCCAAGATACCAAAAGTTGCTGCTGATGGTTTTGGCTATGGTAGCTAAGAGGAATATCCCCAAGTCTTGGGGAGCGAGCCTCCCTCCAAGGGTGGGGCCATGAAAATCCGACTTGGATTGGTGTTGCACTTCAGAAAGAGTGATCTATAAGAGTGGAGGCTGCCCTCGGAAATGGGGAAAAGTTTGGGGTCCCTGAGTTGAGTATCGGGTTCTCTTAAGTTTCAAGGAGCCAGGTTAGGGATGGGAGGGAGCTAAGGGAAGCCCCCGTTTTTTCTCTCCTGTGATGCTATGGAAATATATGAAAGTCACCATCAACGTGTACAATATTTCTTGTGAATGATGCTGTTTTTTTTTTTTAAATCTTTTTTTATTAACTTACAAATCAACACATGGCCATCTTACATCAATGATCAATGTCCACCGCTTGCATCGTTAGAGTTATCCCTTCATCCCCATGGTCTTCCACAAGTAGCTGTTATAGGTGCACAATTTTAACATAGTATTCTCCCCTCCGCAGTAACCTGCTCATTGGGCTCATGCGTGTACTAGCAAAAACATACTGTTGGGTTCTTCAATGCCCACAGTTGCCAATGCAAATCGTATAATGTACAATAAGCCATTACAATCAAACACCCTCCCCCCTCCCTCCGCTGCCAGTGTGTCCAGGTCCCTTATCACCTATTACAGTAGCAGTATCGGTTCCCCCGTGTCTTGGTTCAGGATAGTTGGGGGGCAATATCTTCTGTGCCTGCTGCACCTCTTACCCAGGGTACAAGTACTAAAAAAAGAAGTGGGGGGACGCTCCAAGTTAGGTGGTGTCACCAGAAGTGACATCACAACAGGAAGTGACGTCACGAAAGATAGTCGCCCCTCTGCACTCAGGCCCTGGCTGGCTGACTTAGTGTATCATATTTTTTCAGATTTATGGCTGAGTTTAAGGTTGCTGCCAAATGTTGCTATTTTTAGCTTTGAGAGGTTGTTGGCCAGCACTCGGCTTATTGGCAGAGAGGGGGGCACAAGGGGTTGGTTTGAAAGCTCTTATCCCTCGGAAGATGTTCAAAGTCTTTATTTCCCGCCCATTCTTTGGCGTAATAAACAGAAATCTGGATATTTAAAGTGCCTAGAAACGACTGGTGTGTGCTTTACACATGGTTTTGTTATAGAGCCCTGCGATCTCACCAACTGTGGCATGGTCGCATTTGTTGGTGTCTCTCCATCTCACGAGTTGTCCCGGAAGAGCTCCGAAGCCTCAGGCATCCAGCTTTTCTTCCAGGAAACAACAGTGAGGCAGGGGGGACGGAGTCCACCAGGTAAAATAAGTGGGAGGACGCTGTCCACCCGAGTGGTACCCCCACTCGAGCCCTGCTCTTACCTCCCCATTCCTTCGTCACAGGGCTGAATAATACTGTTTAAGTTGAATGTAAGCGTTGAAATGCAATGTACTGTGTTTGCTACCACGTTGACCTGGTAATGTATGACTTTGCTTCCTCTCCATCTTAAGGCGCCTTGATGCCCTTAATTAGGTTAAGTTCCATATAGCGCGGTACAAATAACAAATTCATTCATTCATTCAAAGCTTGCTGTTGTGATACTACACTCTGCAACTAAGGAATGTTTAACCCCTTGCATGCGTCGGATGGCCCCGGCCTTCCGATGTCACAGTGGGCATGTGCGGAGGACGGCCCGGACCGTCCCAACCCCGCCCACTCAATAATTCACCTGCAGCGCGGGGAAATGTGTGCAGCGCACAAAGGGTTAATAAAAAGAATTCTTTAAAAAACCAAAGCTTTTTTTGCCAAAGTTGTGTTAAGGTACCAGTTTTCGTCCCTCGTGTAGGTGTGATGTGTTCACGTTCATTTTTCCTTGCCTTCACCCGGGCAAATTTTTTCTGCACATAGCAAAATTGTTTTCACTGTGATAGAAGCCAGACACGCCAAACACAAACTCATGGGGTGTGATTCACACTACTTGTATGGATGTGACATGACTCATGGGGCAAAAATGTGGTGCAGATATACGTTTTCTCCCTTGTTCCCAAAAAACAGCATACTATGTTTGAAAAATTGCACCAGGCACAGATTTCTAGGAGTACTAGTGAATGAGTCCTTATTTTTATAGCCTGCTTGTTACCCAGTGCATAACTGTGCAAAGTCTACCGTTACGCAGCGTTGAGAGGTAGCCTATGTGTGCTGTAATCCCTTGCTCTACTGCTTCACCAAATTTGGAAGTGACAATTTCTCTTCCCACCATGGAAGGGTAGTTACTCTATCTATTTGCTGAATACAATTCCAGCAGTATCTAGCATAGGAAAGCACTGGATGGGAGTTTGTGAACCACCACAAACTCACAAGTTTCTGAAAATTCACAAATTGACATGGTAAACCAAGCCTTACTCCTCCCACTCCCCATAACCTGCATGAGGTTTACAACTGTATAATTCCAAATACTCCAAGCATAAAATTACAACATTTACAACTGCCAGGTTTCTTTTTATGGATAGCTTACTGACGCAGATGGAGAAATTCACCGCTGTAAATGTAGGGTTATGACATAAATGTTTTGTCTGATTACAAGTGTAAAATGCATCCCATTTGGACAATGTCAGCAGTAATCAGCCAAAACTGGATAACGGGTCTGCAGACAACAAATGACACCTTTGGGTTTTCCGCTATACCATTTGCCCAGAAAAAACATGGCAAAATGTGAGAGAAATATAGCATGGTGTGGCATACTGCCACACCATGCAGGAAGGGAGGTGCAAATCCAGGAGGCCACTACCTGTGCCCCTTGCATATACCCCCAGGCCCAAATACGGCAGGGGCCTTTTTTTGTCATTCCGTCACCCTTTTCATGGCCGGTTCACTACCATGAAAGGGGCAGTGATATGGCAACTCTGAATATGTTCGGTGGGGCCGGCTGCAGCACCACCAGCATATTCCTGCCAGGAAAAGTTTGTCAGTCCAGCTGCATCTTTAATCCACGTGGTACCGGCAGTGCCGTAGTGGTTCAACCACTGAAGTCCTAATATTGCTGTTGGTCCCTCAGTGCGGCGGTTGTCGGACCACCACCATGTGTTCAGGGCCGCCCAACTCATAATCGGACCCTTAGTCTTAATCTGCTGCTCTGCTTCTTTATTTTAAGTCCCTTTTTTAACGATAGTGTATAAAAGATGCGACTAAAATAAAGTTGTTCTTATTCAATGAGGGACTGTCCGTTGCAACATAAAACAAGTCTAAATACCTATAGGAAAATGCCCTATTTGTATGGTCACTCCCACACTTTTGCACCAATGCTGATGGTTATGACTCTGAAAGTGCACAGGAGCCTGCTGCGCAGGACCCAATGCCAGTGCTCTCTCCCTAGAACACGATGTAGCAAATGTGTACTCCCAATTGGCAAGGGCTTTAACCCCCTTATATACCTGTAGTAAAGTGGCACCATCGGTTCCCAGGGCATGGGTGTTAAAGGGGATAACAAGGGAATGAACAGTAATTGTTCCACTCTGAGTGACTCAAGTAAGCAGATGGTAGCGGGCCTGCCATTGCAGACTGCAGGAACAGTGCTAACTGCTCCAACTCAACTTTGCCCTCACCACCAGTGGCAAGGTCAAATCCCTATCTTTAATATAAGCCAGACACCTCTAAGTTAGGCCTCCTAAGCTCAGGTGGCAGAGTGCTGTATATTAAAGGTGTGGACATATAAATGCAAGTTTATATGTCCATATAGAATCCCTTTCCATTAAGGACTACTGCGAGTGATCAGCAGTCCATGGGATAACACGGCTGGCACCCGGGCACACTCAAGGTCAACAGCTTGATTACGGTACCACCGAATATGTTATGTTATGTTAAGTGTTGCTTATAAAGCGCACTGACACCGGAGCTTCCTGGCGCTGGTAGACAGAACAGAGTGAGGAGAAGGTAGAGGTAACAGAATCTACGTGGGGGTAGGGAAAAGGTGAGTTTTTAGCATTTTCCTGAAGTTGAGAAAAGAGGAGCAGGATTTGATAGAGAGAGGGAGGAGGTTCCAGAGCCCAGGGGCCAACTGGGAGAACCGGCGTCCGCCGAATCTCTTAGTTTTGCTCCTGGGGATGATCAACAAGTCAAGGTGGGCGGATCGAAGATGACGTGTAGGACAGTAAGGGTGGATGGTAGATTTCAGGAAAGCAGGGGAAGGGCAATGAAGTGCCTTGAAGGTAAGACAAGCTACCTTGAAGGCAGCCCTTCGCTCGACCGGGAGCCAATGCAAATTCATAAGCAAAGGTTTAGCTGATTGCCATCTGGGTGTTCCATGGATCAGGCGGGCAGCCTGGTTCTGGACGATTTGGAGGCGTTGAGTCAGGTATTGTGGTAGACCGTGATAGATGGCGTTGGAAAAATCCAGACGGGAAAGTACCAGCGAAAAAGCAGTTTGGGTGAGTGCTGCCGGGGGAAGAAAGTGGCGGATTTTGCGAATCCTCCGAAGTTGAAACATACAGGAGGAAACCACCGCTCCCACCTGAGCCTTGAGTGAAAGCTCGGTGTCAATGATGACACCTAGACTTTTTACTGTTTTTGCAGGGACGGGGGGGGAGCCAAACTCTGGAGGCCAGAACTGTGGACCCCAGTAGGTGGAGCTGAGTCCAGGAAGTAGGAGCTCAGTTTTACCGGGGTTCAGCTTCAATTGGTTCTGGTTCATCCAGAGTTGGATATGAGTCATGGCTCCATGAAAAGTTTTGATGGCATTTGGTGAGTTGAGGGGGAAGATGATCTGGAGATCGTCAGCGTAGTTATAAGTGACGATGTCCCATTTCAGAAGTGATTGAATGAGTGGCCGGAGGTAAAGATTAAAGAGGAGCGGGGAGAGGGAAGAGCCTTGGGGAACACCACAGGATGTGAGAGTTTTTTTAGCAGTGTAGGGGCCAAGGCGGACCGCCTGTGTTCTCCCCGTAAGGAAGGACCTAATCCACTCAAAAGCAACGCCCTGGATGCCCGCCTGCCCGACACGGTGGAGAAGGATGTCATGATCCACCGTGTCGAACGCCGCCGACAAATCCAGTAAGACGAGGGCTTGGGGTTTTCCTGCGTCCGCGTTGCCTCTGAGTGTGTCAAGGACTGCCAGGATAACGGCTTCTGTAGAATGGGCGGGTCTGAAGCCGGCCTGGGTTGGTACAGGGTAGCCAGAGGATTCTATAAACCTGGACAGGCAGCGAGTGACGTGAGCCTCCATAAGTTTAGAAAAATAAGGGAGAAGGGAAATGGGGCGGTAGTTCGATGGCTCTGTCATGTCGGCGCCAGGTTTTTTTAGTAAGGGTACCAGAATGGCTTCCTTAAAGGAAGTGGGACAGATGCCGCTGCTGAGGGAGCTATTAAGTAGATGTAGAATGCTGTCAGGTAAATTGAGACATATGCTCCGCAAAACGGACGGTGGGCAGCAGTCATTTGGGGAGCCGGATTTTACACGAGTGGCTAGTTCCGCCAGAGAAGAAGAGTCTAGAGCCGGAAAAGAAGTGAAGGACAGGGGGTTATTGAGGGATGTATCCGGTAGTGACAGTTGGGGGAGTGAAGGAATGGATTTTTTAATTGTGGAAATTTTTTCTAGGAAGAACGAGTTCAGGGTGTCACAGGCCTCCTGAGTAGGGGTCTGGGCTGGTAGGGTCCTGTTGTCTGTGGTTAACTCGTTCACAACTCTGAACACCTCCTTAGGTTTGTTAGCTGCCAGAGAGATCCTACTGGCGAAGTGTTCGGTTTTTGCTGAACGGATAGCTGTCTTAAATTCTTTGCGGGCAGTCAGGTAAGATTGTTTGGCTAGGTCAGAATAATCGTGTCTCCAGATGCGTTCCAACTGGCGAGTTTTAAGTTTCCGGGCTTTGAGGTCGTCGGAAAACCACCTGTGAGAGTTCCTGTGTCTGGTACAGGGGAATTTAACCAAGGGGGCAAACAGGTCGCTGGCCGACTCGAGCCAGGTGGCCACGTTATGTTCTAGCCTGTCCGTGTCAATAGGGTCAGAGATCGCCGGGCAGGAGTCAGCCAGGGCAGTAAGAAATCCCTGGGAGTCATATGAGCTCCATTTGCGGGCAAGGCCGCCGGCCATCAAGGGAGCAGGAGCCTGAACAGCAGCCGTGATGATGGTGTCTACCAAGTGATGGTCAGACCAGGCACACGGACGTATGACTGGTGGGGACAACTCCAGGTTGCAGGTCCAGATCTGGTCCAAAACATGTCCCTTGATGTGAGTGGGTTCGGAGACATGTTGGACAAGATTCAGACTTTTAAGCGTCTCGAAAAGCTCAGTAGCATGAGGGCCGGCGTGACTGTCGCCAAACCAGTAATTCAGATCGCCAAAAATGGCGAGGTGGGAGTGCGATATAAGAAGGGAAGACAGTTGTTCACTTAGAATGGTGGGAAAAGATGGCATGGGGTGTGGGGGCCGATAGAGTAAAAGGAAAGTGAGGGGGCCAACGTCCGTTTGCATGCTGATAATTAAGTTCTCCACCTCAGGTAAAGGAAGGGAGTAAGAGGATAAGGATATCAGACGCTTGGAAATAATGGCCGCTACTCCACCCCCAGGCCGGTCGCCAAGGCGGTCGGCGCGAAGGATGTAGTAATCGGGGGGGAGGGCTGCCAGAATATCCGGCATGGACTCTGAGGTAAGCCATGTTTCTGTCAGTAAAAGCATGTCGGGGTTCGAGCTAGTTAGCAGGATAAAAATATCCTCAGAGTGCTTCACCAGTGAGCGGGTGTTAAGATAAGATACCCTGAGGGATGTAGTGTTCACTGGTGGCAATGCTAAGGGTATGCGGCCATTGGGGGGGAGTTGGTTAGGGCGCGAGAGGCCTGCTGACGTAATGCGATGCAAAGTCGTAGGGGATGGTAGAATGACGGTGTGCTGAAGGTCCCTGAGTGCTTGGGGGGAATATGTAATAGGCTGGGCGGCATGGCATGCCCTCAGGCCCGTCCTGGCGCGGACGGGCGCAGACGGGCTTGCCTTTGGCGCGCCTTCGGCGCGCTGCCGGCGCGCCCGCTGCGCCCGTCCGCTGCGCGGCCGTGGAAGGCACATGGTTTATGTAGGTAGAAAACAGGAAGGGGCGTGGCCCGTGATGAAGGGGGCGTGGCCTCACCAGGCTTCCCCGGAATGACGTGGCAAGGTATGGCGGCCCGGGACAGCGTTCAGATCAGCTGTGCGGGGAAGGGGTAATAGCGAGGATGTTGCCAGAAGTAAGTTTTTTTAAAAGTGCGCAAGTACACAAGATAGTACACAAGATATACACAATAAAATCAATTTTTCCGAAGGGCTCGCTCGTTGCTCCCGGCTTCCGCCTCAGGAGTTCAGTCTATCTGCCGGCGCCTGCAATTTGGCGCGTTTTAAAGCGGGGGGGCGTGGCCCGTGATGAAGGGGGCGTGGCCTCACCAGGCTTCCCCGGAATGACGTGGCAAGGTATGGCGGCCCGCGACAGCGTTCAGATCAGCTGTGCGGGGAAGGGGTAATAGCGAGGATGTTGCCAGAAGTAAGTTTTTTTAAAAGTGCGCAAGTACACAAGATAGTACACAAGATATACACAATAAAATCAATTTTTCCGAAGGGCTCGCTCGTTGCTCCCGGCTTCCGCCTTAGGAGTTCAGTCTATCTGCCGGCGCCTGCAATTTGGCGCGTTTTAAAGCGGGGGGGCGTGGCCCGTGATGAAGGGGGCGTGGCCTCACCAGGCTTCCCCGGAATGACGTGGCAAGGTATGGCGGCCCGCGACAGCGTTCAGATCAGCTGTGCGGGGAAGGGGTAATAGCGAGGATGTTGCCAGAAGTAGGTTTTTTTAAAAGTGCGCAAGTACACAAGATATAGTACACAAGATATACACAATAAAATCAATTTTTCCGAAGGGCTCGCTCGTTGCTCCCGGCTTCCGCCTCAGGAGTTCAGTCTATCTGCCGGCGCCTGCAATTTGGCGTGTTTTAAAGCGGGGGGGCGTGGCCCGTGATGAAGGGGGCGTGGCCTCACCAGGCTTCCCCGGAATGACGTGGCAAGGTATGGCGGCCCGCGACAGCATTCAGATCAGCTGTGCGGGGAAGGGGTAATAGCGAGGATGTTGCCAGAAGTAAGTTTTTTTAAAAGTGCGCAAGTACACAAGATAGTACACAAGATATACACAATAAAATCAATTTTTCCGAAGGGCTCGCTCGTTGCTCCCGGCTTCCGCCTCAGGAGTTCAGTCTATCTGCCGGCGCCTGCAATTTGGCGCGTTTTAAAGCGGGGGGGGCGTGGCCCGTGATGAAGGGGGCGTGGCCTCACCAGGCTTCCCCGGAATGACGTGGCAAGGTATGGCGGCCCGCGACAGCGTTCAGATCAGCTGTGCGGGGAAGGGGTAATAGCGAGGATGTTGCCAGAAGTAAGTTTTTTTAAAAGTGCGCAAGTACACAAGATAGTACACAAGATATACACAATAAAATCAATTTTTCCGAAGGGCTCGCTCGTTGCTCCCGGCTTCCGCCTCAGGAGTTCAGTCTATCTGCCGGCGCCTGCAATTTGGCGCGTTTTAAAGCGGGGGGGGCGTGGCCCGTGATGAAGGGGGCGTGGCCTCACCAGGCTTCCCCGGAATGACGTGGCAAGGTATGGCGGCCCGCGACAGCGTTCAGATCAGCTGTGCGGGGAAGGGGTAATAGCGAGGATGTTGCCAGAAGTAAGTTTTTTTAAAAGTGCGCAAGTACACAAGATAGTACACAAGATATACACAATAAAATCAATTTTTCCGAAGGGCTCGCTCGTTGCTCCCGGCTTCCGCCTCAGGAGTTCAGTCTATCTGCCGGCGCCTGCAATTTGGCGCGTTTTAAAGCGGGGGGGCGTGGCCCGTGATGAAGGGGGCGTGGCCTCACCAGGCTTCCCCGGAATGACGTGGCAAGGTATGGCGGCCCGCGACAGCGTTCAGATCAGCTGTGCGGGGAAGGGGTAATAGCGAGGATGTTGCCAGAAGTAAGTTTTTTTAAAAGTGCGCAAGTACACAAGATAGTACACAAGATATACACAATAAAATCAATTTTTCCGAAGGGCTCGCACATTGCTCCCGGCTTCCGCCTCAGGAGTTCAGTCTATCTGCCGGCGCCTGCAATTTGGCGCGTTTTAAAGCGGGGGGGCGTGGCCCGTGATGAAGGGGGCGTGGCCTCACCAGGCTTCCCCGGAATGACGTGGCAAGGTATGGCGGCCCGCGACAGCGTTCAGATCAGCTGTGCGGGGAAGGGGTAATAGCGAGGATGTTGCCAGAAGTACGTTTTTTTAAAAGTGCGCAAGTACACAAGATAGTACACAAGATATACACAATAAAATCAATTTTTCCGAAGGGCTCGCTCGTTGCTCCCGGCTTCCGCCTCAGGAGTTCAGTCTATCTGCCGGCGCCTGCAATTTGGCGCGTTTTAAAGCGGGGGGGCGTGGCCCGTGATGAAGGGGGCGTGGCCTCACCAGGCTTCCCCGGAATGACGTGGCAAGGTATGGCGGCCCGCGACAGCGTTCAGATCAGCTGTGCGGGGAAGGGGTAATAGCGAGGATGTTGCCAGAAGTAAGTTTTTTTAAAAGTGCGCAAGTACACAAGATAGTACACAAGATATACACAATAAAATCAATTTTTCCGAAGGGCTCGCTCGTTGCTCCCGGCTTCCGCCTCAGGAGTTCAGTCTATCTGCCGGCGCCTGCAATTTGGCGCGTTTTAAAGCGGGGGGGGCGTGGCCCGTGATGAAGGGGGCGTGGCCTCACCAGGCTTCCCCGGAATGACGTGGCAAGGTATGGCGGCCCGCGACAGCGTTCAGATCAGCTGTGCGGGGAAGGGGTAATAGCGAGGATGTTGCCAGAAGTAAGTTTTTTTAAAAGTGCGCAAGTACACAAGATAGTACACAAGATATACACAATAAAATCAATTTTTCCGAAGGGCTCGCTCGTTGCTCCCGGCTTCCGCCTCAGGAGTTCAGTCTATCTAGTCAAGTTTGGTATCAAAGAAAGTGCCTCCTCAAGTCTGATATGATTCCAATATCGGGTTTGATGTGGCATGCACCCAGTTGCTTACCTTAGAGGTTGCCTACCTGGTTGCTTTAGTCTTTCCTGTGCTCTGGCTGGCACCTGCAGCTGTCACCACCCAAACAGGAATCTGACCTCCTGCCAGGAAGTATGAACACTCCGAGGAGTCAAAAGCAAAGGCCTGGCCATGAAGGAGTGGACACATCCCTTCCTGCGGGATGGCTAGTGGAGTGGCACATCAAGACTGTGAGCTTCACAGTATTCACCGCTTCAGATTTGCATGCAGACTAACTCTCATAGGAGGAAGCCACCTTCCCCATGCCCCCAGGCACGTTTGCACCATGGCAGATGGAAAAATGGATTAGTCAGAGGACGTACCCCCCCAAAAGGATAGCCACACCCAAAGGGTAGGCTCCCTGGTCTGTACTGCCAGCAAAGGTTTCTGCCATTTTTAGAAGTGGCAGAACTGAGGATTTTGGATAGAAAAGGTGACACACTCTCGTGGATGTGGTCACCTCAGGGGCTGATTAGCCGCTGGGGCAAGTAGTGCATTGGTCACTTGCACCGACCCTGCTAACACCCCATAATCTAGGATTTAAGGGTCACCCTGACACCAGAGCCTCAGATCTGTGAAGACTGCAAAGTAGGACAAAGAAGGGACCGAGTCTGCGGCAACAGGGGCTGCACAAACCAAAGGCGGGATACTCTGCACCAGTGACAATGCTCCTGGAATTTCATGACTGCGACTTGTCCTAGACCAAAGATCGGGTCCCCTAGCCAGAGGGACCCCTTTGAGAGCCAAAGACAACATCAGGCTCCCTTGGACTAGTGGTATTAGTCCCCTGCAACCTCAGATGAAACAATATCCCAGAACAAAAGAATCACTGGCCATTGGATCTTCTGAGGGATCGCCCAAAAGTAGATGGTCCAGTGCATTGTTGGAAACGTAGTCCTGACCTCCAGCAATTTTCAGGCAGCTACCATTTTCCCCCGGACCTTCGGATGTCGAAGTATCATCTTGCTGACCTTCACCGCTACCAAGGCTTGAAGGTGGCCTGTCCCGTTACCACACCTTCACTTGATGCTGCAACAAGAGGGAACCACACAACACATTCAACTGACCACAGCAGTGGCCCCGTTGTTGATCTTTTGTATCCGTTTTCTCCCCAGCACCGTCTAATCGGTAAACCTAGCTCTTCTACGGCTTCTGCTACATCACCAAGGTCAGTCAGGACGACTCTGCACCCAGGACTCTTGGGCTGGGAAACATTGAACTTGCTGTCGTGCCTTGGTCCTGGGCCCCTCATCACCTTATCCCTCCGTGGGTTCCATGTAACTTGAACTGCAAGTCACCGATTGTCACTCATTCCTTTTTCTAATTAAACGCAATGGTAAAGTTTACAGTATTGAATTGAAGTGATTTATGATTTATCCATAACTCCGGTTGTATCCATCCAACTGTGTTCGTTTTGGTGTCTAAATTTCTATAAAAATCTGCTTTCTTTTTATAAATTGGTGTTGGATTGCCTTAGTGTCATGTGATTACTTATTGTCCATGTTGGTACTCTGAAATGCTTAGCACATGTTCCTCTAGTAAAGCCTTCCTGCTCTTTGCCACACGACTAAGACTGAGCTTAGGATGTGTTATTGTGATTCCAAGGACCATCTTTGGGGTATCGTGTCAGTATTACATGGTGAGGCCCAACCAGCATCACCACTTTCATACAGTTCCGCATACAGTATGTCTACTTCTGTTGACAACACATTATACATGCACAAACTGTGGTTTTCAATAAGCAGACACAAGGCCATGTTGCCATATGTAATCTGTATGCATTTACTAATTTTGAATGTGATATTGCCTGAGGGTATAACTGTTTAAATTGCTTCTTTGCTGTTCAGAAAAGTACAAAGCTCGCTACTCTTTTAAATCATTTGAATATATTCATTGGTTACAAACAATTGCTTTTATACTGCGATGTGCGAAAGAGAAGAAAACTGAGCCTGCTTAGAATTTCGGATGAAGGTCATTGGATGAATATGCATGCTCCGTTGCATTGATATGCCACATGTAGGGTTCCCAGGAGCCACAGACACGTAAGTGTATTCCCAAGGTGTGTAATTATAGCTTATGTTGTACCCAACGCAGTATCCCTGCTCAGGAGGTAACCACTGCAATATTGTCAAAGGAATATTGTTCAAATAGTTCTAAGGAATAAACCCAGCTGGGCCCTAGAACAAAGATTTTTGAATACATTCCAACTTTTCTGTGCATCGCTTGTGTTTTCTGTGACTTCAGTCTCTGCTTGGGACAGAATTATAAATTGTGTGGATTTTATCGCTCTTGTAAAGGTGCATTAAAGTCCTTGCTGATATTAACAAATCTGTCAGAATTTAGCGGGACAAAAGAGGCCGGGTAAATACCAGGAGAAGCAGATTTTGGCCAGGTAAGCACCAAAACATGCATATTATTCACTATTATTGAGGCAAAACTTAGGAGAGGTGTGACACCGACTGCTGCTCCAGGGCCGGGGCCAGAGCAGATGCACCGTTCTGTGAGCAACTCACAAGATAAAATATTTAAAATGTCCCAAGGATTTGAAATGCTTCAACTCTTAATAGGATATATGGAGTTAAGAAAATGTACTTTGAGGCTCAGCAAGAGACAAGCATTGACAAAGCTAATAGGGCTGACATTGTTTTCTAGGGTATGCAGAGAGAGGAATCACTACAGGCACACATACCTTAACATATACACACACAGTAAATGTGCAGACATACATGCTGACCTAGAGAACACTAAAGGACCGCATAGAGATCAAACATGTTGACACACATGCCAACATTACATTTACAAATAGGAAACATACAGACAGGTAAACATGCTCATCACACAAGACTGCAGGTGCGTTTAGAGAACATACACATAGAAACACATGCACACAAATGACGTTGCCTAATGATAGTTTACTTTGTGGAATGCACTTTACAAATTATTTATAGGAAGAAAAGCAACATACATGGTACATGATAGCTCATTCCTCAGGTGCATCTCTGAGGCAGGACCAGGTAGATGAAAAAAGACAGACATAGCAGTGCAGGTGGTGGTACTGATGATAGTGATGGGGGTCGCAATGTTAGCAGTCATGGTAGCAGCGGTTGTGGTGTTGGCAATGAAAATAGTGTCAGATTTGTTGACAGTGGTGATGGCAGTAATTGTGGTGGTACTTATAATGTTGGCGAGAGTGGTTATGATGGTAGTAGTGGCTGTGATAGTTGGAGCTATGATGCTTGTGATGCTTACAGAGGGGGTGACAGTGATAGTGGTGATGCGCGTAATGGCAATGCTGGTGGTAAAATAGTGGTGGTGTCATTAATGGTACTGGTAGCAGTAATGGTGGAGGTGATAATGGCAGTGGTGGAAATGACTGTGGTAATAGTGGTGAGAATGTGGTGATGATGCCGATAACGATGGTGGTGGTAATGAAATGTTGGTGATGGCGGTGATGACATCCATATGGCACATATGTTTAAACAACGAAAGAGGAAGGTTAAAATGGATTACTCTCATACCCCTAGGGATTAAACTACATAAACAACAAAAGAGTACCTTAATAACACAAACAAATTACACCAGCAAAAGAAGGGGGTCAGAAGATTCCATAACCACCGTCCATGAGTGAATGAAAGACCCAAGGGGTGTGTCTACTGTAATGCGCACACAGTGAGGGAAAAAGAGGAACCCTCAGGCATCCGCACTAGGCAGATAGCCAGTCATCTTCATCAGGTTCCTGTTTGTTAGTACGTGAATAGTATCAGAGGTAAGTGCTGATTAAAATGAGTCTTGACTACACCCTAAAAAAACTTTTTAATAAAGGGGTAGTTCTGACCCAATTAAAAACAAAGTGAACAATCGGACATGCAATAGGGCGTGTAAATTTGAACCCAATGTCCTAAAAAGAAGGTCGACATGGACATGTTTCAGCTATCGAGCCCAAACTCAGCTCAGCATTCCTCAGGACCAGAATATGTTCTTACCTGTGAGGAGGTGCACACTAAGGTACCTACTACAAACCAGGTAGATAGATAAAAAATAAATTACAAACTTGTAATTGATGCACTGTAATTCTCAGGTGCAAGCACTCTTATGTCAGAGTGTTCAAAACCTGTAAAAAAACAACATAAATAAATTGCTAAACATATGTGTAACCTCACTCGTAGACAAGCTGACTAACTAAACACATTACAGTTTTTTCACCAATACCACACACCGTGATCCAACAACCAGTCAACGAGTTGGGAACTTTCTCCCCAACTATGATGCAAAAATGTAGAAAAAGACATTGCAACCTACTTTATTATATGTTGCAACGCTCAACCTTCGAGTATTCTCCAAATTTTGGAAGAATGCATGAGTACCGATGTATGATGTAGATATCTAATCTTACACACATATGGCACATGCTACATAAAAAGAAAAGCTTTCATCGATTGCATGTTTATCAACCCTGGCTCCTATGCAGTGTGCATTCTGATCTCTATTATTGCAGCTCTGAGCACATCTTGCTATGTGATATCCATGCATCAGAGGTGGCTTGTTATACCGGATTCACATGCATTCTTTTTGCCTCAGTATTTCTTTGCATCAACAATTAAAATTAAGTAATCTTCAACAGAGGAACCATCTCAAATGGTTGCTCAGAGACGTGAAAATGAAAAATGATTTTGTAGTAAAAAAGTAATGTACGTTTTGGATAATTTTATCCATTGACCATTTAAAAAGAACCAATGTAAAATGGCTTTAAAGTGTATTTTGTAGACGATTGCAAGAAATGCCTTGCCTAGGTAAGATCGACAGGTTTAATATCATTCCTATATGCTAATTAGTTTAGACAGTATAACAAGGCTGTGTTAGGTTGCAGGGGTGTTTACTTTTCTTTTTTCTACATGTGGATGTAAGAAAACTTTCTGCTAGAGACGTCTTTATTTATGACACCGTATGTGGCTCCAATCAGGTACAACGCTCTTTGCCCGCCATCTTTATAAGGTAAATTTCACTTTTTAGTCTATTTTATTTCGTAGGAGAATGTGACATGAAACGGAAACCATTTCAGTGTAGGTGGACGTAGAATGACACCATTAAGGGAGACTGACCTGAGCCATCTGACTGGGCTACACAGAACACTTTGAAAGGTGGCCCTGAGCTGTGCAGTGATACCTGTTCCAGCAGAGGAATTTCAATGTACACCTTCACAAGCTGGGCAGCCAGTGCAGAGATTTTAAAGTTGTGTACCATGCAGTGAAGTTGTGTGATCTTGGTAGCTTGCACAATGATTTGGCTGGCAGGCTCCCATACATACCACTGTTGTAGTTGATGCCTGATACAGCTCTGATTGAATGATGAGTTAAAGTAAAGGGAGTATGTCTCTGAGGAGGCAGAGGTGCAAAGAAATATGTATAGTTACAAAGGAAATCTGGGAGAAAAGGATAGGTCGCTGTTCAAGAGTCTTCCAGATAGTGAAGGAGGCCAGATGTTTCAGCACCAAAGAATCCCAGGGTTTAAGCCGTTCTTGCAGTGTCAACGTAGAGTTAGGTACTTAAACCGGGGAACAACGTTTACAACGCAACTTTTACAATGCGCTACCTTTACAGCAAAACTTTTACAACGCAACATCCATTACAACACATGCCATTACAACGCAACCATTACAATGCATGTCACTACAACGCATACCACTACAACGCATGTCATTACAATGCAGTCATTACAACGCATACCATTACAATGCATACACATAGTACCCTTACACTATCCAACACTTACCCTACTGTTGCACCCTCTGGAGTTAGAATAGTAAATTTTACCCCTACACTATCCAATACTTACCATACATGCAATGTAATGGTATGCGTTGTAATGGTATGCGTTGTAAAGGTAGAATGCGTTGTAGTGTAATGCGTTATAAAGGTAGTTTTTAGAGATGCCTTGTAATGGCATGCGTTGTAATGGAATGGTTGTAATGGATGTTGCGTTGTAAAAAATGTGTTGTAAAGGTATGCGTTGTAAAAGTATGCATTGTAACGACATACTTCCATTTAAACCATGTACTATTCAGCCAGCAGCAGCCCTACAATTCCTCCTTCCCCCTACATTTTAAGTGTATAGCAGATGGAGAGGCATTCCTCATGCTGATGCAGCTGGCATGAGGGGCGCTGCATTGGTATCCCACAATTGCAGCTGTCAGGTATGGGATGCTGCACACTGAATGTAGACACACCTATGACTTCGGCAGTGACAGTTAGCAATTTGGTCAATGTCCCTTGCATGATGGATGGTGATGAGATGTGTTACTGAGCCCAAGGATACCCGATGTGCTTAAAGCTCTTTTATTTTACTATGGATTTCATTTCTCTTGTGATCATGCACAACTTTTTGCTATATCTCACTGCCTTAATATGTTCAACATTTACTGTAATGCGCAAATTGTACAACGCGACAACTTCAACCTTTTATAGAATGTACTTGCCAAGTGTCTTGCACTGCTTGAGGCAGCAACTTTGGAAGAAAATGCTCTAACCAAGCTTCGGGAAGGACCCACAGCTGCTGATTGCAATCAGTCATTTGGAAACATGTGAAGACAGGTCTTTAAGTGGGATGAAAAATGTGTTGACTCTCTAAAAAGGTGATTCCCATAGTGTGCTACCCAACAGGTATTTTGGCTTCCTTGTGAGATGTAATTGCATCCAGATGTAAAACACAACAGCTGACCTACACCTAAAACCTGTCAGTAAGATTGGTTTTGTTAATGATATTTGGCTGATTAACATAAATGAGTAACATCAAGGATTTGTTATAAATAATTAACCTTTAAAATGTTTCAATTCTGATATTTCAATAATATTGAGGCCTATGGAAGGAGTTTTGGCCGTTAGTCATGTGCGCTTTATGTTAGATTTATATGTCCTTTTTCTCCGCTCATCTCGTCCATCTGCACATCTTCAACTACCTCTCTTTCCTCTTCGGCATGCTCTATTCACTCTTCTCTGAATGCACTTACTTGCATCTCCCTCACTTCATCATGTTCAAACATACATTGCACTCACTCACATTTACGCAATTCATTTACTTTTGCTTTTGCTCAGTGAATATTTTGCCATCTGTGCACCCATTTTACACACATTCCCACAGAATTGCAATTGCAACTGGAATACATTGTTCTGTGTGCTCTGTAGAGAGGCCAACCCACTGACAGGCACTTTGCTTTGGCATCAGAGCTCTCAAAGTCCCTCATAAACACCTGAACAGCTCAAAATATGCAAGGAAAGAAAATACAGAAACACAACATTTTTAAATAGGCACGATTAAGTAGAATTTGAAAGGAGAGAGGAACTAAATCACTGACATGCATTGCCCTGGCATTTTTAACACTCATTGTTTGTAAATCAATCCATGTTTTTGGAATTAATGTTGGTAAGGGCATGAAGATAGGGCCAGTGTTAATGTCATACAGCAGATAATTGTCTACTGAAGCACATACTCTCCCTTTGTCCTTGACTCGGATATTTGGATCAACTTCAGAAGGGATCAAGAACCCTGGTCTGCTCATCTTTTGGATCCACATTGCAGGGGAACAAATACAGCAGCTCCACTTGTAATGGGGCCAGTGACGTCCAGCTAGGGCCCGGGGTGTCACAATGGGGAGGCTAGCGTGGCAAGAGGTCTCAGCACAATATACATTACAGTCAGAAGATTAGCATTCTAACACTTACCTTTACCGAAGACAAGGCACCAAAAGGTGTTTGCATCTACTCCTATGTGTGATGAATGGGAAAGGGTGGGATCTTTGCCTGTGAATACCGTATGGCTGCTCTCACGCAGGGACAGAGACTCCAGTGCCCGAAACCACGATGCTGAAAGCATTACTAGCCTAAAGTGGATACTGCCATAGACTACAATGGCAATGATTCATTAGGAAGGCCTTTAGAAGAGTAAGCCCTGCGTCGTGTGGCAAATTTCAGAACATGGATTACTGCCTAGTTTCCGTCTCCTGCTTCAGAGCGAGGCGGGACAGGCAGCCTGGGGCAGACAGCCCACTCCTAAATACATTGAATTGTTTAGAATTATGATCGTATCTCTGAATAAATAGATCTATTTAATATTTGTACAGGAATGTGAGGGAATATCAGGGGGACGCAACCCCAGAGCCCTAATGGAGAATCTGCCCATGGCTCAATGCCCATTAAAGTAGTCCTTTGTTTTGTGCCCATCTGGCAGTTTATATAAGAAAGCCCCTCGCCACCTACAAGTTTCTGCTCTGAAGGGTCAGAAAGCAGACAACGTGTGGATGCTGCTGAATTGTGTCCTGGTGTCGGATAAACTACAACAGGAAAAATCCTGCATATTTATTTGTTGGAGCGCATCCCAGATCTGGCCCAGAAATAGTTGCTGGAACTGGGTGTCCCTGGGTTCCCGCTACTTTGCAGCACTGATTGTAGGTTTCCAAAAAGAAAGTTCCTGTTTTTTTCAGACAAACACAGTTGTTCTGGTCATCAAATGTACACTTAGATAGCACAAGACTGACACATGTTCTTCCCTACCATTTGAGGGCTTTATCACACTAGTTGATGTAAGTTACACCCTGGAGCTCTGCATCTATTAACCCCTTCCATGCTGATGATGAACCCCAGCCGTCATGCACTACGGTGCTCGTGTGCTGAGGACGGCTGGGGTTCGTCACGGCCCGCCCCTGTTCGTGTTGTTTACAGCACACCAGGGGAATCGCGGCCGCATGGAAGGGGTTAATTAACCAATAAGGAAAGTGTTTAAGTGCATAATGGTCTCTGTAAGTTAGTTGGTCAGCAGTCCAGAGGTTTTGACCATACATCTGAGTTTACCTTACCTGAGATGGGTGAGGCCTGGCCATGGCCTGGAATGGAGTTTAGAAAATGAACATCAGTGATAACATTTGTCAAATGAATGGTAGAGAGGATGCATGATTGTATAACTGGGTGCTTTAGCTGTGCTAGGTATGGGACAAACTGACAGGTGCGATTGGTCCAGATACATATAACTGCGATTGTCACTAGTGTTCCTGCACAGAGTTGGGGTCATCTCACCTGAGCTAAATGTACCTATGCAGAACAGTCAATACCAAATACCTCTCCTCAATGTATCTTTCTATCCATCAGCGGCTCTACCTTGATTTCCATCACTCGAGGGATGAGACGCCTCACAGGACCAGGAGAAGCAATTTGTACTAATCTGATTAAGCTCCAGGCAGTTCCCTCGTCTTCTTCCCCTGGGATGAGTGATGTGTTTAATATCCCCTACCTGACTATTAATAGAGATGCCATTTCCGCTGGAATCAAGACACCCCAACAAGAAGCAGATGAGAGTTTATTATGTAGATCGATATGGTACACGTGCGGCCTCCTATCAGGATGGATTTGATTACAATAGCAGACTCTGGTGTTACATCTCAGAGAAACAAGATTATCCAGCAAAGCAACAACATCACTTCCAATGTCAAGAAACTCGAAATTGCAATGATTTTCACATCTGCCGTGTAATTGTTCTAAGGATAGAATTCTTATATAAGCGACTCAAATCACCTGAGCTAATGAATAGAAAAATACAGGTTTTAGGGCGCTTTGAATCCTCAATAGTAGATATTGATGCACCTTTTTCCGGCACCTTCACCGTTTTAATTTCGACTTATTGGTTCTAGCAGACACATTCTTCCCAACATTCAACAATGAGTGCCCTTCATCATCATCAGCATTGTCATCTGCGTATAACTTAAATATTTCTCCCTCAATGCAGGACCTAAGTACAACCAATATTTAAGGTACTCTTGTTAAGTGGGTCTAACTGGTTCCCTCAAAGTTGGGCCTGAAGTTGTGACTTTGTCCCGTCCGGCGCAGCGAGGTAACCACAGTTGGTGGTTTGTGCTTTTTCGCACTATATTCACTGAAATCTCTAAAATTTTGCGTATCTCCAGTTCAACTGGTTGGAATTTTGTTGTTTTGGCCATGTTTTATTTATTAAAGCTTACTCTATTTTTCTAATTCGGTGTGGGAGCTGTTTTGTGTCCGTTTTCAATTTATTACTGCTTGAACTGCTACATAAATACTTTACACATTGCCTCGAAGTTTAGCCAGACTGCTCTGTGCCAAGCTACTAGAGGGTTGAGCACAGTTTAATTTAGGGTTTGCCTGTGACTTCACCCGGAGAAGAATTGTCGTTTCTGCTTGAGTAGGGTTTCACCCCCCCCCCCCCCACCCCCCCTTAACCAGTAACCACATTTCTGAAACTTGTGGTTAGCAGTGAGGCTGTGGACTTGTATTTTTTTTATTTTTATATAGATTTTATTGGGCTTTGGACATGTATTTAGACAGTGCCATACAGTTGTGTTACACTACACTCCCAGATAAATAATTTAAGACCAATTTGAGCTTTTTAAATTCTCCTTCATTGGCTCTTTTGCTTTTTTCCAAATCTATTCACATTGCTTCCTGACCGTCTGTGGCCATACCCACAGTAATGGAGTTTGAGCTGGTCAACCTGAGAAGTTACACTGTGGTTGGGTTCAAACAGTTCTGCAAGTAAAGGGGACTGCCAATGAAGACGGGCAACAGAATGAGGAGGATGATGTGGACGAATAGGATCAGGACCTTGATATCAGCCCTGAAATACATCCTTCAGGGCAGTGGGATGACTAATCACCTGAGTTGGAATTCCCTGCCAGCGCAGGAAGCAGTGCATCCTCAAACTCCCTTCCAGAGCAGGAAGCAGTGCATCTTGGCAGGGCCTATCCTCAGAGGAGCTTGCAGACAGGAAGGCAAGGAGGGAGCTAAGGCTACAAAGAGCCACAACCATGCCAAAGACACAGAGGTTATATTCACAATGAAGATAAAAATGACCTTCTCTGATGTGACCACCTGCTGAATGTCTGAAACAAATTAGCCTCTTGTTGGCAATACAATAATTTAAACAATGCCCTAAAGGAAAGAAATTCTTCTTTATGGCAACCTTTCTAGAACCTCTCACCCTTGGCCAATGACTTAGTAGTCTCTTGTTCTTTTCACGCCATTAAAAGACATGGGCTTGATCAATGAGTCTGATCATTCATTATAAGCCCACTTAGTGAAAATGTGGTTCTTCTGTCACTACATATCATTTTTACCATGGCTTGCGTATCCTCAAAGATTGCAGGCCAGAATTTTTCTCATCATGTTGTGATTGACTGGTGGGGTAAGTACTGGTAGTGTTGGTGGTACCGATGGTGGTTATACTGTTAGTGGTCATGGTGCTGGTACTGATGCTACCTTGACTGGTGGTGTTGGTGCTAGTGATAATGGTGTTGGTGGTACTTGTAGTGATGGCACTGGTGGTAGTGATACTAGTGATGCTAGTACTAGTGGTACTGATGGTGGTGATACTAGTAATTCTGGTACTGTTGCTGGTATGGGTAGTGGTGGTGGTACTGCTTATGGTACTGTTGGGTTGGTACTGCTGGTGGTAGTACTGGTACTGATTATGGAAGTACAGGTTGTGGTAGTACTGATGGTATGGGTGATGGTCTTTCTTTTTGTTGAAGGTGGTCCTATTTTTGGTAGTGGCATTCTTGATGGTGGTAGTGGTAGTACTGGTGGTACTAGTGGTGATGGTACGTATGGTTGCATTGACACTTATGATGGTACTGTGGTGGGGTAACTGGTTCTACTGATGCTAGTGGTAATGGTGGTATTGGCGGTGATACTGGTGGTAGAGGTGCTGGAGGAATTGGTATTGGTGGTACTGGTGATAATGACAATACTGGTGACTCTGTTGGTTCAAGTGCAGGTACATCAGCATGGAGTCAGACAGACGGGCTAATTAAGCCCTGTTGTCATGGGGCATCCTGGCCATGCATGCTGGGATGCCACGTATAACAGTTAGATCCCTTCTCATGGACCCCGCTTTAGAACCCTTCTTCACCACAAGAGAAGAGGGCTGCTCGTAGTACTTCACTGCCCACTCCACATTTTATGTCCATTCTTAGCATCAGTGGAGTTTTCTTTTCAACTTTCTTCTCAAATAAATTGGAGATGGTGTGGGGAGGCGTCTGGTGAAGAGGATTTTCATGTTTTAAGAAAACTCACTATTCTTGGAGACCAGCTTTTCTCATCAGTTTTAATTTGATTTGTGAGACTCTACAACATGCTTTTTCTTTCTCCATTTTAAATAAATGTCTTATAAAAACCTATTTTTTTTGTAAACATGACCATGTCTAATACACTGTATCTCTGCCATAAAATGAAAAGAAAACATTATTCAGCACTGATCACTGGGTACCAGATCAACGTGTGGCATGCACCCTATAAAGACCATGAACTACTTTGTAAGAGGTTTAGCACAACTTCTCCCCAATGATAGGCTCTACTCTGTTTAATCAACATGTGTGTACTGCCACGGCCCCTCTCTTAGGAGTGCTTTTAAACATATTTTCCTGTTGATCACATAACATCTGGTAACAGCTGTGCTGTCAAGCTAAGTCACCTATGTATGTGTTCTACTCTTCAGTTTTTTCTAAACTTCCTTTCTGTGTTTATATTGTGGCATTGGTCCTACTAATAGAAACTATGTTAACCAAGATGCAGTGGGTTGGCTAACTTGTCTATTAAATGGGCTTCTTACATTTAGGGGATATTCTCAAGAACGTGCGATAATCATCGCCAAAATAGATTAACGCAATGTTTCATATTGCCGTCTATCATGGGAAAATAACTCTGTGTTAACGCCCTATTCACAACACATCGGTAACACGCAATAGATTCCCGATAACACATCAAATATCCGTGAAAAAATCACCAGGACGGCGATAAAAATCTAAACCCGAATGTGAAAAAAGCTGCGATCGGCCAAACAGTGATGATAAATTCAGCGCTAAGCAGCGCCACGCCTGCAAGTCCCACAAGGCAGGCGGGAAAAATCACTATAAAAGCAGCAGCAAAAAACACATACAAAACACATACAACTGCGAAGTACCATGGAGGTAGCCGGAGCAAGTACAGAGGACAACCAGAACCCCACAAGCTACACGGAGGACCAGCCTGGGACCATCGTTGGGGAGACTGTGGCAGGAGTTGGGGGACCGGACACTGCAAAACAGGACCTGAGCCAACAGCAACAGGGTGACTAATGACAAGGGACTTGGGGGGGGGGGGGGGAGATGGGCACAATGGCACACATGCACAACTATGTATAGCACATCTGCGGACACACCATGCCCAAGAGTCACAGCTCCGACCAAGAGCCCAATTTACCCAAGTCTCCAACATTTCAGCACTGTATGAGCACAGAAGTGAAAGGGATAAGGGCCAGCAAAATCAGAGCTGAAGGGGCAACTCACCCACAATGCAGCACATACACATAAGAATCCAAGCACCTCAACATTGTGAACAATGTGGTACAAACTGCAACACTTTCACAATAGAACAGAGGACACAACTGCTGCCATTTGTGTGCAGAAAATGGCCAAGTACAGCCTAACATCCGTGATGGTGTAGAAATGTCAACTGTCCCACATTAAATAGGCATCTCCTCACAAACAGTCACAATGTACATTGTCTTGCAGTCTGTTAGTAAACTTGTATAATGCGTGAACATACATGTAAGCACAATGTCACAATGTCAATCTGCATCTCCCCTTCACATTGCAGAGGTAGAATCAGCACCTCCTGCAGATCAGACCCAACAACACAGCACTGATGATGAAGAGGACCTTCCCAACATCAACACCTCCAATAGCTCATGGACAGCTCCGGCACCCCACCTCCAGGAGCTGGGCAGCCCAGCTGCATCGAGGAGACCCCATCCCCTGCACAGACCACACAGCAGGAAGCACCCACCACCACAGATGTCTCCCAGGACCCCTACGACCAACACATGGCATTCCAACGCCGTGTGTTAGGGTGCGAGGAGAAGATGGCTGATCAGCTGCGGGTGAGGTTTGTCCTCATGGCAGCCAAACTAGATGCCATAAGTGGGTGTCTAAGTCCCATCAGGGACCACTTACAGTCCCTAACGGACACCCACTGTCCGCTCCGTGCTCTCCAACAATCCATGACTGACATCGCTGGAATCATGACTCTGAGCCAAGAACAACTGTCTATTCAGAGTGTCTCCAGCGATGTCACCCGGGATTTGGGACACATAAGGAGAATGATGGAGAGCTTGGAGCAGATGCAGGCGGAAAGAATGTTTGCCATGGCTGCACACCCAAGGAGATGTAGCTGGGATCTTCCATGCCCTGCAGATTCTCTTCATGGCATTGCCACCACAAGACCTGGTGCGGATGAATGTTGCTGCTACCTCTGCATCCACATCTCCGCTCCCTGAAGTGTCAGTGCCACACAGTGCGGCAGACATTCCAGCTCCTGATGTGTCACTTCCACACAGTGATGCAGACAGAACACCACCACCAACATGTGAGGCACCTGAAACATCAGAGGACTAAGATGATGATGAATTCAGCTTTGTGGTCAGAATGAAGTGGTAGCATTCATCTCCACCATATGGCCGGTTTCAGCTTGGTTCTGCTCTCTGCATCATGCCCTGGAATAACACCTTCAACTGTCCCCTGATACATTCAGCGACACTCACCTTGGACCTCGACATGGACTGCCATATTTTTGCCTTTTACCAATGACACAGCAATCACACTGCGTACTGAAGTCTTCCAATTCCGATGAACTTGTCGATCCCTAAAAGACTCTGGCTGGCCCTCCAAGGGGCAACAATGTAAAGTGGGGTTTGCATAGCCCTGTACTGCTCCAGCTTCAACACACCACTGAATGTGAATAAAACATTCTAATTCACACAGATGTGGCATGGCTATAATCAATCAAGTATGTAAGTCTGGATGAATGTAGGGGCAGTGATTCAACAAAAAGGCACTCCCTGGTAGTGCTATCAATGCGCATGTATGGCCGTGATGCAGATAGGCAGTGAGACACAGATTGTCATTCAAATCAACACTCATCACAGTTGAATACAAGTAAAGGTGCGTAGACTTTATTAGCATATGTGTGTCCATATAGTCAAGATAAGTGCCACAACAAGCAGACCAATGCAGCAGTATGTCAGAATGAGGAATGTTGCCAAGCACCGCTGACCACTCCGGGGGAGCTCCTCACCTTTCACAGGTGTGTGTTAACCCGTGTTGTTGTCCGCTCATGTAGTCGGAGTCCAGGCGAATGCAGTCATGTCCACTGTTCTCGTGACCAGATCTCCAAGATGTAACAAGGTGTTGGGACATGTGCAATGGGTTCAAATCAGTTGTGGCTGAAGGAACGTAGTTACTCATCCATGTGCATGTGTCTGGGATGTTCTGCCATTGCGTCAGTGGTTCTGGTTGACGCCGCACTGTTCTGACCTGCGCCAGTTCAGTGGATGAAATGGCACAGCTCGGATAAATTAGTTGTTTTAGTGTGCAACGGTTGTACGCCTGGGATGATGTGGAGTAAGTGTGAAGGACATTCCATGCAAGATAACTTCGAGCAAGGACTTCTGTCTGTGGGGCATGTATACATTGGTCTTTCGTCGGGCTGTGCGTAGTGTGGGAGTCGTCACCAGTTGCTATAGTATCGGTCAGGGGGTGCCGGGCACATGCAATTCCGAGGTCGGAGGTGCTGATGTGCTCCCACCTGATAGTTCAGACAAAGGAGCTTTCATCCCTAATTTTAGTTTGTCATCTGCTTGCTTTCAGGAATTTTGAAGTGGCTTGTTTGGTGTAGGATGGGATGTGTGCAACTTTGGCATTCATGTTTGACATGTTTTGCATGTGGCAAATATGCGGCATCACTGTGTGTTACGTTGCCTCACAGCTGCTCCTCCCTCCCCTGAGCCTATTTACTTGTGTGTGCTGCGCGGTTGCATCCCTTGCACTCCTATGGCCCACCATTGTCATGCATGTCTGAAAGCCTGACAACGCCACAGTAATGTTGGCCGTTGAAGGTGGGCGGCCACATGAATGTAGGCCAATGGTAAGGATAGGGCGGACACAGATGTAGAATTCATGCCTGGCTGAACTCGCACTGCGAGTAGGCCTAGGCATTTGGCCCATGCTGTGGCAATACAGATAGACACAACACTTGGCATGCATGAGCCAAGACCCCAAGCGGTCTTGCGCTCCTTCATTTCTCCGTTCGTGCGAGCCCGCCCTCCGGGTACATGCTACATTGCAACATTGTCGATTGCGAGCAGGGTGGCGCAGACACTACAACAGAGACACACGTATTAGTTACTTACTTGTCCAGAGCCCCGGGCAAATTCTTCACACCCCTACACTGGACTGGCGTAGCTGGCCCAGCCCATTCCACTTACGCTTACAGGGGGGGAGTCAAAGCTACATGACCAAGGTCTTCCACACTGCCTGAGCAAACAAGGTTGCGTCCACTGTCCGCAACACTACGAACACCAGCAGTATTTGTCCACATGGACATGTCTGTGCTCTGGATACTGAAGTCTGTACAGCACATCACCGCCACACTTGGCATTGTGTACATTCTTATTCATGGGTGACTTGCCTCCTTCACACATACTTGGTTCCCACCTCTCCCCACATTCTGCAATTGTGTGGCTGGGGGCCTCTTGGGTCTTCGAGCTGCATGATCAGTAGTTACATGACATGTGTTGGTCTTCATATGTGGCTCTGGGCTGGGCTTCCTTTCATACTGCAGTTTGTCGTCCTGCTTAACACCAGTAAAAGGCAGGTGTTAAATCCCTGCTGCTAACACGCCTTGTCACCTGTTTTTGGATCGCAACGCAGATCTGGCTGCGCATTGAGAATGTCGAGAAGTTGTGTTTTTGTGTGTGTTTGCACTTGAGCGCCTACTCTGCATCTCATTCGTGTTAGTTGGCGCTCTCATCCGTGGCAATGTTTTTTGCGGCAGCTATTGCTGGAAAACTGGTGATGTCGGCAGTTTGCACCAGCTTGGGAATAGGGCAATAAATCTATCCCCACTTTTGTGGCGCTAAAGTGCCAAGAGATCGGCGATAAGTCCTTGAGAATATGCCCCTTAGTGTTGTAATTCTTTATGTCTTAATAATTCATAATGTTAAGGTGTTTTGATCATTATAGGCGCTATATTTATGTGCATTTGTGCAATAGATCAACTTTTATAGATGCTGATTGTGTTTTTTTGTGTAGATTAGGCCTGTCATAACAAACCATGTTACCCGAAATGCATTTGGACAGGTTTCACTTTCAGCACACTTGGATTTAAATGTATGGCTCCTTCAACTAATGGGGCCATTCACTATGGTTAGGCCTGCACAACTGTGTCTTAGTTACTTTGAGAAAGCCCATGGCTGTGGGTGAAACCGTGACTGCCATTACTGGACCAATTGCATTTTATGAGAATGCATTTTGGACAATAAACTCATATTTCCACATATAATATGGAACTACAGTGTGGATTGCTTTAATGGAAGATGAAGGTATTATGTGAATTATTATATTATTAGTAGCAGCCAGTGATTTTCTTTTTATAGGGGCTGTCATTTCTCCTGTTGGGTCTCTCCCTCAACTAGAAGGCCATCAAACACCCATGGGAACGGTGGCGGCCATGTTGGAAATGCCACTGTCCATCTTTATCACAATTTTGACTTCCTCACAGAATTAGTAAAGTTAATCCTGCAAACGAATTTGTTAAAACGTGAGAAAGAGTCAGACTTCACAGCTGTGGCAGGGGACATAACTCTGCAGAACCCCTCTTCAGACTATATTAGTTGTTGACACTATGAGAGGCGGGTAAGCTTGGACAGAGCTAATTGTGACTCCATGGAGATATGTATTTTCCCTTTAGCATGCAGGTCCGTGTTCCCTCGCCATATAGATTAACCAAGGATTTATTTCACAAATGTTTTCTTATGCTTGATAGTAACTTGCCTTTTACAACATGTCCTCTGTACCTGTATTGTAATAGTCATTAAGTGTTAACCTATTGTACACTTACCTTCCTCGTTAAAAATGGCCCAGTCACTCACTTCGGTCTTCTTTGCACTATATAACGCTGCAAATAAATAAATGACTAAAAACACAGATGTCGTGCCTTGTCTGTTATGGTTCACAGTTTTTAGGTCGAGCCTAGCGGCAGTGTGCATGCACTGCTCACTCTGCGAGGCATGCTGTAGTAGGGTATGCTGTGGAAGCCTCGTCCGCTCTTCGCCCATATTTGTCATTGGCTTTGTGTCATTGTCCTTAAATGCTGGCTACTATCTGGTAAATCGGCTTTTTATGCCCTCCTTGGTAACGCCTTGTCTCCATTTGTTACTGCCCATAAGGACTGGACCTTTTACTGGCCATGCTATACTGTCTGCGTTATCATGTCTAAGAGTCCTATTTTGTTTATATATTTTTTTTATTTGCAACACGGTCCGCTTTCACTTTAGCAGCCCTTCTTGTTTATTTAATTCATTTGCAGCATGGGCCGCTTTCACTTTTGCGGCCACGCTTGCTTATTTAATTAATTAGCTGAGCGGTCCGCTCACTTAGGCGGCCGGGCTTAGTTATTTAATTAATTTGCTGGTTTTTCGGCGTGAGGGGCAGGGCTAGAGCCAGGCACGTCACTAGAGGCTTGGTTCTGTTGTTCAGAATGCCTGCATGAACTATTTTCCATGCATGAATTTCCAACATTTTTGTGCTCGACCCACCCACCCTTGGGGGCGTAAGAGGCAGGCACGGGGCCTCATAATAGTTGCAGTGTCCCACGCCACTGCTGTCCCTATGGGTGGCCTGGACCGACACCCACGGACTGCAGGCGGGGGCAGAGGCAGTGCTGGCAGGAACGGGTAGGACGCGTGCACTGTGCCGGTCCTGGCCGTGACCTGAACTGGGCACAAGTACCGGCTAATATATAATTTTATGTATATGTGGAGACAGCGCCGGCATTCTAATGCTGAGGGGGTGCGCCCCTTGACTCTCGCCGCGCGTGCCTGTGCCCGACGTGAGCCCCTAAGCATGCCAGATGCCAGCACCCAGACAGGAGTGAAGGAGAGAGCCACGCCACGCCCCAAGCCCCATATGGTGCAGGCCTAGTGCGGCTTGGACCCGCTGCCGCTGGAACATGCGACGGCGTCATGCTCGGCTCAATACGCCTCCTCATGTAATCGTGCCGCCTCGTACAGTGAGATGCTTCGCAACACAAGAGGTCAGTGTCCCGGCAGAAACTCGAGCATGGCTCCCTAGCTACAGAGAGGGCCCTAAGCCGTTAAGCCACACCCTTTACCTTCTTGGAGCAGATGAGGGATTACTGCGGAGTTGGCTGCACTTTCCCCTTTGCGCCATCCGCCCCCCGCAACCGGTGCTCGACCCTCACTCTGCCGATCCATGGCAACAGAGGGTGCGATGCTCCTCCCTGAAACCCCCCACTTCCGCATTAGCAGACCCCCGGCAGGTCAGAGAGGGGCCTAGCTGGCTACCCCACGCAACGAAGTTCCACACGTGCCGAAGCCCCAAGATAGCCCGCCGCTGCCCTGTGCCCCCCGGGAGCTGATCTACCCCTCCCCCACTGGCGGAACGCAGCAGTATCACCGGCTGGGCTAAGTAGTCTTGCCCTCACCGCCAAGGGAAGTGGAGGGGAGGGGGGTCAATGGACTCACCGCAATCCAGCTCCTGGGGACTCTAAGGCACATCAAAGGAGTGTCGGAAAAGAGTGTCCCGTGACCCGACGCGGGACGTCCGGAGCAGCAAAGAGGCTGCTAAAATGGTGAGGGGAAGTTATATACCCCTCGCCTGCCTGCCACCCCGGATGTGCATCACTGACCAGCCCACGCTCCAGCCGGGCACATCTGCCGGGGGAGGAGTGGCTGACCAAAGTAGGGGGGGTGGGGGAAGCCCTCTGGGACTACGGGCCCGCCCTCCTGATGGCCACAGGGTGGCCTCGGGCAGCCGCAGAGTTTTAAAGGAATGTTTCCAGAAGCCCGTCTGACACGACGAAAGGTGAGGGAACTGTTTGCTTGCATTTACGGACCTTTGTTTGGCGTCTTTACATATGGTATTGTGTTGCCTACTGGGATTGATGTCTGCGAGAAAATGCACTGCCCACAGCTGCGCTTGTAAGACTCACCTGGCAAAGCGTGGTATGAGGAGGGGGAGGGGGGATAAAGATGCATGTGCCCTTTCAACAATTGGGACTGTAGATTATTGAAAGTTGTTATGCTGAAAGACGGAGGAGCAGAAGTAGGTTTCTGTTCTTGACTTTAATTCTTCTGAGTTCTGGAAGAAAACCCAAATGGAATCTAGGTCTCCTGCTAGTTGCAGCGTTTGTAGGATGGCAAAAGAGATAGTGTTCTGTCATTTTGTTTATTTTTTAAATAACGAACATTGGTAGGAAAGTTATAAGAACTCCCCAAGTCTGTGTAGCAACTCGAAATATATACTGTAATAATGTTATTTTAGGTATCTCTAGCAAACGCAGCGCATGCGCTGCTTCGCTATTGAGACTCTATTGTTGCCGCTTTGGTGCTGGAAGGGAGACAGAAGGTGGCACGCACGGACAGGAGATGTGCACGCGTACGGACAGGAGATGTGCACTCCATACGCGTGCACATCTCCTGTCCAATAGCTCAATCATTCACTCAAACTTTAATAATGCAAGACCTATTGCATTGCAAATGCTTGTTAGAACAGTCTGTCAAGTAAGAGCAAAAGCACTGTAGCATTTCGTGCCAAGAAAGAACTAATAGCTATCAATGTGCTTTTTGTTTTATTTTCAAAGTAAACTTTGAAATCTCTTAAGGAAAACGGTTGAGGGAGCAAAATGATCAGAGAGTTAGAAAGCCTTGCAACTAAGCCCAGCTGATCATAGAGGTGGGCGAGCCACTGAAAACTCGAGCCAGATGCTGGACTCTAGTTTAGCTGTAGGTTCTCTAGAACTCTAGCCCAGAACGAGCCGAGCTTTCATGTGACTTCTGCCAGCCACCTACGGTGTACCCTCAAGCACCTAGCATTAAAGACAAAACATTAGTCTTCAATGTGATGAAAGAGAGAGAAAAATATACCAATGTAGTGGGTGAATTGCACAGTGTGAAACCAGAAATCCTTGCTCAATCCCAGCTTTCCTGCTTGACCAAAGTGTGTGATCCTATGCAAATATTTTAGTTCACGAGCTTCCTTTATCTTCACTATCACGTGACAGAACATTCATATGCATGATTTCAAGATGGCCAATGTACAAAAACCTTGTGTTTGATTTACTAGACTACAATTTTGCCCCATCTATTAAAAGAATCAACGCCATATACAGGGTAAACATGACAACTGATTCACCTCTGTGTTCATTTATGGTAATGTTGTCACGGCTTGTGGGGAGGAATGTTTCCAAGGGGCCGATTCACAGAACTAACTTAGGACAAAATCCTAAACTTACTACTTTTGGTATTCACAGAAGTTAGAATTTTGTCTTAAGTTTGTCTTAAGACAAACTTAAGACAGACTTAAGACAAAATCCTAACTTAAGTCTATCTTAAGCCTGTCTTAAGACAAACTTAAGACAAAATCCTAACTTCTGTGAATACCAAAAGTAGTAAGTTTAGGATTTTGCCTTAAGTTAGTTCTGTGAATCGGGCCCTGAGTTTCTGTTTAAACATCACAGAAAAAAAAGCCTTTTCATTTAGTGTCATAATCTGATGCACAAGGCAAGGTACTCCCATATGTTAAAGAAATACACTTTTTGAAAATTTTACATGTTGTTGCATGAGTTATGTGAAATATTCTTATGTCTCATCTCATGCACAGGCTCTTTGAGGCGAGCTAGATCCTTGGATCGGCTCCCCCTGTTAACTTATTGGCTTACCCACCTCTAGTTGATCATGACCAGGAACAAGTTAAACAAGCATTAGCAAATCCAGAATGGTCACACCCTTAACGTTAGATAAACTTTGGCTTTGCTTGTGCCTGTTCCTGATGAGCATCATCAAAAAGAAAACAAGCATTTGCAATGCAATAGGTCTCGCATTTACGCAATTTTAAGCTATTGGCATTGTAAAAGGCAATGCCTACTATTTTTGTTTTTTAAAACATAAATAAAAGGCATTTTCATTTACAATGCCAATAGCTTAAACTAGCGTAAATGCGAGACCCATTGCATTGCAAATGCTTGTTATATATGCATGTGTTCCAATCACTTGGCCTCTGAGTGCTTTGTTACAGAGGCTTTCTGCAGATTAGAGCCTGACCAGGGGGGATGGTCCATGGGTGAGCTAGTCAATGGGTATGTCTTAGCCTATATTAGTCAGTGTGCTGTAGAGTGCTTTTATGGTTTTCCCTGTGGATGGTTTCCATTGGGGGATGGGGAGCATGTGTCCTGCCTTCCAACTTGTGAGAAGTTGGTGTGTTTAGGTTGCCTCTGGTGGGCTGTATTGGATTGGGAGTGCAGAACATCTGTCCATCTACCTAACTTGTGCCAGCTTTTAGGTAGGGTCTATATCAGACACAGAGGGGCCGATTCACAGAACTAACTTAAGACAAAATCCTAAACTTACTACTTTTGGTATTCACGGAAGTTAGGATTTTGTCTTAAGTTTGTCTTAAGACAAACTTAAGACAAAATCCTAACTTAAGTCCGTCTTAAGTCTGTCTTAAGACAAACTTAAGATAAAATCCTAACTTCTGTGAATACCAAAAGTAGTAAGTTTAGGATTTTGTCTTAAGTTAGTTCTGTGAATCGGGCCCTGTAACTGTAAGGTGTGCTTCTGGAATCTCGATGGCATCAAATATTGTGTCCCAATAGCGAAGGAAAAAGTATCAAACGGTAAGTAAGTATAGATTTTCCTTACTCAACTCCACCTATATATACCTTGAGGATATATAGCTATATAATATATATATATATATAAATTCACTGAAAAAACCATAGGTTATAGACCATATATAGTTAGGAATTAGCATTTACAAAACCTTGAAAATTCACTGAAAAAACCATAGGTTATAGACCATATATAGTTAGGAATTCGCATTTACAAAACCTTATTTTACTCACACAAAACCATTGAAATTCCATATATAGTTAGTTGCACTAACTATATATCGCGCACCCGCAATCCACTGCTGATGATGTCACACATTACATCATTCATGACATGGTCAGTGACATCACTGATGACATCTCAAATGACATCACTGATGACATCTCAAATGACATCACTGATGGCATCACTGATGACATCTCATTTGACATTACTGATCACATCACTGATGATATCATTCATGTGATAATACGATGAACCTCTTCAGACTCTAATATAACCTTAGATACAATCAGTGTAAACAGACACTCACAGACTGTCACTCATCCATGGAGTTACTCACACACCTAGTCAGTCATGCAAAGAATCAATCACACCTCCATTTCCTCAACTATACAGTTATACAAACTTTACTTATTCAAACATATACTAACACATATTTACTCTCTTATACAATCCCTGATACAAGTTCACAATGATCCATACAGCCACTCACACATTCACTGGCTCTTATGCACAGTTATTTATATATGTCAACTCTCACATGTACTGTGTTTTACATATGTACTTACTTTGACATGTAGCACTGAGATATCCATTCACTCACCAATACACTCATGCACACAGTCAACCGCCCATACAGCTGTTTCCACATGCACTTTTGAAACCATACATCTAGTGAATCAACTGCTCACACATCTATGCACAGAGTCATACACCTCCCAGCCACCGACACACACACTCAGTCTCCCATACAAATACTTGGGCAACCAATCAATAACCCATATAGTTACTCATATAGCTACTTATCAACACATGCAACAGTTTACAGAACAACAGACATAATGATGCACAAATTAAGACAGTTTAGTCACTAACCCATGCACTCAGTGAGACACATTTAATCACTCACTCATACAGTCAGTCATGCACCTACTAAATCCTTCATCCAGACACTTATACATCCACTCATTCTTCAATATGTAAGACATATTTTAACTTTACAGAAACATACAGTCACTGGATTTTGTCATCAGTGATGTCATCAGTGATGTCATTTGAGATGTCATCAGTGATGTCATCAGTGATGTCACTGACCATGTCATGAATGATGTAATGTGTGACATCATCAGCAGTGGATTGCGGGTGCGCGATATATAGTTAGTGCAACTAACTATATATGGAATTTCAATGGTTTTGTGTGAGTAAAATAAGGTTTTGTAAATGCGAATTCCTAACTATATATGGTCTATAACCTATGGTTTTTTCAGTGAATTTTCAAGGTTTTGTAAATGCTAATTCCTAACTATATATGGTCTATAACCTATGGTTTTTTCAGTGAATTTTCAAGGTTTTGTAAATGCTAATTCCTAACTATATATGGTCTATAACCTATGGTTTTTTCAGTGAATATATATATATACATACATATATAAACATATATCATCTGTATATCTATATAAATACACACATAAATGCATGCATACATATACTTATATGCATACAGATGCATGTTATTTACATGAAAGTTGAAAAAACACTAATAAAAGCAAAGCTAAAAAGCCACCTCATTACAAACAGAATGGCTTTAACTTAAACGAGGGCGAGATCTATTGCATTTTCAATGCTTGTTTACTTTGGTTCCATCAAGAAGGCATTCAGATGTGTCACACATTTGCCATAAATTCTGAATGTTAGCACTCTAGTTGCACATTAGATCACTGTAGTAAAGCTACTGCTCACCAGGGACGTCTGCTGCTGGTATTCAAAGTGCATGTTTCAGTCTGCATGTCAGAATTTTTTTAATGAAATAGAAGAGGATTTGAGAAGTCACTCAAAATGATCCCTAATTTTTCTTTCTGAAGCACTAATCATACTTTCTATGGCAAAAATAACCCCCTCATGTTGTTCCTTTTTAAATTGAGTGTTTTCAGACTTACCACTTCATTCCAATCAAGATGGCTTCTGGTGTGCCATACTTTTGTCATAAGTAAGACTGTTAGCGCTCTAGTTGTTCTTTAGAACACTCTGGGACATTCTGTCATTGGGCTATACTTGGGGTACATCTGGGCGATATTTGGGCTACATTTAGGCTCTTTTGTCTCTGGTGGCCATCTTGGGAGACTGTATGTCAGAATTTTTTAATGAAATTGAAGAGGGTTTGAGAAGTCACTCAAAATGTGCCCTAATTTTTCTTTCTGCAGCACTAATCATAATTCATATGGCAAAATATACCCCCTCATTTTGTTCCTTTTTAAATTAAATGTTTTAAGAGTTACCACTTTATTCCAATCAAGATGGCTTCAGGTGTGCCATACCTTTGTAATAAGTAGGACTGTTAGCGCTCTAGTTGTTCTTTAGAACACTCTGGGACATTCTGTCATTGGGCTATACTTGGGCTACATCTGGGTGATATTTGGGCTACATTTGGGCTCTTTTGTCTCTGGTGGCCATTTTGGGAGACTGCATGTCAGAATTTTTTAATGACATAGAAGAGGATTTGAAAAGTCACTCAAAATGTGCCCTAATTTTTCTTTCTGCAGCACTAATAATACCTTCTATTGCATAATATACCCCCTCATTTTGTTCCTTTTTAAATTAAATGTTTTAAGAGTTGCCACTTTATTCCCATCACGATGGCTCCAGGTGTGCTATACCTTTGTAATACGTAGGACTGTTAGCGCTCTAGTTGTTCTTTAGAACACTTTAGGAGGCTGCAGTAGAGCACAAAGGAATCAACTGACAGTCTCTGTCCTTGTTGGATGTACATGTTTTACTGAGAATGTCAGACTTCATTTTCACATGACTGAGAAAGATAATGTGATTTTACAGAAAATATGCTTTCAGTTTAGCTTATAGATCCCCTTCCAAACCACTGTGGGAAAATCATGAGATATTAGTTTTCTTTCAAACAATATTCATGATATCACAGCAGAAGGTTTTTTCACATGGTAAAATCACCTTAGAACCCACCATAATTCCTAAAACGAGTATGGTACAATCAACAAATGATTTATAATGTAACTAAAGTCCTAAAACCCTCTATTAACTACAATGCTTTTTAATGAGGTGCTATCATGTATATTGGTCCCAAGATGGCTGCCAACACTTCTTGGATGAAGTGCTGACAGCCAATCAGATCAGATGTGAGGTTAGGCTCCGCCCAGATATATATCTTTTTTTGAACCTAAATTACTCAAAATCCACTGGAGCACATATATTGAGACCTAGCAAAGGCACATCGGGCTAACAGTCCCTACAATTTTGCCAAGTTTCGTGCAAATCCATTCAGCCGTTCGAGCTAAAAGTGAGGCCAACCGCCCTATGGAAATTAACATGGGAAAAACACGTTTTGGGACCCCCCTTTTTTCTCGGCCCCCCCTTGATGAAACCCCCCCAAATTGTCAGGGGCTGCTCAGAAACAAAATGTTCCATTTTCCTGAAAATTTCAGCCAATTCCGTCCACAAACGCCAAAGTTATTAGACATAGAATTTTCAAAAATCCCATAGAGAAAAAATCCTAACTATATATACCTACTGGCGACCGCCAGTAGGTAATATATATATATATATATATATATATATATATATATATATATATATATATATATATATATATATATATATATATATATATATATATATATATATATATTCACTGAAAAAACCATAGGTTTCACACCAGTTATAGTTAGGAATTAGCATTTAAAAAACCTATTAAATTCACTGAAAAAACCATAGGTTTCAGGCCAGTTATAGTTAGCTGGAAATGTTACTGACATAAAACCATTGAAATTCCCACGTTATAGTTAGTTGGACTCACTATAACTTGCGCACCTGCAATGCACTGCTGATGACGTCACATATTACATCAATCATGACATAGTCAGTGACATCACTCATGACATCACTGATGACACCATCCAGTGAATGTGTGTCTTTCTGATAAATAAATATGTTTTATATATGTATATGTAAAGGTCGATGGAAAAATAAATGTTTAAATAAGTGTCTAAATGGATGTTTTTTTTTAAAAAAATTGATTGGTTAACTGGCTTATTAAGTGTATCTTAGTGAAGACATATATTAGCGAGTAATGTTTAAATATTTAAATATATGTATCAGTGTTTCACTTTGTGTATAAGTGGCTGCATGGGTTGGTGAGTAGCTACATGTGTGTGTATATGGGTTATTAGATGTTTTTTTAGTATCAGTATGAGTGTCTGTATGGTTTGGTGGGGGTATTACTTAGCACATAGATGCATCAATGACTGACTCACTGTTTGTATGTGTTTTGAGCACAGCATGTGTGTAGGATTGTAAGAGTGGATGAGTGTGTATATGTGTGTGTTAGTGAGTGAATGACTGTCTCACTAGTGTCTTTATCAGTAACGACATATGTTTTAATCTAGTATATGTGAGTATTGATGTATATAAGTGAGTATATGTGAGAGTGAGAGATTGTAAGAGTTCCTTTTTAAATAAGTATGTGTTTCTATAAGTGTTTGTTTAAGAAAGTAAGTATGTGTAAGTTTACTTAGAAGTAAGGCGGCAGTGTGTGTATAGTTGTATATGCAAATAAATGGATGTACAATAGTTTATTTGCATGTGTGAGTAACTTTTGGATGACTGTCGGTGTGTAACAGGATGTATAGGTGTATCACTACATATGATGAGTGAGTATATGTATGAGTGACTATATAGAACTGTAGGTGAATGAGTGGAAGTGTATATAGATGGTGGAATTACTGAATTGGTTGTTGTAACTGGTATGGGTATCTCAATTTTTTTGAAAATGTTATTTTCTATTTTTGAATATGTGTTTCAAGGGTTACATTACACTGAAAGGAGGTCTGTCACTCTGTCACAAGGATGGTGTCATCAGTGATGTCATGAGTGATGTCACTGATCATGTCATGAGTGATGTAATGTGTGACGTCATCAGCAGTGCATTGCAGGCACGCAAGTTATAGTGAGTCCAACTAACTATAACGTGGGAATTTCAATGGTTTTATGTCAGTAGAATTTCCAGCTAACTATAACTGGCCTGAAACCTATGGTTTTTTCAGTGAATTTAATAGGTTTTTCAAATGCTAATTCCTAACTATAACTGGTGTGAAACCTATGGTTTTTTCAGTGAATTTCATAGGTTTTTTAAATGCTAATTCATAACTATAACTGGTGTGAAACCTATGTTTTTTTCAGTGAATTTCATAGGTTTTTTAAATGCTAATTCCGAACTATATATAGGGCCTCAAACCTATGTTTTTTTCAGTGAATTTCAAAGGTTTTTTAATAGCAAATTTCTATAGCTATAAAATGTAATATTTTTATAATGAATGCTATATTGTATATTTATGTAATACAATTTTTTTTATGTATATTGTTCATTTTTTGTTTTTTTTGCCCTGGAGCGCTCCCGGTGCGCGTCCCGGTGAGCGCACCGGTAAGCGCAGTCTTGCGACGCGCCCCAGGGCGCGTACCGGTGAGCGTTCCGTTAGCGCTTTTGCCGCGAACGAAAACATCATCGTGACATATCGCGTAGCCGCGTCCGCGTGTTACGCACGGTGTAAACGCACCCGGAAGCACTCGAGCGCATACAATCGCTCAACGTAAGCATCCGACGCGCTTACGCTACGCGCCCCTGGGCGCGCTGCGTAAGCGCGTTGGGTCATGTGACCTGAAAATAACACTTTTCATTGGTTCAGAACAGTTTTGGTTTCCAAATGATGAAAGCCCGGCTCATGTGACCTGAAAATTACACTTTTCATTGGTTCAGGACAGTTTTGTTTTCCTAATGATGAAAGCCCCCACCTTTTTTCCTCATTCTCACTTTGTCCTTTGAGTGAAGAAGACCTGTTTGGAGACTTATTCCCAATTTGTACTGAAAAATGGCTACAGTAGCAGCAGCAGCAGGAGCATCTCAGCCACCACCACCACCACCACCGCCACCTCAAGGACCACCACAACACCACAGTGGTGGAGATGAAGAAGAGGAGGAGGAGGAGAGGAGGAGGTTCCTGCCTGAACATACTACCCCATATAAGCCAAAGGAGCACATTATCTGGGAGTTGTTTTCAATCCCAAAGGACCTCAAGAAAGTAAATGCGCCTTTGGTTACTTGTCTAATCTGTGGCACTGTGCTTTCCAGGGGGAACCCTAACAGAAAGTACTCTTTTCGCAATAACACCATGATTCGCCACATGCAACGCCGGCACCCTAACAACTATGCTGCGGCAGAGGTCCGAGAAATTACCTGGAACTAGGCATGGGCGGAAAATCCGTTCCGCTCGCGGATTTTGCGGATTTTCGGGAAATCCGCAATCCGCGAGATTTGCGAATTTCCTGAAAAATCCGCAAATCCGCGAGCAGCGGATTTTGCTCGCACTGCTCGCACTGTTCGCGTGAGTTCGCGCCCCGCGAATAAGTGCGAAATTGCAGAAATACGATTTTAGCAAAACTGAAAGTAACTACTTACCAGGTTCAAAAGTTCAGGCTCATCATTAGTAGCCATTTCCTGTAGTGCTTCCTGAGGGGCCCCTCCAGAGTTCAGTTGCCAGTTGCAACTATTATGTGACCCTGCTCTGAACCTCAGAATAGTTACACATATGCCACAAAGGTCCTGAATTACAGCTAAGGGAGACAAGCAGGAGCCAGGCTGGAAGTTAAAATCCATTAATCAGCCCCTAATTCATTATTGTCAGTTGGGGCAGGGCAGGTGTTGTAACTAATTTTGCAACAATGAAAGCACTTAGCAAGTGCAAAAGATCACTAATCAGGGCGCACTAAGGAAGCAGGTGCCAGCTAAAAAAATATTCTGTGACACATTAATCAGCCCCAAATTAATTCAGGTCACTTGAGGCAGGGAAGGTGTGCTTTGCTTTGCCAAAAATAATGTACACTGGACAACCAGAGGGTGTGGTGATGAAACAGAGGGTGGCATGGGTGGGCCAGAGGGTGGCATGAGTAGTCAGAGAGTGGCAGTGGTGACAGAGAGTGGCAGTGATGAAGAAGAGTGTCCCAAACAGGTTGGACACGTAGAAACAACAAGTTCGCAAAACTTGCGACCCGACAGGTAAGTTCGCAAATTGCGAAATTGTAAAAACCCTCGCGAACTGGCAGAAACAAGGGCGAACACAAAAAAAAAAAAAAATCCGCAAATTCGCGGGAATTCGCGGATTTTGCGGATTGCGAGTTTGCAAATCCGCAAATTCGCGGATTGCCAATCCGCAAAATCCGCTCATGCTTACCTGGAACCCTCCCCAATCTTCTCCAAGCACCTCCCAAAGTAAGCAACCCACTCCATCGGGTCCAGTGGCAAGGGAGATGGTCCCAAACATACAAACACAGTTTGGACAATACAAAATCGTTTGTATATTTTGTGGTAAAAAATTACCTATGGTGAGCAAAGCATTAAGCTCATCAACCGTGCTGGTGACAACCACAAGTGCCCAAAGAAACCTTAATTTTTTCCTGTTTTTTTTTTGCTCCAGTTGAGCCGTTTACAATTCCCTGTTTTTTGTTTGTCCCCATAAAAAATCCAAAAAATATATAAAATTGTTCGTAAAAGCCAAAAAAAGTACAAAATGTTCACAAAAACAATAAAAAAATATAAAACAACAAAAAGAATTTAAAAAACAGTTCTTTTTAGAACTACCTCCAATTTATAAAAAAATGCTAAATTTTTTTAAAAATGTGTCATTCTTTTTTCCCAATAGTACGCTCCCCAGGGCGCGTACCGGGCACTCCCCCCGCGCAAATCGAATTTTTTTAAATTTTTTTTGCCCCGTGGGGCCCTTTTATGGCCCCCACATCAAACCTAGGGGGTCAAGGGGGGGTCTACCCTGCCCCCTTTTGATCATTTCCCCCTTTGTTTTTGCCACCTCTTGTGTCTTGATCCTACCGAGACACAAGATGGCGGCCGCTCCGGACTGTTTGGAATGTTGACAGACACCCGAGAGCCAATCAGCTTTCCGCTCGCGAACTCGCATAGCGCGCTGGAGCGCGTCCCGGTGCGCGTACCGGGGCGCGCTTATAGATATATATATTTTTTTTAACCTAAATTATTTAAAATCCACTGGAGCACATATCTTGAGACATAGCAAAGGCACATCGGGCTACCAGTCCCTACAATTTTGCCAAGTTTGGTGGAAAACCATTCTGCCGTTCGGGTTAAAAGTGAGTTCAGCCGCCCTATGGAAATTAACATGGGGAAAACACGTTTTGGGACCTCCTTTTATCGCGGCCCCCGCTTGACGAATCCCCCCCAAACTTTCAGGGACGGAGCGGAGTGTCGGGAGGCAAATTTGAGGAAACTTTCAGGAAGATTCCTCAACCGGCGCCAAAGTTATTCCCAATAGAATGTTGCAAATTCCCTATACAAAATAATCCTAACTATAACTACCTACTGGCGACCGCCAGTAGGTAATATATATATATATATATATATATATATATATATATATATATATATATATATATATATATATATATATATATATATATTCACTGAAAAAACCATAGGTTTCAGGGATGTTATAGTTAGTTGGACATTTCACTCGTACAAAACCAGAGAAATTCGGCCATTATAGTTAGTTGAAGCTAACTATAACTCGCCCCCCCCGTAATGCACTGCTGATGATGTCACATATTACATCATTCATGACAAGGTTAGTGACATCACAGATGACATCCCTGATGACATCTCAAATTATATCACTGATGACATCACTGATGGCATCATCCATGTGATAATCTGATGCACCTCCTCATACTCTAATATATCCTTTGATACACCTACTCTGAAATACAAACTACCATTTTCGAATCCATAAACACACCAATACCAGTTACTACATACCCAGTCACTGAGTCTTAGGTCTACACAAACTTCCACTCATTCACTCATACAGTCACTCACACATGCAATCACTTATCAATACAGCACTTTCATTTGTAAGCCTAGGCGAAGCACTACACTACGCTCGCGTAATTTGCAAAGTTTGCTCTACTTCGCACTACACGAATTGCATGTAGGACAGTGCAAATATGCGTAGTGTAGCGTAGTGTAGCATCGCAGTCATTTTTTGCTTACTCGCGGTCCTCAACATCAAGTTGGCGTCCGAGAGCAAGCAAAATGACATCCTGGCGATACTTTTTCCTCGTTCGCGAACAGCAACATCAAGTTGCTGATCGCGAGCATGGAAAATAAACCTTCTGATGAGATTCTCAACGAGGGGAGGTCAGGTTTCTCATTGCGAGTGGTCACGTACGCTCGCGACGGCTCGCGATGAGAAACTACAAGTCCGCGTTGAGAAAGCGGCCGCTCGAGTAAAAATCTACTCGAGCAGCAGAAAATGACAGCTCGCACTGTGCAAGATGCAGTTTTCAATGATTGCACAGTGCGTACAAGCATTCGGCACTGTGCAATCATCGCGAACAGCGCACTACGCAGTTCACGTAGTGCTACGCGTATCGCACATAGTGCGAAGTGCACTTCGCTTAGCTACGTGTAGCGCTACTACGCGAACTATGCCCAGGGTTAATCATTTGCACTCATACACCTATACAGAACACTCACACACCGCCACTCATCCATAGAGTTACTCACACTCTTCGTCAGTCATGCAAATAATCAATCACACTCCCATTTATTCACCTATACAGTTATACACACACTACCTCACTTATTCATACAGATAATAACACATACTTACTCTCTTATACAATCAATGTTTCAAGCACACACTCATCCATACAGCCACTCTCACATTCACTCACTCTCACTTATAGTCATTTATATACTCCAACACTCACATATACTGCCTTTCACATATGCAGTTACTCACACATGTATCACTGAGACATCCATTCACTCACCAACACACCCATACTCACACCCACCCACCCATACAGCCCTTCACATATGCACTCTTGAACCCATACACCCAGTGAATCACCCACTCACACATCTATGCACAGATTCACACACCCCCACCCACCCACACAGACACTCAGGCACCCATACTGATGCTCTGACAACCAATTAATAACCCATATAGACACTCATGTAGCTACTCACCAATCCATCCAGCCGCATACACAGCAACTGACAGACTGATACAGACATTTACACAGTTTATTCACTAACCCATGCATTTAGTCAGACATGTTTAATCACTCACTTATACAGTCAGTCACGCACCTACTAAATCATCTATTCAGACACTCAAACACCCACTCATACTTCAATACACATTTGCATATATATTTATAAAACATATTTAAACTTTATTGAAACACACAGTCACTGGATGATGTAATCAGTGATGTCATCAGTGATGTCATTTGAGTTGTCTTCAGTGATGTCACTAACCATGTCATGAGTGATGTAATATGTGACATCATCAGCAGTGCATTGCGGGGGCTCGAGTTTTAGTTAGCTCAACTAACTATAATGGTCGAATTTCTCTGGTTTTGTATGAGTGAAATGTCCAACTAACTATAACGTCCCTGAAGCTTATGGTCTTTTCAGTGAATTTCTATGGTTTTTAAAAGCTAATTTCTAACTATAATGTCCCTGAAACCTCTGTTTTTTTCAGTGAATTTCAAAGGTTTTTTAAATGCTAATTTCTAACTATAACGTCCCTGAAACCTATAGTTTTTTCAGTGAATTTCAAAGGTTTATTAAATGCTAATTTCTAACTATAACATAGAAGTCGTATTTGCAGAGTGAAGGAGAAAGGTGAGCGTGGCCTCCAAACACCTTTTAGCAATCCCACTGTGTGGGATTTACTGGAGGTAACAGGACGGGTAGTTAGCCCCCAACGTCAACCTTGGGGGCCAACTACCCCTTTTATTACCTTCAGTAAGTCCCACACAGCAGGATTGCTAACTTGTTATATCAGGCCCCTCTCCCTCCCTGCAGCACTGTGCAAACGCGCCCCCTGGTGCATTGTAAGTTGGGTATTAAGTCCACTTGAATCCTAAGGGTCCCTGTGGGCCAACTAGCCCACCAGGTACCTCCAGTAAATGCCACAGAGCTGCGTTGCAGAGAGGTGTTCTGAGGCCATGGCCCTTCTTACACCACGCTGCAAACACTGCTTCTGGCCACTGCTGCTCGGAGGATGAAGTCCACTTGTGTAGGACATCATCACCCCACCAGCAGTGCACCAGAAGCCACGTTTGCAGAGTGATGTAAAAAGGGGCATGGTCTCGAACCACCTCTCTGCATCGCAGCACTGTGGCGCTTACTGGAGGTACCTGGTGGGCTAGTTATAATTTCGTGGGCTAGTTAGAATTTTGTCCGGATTCGCGCACCCAGTGCGAATCCGGCCGAAATATTTTTTTAATGCTTTTTTTGGCCCTGAGGGTCCATGTGGGACCCCCTGAGCAGGCCTAGGGGGTCAGGGTGTTTCTTCCCTGCCCCCTTTTCTTGTTTTCCACCCTTTTTTTACTCCTTTCTTGTGACTCAGTTACTGAGTCACAAGATGGCTGCCAACACTTCCTGGTTTTGAGTCTTGGCAGCCAATCAGAGTGAAGCTCATGCCCGGGAGGAGTTGCAACTCCTTCTCAGTGCTCAGATACCATTTAAAAAAAATTCAGTACAGCAGTTCGGGCTGTAGCTTTGTCTAAAGTATCTATAGAAATTAACATGGGGAAAATGCGTTGTGAGACCCCCCTTTTTTCCAGGCCCTGCTTGACAAATCACCCTGAAACTTTCAAAACAGGAGCTGACCATAGCGGGCCATCTTTTTTTTAAGATTTCACGAAGATTCGTCAAACAGCGCCAAAGTTATTGGCAAAACAAATAACGCATTTGCTATAGAAAATAGGTTCTAACTATAACTACCTACTGGTGACTGCCAGTAGGTTTTATATATATATATATATATATATATATATATATATATATATGTATATATATATATATATATATATATATATATATATATATATATATATATATCGGCAAAGTACATATAGGTTTAGTTACGTATACTTACTTACTTTTTGATATTTACTCCACATCTACTTACCTTGAAGCTATATATATATATATATATATATATATCTTCAAGGTACGTACATGTGGAGTTCAAAATAATAAATCTGTTATTCCTCTATATGCACTTACCTTGAAATGTTTTGTTCCTCAATATTTTGTCCAAAATATTGGTGTATTGCGAAATTCTTAGCCTTGATCTCACTCTGCCAGCCCGCATGGTTATGCCTTTTCGTGAGCGTTGGTCGAAGAATTGTGTTGGCCATCAAAGGACAGGGCAGGCCGTTGTTATCCTGCATGTAGCTGACCTGACTGGTAATTTTACGAGTGTGGAGACTCTGCAGTTGGGGCAGAGAACTCTGCATGCAAAAAGATAGGCCTGTCCTAACTTTTTATGTGCGGAGTTATCCGCCCTGAATGAAAAGTCTCCACTCTTGCAAATTTACTATTAGCTTGTAGTTTGTGAATCATAAAAAGTAAACTTACACAAAAGAGTACGTTTACCTTTGTAAATCAGGCTGTAAATGTGTTAATTGTCCACCTATTGCATGACTTTGGGTCAGTAGTCTTTATCCCTGCCCTGGTTGTCCTAACTCTAACTGCCCTTAATAGCTGGCGGCCATTGCCTTGAGCTGCAAGAGTTAAGAGCAGAGCTCTTTCAGAAAAAGAGGGCAGATCCCACGTGCTCAGTGGTGACAGTCAGAGATGGGACATCAAGCTCATTATCTGCATCAGGGATAAGCAGAGGAGTGACACATGGGCCATCGTTAGGGGAGGAGGATCCTGCCAGCAGGGCTCTGGGCTCGATGGCCTGGACCGCTCCCGAGTCACATCCGATGACAGCAAGCGGAGTGTGCAGCCATTATTCGTCAGGACGCTTTGACTGAATGAATTAGCCCCGCTCCCACCCGCCCTGTGGATATCTGGGGGATGACGACGCCCCCTTCGCACCCCCACAAGTGTTGTTCCTTTCCTTCCACTCTCATCAGCATGGCTTAAAAAATCACCCAGCCCATTAGGGCGCATTTATCTGATGCCCTGCAGAGGGGAACCTCTGTCTTTGAGATAAAGAAGTAAAACGGCGCTGGAAAACAGATGTTCGGAGAAGGAACAAGCTTTGGCAAAGCCAATAGGTCTCACCTTCTGACTTTGGTAATGCGGATCTATTGGCTTTGCTTATGGTTTTTGCTAATGCTGTCCAGCATCAGCAAAAAGAAAACAAATAATAACACGCATGCTGAACAATATTAGCTGAAAAGAGGGATGATGTATGCACGTGCATGCATCATCATACATCAGCTCGTATGAGTCCTGACGCTACGACAGCCCTAGCATTAGGATCCATGCTAATCTTGACGTGGCTGTAGGTTTGTTGTTTTCATTTACTGACCCAAAAATACATTAACGCGTAGCGTTAAAAAAAGAAAATTAAGTAGCCTGTTGCTTTTTTTTTTTACTACAAAGGAGTGTCCCAGGGGCAAATTGCAGTTGTGTGGCCCTCCAAAAACATTAAAAATTAAAAAGAATGAGATGAGTTGCAGAGGGACACCAGGGTTAGGGAACAACAAAAAATGTTGGTTGGGATAATTTATAAATAAATACATTTAAAAAACAAGCAGGGCAGAGAATGGGAAGCCACAGACAAGCTGCAGAGGAGAGGGAGCAACATGGGGAGGGCTGGGGCACGATTTCAGTGGGGAAGTAGCGCACAAAGGAGACAGCAAGAAAACACCTGCACTCCCTTGGAGAGCTAAGAGAAAAAAATATTTTAAAAAGTTCCCTTAATGTATGCAAGAAGCAATCAGCCGTTCAAAACCAGGTATATCAGTTATGCTTCAAGGAAGAGACAAACACAAGAATTAGAAGGAAACACAGTGAAGCGGAAGCAAGCAAATAAAATTGACAGAAAACCTATCCAGTTTAAAGCAATGGGCGGATCCAAAGCCCTGCAAGTATTGCTATTGTTCAAAATATGTCTTCAACAATATACAGCCAAAAGCTGTCTGTAGGCAAGACCCAAAACACCAACAGAGGGGGACAGAGAAAGCAACATGGGGGGGGAGCAACATTGAGAGCGGAGGGAACCAGACCGGAGAAGCAGCCCATGGGGAAAGATCAAAAACACGCATGCACTCATATGGAATGCTGAAAGAAGAAAAAGGGACGGACACTCGATAAAAGGAAAGAAACCCACCAACAGAAATCAAGGAAATGAGATGGACAAGAAGTCAACCAATCATGAGCAAGTGGCTCGTCGGAAATTCCAGCTAAGTATTGATATTGTGCTCATTAGTTTTTTCACCAGACAGGTAAAGGTTGTCCATCGGCAAGATGTATACATTTTCAGAGGGTTTGTACTTTATTCCTTTTCAGATTTTTTTCAGTAACCCAGAGGAACATGGAAGAGAGTTTCAGACTTCATCCACTGATTGAAATCATATGCATTTCTACATATGCAAGCCTTAGAAAAAGGCAATACGTGGCAACAATGAGACCTGCTCATTGGAGTAGAAAGTCAGGGGGGGGGGGGGGTGCGGTGCGTGCTGGCCGTCCTTGGTGTCATCACTGAGGGGGGTGACAAAATGACAAAAATATATGTCAAGCCGTGGGTGACAAGAAATGTTCTGCACCGGGTGCCACCTGACCTTGCTACGCCACTGGACCTGCTGGATTTGCCATTGCTTTTTTTTTATCTCCCTCACACAATCTAAGGCAACGACATTAGCAGTGGAAGGATACAACTCATCCAATCAAAACACAGTGAGAGTGAAGTGTTCCTGGAGCTGAACAGACAGAAGAGCAGCAGGAAAAAGCCACTGATTTGCTGCGAGACAGGCGCTTGCCAAAACTCCCTATTCTAATAAGGCCCTTGCACCGCTTCCTAGCCCATTGTGTCTAACTAGGAAAAACGAATTTAATAGCAGTTGTGGACCTTAAATGTATGTCAGACCATGTGCAGAACAATTAGGACATGCACAGCATCAGCCTTGAGCAGCTCAAAGGTTATTGTCAAAAGAATAAGTTCAACGACCATGGGCCTGGTCTAAGCTGTGAACTAAAATGGAGTTGCTTATAAATATGGCCAGCAACATCACTTTTTAAAAAATGTGCAAGGTGTCCCTCCTTACCAAGCACAGGGCTCTTAACCCCTTAGCTGCGGCGGCTATTCCGCTGCAGCACTAGGGGGAGGGGGGGCCGCGCGGCGCTCCCGTACTCGTGACGGAACCGCTCCGTCACGAGCCTTGGGTGGGCTGTACTTGTGACGGAGCGGTTCAGTCACGGCCCCGCCCGCTTAATAGAATGCCCCGCGCAGGTGCGAAATCAGCGCCGCGCAGACGCGGCGAGCGGGCTGTGACAGAACCGCTCCGTCACCAGCACAGCCACCCGAGGCTTGTGAAGTAGCGGTTCAGTCACGAGCACGGAACGGGTTAAAGCAATACAATTTTGTAAACAACATAAAAAAAATTGAGCTGTGCTAGGAAACTTCAAGTCCATGCAGTTGCAGTTACATTATCAATGGAGCGTAATTGGATTCTCTGTTAGGCCCCCATCTAAAATGAATGTATAAAGCCAAATTCCTTTTATTTGGACAAACTCAGAGAGTCTGTTTAGCACAAAAACTATCAAATAGTAATTAAGAATCTGACCCTGGAAACATGAACCATAAGTCTAGTGCACACTCAGCCTTCCTATCTGCCTCCCAAAAGGGAAAACACACTGGCCAGCATGTGACAACCATTGACTTAATATCCTGAAATCCTTGTTCAAAACACCAATCCAGTGCCAGTGTTCTGTGTAGAATTATAAAGCCTGTGAAGTCAAAAAAATGTTCCTTTGGAGCCACCGTTTAACACACTTCTCTACCTATTAGTGTTCATTAATGATTGCATTTACAAAATCCAAGGTTTCTACCATTCATAATCACAAACCTAAGTAAGTCGAATGCCACAATGGTTTCCAGAAAATATCCAATTTTGAATACAAAAACTTCATTACACATTACATTCAATGGATTATTCAATAAAAAAATATCAATACATATCACGTGAATATAAAAAACATTTTTTCGTTTTATAAAACATCAATGACATGACAAACTTCGTGTCACTAAAACACATATTTCAAAAGAGAGACAGAGAACAAGACAATCACATATGTGTTTCACTTTTGATAATTTGTTTGAAACAACAATCCAGACACATTAATTCATCTACTGAACGCACGTGTTTTCCAAATTTAGCTCAAAATAGATGTTGACGCGTTTCGGTGGTTTAGTATCAATCAATCAATCAATCAGGAGTTTGTTAAAGCGCGACTACTCACCCGTAAGGGTCTCAAGGAGCTAGGGGTAGGGGAGGTGCAGGTTCCATTCCATCAAGGAGGAGGTCTGTCGAAGAGCCAGGTTTTGAGGTTTCTTGCGAAGATGGGGAGCGATGTTGTCTGTCTAAGGTGGAGCGGAAGGGCGTTCCATGCTTTGGCCGCGAGGAAGGAGAAGGAGCGGCCTCCCGATCTGGTCTTTCTGGTGCGGGGGACCACGGCGTAGGAAAGCTGGGCTGATCGTAGGGTCCTTTGGGGTGCGTGGAATTTGAGTCGGCTGTTCAGGTATGCTAGTCCGGTGCCGTGGAGGGCCTTGTGTGCATGGGTGAGCATCTTAAAGGTGATTCTCGCCTCAACGGGGAGCCAGTGGAGTGTGCGCAGGTGCTGGGAGATGTGGCAGTGTTTTGGCAGGTTGAGGACCAGTCTTGCGGCGGCGTTCTGGATGTTCTGTAGCTTGCGGATGAGGTTTTTGTTTATTCCGGCGTAGAGTGCGTTGCCGTAGTAGAGTCTGCTGGTGACCAGGGCGTGAGTGACTGTCTTTCGGTGTTCGAGGGGGATCCATTTGAAGGTCATACGAAGGAGGCGGAGGGTGTGGAAGCAGGAAGATGAGGCAGAGTTGATCTGGCGGTTCATTTTGAGCTCGGAGTCCAGGATGATTCCCAGGTTGCGTGCGTGGTCTGTGGGGGTTGGCGGTTTTCCGAGGGCGGTGGGCCACCAGGTGTCGCTCCAGGCGTCGGGGTTTGGGCCCATGATGAGTACTTCTGTTTTGTTGGTGTTTAGTTGTAGGCAGCTGTTTTTCATCCATTCGGTGTACAGATGTAGACCACCTTCTTCAAGACAACAAATATCCCTCGTGTATAGATAACCATTGTTAAAAACCAAGCAAAAGCAAGAGTTTTTAATATAATGTTGGCTAGATTATTATCAAAATCCAGTGAGTTTGTTTATCTGGTCCCAGTCAAGGGTAATTTCCTATGGGTCTTTGAATCACCCCCTGGACCTCATTATCTCAGGTGGGTTCTCCCTCCTTAGATAATTACAGGAATAAGAAGCATATCACTGAAGCTTAAAAGAAACTTTACAGCTTGGTTTTGTGCACAATGGGGGCTTTTTGTTATCTTTAGGGGCTCCCGGTGAGTGTTTCATGCCGCCTGTATACGTCTGCACATCATCTTCAACAAAATCGATGACATTATAAAGACACAAAGTAATTCCTATAAAAAATGCATCTAACATAGAAACCATGGAAAACATGACCATTTGATTACACCAATATATTAAAGCAGTAGTTCTTAACCTGTGGTCCAGGGATCCCTGGGGGTCCGCATTGCCTACTCAGGGGATCTGTGACTGCTTAGAATATAAAATAGTATCGCAGATTAATAAAGTGTATATAAATAAAGGAGCAATATGTAAAACTGAAACTTTAAAACGCTCTGTAAAGGTGGAGGAATCTGAAATGTAAAGCAGAACATTTAGTGCCAGATGCAAGAAAGCATTATTGCATTCACAAACGGTGCAAATCACAAAATTTGGCCATTTGCAAATGTAAAAAAGACCTTTCCTTATGTATGAAAAGCTTTTGGATTTGAAAATATGGAATCACAATTTGCGAATCCCTAATGCACATGTAAGAAGCCTTTCCTAAATGCGAACTGTGGGGCAGATTTATATTAACTGGCGCATCCCCAGGGATGTGCCAGTTACCGTGCGCCACAGTGCGCCACAGCTCCGCCACCCATGGTGCAAAAACGGCACAGATGCGTGACGCATCTGTGCCGGAAAGGTGGCGCATTGCTGGAGTTGTGTCGCAAGCGCGCCGCAGCTCCAGCAAGGCTCGGGGGTGCCCCATCTTCACAATGCTGCGTCAAGACCTACGCCTGCTTCAAGCAGGCGCAGGGTTTTGACGCAGCATTGGCCTGAAAGTGACTGAGTGAAATCTCATAGATTTTACTCAGCCACTTTCAGGAGGCGTTCCTGCGCAGGAACGCCCCCCCATGCACAGGAACGCCTCCTTATGGCGCAGGGCTCTACAACGTGACGCATCTCCTAGATGCGTCACATTGTAAATAGGGTGCATTGTTTGCGCCGCCGTTGCGTCAAATTAAGTGACGCAATTGCCGCGCAAGGGCATCATAAATCTGCCCCTGTGTATTTAGGAAATGCTAATTTCTTTCAATTTCAAGTTGATGGTACCAGGTGCGAATTTTTAAAAATGCACATGTGCACACTGGCACCCTTGGCTTTGCATTCACTAATTTGTGATTACCAATAAGGTATCGCAAATTAGCAAATGCAAAACCATTCGCACCTATGGACCTTCTGGCCCAAAGGTGCGAATTCACTATTTACCAAATTGCTATTAGGTAATATTAAGGAAATGCAAAATATTCACAAGAATACGGCACACCCCTGCATTCCCCCGAGCTAAAAAAAAGCAGCCTAGCGCCAGTGCAGGCACCGAGCTACCGTTTCGCAAGGGTGCCTGAGCTGCATGGGGTGATTGTTTATGTGGAGGAAGTGGCACCTTCCTGCACATAAGCAATCAATAATAATGGTGATTTGCTCTTTTTTTATGCATGCCGTAGGATGCAGCACGCATAGAAAGAGCAACAAAACTAGAAGAAATTAATATTTCTCCACGTATCACCATTCTTAGACCAGGTATTACCTGGCCATAGTTTTTGGTGTTGCCTCAGCCTTGTAAATCTAGGGCAGCATCAAAAGCAATGGGTGTTGCGGTGGTACTCCAACTGCAACACCCATTGCCAGCCCCTATGCTGCAGAGGACTGCGGTGGAAAAGGGCCTGTTTGCAAAGTGGCGTTAAGCCATGTTAAGAGGCTCAGAGCAACTTTGTAAATATGTGAAATGGCGCTAAGCCACCAGAGCTTCAAAAAAAGTGAAGTTCCAGTGGCGAAAGGTGCTTATAAATATGCCTTACTTTACTAATCAAACCACTTTTAGTGACCCATAGCAAGTCTCACCTTATCTTGTATATAAAGATCAGTCTGGAAATGTGATTGAAATCAATCTCTTCAGAGGGTGAGCAAACCCATCCTGAGGTCACTCCTGTTTCACATTTCCTACACATGTTGTAATCCCTGGAAGTTCATAGCTGGGTTTGGCTTGGAAGCCTGCTTATTAAATGATGGAGTGTATAAATATTCATATTCATGTGATGAGGATGTGGTATAACAGCTAGAGCTGCCAACTTTGGAACTGGGGATCCAGGTCCTAATCTCAGCATCCACTCAATATCCTGTGATTCTGGGCAAATCACTGAAAATGTTCTGAAAATAAATATTCGTATTCATGTGATGAGGATGTGGTATAACAGCTAGAGCTGCCAACTTTGGAACTGGGGATCCAGGTCCTAATCTCAGCATCCTCTCAACATCCTGTGATTCTGGGCAAATCACTGAAAATGTTCTGAAAATAAATATTCATATTCATGTGATGAGGATGTGGTATAACAGCTAGAGCTGCCAACTTTGGAACTGGGGATCCAGGTCCTAATCTCAGCATCCACTCAACATACTGTGATTCTGGGCAAATCACTGAAAATGTTCTGCCTAAAAAACACAAAAATGAACGTCTTCTTCTGTAATGTAACCTGTGCTCATGTAGAGCGCTCCGATACCTTTGTGTCGAGTTTGCGCTATATACATTTAAAAAAAATTACAACAACAAAAATCAAAGCTGAATAAGACTCCAGTCTTTGATGGAATTCTGAGAAGCGTTTTCACAATCAACCTCTTACTGTCAACCAGCTGAAGCGGTACAATGCCAATGCAATGCAGATTTTTCACTTCATACCACTGACAAATAACAATATTCCTTCATTCTAGTGTGAGCTGCAACCTTTTTTTTTTTACTGTAGAGATTGGCAAAATGTTGGGGTGTGAGTGTGTGCGCTTCTCTGTGTCATAAAAGTCACAGGGCCTTATTTATGAGGCCTTGTAACAAACACTCTTATGCCATTGGTGTGTCTTTTTTTGTGACGCACCGGAGGCGTAAAAAATGCACCATGTTGCGCCCTATTTACAAAGTGAGGCAGATGCGCCACACTATAACTGCACCAGGTATAATGTATGCAGGGTGGGCGATCTCCCCCGCAAAAAACCTTGTAGAAGTGGTGCATTGAAATTTATGAGGTTTCAGTATGCCACCTCTAGGATACCATTGCATCAATATCTTACGCCTGCCTTGCAGCAGGCATAAGACTGACGCAGTGCTATAATCATAGCCCTCCGCCTTGCATTGCTGGAGTCGCGTCACACTTCCGATACAACTCCAGCAATGCGTCAGTTTTGCGCCGACAGATACGTCAATAATACTGACGTATCTGGCATTCCTTGCAACATAATGAATTATACAGTAAATATGACGCATAAATCATGTCGCAAGGAGGGTGCAGTGAAAACTGTTGCATCACAATTTTCATGCAGCGATGCAACAGTTTTCATAAACGAGGCCCACAATTTTTGAGCCGATTGTGAGAAACTTTGCTACTTAGTGAATTGATTCCAAAGACTTTTTCGCTCTGATAACAATGGTAAAAAACATTTTTAACAATATAAATGTAGCCCTGGTTTCAGTCGATTTGCGAGAACTCCACCTTGCTCCTTCCAATCCTTTGGCAGCACACCTGGGGTTTTGGCGCTCACCTGCACAAGGGCGGGCTAAGATCCTGCTCCCAAGAGCATGCATCACGTACATGAGGGACCTTGATTACTGTCACATAAAAACATCGGGGCTTATTTACAAGCCGCCCTTTGCGCCGCTGGTGCGTCACTCCCCCCCATGGTAAAGGTGACGCACCGGCAGGCCCAAAGGGCTTGTACATAAGCCCCATCCTGCTTACAGGGTCCAGCAAACCCTGAATCCTTTGCAATGTACACCGGTTGCAGGAGGGCAAACACATATTTATTCATAGACAGTGGCTGGCAGCTCTCACACCAGAGACAGCTCACACAATAGGAGCAGTTTCTCCAAAGCTGGTTTCAAATGTTGGGCTCTGTCTGTTCCCTCAAGCAGACAGCGCCGCCCTGTAAAATCTGCAATGATCTTCACACAATGCTTTGCAGTAATCCAGCTTGGCTGAAAAAAAGGATTTGTCAAACTTTAAACTTTAAAGAGAACACTTTCAGACAGAAGCATTTGATCTTTTGCAGGTATTTGCAGCTAATGGTGTTTGATGAAATAACTTTGTCAATCTGCGAGTCAAGAGTCAATGATGAGTGACAGGTAAATATAAGGCTCTTTACTTTTGGAATATCCACTATTTTATAGCTCAGACTGCTGATAACTTCAATCTGATTTATAGTAAGCCCAGAATAAAACGCTCTGTTCTCAGGGCACTCACTTTCCTTCTTCCATTTCTGAATTCTCCTCAAAAACTCATGGAAAACATTTTTACAAGAATATTCACCCACAAACTTTGCGACCTTCGTATACCACCGGAATTATAATCCTGCACACCCCAATCCTGAAACTGGCCAAGATGCTCAGGTGTTCAATGACAAGAAAGCCCCAGATGCTACTGAGCTTCGCCTGCATGTCCTTACCAGCAGTGCTTTAAATGGGCAGGTACTTTCCGGTACTGAGTACCTGAACTTCTTCATTTTAAAAGGGAGAGTACATGCACTTCTCAGCACTCGTGCAATACATTTAATAGGAGGGTACCGGTGTTTAATAAGAGGGTACCGGTGCTTCTCGGGAGCAAAGAGGTACTCTTAAAGAGTGATTACCTGTTCTTCTGTGGTTCCATTTAAGGCACTGCTTACCTACCACCCACTTCACTGTCTCTAAACCCCGGCGGCCATTTAACGGAAGTGCCCGGGGTGCAACGGGTGTTTGAGCCACTTTGAGCCCCCGGGGCACTTTCGTATTACAGAAGGGGCCGCAGACGCCTGTGCATCACCTTCTGTAATGCTATTAGTCATGGCACATATAAAGCACCAGTGCTATCATTAGAGGGGTTATCTTATTTGCATGGGGGAATGGCCCCATGCAAATGAGGGAATCGCTTTGCCTCTGCACCCGCGCAGTATTACAGATGCGAGTGCAGAGGCAAAGAAGCTGTCAGGAGGCGCACTGATGGTGTGCCCCCTGATAGCAGTCCTCTGGAGGGGGAAAAGGCAGTCCCATGGACATCCGAGACATCACCTTGTGGGTGGGTGCAGTCATTCGCGGCACTCGCCTGCAAAGGGATCAGTAATCCCCTTTAAAAGTGCAGGCGGGTTGCTGCCTGCACTGTGAAAACAGAGACCGGCTCCACAGCAGCCTGTCCATTTTTTTACAGGACTGCCCTGAGCGCGAGTTGGCGGGTGCCCTGGGGGCAGCAGATTTACTATAATGCGGCTCACTTTCCTGGTTAGCGCTGGGTGCTCCTGTTAAAAGGTGCGCCCAGAGGTAACCTGGAAAAGGCCCCCATAATATGGCCCCAGATGTGCAGTCTTCAGTTACGGCAGAACATAGCACACTCTGTGCGAGCTTTCCTCATTTTAACAGAAGCCCCACTTCCCTTTGGTAGTTTGTAAGTCCAATTACTTTGCAATCCCAGTCCTCCTAAAATGACTGTAACATTTGTCCGGTTGGTTGGCCTGTTGCGTGAGGCGTAAGAGATGTGGTTAGTGCAAGTAGCTAATGACACAAAGTTGCTCTCAGCCCACTGCTTAAGTTGTACTAGTGGTTGCAGGCGGTGGGCACTGGAACCCCATTTTTGGGGACCTGGACTTATTTTTCATTAGTAGACTGTGGCCCAGAGTATGAATCAAGTAGAGAAATGGGAGGAAGAGGGAGGATAAGAAAACAGTGACAAAGGAGAAAACAAGGAAGGAAAAAGGACCTACAAGCGTGAGATAAAGAGGCAAGAATTGTAGGGTTGTGGAAGAAAGAGGCATGAGGAGGGATCAGAATGTGCATTCAGTAAGCCAGGCACTTAGTATTGTCAGGCACATAAGAAAAACTTTGGGACTGTGTACTTATTTATTCTTTTTTTTATATATATAATTTATGTGCGGACCCAGAAAAATTTGTATTACAGAGGAGGGAAGAGGGAAGCCAGAGAGACACTTGTACATGAGAGAGACATGAGATATGCATATATTGCACGTAAAGAAAAGCTACCCCAACTTGGAAATGCTAGTGGGTGTGGAGAAGTGGAATAGGAAGGGAATGGGAAAGGGAAAAGAGAAGAGGGCAGGGCGGGGTAAGGGAAATGGTAAAGAAAGCGGAAAAGGAAAGGAGAAAGAAGGGAGAAAGAGGACAAGTCTCCCATAGATTCTGGTGGAGTAGGGCAATGAGCTGCAGCTTTGACAACCCACAAGTGCTGGATGGATCAGGTAGTTTGTAGGAATATTCCACCCATGCCAAGAGATGGTCGTTACCTGCAAACTGCAAGAGAGTAATCAAGAGGTCTGTGAGGCCTATCACAATCCAGATAAGCTGCAAATGTGATCCAGGGTGTAATAGACTAAAAATATGCTCCCTTTAACTTTTTGATATAGTAATGTCTGAGTGCACATTCAACAAAAATGCCTCTTTGTCCTAGTTAACCATGCATATACATTTATTGTACTTCTTTTAAAAAATCGAATACATAATTTTAAAAAGAACAAAAAAAAATGTTGTTTCAAGTTGTTACTTTGAAAGGCATTTACAGTGATATTTACTTCGAAAAAAGAATTCAAATTTAAACTATGATCATTGCCATACCTTGTCTTTTTGTACCAAAATTGTCTACAATTTATTCGGGGTAGTAGATCTGCGCACTTCAGGCAAGGTCGAAAGGTCACGACCAGGTCAAAGCTCGAAAAACTCTTTCCCAACCATATTCAACCCAAATCCTTTCGAACGTCATACAAAAAACGTAAACATTGACCACTTCCCAATATATGTTTTGAAAACTAAAAATGTACAACTTTCAACATTGATGTAACACAGTCATTTAAGTGCTCGCTGCTGACATCAAAGTGTGAATGTAGATCAGAGGTCTTCCCTTTACTTTTCAGAAGTTAATAAATCAAGTACCATTAAACTGGGCATATGCATCGTCTAAAATCCAGGGAACTGTGATACGACAACATTCTGGGAGCAAGAGTTTTGTAAAACGTAATTTTTATTACAGTGTCTGAGGAAGAACGTCAATGAATGAGACAATAAAAGTAAAGACTCTCAGAGGGGATCACTACACTGTGGCTGGGAAGTACAGGGGTGTCTGTCTGTACGGCTGTAAATGGCAATTACGGATCCACCCAGATCACAAATTGATACGGGCGGGTATTAATGTGCGTGGCTGGTGGCACTTTAATTGCACGGGTGGGCGCCATCTTGTCTTCGCGTGCTCTGGAGCAGCGCGCCATTGCTTTGACATCTCAGGCAGCAGACTGCCAACCCAGCATTGTTATGGCAACACAAGAAACTGCAGGTTGCACCATCAGAGCTGTAAACTGTGATTTTCTGCTCCATCAAACCCACGCATCTGTTTCCAAGAACCTCCCGGGAAAGGCTTCGAGGGATGTTAAAAAGGGTTGCATGGGCGTAAAGCTTGGTGGTGCGAAAGCCACGTGGTTTGGTTGTCTCTCTGCATGGCTGATAATTAGCATGTTTGCAATTTGTACAGCCCACATCACGAACTAAACTGTCCCGGATGGCAAACGGCCCACTCACTGTTGTATCTACTTGAAGAGGGCGACTGTCACCAGTAAAGGTCACCTGGTGCCGAACTTTCATGCAGACACAACAGATCAGGGCAACGATTTACTATGGGTGATGCAACGGAGCGCTTAATTCAATGCATGAGCCAGGCAAAATGACAGCGCCAAATCTAAAATCTACAAGGAAACACGTACCTAAGTGGCCATTGCTCCCGTTTTTGCAAAAAATGCTGATGCAGTGCATTGCACTCTGCAAATTTCTGGTGCAAACTCAAGTACAGGCTGCACTCAAGGGATAGACCTTCATTTCCGGACTAATGGGCTGATTGCGATGTCAGTCAGAAAGCCTCCGACCAACAGTCGGATTCCCATAGACCGTGTCGGAACCCATCTGCCTGACTCAGTCGGAAACAATTCCAAACTACCGATTATGCTTGCGGTCGGAAGGGAACTGTTTGTTCATTCCGAATCGGTTCCGACCAGCAATCTGAGAATCCGGGTTGGTCGAAGCCGATTTGTACAGCTCTATGGACCGCGTTTCCGACTGACGGATTACGATGTCAGATTTGGACAGCCTTTCCGACTCGGTCTGTCCGACATGAAAAGGCTGTCAGAAACTGAATTTGGTGGCCCCTAGCAGGGCCCACTTCATCCTAAGGCCTCTGTTTGGGGGACGGTGGGGAACTCATGGGACCTCCCTTTAAAACCATGCACAGTGTGGCAGGCACCATGGGATGCCCGCAACAGGGTGCAAGGTTTTCCACAGACACCCATTTTCCCCATAGGAGCATGGTTGTCGATCGGAACACAGGCTCCCATTGAAGTCAACTGGAGCCCTTACGAGTGGTGTTCGGAAGCATCATAATCGGTCGTGCGGAACCACCGATTGCGAGTCGGTCGGAACCAAATCCGACAAGTAGTCGTGGTTTAGTTTCCGAATGGGATCGTAATAAGGCCCTAAGGCTGCCACAACAGATCTACATCATTTCAATAATATGGAGGACATTTGGCCCCACAAATACGACAGAGTTTTAGATTTGCAAACCACAAAGGTTTATTAACAGGTTAGCAAAGTTATAAATTCAAATCATCAGTTGTTATTCAGTAGCCAATACATGAATGTGTTAGTTAATACAATTCAAAGCCTTCCAAATTCATAAATGCAAAGACAAACTATTTTGCTGTCATAGAATAAATCAAAGTGGACCCTGTTTCCCATGAAGGGAAAGTCCTTACTTAGCTAAACTAGGAAAGTCTGAAGAATAGGGGAGAAATCAGGCAGAAGGTGGAGGTGTGGAACAAATCTAAAAGGCTAAATTAAATAAATCAAATAAAGATTCAACAAGCAAGTGGGGAAGGTTTTTTGCCCTAGAGTCTAACTCTTTCAGGCGAGAGGAAAGGGCATCATCTCAAATAGGAGCAAGGAAAGCATCTCCTAACTAACTCTGCATTGCATTGGTTTAAATCATCTTCTTTCTACAGTTAATACACCTGCAAATGATTCCTAATAAGGGAACCAATCAGTACTTTTCGATAACATGAGCTTTATTCTTTTCCCTCTGCTGAGCGACCTTGAGCTTGATATCTACAGCAAGATGATACACTTCAGCCAAGATGTTCTTAATCCCAGGTGCTCGCTCACAATCGCGCCCCCGGCACAGGAAAGAGCGGTGGGGTGGGGCATGGCCGGGTTGGGGTGGGTGTTGTAGATGTCGACATACGACCTGATAAGTTAAATTAAATTAAAAAAATTAAAAACACTTAGCTTGCACTCGCCGCATTGTCGAGTCGATGATGTGGCGAGAGCAAGGTAAGTGGTTTTATTTTTTTTACATGTAATTTAACTTATCACATCATATGTCAACTTCCCAGGCCCCCGCCCGGGCCCCTGCCCAGCCCCACTGCCCTACTGCCTCACCGCTCTTACCTGTGCTGGCCGCCACTACTCGCTTATTATTTTGCTCTTCAAGGAATATACAAAGATAAACATTCCCATGAGGATTAAAACAAAAGACATTCAATTAACTCTGGCTGGTACAGCTTTGCTCCTGTAATGGGAAAAATGAAAAATACACAGCAAGAAAGAAACATGGCAACTAACATCCACCATCTTAAGCTGAGTCCTACATTAGCTATTGTTAACACATGAAATTCACACAGCACACAGACATCTGCACACTGCAGATCAGTGTAAATATACATGGAGAACATTTAATTATGAAAACATTTCTCCCTATTCCAACTTAGCACAATGCAAAGTGTTGCCCTATGGTTCAAGGGCATGACAGAGGTTCTTGAATGCAACTTCTACTTGAGGTAGAACTAGACAGTGGTAAGCCATGCAAATTGCACATAGATTTGCTGAATGTATACTTTACATGATATTCCACTTGTCCATTGTCTGCACCTGGTTTGATTTGGCATTAGGGTTTCATGCAAGGAAGATCACTCTATTTTAGTTGATTAACCTTGTGTCAAATCTATTGGGTCATTTGCAATCATAACGCCCCTCGGAAACATTAGCAAGGGTTTTGGTGCTAAAGAAGGCAAAGCTTTTTTTGGCACTAAAGCAACATTTGCTTTGTGTGGGAAAACTGATTGCCCTTTGTGCTTTGCACCATAGCTTAGTGTGGCATGAGTGCCTGACTGAGTGTAAAACAGCTGTCTAGAGTACAGGGCTTATATTCACAAACCACCAGTGGTGGCTCCTCCACTAAGGCGGAGGAACATCGCCTCACTGCTTTGCAGCAGTGAAATAAAGCAAAAATAAAAGGATAATCACACAGATTATCATTTTATTTGCTCCTGCTGCGGCCGCTTTGCGGACGGGGTGGGGCTGCTCTGATGACAGAGGAGCAGGGGGAGGAGTGGTGGCTGTCAGGCTTGTCGCATTGCAAGCGGCGGTGAGTGGAGAAGTGTGGCTCACTGGTTAGAGGAGGCAGACCTGGAAGCAGAGGTCAGCCCGGGACCAGGGTTCAATTCCCGGCTCGGCGGGTCTTGAGTCCGAAAAATGTCCACGGGCTCGACAATTCTCGCTCCGGTGCCTACTCGATTCATGGGTTCACACTCTGCGACTCTGGGCAATAGCTTGCTTAATCTCCACAACGGCCCCTTGCGGTGGGATGCCTGGCTTTCACCTTGTGGATTCCCTGCTGGGGTTATCTCACAGGGGAATACCAGAACGGGTTCCCTAAGCAAGCGCTTAGATACTGGGTCGGTGATTTGCGCTATATAAATACATTTACATTTACAAAGCAGCCTCTCTCCCGACGCTGAACGCTTTGTGTTCTAGCGTTTCGAGAGAACGGCCGATTCCGCTTCCGGTTTAATCACCTGAGTTCTTCCTGTGAGGGCAGCGGGGTCCTGTTGCTTCGCTTGTCCGTAGCGTACCCTGGCTTCTCCACTCACCTGCGCTTGCATGTTCCTCCGTTGGTTCTTGACATAGACCTCCGGTTACACCGGCGGGTTCCTGGCGTTCATCCCTATCGCGTCTCGACGTCTCCACATTGGTTCCTGGATCCCTGTATTCCTCTGGGCTCCGGTGGGGTTCACAGCCTCAAATCTAGAAATGTTGCGATCCTACAAAGAAATAAAACATACAAAGGCAACCAGTCTCTCTGCATCACGGTAAAAGCGAGCATACGCTACCAACGTTTTATCTAAAAATTACATGAGGTATTTTTATTTATCTGAAGTTGTTGTCCTCCTCTGTGGAGATCTGTTTCTTTTCTTTTTAACCTCGCTGAATTCAGTGGTGTTCCTATATCAAAAAAGGGACAATATTATTTTCTCCTTATTCTTAGACTTAAGGAAGAACCATTTATAATTTCCAGTTTTGAATTCTTGCTTAGTACTAGCAAGTTGCTAGTGGGGGAGGACATTATTATGTGCTGAAGCCAAGGGAATATTACAAGAAAGACATAGGTGGGTGTCTTTAAATTGGTTTTCACCTCCTTTGCTTTCCATAGTATTGCATTGCCTCTGACACTGCTGCTTTGTCTCTGCTTTAGACAGAATCATATGTTCCACCACCCACCCTGTCGTGTGATTGCTAATGGAAGAAGGGAATCGTTGAGGTAGTTAGTGAGAGATGGTCCTACTTGTATAATCATACATGTCCAACGTCTACATATACTCTTTTAGATACTCAAACTCTCTTTCTCTCTCTCTCTCTCTTTTTTTTAGGACATCCTCTTGCTACTGGGTCCTGTGCTTGAGCTGGGGAACATCGGTGGATACTCTTCCTCTGTCTTCTTCCCTTCCCCTCTTCCCTCGGGTTACCACTGGCACTTTGACGTTGTTGGGTACAGCGAGGGGCACAGGGACCTTTCTTCTAACATATTGCTCCTGCGGAATTGTAAGAAGCTTTAACAGTGGCACACTGGAAGTGGCATGATTATTTGGACTGCTGTCTTGGGCTGGCCAAACAGTCATGCGCACTTTGTATATTCTCTACCCAGGCTGCATTACAGCCTAGGTAGTGTTACACCACCCTAAAAAATGCATCTTGTAATAAATAGTTGGGTGCATGTGCTTTCGGTCGGTTATAGTGGAGACTGTGTCCGAATTAACCTGGGATTTTCACATACACTTAGCAGGGCTGGACTGGGAACCCAAGGCAGCCCTGGCAATTTTGTTGGACCCCCCCCCCCCGGTCACCCCCGGTGGGCTAAGAAGGAGGAGGGTGCACTGCTGCTTTTGTACCTGGGGACCGATATTGCAGCACTGCTGCAGAACTGGCACCCAGTATCAAAACTGGCACCCACCGCTGCAAAACCGGCCAGTACCCTTCCAGCCTCACGGGGTAACACCCCATGCCCGCTATGGCCAGTCAGGCCCTGACACACAGACAAAACGTGTACACACATTCGCTCTCTAGTCTCGGTTTTGAAGGTCTTAAAAAGTGTTGATTGTGTTGTAAGTGCTCCTAACAATGCGGGTTGCCCCTTATGGAATGTTTGACGTTACAATGCAAACAATTACAATGCATGCTTTTACAACGAGGTTTTTACATCGCAACTACCATTACATTGCATGATTTTACAACTTATGCCATTACAAAGCATTTTTTAAAACTACCATTACAACGCATTGCATTACAATGCATACCAGTACAACGCATATCATTACAATGTGAAATACCATTATTGCAACAGTAGGATAGCATAGGGGTAAAAATTACTATTCCCATCTACCACAAAACCCATACCCTCCCTAAAAATAAGATATGTCTATTACTCACCTTATAATGCATTGTAATGGCATGCGTTGTAGTGACATGCGTTGTAATGGCATGCGATGTAAAGGCAGTTGCGTTGTAACAGCGGGCTTGTAAAAGCAGTGCGATGTAATGACTGTGTTGTAATGGACGTTTCCCTCCCTCATGCCCTGCTTCTCATATAACATATTTTCCCAAGATATGCCAGCATGATTGTTGGAAAATCTCAAGTTCACGCCCCCCCCACATCCCCCACGCCCTTGCCTCCCCCATCTGACTGACCAGGCTATGACGCTGTCTATTGTTCCCTGCTTCCTTAGGGTTTCCTACACCCTACCAAAGATTTACTTGGGTCCCCGACGACCAGTCCAATCCTGCATTATAAAAGGTCTTGAGATATTTCTTTGAATCCTCAAGTGAAAGGAGAGTAGACAGAAACATTTTCGATGGTCTAGTGCACAGCTCCAATGCCAATTGAATGAATGAATAAGTGAATCCTTCAGCACACTGATCGCTGTTTGAGGACTCGAGATCGGCAGCGATGAAAGAAAGACTTTGTAGTTGGCAAACGTTGGAGAGATGGAATCTTTGCCCCAAAAAACACTTCAGAATGTAAAACGTTGGCCATAGAGTATTCCATACAGATGCTTATAAGTATGGCTTTCAGCTTTGAGGTATTTTATATATTTTAAAACATTTTCATTTGCTTTTAATCACATTTATTTTTGTTCATCTTGACTGTATTTTTCTATATTTATTTTGTCTTCCATGAAATGGCAAACATTGTACTGCAACATATATCTAACTATTAAATGCATACTAACATCCGGATGCCAGCTGGAACTTCACACCAATAGCAAGGCCGCTGGAACTATGTGGCAATGGAAGGCCAAGTTATGAGACAAGTTGATAAAATTATGCAGCAGGAAGTGACCAATTATGTGGCAAAATTCAGCAGTATCATACCGCTATTTCGGCATTTTAACCACTATTTATACAGTGTGGGCAAGCTGGCACCTCATTACTACCAGTTTAGGAGCTGAATACAGCTTTCAGGAACTGAAAGGTGACAAGTTAGCCTTGGCAAAGGGCCTGTGCCACTGCCCAGAACCAACTGTGGCTCTTGCTGTGGAAACATTTTTGGGGGCAAAATCCGCAAATTATGCAGCAGATGGTGAAAACCTAAAATGATTCGGAAAACACCACATAAACAACCATACATTAATCTAATAGCATTAGTCTCAACCCAGTCACTCTGAACAGATATTGGCCTGACACAGATAACTGAGAGCACAATAGGTCACTCAAAAGAAGCCCTACTTTCTGTTTTTTACCGTTTTTAAATATAAGTGCAGGCAGCGAAACAGACTGTTTTACGTTTTGCAGTTAAATTGACTGACAGCAGAACGAGTCACTCAAAAGAAGTCTTAATTTCTATTTTTTTACCGTTTATAAATATGTGATGGCAGGCAGACAGTTTTTTGTTTGGCAGTTATGTGTAAAAATGGTAAAAACGGAAAACTTTGTGTCTGAATTATAATGCATGTTCAAAATATAGATACCCCCACCCCCTGACAGAGTAACAGAGCAACAGGCTTCCTGCAACTTGAGTGGGGCAGTTGACCTTTAACTCAGCGAGCTCTTCCGGCCTCTGCATAAATTCGCGCTCACTGATTCGTGTCTAGGAGCTAGGCAGTATGCATGCCTGTAAACAGGAAAGCGTCCAGGCTGAGCCATGCTGGTAATGACAGGAGGCGTCACTGTGAGCGATCAGGTGCCACTCTGATAAGGTCAGATCAATGGCTCCCCAGCATGTCAGTGATCAATCCCATGGTGCACTGCAGCGCCACGCCGAAAGGGCGCGGAGGCAGACATGAACTCGAGAATGCAGAATCTGCTCTGCCTCCATCACCCACCTTTGCAAACCTGTGAGCCTCCTGGGAACCAGGATCTCTCAATCTCTGGGCCTTCGCATGGCATTCCTACAGTGGCGGACGGGCACAGGTAAGAGCGGTTAGGCAGGGCGGGGACCGCTCTTACCTGTACCAGCCGCCACTGCATTTCTACCACTTCTTTTATACCTTGGTTTGGTTGCCATCTCCAGGTGCAACTCCTAAAGCTGGGTCTAGTTCCAATCCTCTGGTTCCCCTGGAGTCGCTGATGTCTATTGACCGAACTCAGGACTATATGTACCAAGCATTTTTCCAGTCGCAAACTGCCCGATTTGCAAAATTAGTTTTTCTATTGTACAAACATCAAATTTTGTTAACTTGCTACAGGATAACTTAACTACAAACAAACATGAAATTTCTCTCTTGGAGTCGGAGAGAAGCGGCCACTCCCACTGGCCATAGCTAGACGTCGTCTGTCACTGCGTTTGTTGCCAGGCGTCCGCATGTAAGAGTGGGGGGGGGTGCTGGCGATTTCCACAACGACCGCCCTGAACGACTGCAGGTAAGAGTGGGGGAGAGGCCGCTGCCCCCAGAACTCGTGCACCCCCCCTCCCCCCCCCCCCACCCCCTTCCTTGCTACACCACTGGCCACACCACAGTGTTAAAATAATGAGTGATAATACATTTAATAATATTTTTTTTTTGTTAAATTATTTTTATTAAGAAAATGAGCTCAAAGTTAAAACATTACAAAGCTCAAAGGATATATAGCAGGAGATACACAGAGGATAATATAACCAATTTGAAACAGGAATAATAAAAGAGCACATAGTGCAATTATTATAATAAAACACAATAATATGAGAAGATAAAATAACGAGGAAAAAAAATCCTAACATCATAATAAAACAATGTGTTCTAGAAGAGAAAAGAAAAGAGTATGTTAAATGTATTTTTTGTTTTTTATTGAAAAGAGAGAGAGAACAGAAAAGGGAGAAGAGGAGGAATAAAACAAGAAGAGAGAGAAAGAAAAGAAGAAAAAAATGAATAGATAAAAAAAAATGGGTATTATAGGAAAGATGAGTGTGAGGACAGAAATGTAATAATAATTATTATTATATTTTGGTCTGATTCTGTGGCTGCTTGTGTTGAACTAGCATGTGGCACGCACTGCTTGAATTTAAAAAAAATCAAAGACTGGCGGTGGCGATAGTTAGTAACTCAGGCTGAGGCACAGGGTCTCTGGCCTTGTATTCCTTCCAATCCACTTACTTTACTTAGCGTCTTTAATTATTTCCGCGTAGTAATACTTGCTAAATTGTGATCACGACTCCTTTTGGCTATTGCTTTTTCTAATTATCTTCCCTCAACTTCGGGATCTGCATCTGTGGAACAACTTGTTTCCATCTCCAGTACAAACAGGACACACACAGAGCACTCGAGAGATCTCAACACACCCTATTTTTTGGATAAAATAAATAATAATAATATGCATCTTCCTGAACACCTCGTTGGAGCGTGTGTGCATAAAAACGAAAACCTTGATGGTGTATTGCTCCGTATTCCATGACCGCCTGCTTCTGGGATTGGTAGTGATCCAATGTCTAAATTACAACTTCTGTTCTGCCTCTTCCAAGCATGCTACAGAGGCGGCTTCCAAACACAATGCAATGCATAGCTGCATTAAACAGGCATTTGCAATGCAATAGGTCTTGCATTTTTGAAACTGTGACTTATTGGTATTGTAAATGACAATGGGCCCGATTCACAGAACTAACTTAACACAAAATCCTAAACTTACTACCATTTACTCATTTTGGTATTCATTGATGAGTAAGGGCCTTCTGTGAATACCAAAATGAGTAAGTGCCTTCTGTGAATACCAAAATGAGTAAGTGCCTTCTGTGAATACCAAAATGGTAGTAAGTTTAAGATTTTGTCTTAAGTTAGTTCTGTGAATCGGGCCCAATGCCTTTTATTATTGCAGGTTTTTTAAACACATAAATAAAATGCATTGTCATTTACACTGCCAATAGCTCAAAATCTCGCAATTGAGAGACCTATTGTTTTGCAAATGCTTGTTTTTCCTTTCTGTGGCCTTGTGGCAAATTAGGGAAAGCTGAAATGGAGAGCGCGGTGTCCCTGAAGTGGGCGCGCGCTCAGCATTAAAGTACAAAAACTAAAACTGAAACAGAGACCGTGGTGTCCCTCAAGTGGTCGCCTCGCTCAGCATCAAAGTTAAAGTAAAAAAAAAAAACTGAAACAGAAAGCACGGTGTCCCTGAAGCGGGCGTCGCGCTTAGCTTGAAAGTTTAAAAAACAAGAAGCAGCTGCCCATGTCCTGCGAGTGCTGTGTGGGGGGGTGGGGCAGCCACTATTAAAGTTGATGCATGCATAGCACACTGCAAATACAAGAAGGGGCCGCCATTGTCCCGCAGTGCTAACCGGCTTATAAAGCAGACCATGTAACAACACAAGTAAAAAGTGCAATCATTATGCGAAGTTACAAATACAGATAAGGGGGTAACAAGGAGGACTACTAAGCCTATTCACAAATGTAAAGCAACGATTTTGCAACGACAGTAACAGGAGCCAATTGAAAAGATGGGTGGTAAATGGGCGGAGCTTCTATACCATACTTCAATACAGTAAGCCTTGCAGAGCAGCGCATGTGCTGCCCAGGCTCGACCTAATACACCATTGAGCCAGGCCATTACTACCCAGGAGCATGAACTTCATGCAGGGCGTGAAATAGAACTGCCAGGGCCCGATTCCAGAATGAACTTAAGACTCAATCCTAAACTTACTACTATTTTGGTATTCACAGAATGCACTCACTCATTTCAGTATTCACAGAAGTTAGTAGTCCTAACTTTAGGACTCCTAAATGCCTTCTGTGAATACCTAAAGTCTTAAAATTAGGATTTTTCTCAGTTTAGGAGTCCTAAAGTTAGGAGTCCTAACTTTACTACTACTAAATTGAGAAAAATCCTAATTTTAAGACTTTTGGTATTCACAGAAGGCATTTATGAGTCCTAAAGTTAGGAGTCCTAACTTTACTACTACTAAACTGAGAAAAAGCCTAATTTTAAGACTTTCGGTATTCACAGAAGGTATTTAGGAGTCCTAAAGTTAGGAGTCCTAACTTCTGTGAATACCGAAATGAGTAAGTGCCTTCTGTGAATACCGAAATGAGTAAGTTTAGGATTGAGTCTTAAGTTCATTCAGTGAATCGGGCCCCCAGTGCCTAGTGATGTTCTTATTCTGTGCAGCGATGAAGAAAGCATTTACTTTGAATACTCACACTCATGTGTCGTGCTGGTGTTTGTTCCATGCAGACATACAGCAATGCGGATGACTTGAGAGTGGTCACAATTTGAATTCCGACTTTAGGTTTTGAATTCTAATTTCATGCCAATCACTTATTGAATTTATTTGGAGTGAACCTCAGGTCAGGAGGAGAAAATTTGCACATGATTATGACAATACAGTTGATCAGCAGGCAAGCCTATTACCCTTTTCTGTATCTTTTTGTGTGAATGTTCTGTTTTCAGTTTATTTTTGTGCGCACTGTACCTAGTACCAACCTAGGCAGGAATGTATTGTAGTGTTTTGTTGTTTATGTTCAGTGAGGCTCGCAACTGGATGGTAAAATGGACCTTTGCGTGGTGAGGCACACTGATGCACTGCTGCCAGTCTCATTTCCAGCTCCAGAGTGCTTACCTTCCCTCTTCAGTGCTTCCTGACCCTGTGCCTCACCAATGGCAATTTGCAAAAGGAAAGCAGGCGTGTGGTTGCATATCTGCTCCTTGCGGCCCAGGTGGGTGCTAGCTCCATGCCTCACCTGAGCATTCGTTCAATCCAAGCTGCACAATACAATCAAACCTTTACAAAGGAAAGGGCCATGTAGCCGCGGCGGTGCGTCTGCCCAGCCCCTGATTTAGCTGTCAGCGAGCCACGCCGGCAGGCTTACTCCTTCTGTCCTGTAGAAACAGCATGAAAAATAAAATAGGTCACAAGAGAAGACTGGAGAAGAGTCAAGCAGTGAATATTAATGAGAATCTACTGTGTGATTTCTTTATGAAGTGAACAACAAATGCAAATTTCACAATGGACTCAGGCTGTCCTGCCTGCAGATCAAAGGCAAGGATTTCCTCCTTCAACATAGTTTACAGACCACCCTGAACCCTGTGTGCTGTGTTTATGGCCTGACCTGACAAATTGCTAGCAGCCTTCATAAACAGGTATGATGAAAGCAGAGGCTTCTAAATGCAAGCAATACAATTCAAGTCATTTGTCAGCACTTAACAAAAACACAGGCCTGGTAACAGATTCGATGGGATGACACCATTGCCTCAAGCAGTACTCTGCTCTAGTGTAAACTTTGAGAAAGGAAATGTCGATTCTTATAGGTGCACTGAATAAAGAACTTGATTTTATTAAAGACAAGGATGCTAGCATTGTGCATATTCCTTTTATTCACCACTTGAGAGCAGCAACCTTAAAAGTTCCAACAGTACAGCTAAAACTACATCACAACTAAACAGAACACTCAAGTCCATATAAGTCCCTAAATTTTCCATGTTCCTTCTCTTTTGTTTGTCCTCTTCAATGGAATCTCTTCTTTTTGCTCCTCGATTGTCCAGCCTTTCACTGATCTGGAAAAATAAACAACAGACACAAGTTTATTCCTAAAATCATGAGGAAGCGGATGGGGGGACGTTGCTTTAGGTTCACCGCAGCTAAGTTGTGGAATGCTTTACCCTTGTCTTTGAGAAGTAAGGAGGACTTTTCCTCCTTCAAAAAAGAATTAAAAACACACCTTTTTCCCAGGTCGCCGTAAAGTCCTAAAGTAGCACAAAAGTTGTGTATGGTTGATCAAGTCAAGCTCCAGGATACCCTTGGGTTGACAGTTTAGCGCTATACAAGTATGCCATACAATACAATACAAGTATATCCTTCTTCTCAAAATATAAAGTAACAACAATGGCAATACAATTCATTCATCTCTATACAAAAATTCACTCATCAATCTAAACCCAAATATTCACCTGGGTGGGTGAGGTGGATAATGCTAGCTCATTGTCTTTAACCCCTTCCATGCGCGTGAAATTTTCACGCTGTGCAGGAGTTTTTATTAGTGGGCCTGATTTGGACGGCCGGGGGCTGTCCTCCGCACACGCCCAACGTGACGTGTGACGGCTCCCGGACATCACAAGCATGCAAGGGGTTAATAAAATCGCAATTCTTTATTCAGTAAACCTACAAGAATCACCATTTTATGGCAAGAAAGGAGGCTAGCATTATGCACCTGCAAAGTTTCTCAAAGCGCCGCATGAAACATGATCAATTGGTCTAAAATAGAATCTCCTAAAAGTATCTGCATTAGACCAATCCGTTGCCCTCAAAATGGCATCCAACTTCTCTTCAAATATAAAAGTCTTACTTTCCATGGCACCCCTCACCAAGTGTGTTGTGTATTTTGACAATCAATACCTGCTTCTCTCATAGCAGACCACACCCACTTTGCAATGGTAGTATTTGTCAAAGCCTGAAAAGGTTTAACATATGAAATCAATAACTGGTTCACTCCTTTTCTCAAACATATGCGACTCATACTCTTTCACACATCTAACCACACATAATTTTTTCATTTCATCCCAAATTGGATAAAAGACAGAATCTGACACAATCTTTCTCCTTTTAAAAATTCTAAACAAAACTCCCAAAGGTTGGTAATACCTGCTAGTTACCTCCAAAGCTTCTTCATCTGATACCCTACGGAAGGAAATTAAACACAACAAAGTTGCTACCTTCCAAGACAACTCTATTGTCCCCAAATATTTATTACTGGGCCAATTCTAAAACAAGTGTAACACTAAATATACATCCCAGAGAGTCTGACATCTTGATTAAGTTATTTTCTTTAACCTAATCCCTTTCATCACCCTACAGATCAAAGAGGCTCTCTGCACGGAAGCATTATTAATCAATGAATGTCCTGCAGCCACTGATGAACGTTAATAATTAACCATCTTCAACACCATAAGGAACCATGTTTGCGTCTTCCAAAATGACATCACCAAAACTATTCGACATCTCTGTCTCCTGAAACGTAACAGAACTCGCTGAATCATTGAGAAAAGACATACGCCCTCATCCCTGACCAATTCTGCATAAACCCGTCCACTGCCGTAGCTCGGGATCCGGTATCCAACTGACAAAATTGGCTAACTGATTGGTTAATCTGGATGCAAACAGATCTACCTCTAGAGGACCCAGAAGATCCTGGATTCTCTTGAAGACAGCAATGTTGAGCCTCCGATTGCTGAAATTTGTTTGATTCCTTGAATACCTGTGCAACACCACATTGTGCAGCCCTGGAAAATACTCTGCAATCAAAATAATCTTGTGCGCTAGGCAGAAATCCCAGATCTCCAGATCAACACCATCAACTTCTTTGACCTGCATCCTCCTAGCTTGTTGATATAGGTCACAGCGGTTACGTTGTCCATCTTCAGCAAAACAGAGGACCCTCTCAACTGTTTGAAACTGCAAAGAGCAAAAAGCCCTGCATTCATTTCTAAACAATTGATATGATTATCTCTCTCTGACAGATTCCAAAATCCACCTGTTCCTTGTTCCAAGCATGTAGGTCCCCAACCGGTTAAACTGGCATCTGTTTCCAGTACAAATTCTGGTTGAACCAAAAAAATTAGCTCGATCATTCTTGCTTTCAAATTCTCCATCCACCAACTTAACTCCTAGTTTGCCTTTTCTGACAGAACCACACTGTCCCCATACCATACCCCTAGTGCCAAGGCAGCTATCTTCAACCTCTGCAGGGCCCTGTCATGCAAAGGGCAGTAAATATAGCCTGAATAAAAGATGAGCCAAATCTCTTACTGCTATCTGTCCCTTTCTCAACACTTTGCTTATCTCCTCTCTTATTTACTTTATTTTCCTCTGAGGCAACAACAATTGACTCTTCAAGGTGCCTACCACAAAACTCAAAACATTTAAGGTCTGTCCTGGTACAAACACAGATTTCTCTGCATTGACTATGAATCCAAGAGATTCCAATAGACTTGTTACCAATCTCAAATGATCCAGCAACTCCTCTTTGCTCTGGTTCATTGTCAATATATCGTCCAGATATATGATCAACCTTACTCTGCTTCCTCTCAAATAACCTACCACAGGCCTTATAACCTTTGTGAAACACTATAGGGCTGAAGAGAGACGGAATGGTAACCATTGAAACTGGTAAAGTTGACCCTTCCACCTGAACTGCAATAGCTTTTGACTTTCTGGATAAATTGGGATTGTAAAATAAGCATCTTTTAGACTTGAGTAGCCAATCCCCCTCTAACAACATATCTCTTAAAAGATGGATACTCTTCATCTTGAAATGATTTAGTTGGCAAACAGATTAAATGTTCTTATATTTCTGAAAGGTCTCCACCCTCTGTCTTTCTTCTCTACCAAAAATATTGTACACACAAACCCTCTCTTTTTGTCATCCTCCTTTTCTATTGCATGTTTTGCAAACATTTGATCCACTTCTTGCGATACCACCGTTTCTAACTCCCTGTGAATACTCAACTCTCTCAGCTCTACTGCCTGAAAGTGCATCCCTTCCAGATCTAATAAATAACCTTGTATTGCAGAAATTACCCGTAGATCGTCTGTTAACTTTGTCCACTCTTCCTTGAAAAACTTAAAACGTCCTCTAACCCTCTTGATGGATAGAACCAATATCTGTCCTCATACTCACCATGATTTGATGCTGATTCCTGCCCTCTGGCTTAGTTAGATCTATCTTGGAGCTCCACCCTTCTGGTTATAGAACCCAGTAGAATGACAATAAGAATCGTCTCCTTGATAGGAAACACCTTGTGCTCCTGAATAATGGACCTCAGCTGGGAGGGAGCTCCCTCCTCCCAACCCTCTCATAAAAACGAATTCCAGAAAACACTATTCTCATTGAAGATTGTGCAGACTTATAAAGGTCTGGACATACTGTTCTATATTTTTAAACATTACCTCTCTGAAAAGGAGACCTTTCGCCTCATCTGAGGATTATCTGACACTGAAATCTGCCAATTTGGGATTTATTCTCATCAGGATAGTCTTTCGCCTTTCAGCTAAAAGGCCTGCATTGGCATTCCCAATCAAACAGACAGCCCTATGACACAAGCCACGCAAGAGATGTATGTCAACATCTGTCCCTTTAATATAGACCTCCTCAATCTGATCAAAAATTCTTGCCACTGGCCCAAGAATGACCAGCACCTAATCCTGGCAAGATTTCAAAGATTTCTCTAAACCTTTCCTTGGGTAATCGTTACTTTGTCATCTATCTGGGGTTGTGAACACCCCACCCTCAATACATTTCTTTCCTATTTATCCAGAGGATTACGCAACCATAATGTAATATATTTGCTACATGACCCAAAGGCCACCACTCTTTGCTTCTGAGATGCTTTATTTCTTTTGGGTAGAATAACTTTTCTCCCAGTGGATCCAAAACAATAGACCATTTCCGTACTTTTTTCCTTGATCCATCACCCCAATCATCATCTGGAACATCTTTGTACTCTAAATCCATCACATATTCGTCATAACCCTGACACCAATCATCATGCTCAAGCTCATCCAGCTTACCCCTTTCCATTGCAGTGTTACACTGCCCATCTCGATCGTCACTAAGGACAAATTATCTTTTTAAGCTGCTTGGGACTCATCTCTCACCAGAAGTATGCCTCCTTTTGCTCATACACTTCCCCCTGGACCCTTTCTATTTTCCTCATCTCCATTTTAAATAGAATAATACTCTTTTTCTGCTATGTTTGTTCTCCTGCTCTTCTGAGCCTCTTTAACTGAATCGCTCATTGCCTGCTGTACTTACTGTGCAACTATCTTCCTTATAATCTCCTCCTGCGAAGGCTCATTTTCTTTCTCTGACATTTTTCCCTTTAAAAAATTTCCACATAACTCTTTCTGTAAAATGTATACCAATTTTAAAATTGTGGCTCATTTCACAATTTTATTATCTCCAATTCAAACCCTTTTTCTACCTTTTATTCTTTCTTTTCCATCAAATCTCTTCCGGAGGAGAAACACTTCACAGCAAAGCACTTCTGTTGTTGCGTTTATCGGCTCCTACAGTTGTCAAGCAACCAATCAGCTGTTTTGCCAAAATGCAAAATAAGAAATAGCCATCCCTTTTTGTACAACCCTAGAGCAGAATTCTTTTTTTATTCTACCCTATATCCATTCCACAGGTGTATCAAGGAAAGAGTTTAGGTTATTTGCCAGCCTTCCTCTCCAACATTGGTGTTTTATGTTACCCAATAAGTGGTCAAGGATATGCCCAGATGTGAGTCCGTTGTCCGCCGTGCCGCCGGATTCAAGCTGTACCCCACTGACAAGGTCTAGCAAAGCTGAAAATTGTTTGTGGGTGCTTGTATCAGTACTGATTTGCAAGATTTTGAAGACAGACCTTGGGTCCAGAGTGGCACACTGGGTAAAAAACAATGGATTGGAATACTACCCAGAGCCATTGGCAGAGGATTAGACTATTTGCAATCATGCATCCATCACCTTTTGTTTACTTTTTCCTGATGTCATGCACTACCTTTCAATTACTTACAGGAATAAATTTACCAAAGTCCGCCTTTAATCAGATCTAGAGAAGTGATTGTAAAACACAACACTTTGGGAAGCCTAAAAGTCTAACATGTTTAATGCAAAAATAGTCAACATACAAGCAAATTATTGGCAACGAAGGTCATTTCAACAGAGCAAAGCATCCTCTCAAAATCCAAACATTTTACACACAATTGTATACACTTTTGTCAATTCAGTGAAAACGTGAACATGTGATAGAAACTGTTACCATAACAAAACTAACTAATGAGCAGTTGGTGGGATATTCTCACGAGAAAGAACGCAAGAAATCGTCGTAGGAGAGATAAAGCTACATAAACAAATGTTTTCTGAAATTCCGCTTCTTTCTACCAAACTTCACAACGAGGCTACTCGAACCACACAGTGCAATTAATGTGAATTTTGTAAAACAGTGGATGATATGGATTCTAAGCCTCACAAACGAAGCCGTGCAGACATATTAAGATTAATGTGCACTTCAGATTAGTTTAAAAACTATATTGAAATTAGGTCGTATAACATCACAGTGCATTTTAAGGTATACAAGAGCAATGCGTACATTTTGAAGGACTGCTACTCAGACGCTAAATACATGAAGCTGCATTCTCAGGGTAAAGATGGCATGATGGCTAAACATGATTTGTTCCTGTAACAGTGCAAATCCTTCAATCACTCCGGTGAGAATGCAATTTTGTCTTATAATAAACTCTGAGTACACAGGAAAATGGTCAAATCTTTCTACCTGTTGCAGTACTTTGGCTCCATCACTAGGTGGCGACTCACACTAATGGATGCAGAGGCCTTGGTCAGTTTTCCTCCTCCATCAATGGCAAACTCGGTAAAATAAGCTGCATTGTTAACCAATCTGCTGAAAGAATCTAATGCACCCATTAGAAAAATAATTGACCCCCTTTCCTTTATACATACATGAGAGTTATGCCGTGTCATCAGGAAGTTTTTGTAATCCAGCAATCAACCCCCCCCCCCCTTACTCAAAGCCAGCTTTAGGATGGTGCGACCGGTGCAGCCGCACCTGGTGCTAACCTGGGGAGGGTGGGGGGGGGGGGTCACAATGTTTAGAAATAACTTGTAGGTTTACAAGCTTCTGCTGCATGGTTTTCTATGTGTCCAGCAGATTTCAGGCAACAATAAAATGTCAAGATAACTCTGGTAATTATTGTTTCTAGTGGAGAGAGATGGACTTGTGCCTACTTTTGACTCATCGGAATGTAAAGCGTAAAGAGTGTGTTTAATGCAGATCACAGAACTGCGGGGCATATTATAAAGCCTGGGCGATAAAATTATCGCCGCTTTATCGGCAGGAAACTGCCGATAAAGTGGCGATAATGGGCTTGATAATATGCTCTATGGAATTCCAATCGAAGCTCATGTTAGATGTGAAGGACATCGCTGGGCTGTGGACTGGGTAGGTCTGTTACCAAGGCAATGCAACAAGATGTTCTGTCATCATAGCCAAAACTAGCTTAAAGCGTGGCTGCTTTCTCAACCTCTATAAAAACTGGAAAGCAAAAAAGACAGCAAACTGGGCTGATTCACTGCCAGTCAGAGGCTTTAATCCGAGGGTGTACAATTAATCTTGGCAGGTTTATTAAATGAATTCTCTTGAAATGAGTCATAATAATTGTTAGAACCCCTTTCAGAGGGCCACAAGGTAAACAGAGGTTACTGGGCCTAAACGTGGGGGTTGAGTCCTTTCATTTCTGGTGTCCTGGGGCCTACATACTCTGAGAACCTGGGACAAGTAGTACTATAGCACTTGACTCTCAGGGTTAGCATGGTCGAGCAGTCCGGGGCTCCCTTGGGGGAGAGGTGGATACAGGGAAGTGAACATAGGCTCACAACTCAAAGTGTGTGCAGCAGCCGCAATAAATCATTGTCCAGCCTAATACTATTTTTTTATGAAAAAAGAGAAGTATTTTATTTCTACTGCTATTAACACAAAAGAAAGAATATGACTTTCACAAACAGCTACACACTTCCTTCCCCTGAGGTCAGGGCTCTACTGTTTCTTCTAGCGCTCCCCCAGGTGCAACACCATTCTCACTCCTAGCCAAAGTGGTTATTCCCCGTTCACTATAGACAACATCCAGGGCAAGCCCCACTAGTAGTCTGACTTTCAAGAGTACATACTGACTCTATTTTAAAGTCAACAGTGTTCCAGCACCCCAGCGCTAACTAGCAAGCAAGTTCCACTGGCCTAAAATCAGTCTTGCCTACAAGTGCAGGCTTGGAGCATCTGAAGTTCCTGAGCACAGCCTGTCCGCGGGCCCTTAGAGCAGCAACTGCTGTATCAGGTGAGTTTTGCCACATGTGGCCGAGCCTGGTTCCATCAGTGCTTAATTTGAGCCAGAGGCACCTAATTGTCAGCACTGACACTTACGACAGTCTGCCACATGGTGGGGGCTATTTGTATAATTTGGAGATGAGCAGAATAACAGTTGTTCATTAATTCAATATACATTAAAACCAATACCTGCTGTGTATGGCTTTGGGGGCCTCAAACGTTATATTATGTCCCACTTGTAGCAGTGCAATGGTTAGTATTTGTGTAGGTACTGTCATTGGTAGTGCTGACAGGGCCAATGGGTGGTGCACCCTGCCGTGGTCTCCTGACGAGGGCCCTGGCACTTATATTTTTTACAAATTAAGTACTGGGCTCCACTAAGTGGGTGCAGAGTTCCTAACCACAAAAGCGACCAGGGGTTGCCTGTGGCTCCTTCTTGCAGGGTAAGGGTCTGATTCGCTCACTGGTGGGGGCAGGGGGTGATGTGACAATCCTGAAGCTAGGCCCTTGCCTTGATGACGGTGTATAGGTGCTCCCACAGTGATCTTACTTCTCTGGCGAGAGTGTGTGGATCAGGTCCCACGTCTTGTTGCTCCAGGTGACCATCTCTGGCATACGGGGTCACCTTATCCTATCTGTGCACAGGCTCCGGCTCATTTGGCACAGCTACGTCCTCAGTGGCGGCCCCTTCTGGCATACAGACTCAGGCTTCACTACAGCATAAGGGCTATGGCCCTCATAGCATGGCACTAATCTTGAGACAGCCCCTCCTTGAATACAAGGTCGCTGCTCCTCACTACGCAAGGGCTCTGTTCCGATCAGCGCAGCAATGCACATGGCTCTATTCACAGCTGCCCTCATCTGGCATAAGAGGTTCGACAACTTTATCCTGCACACCGACAATGTCCTGATCTGGGCAACAGCCATCTCACACCTAGCAAAGAGAGTACACTCGACAGGGCTCCCCGCTGGATCTTGCTCCCTGTAACGGTCTCCTCTTCCTCACAGGGCACACTAGTCTTGAAAAACAGGCAGGGCCTGGTGCACCAGTCTCCAAGGCAGGAAGTCTTTGGTTTCCCTGGGTGATGCCCCCTCACCCAGCAGGGAGACCAGCAGGCCGTGGCTCTCAGTCCTGGACACAGGCAGAAATCTTGCCCTTTTTATAGTCTATTTCCAGACGCCAAATGTGATTTTGAGTCTGACTCTTTGGAGTTAATTTTGGTGGTCTGCTTCTTTTGAAGTGTACACTCCTCTGTCCTTTCCCTCTCTTGAAAGTTGTCTGTCATAGCAGGAGTGACTTCAAACCTGATAGTCCCACAACACAGGGCATGGGACTGACTAGAGTTCAAACTTGGATGTCAGTCGCTGTGATATGTATGTCAGAAGGTTAGCCCAGGGCCCCAGCCCTACTCTTTCTGATTCTCTTATCAGCCCCATCTCCTTCCTGAAATATGCCCAGACCCCTACCTTGGGACCTCTCCCTGAATATAGGGCATCCTTTGAAGTATACGGGTGTAGCCTGGCTCCTCCTTCTCCGGTGTGTGTCCCACCTAGGTTACAGGAATGCAGCAATAAATACATCTGTGTGGGGGCATTCCTTAGCCTCTGCATCTTGTTTTACTATTCAGGCCTGGGTCTCACAAAATGAAACCCAGAGTCCTCCAAGTATTGTACCATTCTCAGGCACCCATACACTCAGGTCATGTATACAGCCTACACACACTGCACCGTACTGTATCCTTCATGTACTGTACCACGCATGGGCACCCATACAGGTCTAATCCACCTCAGCTCCTTCCTGGAAAGTTTTGGGGTGATCCATCAAGCAGGAGCTGAGAATGAAAGGGGTTGGGGTCCCAAAATGCATTTCACTAAGGAATTTTTCCATGGGAAAATTAAACAGATATTTAACATCAAAGAACTGCACAGCACTGTATCCTTCATGTACTGTACCCCTCATGGGCACACATACAACCAGTGCATATATTTAACATGCAGCCAATGCACAACACTACATCCTTCATGTATTGTACCACACATAGTCACACAAACACCCAACACATTCATTTACCATGCACAAACTACTCAGTACTGCATTATCTCTGTATGGTAGCCTGCCTGACATATTTTTTGATCCAGATGCTGCAGTGGGCTATTTCAGATGAAAGTGCTTTTACTGACACAGTGGGGCAGTTTAGTCAGAAATGTAATGCCACATGGGCTACCATCTGATGGTCAGTAGCGTAGCGTGGGCAGGGTCACAGGAGTAGCTGCCTTGGGTGCAAAATTCTTAGGTGCGTAGAGGCATTCTTAGGGTTCCTAACTGTTGCCTTGCCCCGGGTGCTCGGAACCCACGCTAAGCCACTGGTCATGGTGGACGGCTATGGATTATTTTTGTTTTTATAGAAACAAACCCCCAAAGCAGAGGCTTGTTTCTGAGAAATTAAATACAATGACATAGGGAGTTTTCGACCTATGAATAGAAGCCACAGATTATTTATCCTGCCTGGACCCATAATGCCATTCCATAGCAAGAAAAATATGCATAGGTAGCAAACCTAAATTCTACTTAGTTCTGGCCACTTATTCTCCCAGTGTCAAGGTTGGGTCACATCAGATGGTATGTGCTGCCTTCTGCTCTGTTCTCAGAGCTGAAAACAGAAGGGATGAGGATCTATCGACTTTTTTTATTGAACATTTTACATTGATTTTCAATACAACAACTTCCTCCATTTGCTACATCAGTGATATTCCCATGGACCATGCACCTTGTCAAATCAAATTAAATCAATTGTTCTTTATTCAATCTTAGAAAAAGATCACAAAAGCACAAGATAAAAACAATACAATGAAATATACATCCAAAAATTATTTATCTCAGCATTACACACTCATTATAGTACAATAAATAGTTCAAAAAATCGCTACAATTCATAATCCAAAAACAGCTAAAATGTCTCATTATCTACTCTATATTCATGTTCGACTTCGGATGGCCATCTTAAGAAAGCAACATACATTAAAACAGATTTCAGGACTATTTAACAATTGAAGATAAGTTAATCTCACCCTACATTGTCGAAAAAGCAGGCTTAATTAATAAAGATTTAAGACATGATACGGAAAAATCCACAAAAAAATATAAAGTGCAATAAAGACTGTTCTGACTTATCATCGCACGGTCGGGGGCAGTACTGTACTCCATGTACCTTCCACTCCATAAAAGCATGCCATCCCTAACCTAAATCTAAATAGAAGGAACCATTCCCATCGAGTTAGCTCTAACGTTAAATACAAGGCTGTCTCTTATGTTGCAAGCATTGTATAGTAATGGCAGGCAGTATGCTTACTCGCAGCCTCCCGAATCCTCATCGTAGTAGCATACTCTTAAAAATCTGTGCTTAACCAATTTATTGGCAGTTTTACTGATCAGGGGTGCTAAACAATTCAGGGAGGCCAATATCACCCAAAGTTATGCAAACATATCTTAACCAAGGAATAGTAAAGCTCCTATCCAACTTCAGACATTCTTCAATAACTGACCTATTAAAACTAGCCTTCTATCACCCAAAGTTATGCAAACATATCTCAACCAAGGAATAGTAGAGCTCCTATCCAACTTCAGACATTCTTCAATAACTGACCTATTAAAACTAGCCTTCTATGCATAGGGAGCCAATCTAAATTCCATTTAGTTCTAGACACCTCTCCCAGTGTCAAGACTGGGACACATCAGATGGGATGCTCAGCCTGCTGCTCTGTTCTCAGAGCTGAAAGCAGAAGGAGGGGGAACTGTCAGCTTTTTTACAGAACAGTTTACATTGATTATAAATATAAGAGCTTCCTCCAGGTGTTAGATCAGTGATGCTGCCATGGACCTTGTCAAATTCTCCCACATGATTTCCCCCTGCCCTTTCCTTCACTTTTTCCTCACTTATGACCTTATATATGCCTAGATTAAAAAAAGTAGGAAAAAATGCATATGCAAAGCCTCAGTACCTATGTTAAACAGTAAATAAGATTGTGTCTTCACAAGGCTCCACACTAAAATTACTATCAATGGTGTGGTGATATATTATGAGTCCCATTATATAGTCAATGCACGCAGTGCCCTGGAGCAAGTCATATTTGGTTTCTTTCTTAGATAGTCGATTAATGGTTTCCAGGTGGTGTTAAACTTTTGTGTCTCATTCCTTAGTTTCTGTGTCAACATTTCAAGTCAATGGCATATAATCCACTAGAGTCCAGTCCTTCTTAGTTAGGCCTTCCCATCCTCTCCCTCACCAAAGACCCACACACCGCCAAAACCAAACTCCACGAGGGAATGAAGGCCGTTGCCGACTGGATGAGGAGCAGCCGTCTGAAGCTGAACTCGGACAAGACGGAGGTCCTCATCCTCGGACCCACCCCCTCAGCCTGGGACGACTCCTGGTGGCTGACCACACTGGTAACAGCACCAACACCCACCGAACATGCATGCAATCTAGGATTCATCCTCGACTCCTCCCTCTCCATGTCTAAGCAGGTCAACGCCGTCTCCTCCTCCTGCTACAACACCCTCTGCATGCTCTGCAGGATCTACAAGTGGATCCCGACTGAAACAAGAAGAACGTTGACAAGGGGCCTCGTCAGAAGCAGACTAGACTACGGCAACGCACTCTATGCAGGAATTCCAGCCAAACACCTTGACGACTACAACACATCCAAAATGCCTCCACCCGACTGATCGTCAATGTCCCCCGCCGCAGCCACATCACCCCCCACCTGAGAGACCTACACTGTCTCCCCATCGACAAGAGGACTACCTTCAAGCTCCTCACCAACGCGCACAAAGCACTCCACAACGCCGGACCAGCCTACCTGAACAGCAGACTCAGCTTCCACACCCCCACCCGCCAGCTCCGCTCCGCCAGCCTCGCCCTCGCCGCTGTCCCCCGCATCCAACGAACGACCTCCGGCGGCAGATCCTTCTCCTACCTCGCCGCCAAGACTTGGAACACCCTCCCTACCCACATACGACAGACCCAAGACCTACTCGCCTTCACAAGTCTCTTCAAGACCTGGCTCTTCGAGCAGTAGCAGCACCCCCTCCTCCCCTCAGCGCCTTGGGACCCTCACGGGTAAGTAGCGCGCTTTACAAGTACTTTGATTGATTGATTGATTGATTGAGGTAGTAGGTAGCCCTAGCAATGTCACTAAAGGATCATTCAGTATTAGGAATCATAAATTGCCCTTGATGCGACTCAGCACCTATTTCCAATACATTCATAATTATGGTCAGGACCACCACACAGGACATGTACCCCACATTGTCTCCAGCACCTACATTAAGTGTTAGGGTACATTGGTTCAGTTTATCTGGTGTCATATACCAATTATTTATGTTTTGTATTCAAAAGTGCCTCATAGGCAGCGACGGCTCGTGGAGGGAGTTACGGTGGGGCAGGAGGGTGGGGAGGGGGAGGGGCAGGGTGGAGGTTGCTAAAAACCGGCATATGGATAATTGCAGGTAAGTAAACAATTTACTTAATAAAACGAATTTCGTAGTGCGCCTTGCATCGCAAAATGCAATGCAGTGCGAGCTACGAAATTCGTTTTATTAATTAAATTGTTTACTTACCTGCAATTATCCATATGCCGGTTTTTAGCAACCTCCACCCTGCCCCTCCCCCTCCCCACCCTCCTGCCCCACCGTAACTCCCTCCACGAGCCGTCGCTGCTCATAGGTATTTCTCAGCACGAGGCCCCGCCCCTCCTCACACGGTAAGATTGTTCTTCAAGTTGGCAGGTTTGCATATGTATATATATTTTGAATTATTTTTTGCAAAACATGAGGCTGGTGAGATAGCTAATAATGTCTTATGGTCAGTTCTAAAAAAATTAAGAACGCACATTCTCAAGAGTGAGCTCTTGAAAATAATAAAATACGAGGTTAACAAAGTGTCTACCAGTGATAAGCAGTAAGTGAAATAAATTACATTTGATTTGGCGAATCATACATTCAAATGAGAAACCTGAAGTTGTATTGAGAACATAGCATTGTGACAAACTGAAGCATTCTGTGGGCTGGCCGCTTCTCATTCCCTTGTAATAAACTCTAAATGAAATTTGATGGAACTGCGCACGTCAGATTGGAAACGTGCAAAGCAGCGGCTTGGGTAATTCTGAGAAAGGTTGGAGGCGTTTACTCTCTGTCTCCTCTCGCCCTGATTTGCAATTCAGACATTTGCAAATATCTAATCACATCACTTTGGCGCTGAGTGAGGAGGCGCGCGCGGTCCACGTGCGCTGGCTGCGGTGGGAGGGAGATACCCAGAGGATTGAATGTGCCATCGGTCCCTGAGCGCCTTAATTCACTTACCAATTGTTGTCGACAGGGGGCAGTCACGAGGGGGCGGTATAGAGCGAGCGGAGGCGGGATAAACGGGCCAGCCATTGACGCTGCATGGAGCGTTCCTCGGTAATGTAAATTTTCTGCGAAAGGAAGAGTGAAAATAGGTAGAGATATGGTCTCAGCATTCAATTTCCATCTCATTTCAAATTAAATTAAAGCAGCAGCTTTACAGAGCATCTCTGTGGAAATCCTTCCTGTAGGGTCTTTGCATTTACAAGAAAAGAACCGAAGCACCGAACTCTTACAAAAGGACAGGTAAGTTGTTAGGGCACAGTATTTGACGCCTCATTGAACCACAAAGAGGCTGACTCTACAGTTAAAGAAACTCGTGGTCCCTAAAGTTCAAATCATACATGTGGAAAGAACTTCTCTTTTTAATGCAGATTTATAAAGCGCCAACTCGACCCGAAGGTATTGGAGCACTTTACATGAGCACGGGTTACGTTACACAAGGACACATTCAGGCAGGGGGGCCCGATTCACAGAACTAACTTAAGACCAAATCCTAAACTTACTACTTTGGTATTCACAGAAGTTAGGATTTTGTCTTAAGTTTGTCTTAAAACAGACTTAAGTTAGGATTTTGTCTTTAGTCTGTCTTAAGTCTGTCTTAAAGGGGCGTGGCTTGCGCGCCATCTGCAGAGGACGTCATTCCCGTGAGCTCCGCTACGGACTGACCCGCGGATGCCGTGAGGACCCTTTCTGCCATTTTTCGGACGGCTTTTCTGGTATACAGCAGTGTCGGAAGGTGGACAGTCTACAATGGAGCGCTTGTGCAGCCTCTACGTGCGACATTTCACCGAATATTTCCAACGGTAACTTTTCTCTGTCATCTCATCACGGACGGCCGCCATTTTGTTTGCCGCCGGCGTGAATGTCTCTCTTCGCCGCTTCTTCAATCCCCATTTCGTTCCGGCATTAGCTTGTTTTGGACATAATATTATGGTGCTGCTCTCTTTACTGACTGCTCAGAGTTTCTTTCTACTTTGTACGCTTTACCTATTTAAGTCTACTGCGTAACAGCTCCTCTGAGGTAAAACGGCCGCCATTTTGAGTCTCCTGACTGCGATGTTTTCTACTTCTAAATAAGAGCTTTGTGGTGATTACCTCACCGTTTTTTCATGACACTTGCTCTCCTGGTTTCCCATGATCATCTGCCTCCTGCATTTTGCAATTATTCTGCCTACACTTGCCACTATAAGCCTTATTGTGTTCCGGCTTTTGTATTTTTCTCTGGCCCGACACCTTATATTAGCGCTGTGATATACCACCTTGTCCTTGTTCTGGTCTTGGTTGATGCCTCTCCTATGATGCTGTGTGGCTTTTTGTTACCTTCGCACTGAAGTATAGTGCGTTGCTTGGCGGTTCCTTTTTTCATCGCCTTATATTTGCCACATTGTGTGCCCCTATCATCATAGTGCATCTTCAAACTGGTTCAAACTCTACACTTTTATTGGACTCTGCTTTTCACGGTGGTACATATCTACTTCATATCTGCTTCTGGTACCCTGAACCATGGCGAATGTCTCTACCTCGCCGAAGTTGTCGCAGACCGGAACCAAACCTAAAAGGCCTAAAAATGACCCGCCCTCTCCAATTAACTCTTCGACTAATCCTGTACTGGACTCCATCCTTGAAGAGGTGCGTGGTCTTCAACCTTTTATGTCTGCCACTAATGCTAAACTTCAACAGATTGAGGAGCGCTGGGTGGTTATGGAAAATAAACTTTTGAATTTAGAACAGCGCGTGAGCGATGTCCAAGACCTCTCAACTAAGATTCCACTATTGGAACAAGAGATCCACAAGCTTAAACTTCACACCGAGGATTTGGAAAATCGCAATAGACGAAATAATCTACGCGTTTATGGTGTTCCGGAAAATTTGGAAGGGGTTGACATGGTCTCCTTTATTCGGAAATTTCTTCAGGAACTTTTGGAACTCCAACCATCGTCACACCCTCTCAACATCCAACGAGCACACCGTCTTGGCCGCATCAATTCCAATGCCTCCAAACCACGTGGCATCATCATGCTATTCTTGGAGTTCACAGAGTTAATGGCTGTATTGAAGGCTGCCAGGGCCAAACGTCGTCTCCAGTGGTCTGGTCATAACATTTTCATTTCACAGGATCTATCATCTGCTACAAATGCTCGACGTAAAGAATTCCTGAACCTCCGTCCCATGATGCGACAGCTGAACATTCAGTATGGAATTCTACATCCCTGCTTCTGCAAGATCACACATAATGGTCGCACCAGATCCTATGATGATCCACAGAAACTTCGCGATTATCTGCTAAGTGTCTCTCCTTCCACTATGGACACTGCTAGCTAATGCTTTTATGTATTTTCTTGTTCTCTCTTTCTATTACTATTATTCTATTCTATCTGATCTCTCTTGATTTATCTTCCTTATCTATTTTCGTCTGATACTTCCCTCACATCCTTGTGTTTTTCCTTTCACTATCGTCCGTCTCCTGAGTGCTCGTGGGTCGTGTCCTCTCTCTGGTGTACCCTCGCCTCACATGTTTTGGTTGCTCTCTTTTCCTCAGATCAAGCCTTCGTGCCTTGATCTGTTCCCTTTTTTTCTTTCTGTCTTTATCTATTTTTCTTACCTTTCTCGCTTCTCTCTTTCTCTTTGCTATCTTTTTCCTAAGTGGTCTCTACTTTCTTCTCTACTTGTCCAATTATTGGTTCCTCATTTTCTGACTCTTGTTGGTTGTCTTATCGTGAGCGTCCTACGAATCCACTGTTTAACTGATATTTTTTGTTTTCCCTTTTTGTAGTGATCTCCTTGCCATGTGTTGCTTCCATTTGTCGCCCATCCTCCCCTCCTCCCAACATGTGTAATTTTGTCTCTTGGAATGTGCGAGGTCTTGGTCATCCTGTCAAGCGTCAGAAGGTATTGTCACACTTAACCAAATTCCATTCACAGGTTGTTTTCCTTCAAGAAACGCATTGCTCAGACGTTGAATCACTTAAGCTTAAGAGACATTGGGTGGGTCAGGTTGTGTTTTCTCCTGCTGTTAACAAAAAAGGAGGGGTTGCTATATTGTTCCATAAAGCTTTAAATGTTCAAATTCTTTCCTCTCAAAATGATAGTGAAGGACGTTGGGCAATGGCAAAGGTTGTTATACACAACAAAACGATGGTTTTATTGAATATATATGGCCCTGTTCGCCCAGATCCAAAATTTTGGAAAGACATCAAAGTGCTCATTGCATCCATAGATTGCCCTGATTTTATAGTAGCTGGTGATTTTAACCAATGGTTAGACCCTTTTTCAGATCGATTGTCCTCTAGTAAATTTCAGCCTGACAAATCTCACAAGAGTTTTCAATCTGCCATTGCCTCGCGTCCTTTATATGATTCCTGGAAGATGTGTAACCCTGATTTATTGGAATATACTTTTTTGTCTAATGTTCATCACACACGTTCAAGAATCGATTATATTATGATTAGTAAGTCTCTTCTTCCCTCCATTCAAAAATCTGTTATTGGCTCTATTTTTATCTCCGACCATGCTCCTGTATACACTACCCTAGATCTTTCCCTTAGCCCCTCTAAATTTAGTCGTTGGAAATTTAATTCTTTTCTTTTATCTGATGCCACTTTCATGAAAAAATGTACTGAGTTTTTCAATGAATACTTTTCCTTTAATAAACCCGCTGATACCTCCATTCCTAACACCTGGGATGCTTTTAAAGCTTCTTTTCGAGCTTTTACGATTTCCTATGCTTCTACAAAAAAGAAGCTCAATAAGCAAAAGTATGAAGATCAGCTTAAACAGATTAAAAACCTTGAACACATATATTTCACTTCTAAATCCTCCTCTGCCCTTCAGGACTTGATTCTTGCCAAAACAAAACTTAACAAAATTATCACTAATGAAGCCTGTCACACCCTGCTTAAAATAAAATCTAAATTTCATGGTGGCCAGAACAAAGCAGGGAAAATGCTGGCCAAATATTTGAAAATAAAGTCAGAACGCAAAGCTGTTGGTCCAATTTTTAATGATTCTCTTAATAAACTGGTTACCTCCGATGAAGACATTGCTGAAGTATTTCACAACTACTACCAAGCCCTATACTCAGATGATACTCACCCCTCTGATGCAAACTTAACAACATTTTTTGAAGGTCTTCCTTCCCCTCCTTCCCTCCCCGTTGACTTTTCTCACTTGGAACGTGAAATTACTCTCCAGGAAATTACCACGGCCATTCACTCTCTCAAAAAATCAAAAGCCCCTGGCCCAGATGGCCTGCCTGTCGAATTTTATTCCTCCTTCCATTCCTTTTTTGCCCCTAAACTCCTTCAGTTATTTAATTCTTTTATTTCAGATGCTAAGGCCTCTGGGTCCTTTTTGGATGCTCTCATTGTAATTATCCCCAAACCTGACAAGGATCTCTCCCAATGCAAAAATTACCGCCCCATATCCTTAATTAATTATGATTGTAAATTTTTTGCTAAAATCCTTGCCTCTCGCCTTGATTCCATTATCCCTCGCTTAATCAACACAGACCAGGTGGGTTTTGTTAAGGGTAGACTCACTGCTGATAATGCTCGTCTTTTTTCCAATGTCCTTGCACATAGTAAAAATGTCAAAGCCCCGTTGGCAGCCCTTTCTCTGGATGCTGAGAAAGCTTTCGACCGTATTAATTGGCAATTTATGTTCCGTACCCTCCATTGGTTTGGTTTTGGCCCAAATTTTATATCCTTGGTTAAGCTCCTTTACTCATCCCCCCGTGCCAGTATTTTTGTTAATAACCAATTTTCCAGATTCTTTTCCTTGACCAGAGGCACAAGACAAGGTTGTCCCCTTTCCCCTTTATTATTTATTTCATGTCTTGAGCCCTTTCTACAGCGCATTCGTTCCAACCCTGATATTACTGGTATAAAATTTTCTTCTGTTGAAACTAAATTATCGGCGATCGATGATGTCCTCATTTACATGTCTAATCCCGAATCTTCCCTTCCACCCTTTTTAAATGAAGTTCAGTTGTACTCCTCCATATCAGGTTATAAGCTTAATTTATCCAAAACGGAAGTCCTACCCCTTAACTCACTTTGTTTTCAATACATGTTTAATAACACTGATTTTGCATGGTGCCCATCTAAAATTAAGTACCTTGGTATCTGGTTTTCTTCTTCTCTGAGGGACACCCTCAAATTGACCTTTGATTCATTAACCTGCAAAATTCAATCCCTTCTTACAAATTTGGTCCCCCTTACTCCTGTCCTGGTGGGGCAGATTGGACACCATCAAAATGATGATCACCCCACATGTTTTATACACAGTTTCCATGCTGCCTTTCAAAATTCCCAAATCCTATTTTTCTCGTATTAATTCTGTATGTACAACATTTTTGTGGAATAATAAACATCCCCGCATTGGTTTACATAAGTTGATCCGACCTAAAAATGAAGGTGGTGTTCGGTTTCCTGATTTTAGCTCATACCACTCTGCCTTTTTGATTAAACAATCCTTCTCCTTGGCCTATGATTTCCTTGATACTCCTGTCCCTAAGTGGGTTCTTCTGGAACGCTCTCTATTGAAAGATTTCTCCTTTCAGCATATTACTTTTATGTCAAATTGTACCTTTATATCCAAATATCCCATTTTGAAGCATTCCCAATCTCTATTACAAAATGTTTTTTCCTCTAATCTCTCCCCTCTGCAATGTTTTTTATCCTCTGTAGTTTGGTATAACAAATTTCTTAGATATAAAGGTAAATCGTTCTATTTCAAACACTGGAAGGAAAAGAATATAATGTTTGTGCATCAATTTTTTCTTGATTCCTCTCTTATTTCTTTTCCAGTATTGCAAAACATGTTTAATTTACCCTCCTCATTTCTCTCCGAATATTCTATTATAACATCTGCTATTCAATCTCACTTATCTTCTCTACCTTCTTCTTCCGAATCTTTTTCTTCCTTCACTCCTGTCACTCCACTTTATCCTTTATTTTCTACTCAACTCCCTAAAGCCGCTCTTGTATATTCACTTTTACTATCCAATACATCTGTTCGCTCCAAATCTACAGCAGAGACTGCTTGGGAGACCGACCTCGATGTCTCCCTTGACACTGCAATGTGGGATCGTTTATGGTCCAGGATTTTTAAAGTCTCCGTTGCTGCACGCATTACCCAATCCTTACTCTTTATATATCATAGAGTTGTTATTACCCCGGTTACTATTAATAAATTTGCTCCTACCTCTTCTCCTTTATGTTGGTCTTGTTCCAAAGTTCCAGGTACTCTACAACACCAACTTTACGACTGCTCCCCTGTTTTATCTTTTTGGACTGATGTTTGGAATATATGTATGAAAATGTTATCTCTTTCCTCCCCGTTATCTTTTTTACGCATATTTTTAGGTTCTTTATCTGAAGATATTAATATTGTTACACCCTCTTCAGCTAAATTGTTAGACCTATTTATTGCTCTTGCATTTAAAGTTATTTTATCGTGTTGGAAAGACAATTCAAAACTCTCGGTCCACACATGGTGGAATTACATTTGTGATGAACACAGAATTTCTATTGCTTCCTCCAACTCTGTTCCTCTGAAAATTAAATCCGATCTGTTATGGCTTCCCTTCACTTCATATCTTTCCTCTAATCCTTCTCCCTTGCCACGTGCTATTAATCCCTCATGATCCCTATGGTTACCTTCCCTTTCTCCTCTCTCTCTCTTTTACTCTTTCCTTCTCTTCAGCTTTCTTCTTTCTTTCTCTTTCCTTCTTTCCTTTCTCTCTTTCTTTCTCCCCTTCTTTTCCTTATATAAATTCCTCTGAATTGATGTCAGTTAATATTATATTCATATGTACTTTTTTTTTCTAACTTCTCATGACATGTTTTTTGTATTACTTTTTAATGCTTAATAAAAATTTCTTAAACAAGGATACATGCACAAGTACCTTGCCAAAAAAAAAAAAAAAAAAAAAAAAGTCTGTCTTAAGACAAATTTAAGACAAAATCCTAACTTCTGTGAATACCAAAAGTAGTAAGTTCAGGATTTTGTCTTAAGTTAGTTCTGTGAATATTGGACATGGGATAGAAAAAGAAGTAAGCCTATTCTGAAAATATTGGGGCAGATTTACTATTTTTTCACTTAGCGCACTGCAGCAGTCGCAAATGCTGCACTGCGCTATGTGAAAAGGAAAGAAGAGGAGTGCGCCCTATATACTAAAATAAGGCACTCTCCTCCCCTCTTCTAGGGCCAACGCTGAAATCAGCTACCGTGCGCCACAGAGACACCTTTGCACCATGGTGCAAGGGTGGCACCGTGAGTCCAGCATAGGTTTTGTACTGAAAGGACACCCTTCAAGTATACAATACTATGCACAGACTCACTTTAATCATTGCCCCACTTTGTATATGTTCTGTACCGTGCACACACATTCAAAGTCAGAAAAGGAAGGATAAATTAAAGCATTTCTCCTTCCTTGCGCCTATCTGAAAAGGGGACAGTTTTATCACGTTAAATCCAATCTGCTTTATTTAGTAAATTGGGTTTGGCGTGAGAAACCTCGTGTGGTTGCATGGGAACGCCCATGCATCACCCTTGGTACGCCCTCGTGGCGCAAAGTTATGAAAAGCAGCGCTATGTGTTGCTTCGCATTACTTTTCCGTTACTTTCAGTGCTAAACAAGTTTAGCGCTGGAGAGTAAGGTTTTGTGCCGTGTTTCATCACAAAAGTGATGCAAATCGGGGCAAAATCTTATTTTCACAATTAACTATCCAGCGCTAAACTTGCTTAGCGCTGGAAATAACAGACAAGTAAATCGAAGCAGCACATAGCGCCGCTTTGCATTACTTTGCCCCATGTGGGTGTGCCAAGGGTGGTGCATGGGCGTTCCCATGCAACCACCCAAGATTTCTAAGGTTAAACCCAATTTACTAAATAAAATAGATTGGATTTAGTGTGAGAAAACGGTGCCATTTTTAAGTAGGCGTAGGGAAGGAGAAATGATTTATTATAGCCTTATAGCCTGCGGTAGCGGGCTATACCGGTTATTAAAGGCCCACTGAAGCGTTAAAGGCCCGAGCCGAAGGCGAGGGACTTTAACAAGTCATAGGGACTTTAATAGCCGGTATAACCCAGCTACGAAGGGCTTTAAGGCTATTAGAACATTCTGCCACTAGAGGGCAGAATGCTCTACCAAATTAAACAAAGGCTTTAGGGAGCGCGAAGGGATTGAAATTCCCTCAGGCTCCCTGAAGCCTTTGTTCACAGCCAGAGCCGTGAACAAAGAAGCATTGGAATGTTGGAGCTCCAGGCTTCTACCAGCCATTATAAGATAGAGAGCTACTCTATTGTCTTCAATGGAGCTCCCAACATTCCAATGTTCTAATTCTCCTTCCTTTTCTGACTTTGCATGTGTGCTGCACTTTACAGCACACATACAAAGTGGGAAAATGATTGAAGTGAGTTTTTGCACAGTATATTGTACTGTAAGGGTTTCTTGCAGGACAAAACCTATGCTAGACGCACGGAGCCACCCTTGCACTATGGCGCTGAGGTGCCTCTGTAGGGCATGGCAGCTGATTTCAGAGCTGGCGCTAGTGAGAGGGGTGGAGAGTGCCTCGTTTTAGTAAATAGAGTGCTCTCCGCCTCCCTCCTTTTCACGTAGCGCAGGGCAGCATTTGAGGCTGCTGCAGTGCGCTAGGTGCAAAAATAGTAAATCTGCCCCCCTATGTCAAACTGTGTCCAGGGCACCACAACTCTGCAACTGCAGATGGGGGGGGGGCAGCAAAAGCAAAGCATTGTGGCGGAGTCTGGAGGGCAGGTCTAAAAACAAGATCTAACAATGGTCATCCATGTTCGACCAGTGACAAGCCATGGTCTGGTGAACCACCTACCTCTCCTCTCATGCCCCTGCATGAAATGATGCTTATTTTGGCCCACAGTTCCTCGACTCGTCTCATTCAAAAGCAGCAAGTTGCCAGAATTGATTGTCTCCCATCCCCACCAAGCATCGGTTATATACAATAAACTGCATAAAGTTCCATCAGGCATATATACATAACATATAGCTGCAAGACAGGTAGGGAGGATGTTCTCCTAAAGCAGGAGGCTCCAGCAGAGGTCCAGGAAGGCTTGATCCATGCCAGATTTTCAGGATTTCCACATGAGGACTAAGGAAATATAATTTGCATGAAAAAACTCACAACATACAATTCATGAATGTAAATGTACAACATACGCCTACTGTGATAATAGATTGTTATGATTCCAAATGGCAAAATACTGAATCGTAATTATCAAATTAGTAAAAGTCGCAAATTGTAAATGTCAGAAAGGCAGTCGCTGACACTCTTCGGTGAACCTGGAAGTGAGCCAGGTGTATTGTTAGAGAAGAGAGGAGTGGAGGTAAAGCCATCAGTTTACCTTTCTACCAGCACTGTAAAATCAAAATGGCAGGTCAAGAATCAGCAAGCGCAGTTACATAAAAAGAAAGTTCAGCAATGCTTGGAAATCCTGTTGAAGGAATGTGTGGCAAAGAGTGAAAAACTCTTTGGAAATTCATAATTTAATGATCCAGAATCTGCAAAAATATTAATATGGGGAAGTATTAGAGACTGCATCAATATAGTTGGAGTTACTAACCAGACCACTGAAGAAATCAGGGAGCAGTGGTATGATTTGAGATCTTGGACGAAGGAAAAGATGGCAGCTCGAAGAGCAGAGGCCACTGGCATAGGAGGTGGTCCTAGCACTTAAGCCTCATCCTACCCCAACACTAGTGGGGGAAATGATTGCAACTACATTTCATTCAGAGACAATCAGATGTGTCAGTAACATCAACACTTCAGACCCAGTGGCCATGACAACAGATAATCGATTTCAAAAGGGACCCACTAAACCATCAATCTTAAATCATTTCACAGAGGAAAAAAATCTCACCATTATTTCTCTGAGCGTCAAAAAATGATGGCTGGTGAATTATTTAGAGTCTTCACTATGGAATGAATATATCACATCCACAGATTTAACAGTGTATCCAAAGAGATGAAGTAGAAACAAGGGATTGTGTATGTCATCTAATATTTTTCATTGATAAATATATAGGGCCCGATTCACAGAACTGACTTAAGACAAAATCCTAAACTTACTACTTTTGGTATTGACAGAAGTTAGGATTTTGTCTTAAGTTTGTCTTAAGACACACTTAAGACAAACTTAAGACAAAATCCTAACTTAAGTCTGTCTTAAGTCTGTTTTAAGACAAACTTATGACAAAATCCTAACTTCTGTGAATACCAAAAGTAGTAAGTTTAGGATTTTGTCTAAAGTTAGTTCTGTGAATCGGGCCCTCGGTATTCACAGAAGGCATTTAGGATTTCTAAAGTTAGGAGTCCTAACTTTACCTCTACTAAACTGAGAGCAATCCTAATTTTAAGACTTTCGGTATTCAGAGAAGGCATTTAAGAGTCCTAAAGTTAGGACTACTAACTTCTGTGAATACCAAAATGAGTAAGTGCATTCTGTGAATACCAAAATAGTAGTAAGTTTAGGATTGAGTCTTAAGTTCATTCTGTGAATCGGGCCCATTGTTTGCAAGTAAGTCATGCCCCTGTACAAGGTGTTTTGTGGAATTTGGAGAAATTAGATTCCGCTGGAGCAGAGATGTCAGGGCATTCCCCCCGTAATGGATTTACTCTTGCATGGTGGCAGATTTAAATATGTAAACTGGAATTAAAGAATTCAGCCCGTCTCTGACGTTTTTTGGAGTTTGTGTTGGACGTTATCAGTCTGTGAATCATTTCTTTGGGATACCAAAGGTCGTTCTTTATGTTGCTGCCCTGACACACTGATGCTACAGTTCTGTGGTAGGGATCAGACACAATGCACATTATGTCGCTCTGGTGTTACTCGAGGCTGTTCTGTGCCAGCTTTTCACTCTTTACCAAGTGGAGCCTTAGCAAGTGGGCCAGGGAGGCGAGCCGGACGGTGAGGGGCCCGCGACAAACCCCTAGCGGGGGGCTGAGCGGGAGGCGGGTAATCAAAAGGCTCACGAAAAAAGAGGTAGCGCTATTGGGTAAGCATGGGCGGAAAATCCGTTACGCTCGCGGATTTTGCGGATTTTTGGGAAATTCGCAATCCGCGAGATTTGCGAATTTCCCGCAAAATCCGCAAATTCGCACGCAGCGGATTTTTTTTGCGGCTCGCGTCGTTGGTGATACAATTTTTGCGGCGCGCGGCGTTTATCATCGTTTGACGAGTTGTTTTTCTCGATATTTTGCGAGTGCTGCGCCATTTTGGATCTTGCTGTGTGATCCCGCGGGAATTTGGCGAGCGCGATTACGTCATCGCGGCTTGCCAACTTGCACAGCGAGAGTTTGTCAACGCGAGTACGGCGAGATCACGTCTCGCGGTACTTCGCAATTGCGAGATTTGAGATGCGGCGAGCAGCAACAATCTCGCACAAGCGAAAATATGAAATTTGCAATTCTGCACAAGAAATCCACCAGCAAGCAGCATAAACCTTATTGAAATGATGATTTTTATCTGAATAACTCCTTAGGTTAACATTTGCCTGCACTTTTTTAGCGAGGAGTCCATTTTGGGGAGGGGGGGAGGGGGGTGGGAGGAAGGAAGTGCCCCACAGTCTTCAACTTCCTGTTCCTGTCCAGCAGGCTCCTCCCAGTGCTTTGTCCATCTCCTGGTCACTTTTCATTTGGATCTGGAGCTGGAAGGATTACTTTTTGTGGATGCTGCTGGATATTTGGATTTGAGGCCTTTTTGACTTTCTTTGGATCACTGTTGGATTAGAAATTTTACAAGTAAGTTTGTTTGGGGCATTACAGTTGCTGCAACAAAAATTTTGGAATTTTCGATTTTTGGGCTGTTTTGGGGCCTTTTGCCCAGGGGTACTCAGTGGTGGGTGGACTGAGTCTTTCTGTGGGTTGTCTTGAACTTAAACATCATGGAGGGCATGGATGGATTGGGATTGTGCTGATTTTTCAGTGATGTTCGTTTTTTGGGGCTGTACTTGTGGCCTTTTCACCAGGGGTATTTGAGTCTAGCATGGGCCTAGTCTTTCTGTGGGCTGTCTTGAACTTAAACATCATGGAGGCCATGGATGGAATGGGATTGTGCTGATTTTTCTGTGATTTTCGTTTTTTGGGGCTGTACTTGTGGCCTTTTCACCAGGGGTATTTGAGTCTAGCATGGGCCTAGTCTTTCTGTGGGCTGTCTTGAACTTAAACATCATGGAGGGCATGGATGGAATGGGATTGTGCTGATTTTTCAGTGTTTTTCGATTTTTGGGGGTGTTCATGGGGAGGGACAGGCCATGTGGCTGGTGGCCATTTTGAGTGCTGCTACAGGCACTGGCCATGTGCTGGGAGGCAAGTGGCCATTTTGAATGCAGGCTTTGTTGTTAGGCCTGCAACCATTTTGCCTACTTTTCAACCTTTATGCCCAGGGGTAGTGAGTCTTGCATGGGCCTAGTCTTTCTGTGGGTTGTCTTGAATTTAAACATCATGGAGGGCATGGATGGATTAGGATTGTGCTGATTTTTCAGTGATTTTCGTTTTTTGGGGCTGTACTTGTGGCCTTTTCACCAGGGGTATTTGAGTCTAGCATGGGCCTAGTCTTTCTGTGGGCTGTCTTGAACTTAAACATCATGGAGGGCATGGATGGATTGGGATTGTGCTGATTTTTCAGTGATTTTCGTTTTTTGGGGCTGTACTTGTGGCCTTTTCACCAGGGGCATTTGAGTCTAGCATGGGCCTAGTCTTTCTGTGGGCTGTCTTGAACTTAAACATCATGGAGGGCATGGATGGAATGGGATTGTGCTGATTTTGCAGTGTTTTTCGATTTTTGGGGGTGTTCATGGGGAGGGACAGGCCATGTGGCTGGTGGCCATTTTGAGTGCTGCTACAGGCACTGCCCATGTGCTGGGAGGCAAGTGGCCATTTTGAATGCAGGCTTTGTTGTTAGGCCTGCAACCATTTTGCCTACTTTTCAACCTTTATGCCCAGGGGTAGTGAGTCTTGCATGGGCCTAGTCTTTCTGTGGGTTGTCTTGAATTTAAACATCATGGAGGGCATGGATGGATTGGGATTGTGCTGATTTTTCAGTGATTTTCGTTTTTTGGGGCTGTACTTGTGGCCTTTTCACCAGGGGTATTTGAGTCTAGCATGGGCCTAGTCTTTCTGTGGGTTGTCTTGAATTTAAACATCATGGAGGGCATGGATGGATTGGGATTGTGCTGATTTTTCAGTGATTTTCGTTTTTTGGGGCTGTACTTGTGGCCTTTTCACCAGGGGTATTTGAGTCTAGCATGGGCCTAGTCTTTCTGTGGGCTGTCTTGAACTTAAACATCATGGAGGGCATGGATGGATTGGGATTGTGCTGATTTTTCAGTGATTTTCGTTTTTTGGGGCTGTACTTGTGGCCTTTTCACCAGGGGTATTTGAGTCGAGCATGGGCCTAGTCTTTCTGTGGGCTGTCTTGAACTTAAACATCATGGAGGGCATGGATGGAATGGGATTGTGCTGATTTTGCAGTGTTTTTCGATTTTTGGGGGTGTTCATGGGGAGGGACAGGCCATGTGGCTGGTGGCCATTTTGAGTGCTGCTACAGGCACTGGCCATGTGCTGGGAGGCAAGTGGCCATTTTGAATGCATGCTTTGTTGTTAGGCCTGCAACCATTTTGCCTACTTTTCAACCTTTATGCCCAGGGGTAGTGAGTCTTGCATGGGCCTAGTCTTTCTGTGGGTTGTCTTGAATTTAAACATCATGGAGGGCATGGATGGATTGGGATTGTGCTGATTTTTCAGTGATTTTCGTTTTTTGGGGCTGTACTTGTGGCCTTTTCACCAGGGGTATTTGAGTCTAGCATGGGCCTAGTCTTTCTGTGGGTTGTCTTGAATTTAAACATCATGGAGGGCATGGATGGATTGGGATTGTGCTGATTTTTCAGTGATTTTCGTTTTTTGGGGCTGTACTTGTGGCCTTTTCACCAGGGGTATTTGAGTCTAGCATGGGCCTAGTCTTTCTGTGGGCTGTCTTGAACTTAAACATCATGGAGGGCATGGATGGAATGGGATTGTGCTGATTTTGCAGTGTTTTTCGATTTTGGGGGGTGTTCATGGGGAGGGACAGGCCATGTGGCTGGTGGCCATTTTGAGTGCTGCTACAGGCACTGGCCATGTGCTGGGAGGCAAGTGGTCATTTTGAATGCAGGCTTTGTTGTTAGGCCTGCAACCATTTTGCCTACTTTTCAACCTTTATGCCCAGGGGTAGTGAGTCTTGCATGGGCCTAGTCTTTCTGTGGGTTGTCTTGAATTTAAACATCATGGAGGGCATGGATGGATTGGGATTGTGCTGATTTTTCAGTGATTTTCGTTTTTTGGGGCTGTACTTGTGGCCTTTTCACCAGGGGTATTTGAGTCTAGCATGGGCCTAGTCTTTCTGTGGGTTGTCTTGAATTTAAACATCATGGAGGGCATGGATGGATTGGGATTGTGCTGATTTTTCAGTGATTTTCGTTTTTTGGGGCTGTACTTGTGGCCTTTTCACCAGGGGTATTTGAGTCTAGCATGGGCCTAGTCTTTCTGTGGGCTGTCTTGAACTTAAACATCATGGAGGGCATGGATGGAATGGGATTGTGCTGATTTTGCAGTGTTTTTCGATTTTTGGGGGTGTTCATGGGGAGGGACAGGCCATGTGGCTGGTGGCCATTTTGAGTGCTGCTACAGGCACTGGCCATGTGCTGGGAGGCAAGTGGCCATTTTGAATGCAGGCTTTGTTGTTAGGCCTGCAACCATTTTGCCTACTTTTCAACCTTTATGCCCAGGGGTAGTGAGTCTTGCATGGGCCTAGTCTTTCTGTGGGTTGTCTTGAATTTAAACATCATGGAGGGCATGGATGGATTGGGATTGTGCTGATTTTTCAGTAATTTTCGTTTTTTGGGGCTGTACTTGTGGCCTTTTCACCAGGGGTATTTGAGTCTAGCATGGGCCTAGTCTTTCTGTGGGTTGTCTTGAATTTAAACATCATGGAGGCCATGGATGGATTGGGATTGTGCTGATTTTTCAGTGATTTTCGTTTTTTGGGGCTGTACTTGTGGCCTTTTCAACAGGGGTATTTGAGTCTAGCATGGGCCTAGTCTTTCTGTGGGCTGTCTTGAACTTAAACATCATGGAGGGCATGGATGGAATGGGATTGTGCTGATTTTGCAGTGTTTTTCGATTTTTGGGGGTGTTCATGGGGAGGGACAGGCCATGTGGCTGGTGGCCATTTTGAGTGCTGCTACAGGCACTGGCCATGTGCTGGGAGGCAAGTGGCCATTTTGAATGCAGGCTTTGTTGTTAGGCCTGCAACCATTTTGCCTACTTTTCAACCTTTATGCCCAGGGGTAGTGAGTCTTGCATGGGCCTAGTCTTTCTGTGGGTTGTCTTGAATTTAAACATCATGGAGGGCATGGATGGATTGGGATTGTGCTGATTTTTCAGTGATTTTCGTTTTTTGGGGCTGTACTTGTGGCCTTTTCACCAGGGGTATTTGAGTCTAGCATGGGCCTAGTCTTTCTGTGGGCTGTCTTGAACTTAAACATCATGGAGGGCATGGATGGATTGGGATTGTGCTGATTTTTCAGTGATTTTCGTTTTTTGGGGCTGTACTTGTGGCCTTTTCACCAGGGGTATTTGAGTCTAGCATGGGCCTAGTCTTTATGTGGGCTGTCTTGAACTTAAACATCATGGAGGGCATGGATGGAATGGGATTGTGCTGATTTTTCTGTTTTTTTTTCCGATTTTTTTTGTGGTGTATAACTGAACTGATGTTCCTCTGTCTTCCATTGTTTTTAGGTGCACAAGACTCAAGAGAACCACCAGTGCCAGGAAGAAATCCTGCAGCGGTGTGTGTGTGCAGCATATCCTCACGCGACGTCACGTCTGGCCTCAGACAACTCTACAATTCGTGCAACTGCGGCCTGCTGTCTGACCTGCTCTGAAGAAGATGGCCCCAAAAAAAGTTCTCCGTAGCTCCTCTAGCAAGAAAGTTGCTAGTAAGGAGCAGAAGAAGCAAGTTACCAAGGAGGCTGGTGTGCCAACCGCCACGTTTTTTGGGAGCAAAAAAAAAAGTACGCCTGCAGCAGCAGCAGGATCTGCTGGGGACCAAGCTGGGAGCAGCACCCCTGCTCCATTGGGTTCAGTGCCTCCACCACCACGCCAACTTAAGTCAAAGCCCTTGAGTGCTTCAGAGGCAGTCAGTGTACTTCTCCAATCACCATCGACCAGTGATGTTGGCTCATCGCAAGAAAGTAGCAGCAATGTCCCTGAATCAACACAGGTTGTTGTAACTCATCTGACAAGTGTTGAACAACCACAGCCGCAACAACAACACCATGTGCAAGTACACGCCCAAGTAGATGTGGAAGGAGAGGCAGCAAAAGGAGATGCGCAAGCAGAGGTGCATGGAGGGTCACAAGTGCCCACAATAGTTGTTCCTCCCGAAGTAGGGGCACATCAGGAAATCGACAATGAAGCCGAGGTATCATTGGAAGCCACTCCTCCTGATGATCATTCATTGTCTTCCACATCCCTAGCAAGGAAAAGATCAAGGGGGGTGTCTACATCTTCTTCAAGCCCACCTCCTTCTGATGATACGGATCCAGCTTGGGAACCACCACTGCGGTCTGAGAGTGAGGCACACCATGATCTGACAAAGGTACCTAAGCGTAAAAGGAAGGTCGTCGAAAAACTCATAGCTATGGAGTGTGATGAGGCTCAACAAGAAGTGACAGATACTGCTGGTGATGAAGCCTCTCACGATGACGACGAGCCAGTCATCACAAAGGTCACTGCAGCCCCACCGGGCATGCAGCAAAGAGACATTTTGACCCTATCCCGAGAAGCTGCTGAGCGTGATGATGATGTCGACGAGGAGGCAATGGAAATGGAAACACAACAATCATTAGATTTGGAGTTGAGTAGTACACCAACACCTACCGCTTCCATATTTCTTCCTCGCAAGAAGGTACCCACCTCGACCTCAATTCGTGGTGGTGAAAGTGCAAAACGTACTGAAGTTCGGCAATCCACATCCTCCACTTCATCTGGCATTAGCAGCAGGACCACCACCACCAGTATCGCCGCCTCCTCCGGCCCCCAAAGACATTTCAAGTCTCCAGTTTGGGACTTCTTTAGTGTTTGCCCAAAAATGGAAAACGTAGCCATTTGTAGCATTTGTAAGCTTCGAGTTAGTCGTGGTAAGCTTGGTTCTAACTATGGTACCGGAGGCCAGAGAGGTCATCTTAAGAGAGCGCACCCTGTCCAATGGTTTCCACACCTAGAGGCGTTCAAGGAAGCCGGAATTGCATGTAATGAAAACGTTGATTTTTCATCTGATGATGACGAGGAGGAAGAAGACGATTCAAACACTTCACTTACACCCAGTACCCCTGTCAGCAGCACACCCCATGTGAGGCACACTAAGAGTGTGGGAGAGAGTGAGACATCAATGCGGAAAAGTTCATCAGCGAGCGTAACTGGGTCGAAGATATCATCATCATCCCGTAAATCCTTGGTCCAGGGCAACATTAAAAAGATGTTGTTTACAGAAGCGCAATATGAACGCAACCACCCACTGACGCGTCTGTATAACACTAAGCTGGCTAAAATGCTAGCTCTGGACCTTCTCCTTTTTTCTTTTGTAGAAGGGGTTGGTTTTCTAGAATTAGTGGCAGCGCTCTGCCCTAAATGGAAGGTTCCTAGCCGGTTCTATTTTGCCCGAGTTGCGGTTCCAGCACTACATGAAGATGTTCTGAAGGTGATTGGGGCAGCTTTGCAGAAGAGTGCTGTTCACACTATACATATGACAACAGACATGTGGACCAGTGGCGCAGGCGCTGATTACATGTGCATCACTGCACACTGGGTCTCTTTTTCAGGAGCTAAAGCAAAGCTAAACACAGGTGTTGACACAGACATTGTTTTTAAAGCTGCTCGGAAACATGCAACACTAGCCATGTTTGGTTTGGAGAAACGTCACACAGCAGAAAACATTTTGGATGTCTTTAACACAAAGGTCCTTAACTGGCTGTCCCCACTAAAACGCCAGGTTGGTTATGTTTCCACGGACAATGGCGCCAATATAGTTAAGGCCATGAGGGACGGTAACTATTTCAGAGTGCCGTGTTTGGCGCACTGTATAAACCTGGTTGTCCAAAAATTCTTGGGTAATAAAGGCAGTGCAGCGTACAGCGTATTGGACACCTGCCGAAAAATGTGCAAGCATTCAGCCATTCTTTTAAGGCCCGGAAGCAGCTGAGGAGCCTGCTATATCAACATAAAATGCCAGTGAAAGCACTCATCCAGGAGGTGGTAACACGTTGGAACTCAACCTTCTACATGCTTGAGCGTCTGTATGAGCAGTATACGGAACTCGATCAATATTTCCTTACAGAGGGTACAGAGGAGCTGAGGATGGGTGCGGCGCAATGGAACATAGTTCAAAGCCTGACACGCATGCTTCGTCCTTTTGAGTTCTTCACGCGTGCAGTCAGCAAGGAGGACTGTAATTTGGGAAAAGCTATCCCATTGTTGTACATGCTGGAGGACCAACTGAAGGAGGTGTGTTCTGTGTTTGAAAAAGATGTAAAAAACCAAGACTCTTTTCTTCTGGCTGAGAAATTATTAGAGCTCCTACAAGGTGATGAACGTCTTAAAAAGATCCACTCAGAAGAGCATTACATTTGTGCTACTATTCTGGATCCACGCTACAAAAAGGCGCTGGCAGGCCAAGCATTCTTTCCTTTTGATGATGAACATGTTCCAAAGTACAAACATTGGCTAGCCTTGTCAGCCAAGAGGTTTGAAAGAGAACGGCTGAAAATTGAAGGAAATGGCAGTACATCAGCAGGCCATCCCCAGTCAAAACAATCCACTTCTGCACCTGTGGCTGTGGCACAAGTGACCTCTCAGCCGTTAAAGACACCGGCAACCGGATCATCTGCACGAGACACAACAGAAACATTGGAGGCTGAAGAGGATTGGCTAGCTCTGCGTGGGTTTGGTTCTCAAAAGGTCAGAGGCACAGCAAGAGCTAAGCAAAGTGGAGGAACCTTGGATGAGGACCTTGAGTCGATGAAGAAGGACTATCTGAATGACTCAACAGAGGTCTATGTTAATTCTGACCCATTGGCGTATTGGCATGGGAAAAAAGAATTGTGGCCACAGCTCACCAAGCGTGTCTTCTGAACGGGTTTTCAGTGCTGCTGGTGGCATTGTAACTCCCAAACGGAGCCGCCTCTCGCCCAAAAATGTGGAGAGGTTAACAATGATCAAGATGAATCAGCACCTCATACCACCAGATTTCAGAGTACGAGAAAGCGTGCCGGATGAAGAGGAGGTGGCCAGCAACATAGATGAGGGAATTTCTACTCTGTCAGGTGACACTGAGCTCACCCTGCCTGAATTCGCAGAGTATGATGACGAAGCCTTATTCTCATTCCTGGACCGTGATACCGAGCCCTGAAAATGAAACAACGAATCAATAACTTTCTTTTTCGTCCTTATTCACTTTTATTCCTGTGTGTCTGTCTTTCTTTGTTGTGCACAGTTAATATATTTCAAACTTTAATCAGATAATCACAAAAAAAAGCCCATCAGCAGAACTGTCTTCACTGGTTTGCTAATTGATTTGAAGTTGCCGCAGTCTGCATTCCTCAGGTTCACAAGTTCAGAAGAACATGCTCCTCTATCCTCCTCCTCCAGACTCCTATTTCCATCAAACCAGAGGGCTGGTTTACGCCCAATGAAGAAAGACTCAGCACTTGTGGGGGTGTTGTTGTACCTCTTTGCAGGTGAGTTGACGGCTCTGGGACCATTGTTGGGAAGCTCTAATACCGGATAAAAGTGGTTTGGACCAAATCCCAGGCGGAAAATTTGTTGTGTTTTTGATGACTTGCTTGCCTTTGAGGTGCTTTTAGGGGGGGTTCCGTCTGTTTGTGGGTGAGTTTCGTGGTCTGGGAGCACTGCTGGGACACTCTAATCTTGATTGCATTTGCTTTTCAGGAAATCCGTGGTGGCAACCCCGACTTATGGCCTAGCTACGCAGCGCGTTTGGACCGAAGGGCGAGAAATATTGCAAGTATGAGATTTTGCTTTTGGCCTGTTTGGGGGTGTTATGCTTCTTGGCGGGTGGGTTGGCGGGTCTTGGGGCATTCTTGGGAAGGTCTAATACCGGGTAGAAGTGGTTGGGACAAAATCCAGGCCGATTTGTTTTTGGCTATTTCTGACATTTTGCTCAATGTAGCGTTTTCGGGGGCCTGTTTGGGGGGCTTCCTGGTGTTTGTGGGTGGGTTTCGGGGTCTGGGCGCACTGCTGGCTATATATACTTTACTTTGCAAGAGGTTTGAAGCAAATCCATGGTGGCAGAGGGGAGTTAGGGCCTAGCTGCAGAGCGCGCGCGGAGTGATTTGGGAAATTTGTGAAAAACTGACAAAGTCCCCATTTTTGTACTTTTGCTCTTTGGCTGTTTGGGGGTCTTCTACTCGTTTTCTCCTGGGTTGACGGCTCTGGGGCCATTGCTGGGAAGCTCTAATACCGGATAAAAGTGGTTTGGACCAAATCCCAGGCGGAAAATTTGTTGTGTTTTTGATGACTTGCTTGCCTTTGAGGTGCTCTTAGGGGGGGTTCCGTCTGTTTGTGGGTTAGTTTCGTGGTCTGTGAGCACTGCTGGGACACTCTAATCTTGATTGCATTTGCTTTTCAGGAAATCCGTGGTGGCAACCCCGACTTATGGCCTAGCTACGCAGCGCGTTTGGACCGAAGGCCGAGAAATATTGCAAGTATGAGATTTTGCTTTTGGCCTGTTTGGGGGTGTTATGCTTTTTGGCGGGTGGGTTGGCGGGTCTTGGGGCATTCCTGGGAAGGTCTAATACCGGGTAGAAGTGGTTGGGACAAAATCCTCGCGGAAAAGCCTTTTGGCACTTTTTGTAACTTAGGGTTCGTTAGGGTTAGCCCTCGCAGCAGGATTGCATGTGTTTCGGGGTGTTCTAGATTTTTGCAACTGAGTTCTGGGGTCTTAGAGCACTCGTGAGAATGTGTAATTTTGGTTGGAAGTCATTTGAAGAAAATCCATGGTGGGAAAGGGGGGATTTGGCATAGTTAAAGAAAGCCTTTGCCACTATTCTTAACTTAGGGTTCGTTAGGGTTAGCAGTATTTCAATTGCATGTGTTTGAGTGGGGGGGATTTCGAGTCTTGGAGCGATGCTGGCTATGGATACTTTTGCTTGGTTGCTTGCAAGTGGTTTGAATGCAATCCACGGTGGGTAAGGGGTAATTAGTAAGGGGGTACTTCGGCCTACTTTTACTTTCAAAGTAAGTTTTGTCACCAGTTTTCTGCTAGGCCTAGTTTTTTGAGATTTGATTGGGGGTCTTCTACATTTTTGCGACTGGCTTTAGTAAGGGTCTGGGTGGGAGCACTGCTAGGAAGATCTAATTTTGTTCTAAAACACAGTTTACAGTACATCTAGCTTGAGGGGAAAGATCCGCTACATTAATTTGCCCCTACTTATTTATCCTTCAAAAGGTGACTCAGACAGAGTACGCACTTTCAAAAATATTGTACTGTCTACTAGGAAAATCAAAGTGTGACTTTTTGCACTCCACAGCCTACATACCTTATATTTATTTATCAGTGGTGTTGTAATATTATATCACTTCCTGTTTTTCGTTGAATAATTACAGGCCGGGTTTCAGTCTCTGCAATGGGGAAAAAAGGATGGAGTCAGGCTTCACATTAGCGAGCCACAATTCAGCATCAGGCAGGCAGTGGACAGGGTGTCTTCTGGTGACCAACATCGATGGACGAAGCGTCGGCTGCAATGGAGGAGTGCCGCTAATAAGAGGATTTTTTTTCTGCAGGCAACTTACTTACCACTTCCAACAGGACAACTACAACAACATAGATACAGTATCCCTTGCCTTTTTCTCTGACTGTGACTGCATTTCTTGGATCTCTCTCTGCTTCTAAATTGATCCCTTAACACATCACTTACTCCACTCCACTATCACATCTGCACCACACATAGTCATTTGTAAGTGCTCCTACGTAATTCGCAAGTCGCAGCACGCCCCAGCCCGTAGAGGACTGGGATGGCCCCAATGATGAAGCATGTCACCAAGGGGCAACCCTGGTGAGTGAGGGGACACCTAGAAAAAAAGCAATTTCTCCTTTTCTATCTACTATACCTTCCAGACCAACCCCATTGAGTGTTGTTGTGAATGGATTTATAGTGACCAGCAAGGCTCTCAGGTATCTGGCTACAGAGACCTTATGTTGAATATAGTTATCAATAATTCCACACACGCCCTGTACTGTCGCATTCTTTCTTCCACAGTTGTCGAAAGTACTACTTACTTTTCACTGACATGCATGCAGTAGTGCATGCACTTTCAAAGATTGATGGATAGGTTTGTACCCAAAGAATTGTTTATGTTCAATTGTTTGTCTATGCTGTGCTTTTTTTACAGGGTGTCTTCTGGTGACCAACATCGATGAACGAAGCGTCGGCTGCAATGGAGGAGTGCCGCTAATAAGAGGATTTTTTTTCTGCAGGCAACTTACTTACCACTTCCAACAGGACAACTACAACAACATAGATACAGTATCCCTTGCCTTTTTCTCTGAGTGTGACTGCATTTCTTGGATCTCTCTCTGCTTCTAAATTGATCCCTTAACACATCACTTACTCCACTCCACTATCACATCTGCACCACACATAGTCATTTGTAAGTGCTCCTACGTAATTCGCAAGTCGCAGCACGCCCCAGCCCGTAGAGGACTGGGATGGCCCCAATGATGAAGCATGTCACCAAGGGGCAACCCTGGTGAGTGAGAGGACACCTAGAAAAAAAGCAATTTCTCCTTTTCTATCTACTATACCTTCCAGACCAACCCCATTGAGTGTTGTTGTGAATGGATTTATAGTGACCAGCAAGGCTCTCAGGTATCTGGCTACAGAGACCTTATGTTGAATATAGTTATCAATAATTCCACACACGCCCTGTACTGTCGCATTCTTTCTTCCACAGTTGTCGAAAGTACTACTTACTTTTCACTGACATGCATGCAGTAGTGCATGCACTTTCAAAGATTGATGGATAGGTTTGTACCCAAAGATTTGTTTATGTTCACAATTGTTTGTCCGTGCTGTGCTATTTTTTCTTGTCTCCCAAAACCTTTCCCAAAAACCCCCGTACCCATCCATTTTTCAAACCCTAACCCTCTTCCCCCGGGCTGTGTGGTTTTGATTGATGTGTGACTAAATTACAGCAATAAATCCACACACTTGCTGGGGAGGATAAGGTGATAGCAACAGGCTGGTGAAGAAATCCAAGGATATATTCTTACTTTGCTTGACAAAGACCCATGGCTAATGTCAAAGAACTTCAACCGAATTAGTTATACTTTAACATTTGTTAGGCTACAATGTGGCACTGTTCTAGTGTACTTCTGTCACCTGCTATATTCTCTATTGTACCGTTATATTGCTCAGGAGGACAAACCAGATTTCATTTTCTTTTTTTTCATAGGCATGCAACTGCCACTGTGTCACACCACTAGTACCACCGCTATGAGGAAATTTTATCCGCCCAGGATTGCCAACCTTATTTGCTGTTTCCCGTGGAGCCAGCCCTGGGCCGAGCCCTACTTGCAAACAGAAATTACAGGTAAGATAGGCGTTTGGTTGGAGGTAGTATAATGGAGTATTAGGAGAGACGAGAGATTTGATTGACGGTAGTACTACTAAAGTCCTAGGACTATTCAGGAAAACAAACTTACTGTTAAACCCCCACCCACCAGACTCAAAAGCAGTAAAAAACAGGTATGGTCAGATAAAGTTTCAAAAAGTATATTTTTATAGCCCTAACAAAAGAATCTCCCGCAAGACCCTCCCTAACCCCAACGATTGTCCTTCAAAAGTCCCCAAAAATCCCAACTCCCAATTCCCACCCCCCAAAAGTCTCTAAAAAAGGGGCAAGGGACACTATGGCAGGGTGCTGTTGGAATTAGCAGCCAGGGCATCATGCTCCTTGCGGAGGGTGGCAAGTTCAAAGCGGAGGCCCTCCACCACGTTCTAATAGTTATGGACCTCCTGCTCCAGGTAGGACAGTCTGAGGGATAAGCGGCGCCGGTGTGCCTTGCAAATCCTGTGAGGGGCAGCTGCTTTCTTTGCTGCTGGGTGGTGGCGTTTGGCTTTGGTAGCCCGGCTCCGTACCGCTGGAGCACTGCGCTGGCTGGCAGCCCGCACGGAGGAGGATGCAGCTGTCCCAGTGGACGTTGTTGTTGTACCAGACTGCGTCTCCTCCTCCTCCAGGGCCACCAGCCGCCGATATTCTGCGACAGTGGCATCCAGCCTCCGTTGCCGGGCCATTCGAGCAAGTTCCTTCCTCCTTGACGGTGTCTTGGATTTGGAAGGAGCAACTACATGAAAAAAGAAAGACATAGTCTGTAACCAATGCTCCTTAAGATTAACACAAAATGATTGAGCAGAAAGTTGTCACAGTACAAGTAGCAAATTGAAAGCACAGTACATAACTATTGAGGACAGTATCTATGTAACCTCCGACTTCTTCATCCTTGCTCTAACATTAGTGGGAGTTTCAGGAACAAATTCTACGAGCACTATGGACTTCCATTACAGTCGACTATGACAGTACACCACTCTTATTCTTCTTCTTCTCTCTTGTTTAGGAACATTGGTACGTTATCTTATGCAAGCCGGCATAATGCCAGCGCAGTGAACTTGCACCCGAGAAAAACAGAGGCACACCATGGTGAGTGAGACAGACTTGCGTTACTGTACCGGTCCAGTACATGCAGGTGGTGAAGCTCTTACTTTTCTATTACGGGTGGCACTGAGAATACTCTGTTAAAAGGGCTACTGCTTAATTAATTTAGCTTTCACCCTACAGTGCAAATGAGTATTAGAAAAGGAAAATGAAGAAGGTAAATTATCTGATTATCTATCACTTCACATGGGATGTATTTGATGACATATGGGATGACTTTAGGTGCTTTGCTTATTATTGAGTGAACAGTGATACCCCCACACATGAATGACGTACTACTACTAAACTAAAGTTATTAAGGGAGGTAGGGAGTGTCCACCGTAATAACCGGATATATGCTGTGCTTGCAGTTGCAATACAAACTACTGCTACTATTCATGGTAGTCTTTGGACAACGTTACAACTTCTTTTCCTTGCCTTTCCTACACTGGAACGGACGTGCGGGTGCGGTGTTACATGCTCTTCAAAGTAACACTTACTTCATCCAGTGACCGTCTACTCTCTCTAGATACACATATGCTATCTAAGAGTCAGATAGTATCATGAATGATCCAGGCATCCATCCATTCAAAGTATATTGCACACATACAGTTTCTGTCTCACCCACCCAGGCTGTTCTCCTTCCACCCATTTTTGCTTCATCATTCACCCAGCCATGCACCATACCATTTTCTTACCTTCCCAGCCACCTCGGGGACCAAGCAAACACATATCATTCTTCTTTGCCAGTCATCATTACATTTCTCGTGCTTCCACACTTACTTACACCCTTATTTCGCTTTTCGTTCATCCCATCCATCAAGTTCACCTCAGATCTGATTGGGATTCTTCTCGCCAAAAACTTCACAGCTAAGTCGAAGTACATTTAGAGGAGGCTACTACCTGCTTTTTTTATAATACACCCGTGCAGAAAGCACACTCTGCAGTCTTCAATCTCAATGACTAAGGAATGTATAGCTTACCTCTGCCCGCCACCACCGTGTGAACCCTCACAGGCATGTCCTTGTCCGGCACTTGCACAGCCTCCTCCCCAGAGTTGTCCTCCTCGTCCAATGCCACCACCACCTCCGCGCTGGCCCCGTCTCCAGATGTTCCACCTACAAAGTACATTTAATAATGTTAGAATACACCACTCACTACTATATAATATTTGGTCTAGGAGGAAGAAAGAAATGTGAAAAAAAGTGTACAATTTAATAATTTATGACTGTGTACTCTAGAGTAAAAATGTCCCTTTTTCCAGGGAAGGCTGTTGTCTTGCTGCACTTTTTGGCACAACTGATGAATGTTTGCTTTTTACCTTTTAACACGCACCACTTTTTCTCCTAACAGACAGAACCTTGACTTCTAAGAACACGAGCAGGATCAAGTTCAAACCAGGTGAGAGCTCGGCTCGACCACAAGAAATGTGTCCAATTAATCGTCAGCACTAAGCACTTTTCCATTTTCAGTTACACGTTCACTTTTATGACAAACTTGAATTTAATAAATGTGTTTACTTTTAATAAAGCTTTTAAACTTAAATAGACTCTGTGGTTTTTGGTCCTCCAGACTAGAGTGGATGAGCTAAAGGTTTTCGAATTTTTGCAAGCATGAGTCCGTGCCTCTGCCATCGGTGAATTTGGGAGCTAAATGACTCTGCCACACTATCTAGTCAGTAAGGAGATTGGGGGTTCAACTACAAAGTCTGTTATCACTGAGGTATGTGGAAAGTCTAACAGTTACAGCACCTATTATAATTGATAAGCTAAGCGATGCATTATTTAGTGTCCATAGTTCTGTTTGTGCAGATTTGTCCCTGCAACAGTAGTAGAATGGATTGTCCTCCTATCCAAACCAAAAGTAAAGTAGTATCTTATTCTTTCTTGGTGGTGGTCATTCACCTTTTTATTGTTGGCAATGGTCAAAGCATAAACATTTAGAATACTTGAAAAGACATTATGGACAATCCCAGAGGACTGCACTCAGTGCATAGAGCTATTGCTGACTAGAATGGGAGTCCAATGGAAATGCCAAATGTGCAATCTTAGTTAGCTACACAGACAGACTAATAAGAATAATCTAGTAATACCACACGGAGTCATAGTCGAGGCAGGATAAGAATTTAGATCCTGTCTACAAGAAGATCAAAGACGATTTAGAAAAAATCGAATGAGGAACGCTAGGAAAAAATAAGTACTCTATATTAAAATTAAAACTTACTGGGGCCAGCAAAGGAGCCCTCGACTGCCCGGTCCTGGCCTGCATCGTCAACAGCACCCTCCTCCTCCTCCTCCTGTGTCCTCCTCTTGCCCCTGGGGGAAGCTGATGTACAACATGAAAGAAAGAAAAACAGAAAACATGGATGATATTTCTCAACCAAATCAAACATTTCAAAAGAACTAACAAAGTAACAAAATATTTTTGCGAAATAGCAAATAGGGAACGACTCCACGGGATATATTATTGACCAATCTCATGTGGTCGACTACGTCATTACTTTAGTATTGCTTGATTTGCGGACCGTCGAATTGGAAACTACCCTATGTAACTCACTAAACAAAGTACTAAAAAGGTTTGCCTAGGATTGGCAGGCAGCAGTCCGCAGCACGCAAAGTGACAGCCAAAGTCCATCGTGATTGAAGATCAGCGACAACACTAAAGTTTCCTACTACATTAACCAGTCATTAAAATACTCAAACTATTAATCCACCACCACTATTTCTTCTTATCGCCATGTGTACAAAGGAAGGACTGGACTTGAGTCTGTAGGGGCTGATTTAGAAGGCCCTTGCGGCTCTTTTGCTCCATTGTTGCGTGACTTTTGTTACGCAGCGACAGCACAAAAGAGGCGCAATGGTGCGGCATATATTAACAACGTGACGCATATGGGAGATGCATCACGTTGTAAAGCCCTGCGCCAATAGGGGGCGTTCCTGCGCAGGAACGCATCCTAAAAGTGGCTGAGGGAAATCTACAAGATTTCAATCAGTCACTTTGAGGACAATGATGCGTGACTCAAACCCTGCGCCTGCTTGAAGCAGACGTACGGCTTGACGCAGCATTGGGGAGATAGGGCACCCCAGAGCATTGATGGAGCTGCACCATCGTTGCGACGCAACTCCAGCAATGCGCCGCCTTTACGGCACAGATGCGTAACGCTTTGGTGACGTTTTGGGCCCATGGCACGCCGCATTGTAAATACGGCGCACCATGGGTGATGGTGGCGTGACGCACAATTACTGGCGCATCCCTGCAACTTTGCAGGGATGCGCCGGTAATTAAAAATCTGAACCTTAGTGTGTAGCATTACGCAGTTCTTTCAACTACACTCATACATAATTTCACAGGCCAATGAAATGAACACAAAATCTAAAACAAATAAGCATAGAAGCAACACTACTGAGAAGAAGGAGAGCAGTGTACCTGAAATGCACAGAAGATTTTGAAATAAAATTTACCTACAATGTAATGAGCAGCATTATTGCTCTTGGTAAAAAACAAAAATTTGCAATATAACACAGCAGGAGAAAACATAGTAGTAAAGACATAGCTACTACTACTCACCAAGCCCGGGGATCTCAAGGCCAAGGAGGTCGAGCAGATCTCGCTCACGGGTCAGGACATCCGTCCAGCGGTGGGTGGCCTGGTTGTAGGTGCGCCAGACCCGAGAGTGGTGGTAAATGGCCTGGCACACCTTCTCCCACCGCTTCCGGCGCTCCCGGGCCCCGTACCCGGCACTGATCTTGCCGCCTCCCATGATGGTCCTGGGGAGGCGGCGCTGAACATAAAAAACGAGTT